>NC_140314.1:16109663-16709663 GCF_964211825.1 Aythya ferina | reverse complement strand
TCTAATCCCATGTTTCAGTTGCATTATCTGATGTAAGATAGAGGAGGTAGTAAAAGTACCTTTTCCCTCAAATTCTTCTGGGAGGCCACAGTTCAATTATTTTTGCATCCTCTTGTTCAACCTTTGGTTTACTTGACCTCTCTGTTCTGATTGCTCCTTTCTGCTCATTTAATCTGGACACACCAGGAGCTTTTTGAAAAGAAAGTTGTCATTTGTCAGTGTATTTATTCTTGTAGAGCCTCTTTGGAGATTCATTGAGAGGGATCTCAATTTTAGGGGAAATCCTGAGTATTTTATTTTATATTTTTTGTATCTCATTATAAAAACGCTAAGCACTTTTGAAGGTCTTGGTTGTGCTTTTGATACAAAGTTAATTGTATGCACTCTTAATACACTGTGAGAGACAAGTTATACTTTAATGTTTATGGAAGAGATGCGGATACTGTCTGAAGAAACTAGTAGTAAAGCAGTTTTTCCAATCTGTTCAGCTTGGTGTTCATAATGGGCGATTATAATGAAAGATAAACTTCTTTATGGGATTTAGAGCTCTAAGTAAATGTGCTGTTGAGGATTGGGTCAGCTAAATTAGTAAAGTGGGTATTAAAGTTCCTGTTTTGCTTATGGGCCAGTAAGAAACTGCATGCCTGCCAACCTCCTTGACTCATCCTCAGAATTGGCATAAAGCAGGTCATTCATAGGTTAACTTGCTGCCCAAAGTTTTGAGGCTAAGGATGGGATGACTGATTAGAGATTATACTGGAGTTTTGCAGTGTAAATGGAGGGTTGCCATCAATCAGAAATAACAAGTTCATCTGTCTATGGTTCTAGAAGGAAACAGTGTCTGTGTGTACCTGAGTGTGCTTCGGATGGGGTTGGCTGTTATAATGTACTTCAGAGTATGGAATGGTGAAAATGCTTTGTTTTATCAGTGGTTTCCTCAGCAGTTTTCTTCCATTCAAGTTTTCTCCTGTTCATTTTCTTTTTTGGGCAGAGGATTTCAAAGCCTACAAACATCATCCTCTGTCCTACGCTTGTGAATTGTTAAAAGCTTTGAGGGTTCAACTTTGGACCACTTTTTCTACTGCTATGTCCTCAGCCTGAGTTCTGATTTTGCTATAAAGATGTAAATGTTACTGACAGTGGTTTCAGAGTCAGACATTTTAGAAGTGCTTTTGAGCTGCAATAAGCATTAAGACTTCCAATGTTGTATAGCTCATGATGGTTTTGTTAAGGTTAAGGATTCTCTATGCCAGGTATCCAAACTTGTTGTAGTTAAGTTGCATTGATGCCACTGTGACTTTCTAACTCTGACTATACTATACAGCTATCACTATAAGCATCTACTTTTTTTTTTTTTTTTGGGGGGGGGGGAGGGGCAGATTTTTCCATGTTTTTATTAAAAACAAAAACACAAAGTGACAAGGAAATTAAAAAGAAATCTAACCCCCCAAATCTGTGCAGTACACCTCTTTACCCAGGTAAGATAATTTTATTGTATTTATACAAGACTCTTAGAGTTCCTTGACATTCTGGTTTTGTGGGTGCATGGACAAGAGGAAGACATTTTCAAAGGATGTAAGTTTTGACCCTTTAGCAGAAGCAACTGGGTTTTGGAGCAATTTGTCTTTCAATGTATCCTAAATTATGTCCCTTTTCATACTAATATAAAGCATCTGATTAACTCTGCTGTACAGCAATCCTTTGCTTTTATATCTTGTGTAAATCTCATCTCATGAATGCTTTATATGAGGCACTCATTTCTGACATGCTTCTTGAAGGTCTCTAGATACAGCCTTTGGAAGAATGTCAATTTATAATTAATGCTTAAACGTTGAAAATCTCTAAGCTGTAACTTGTAACAGAATGAGGCACGTGAAACAAAAGTAATACACATTAGAATGAGGCAAATGACTACATTTAGATTAGCTTTCAAATTTGAGAGTATAGCCATAATTGTGAACTATTACCTAATTTATTTAACTGCATGGGTGTATAATCAGGGTTTCTTGAATATCAGCAGTTCTTAACTGATCATCAGTCCAAGTTTTGTTAATGCTTGAATAGGCATGGTGGAAATCTTCACTCTTCACTTTATTGGAATAGGTGAAGGCCAAAAATCCAAACACATGTCCAACCCCTACCTGTGGCCAAATATAAAAAATGAGCCAGACAAGGTATGGGCTGAAGAACACACAAAATTCCACTAGTGAAAATACAAGTTGTCTCCTGAAATGACTTTATGGGAAATATCAAGATGTCACATTTCAATTTTTACTTCAGGTAAAATTTATATTGAGAAGCTGCTTTAATTAGAAATGTCGATTTTTTTTTCTGCTTGAAATAGTACGCAGCAAAAATGTAAATGCTCTTTTAAGTACAGTTCCTAATATATTTTTGTCTAGATAGGTGTGGAGCTGAGTGCTCAGGTGGCTCTTGCTTTATCAGTTACTGCAGGACAGCTTGACTGAGGAATGACTACAATTCATTTCCCTTTTTTTCAGTGATTTTTCTATATAGGTACCTCACCATACAGGTAACTGTATCTAAGTGAGAGTGTGTGCTAGCTAGGGAACAAAATCCTTTTGCAATGCAAAATCATTTGCTTTGTATTATTACCTGTCCTGCCAATAAAATAGAGAAATTGCCCATTAGTCAGTAGCAGTTTACTGCATAGGTCCCTAGCATCTCAAGGAAATAACGTAAATTCAGGTGGAGCATAGTTTGTGTTGTGAAGCATGCACAGCTGCAGTACTCAGCACTATCATTCATTAAAGGTCATTAACCATCTTTTATTTCAAAAAAATTCAGCTGTGAATTGGGATGGGTTGTTGAACACAGGTTGGAAATTACCTTCTAGATGAATTTAGAAAAGCTAAATAAACCATTAAAAATTAACTTGTATGTAGCTGAAAAATATTTGGAAATATGTTAGTAGTGATGAGTAAGTGCTTTCACTGTATACTTGTTTCACAGCTGCTTTAGTCATCAATAAATGTTCTCTAGTGCTGTTGAATCAGCACCTGATTGGGAATGTTTGAAACAATCACAGATCTAAGATGACTTCTAACCATGATATTTGATATTTGTGCTCTGCAGATTTGAAGATCTGAGCATTTAACATCTCAATACAATAATCAATGATATCAGGTAAAGCTTTTTGGAGGGAACAGAACAGCTTTTTCCCTTCCCTTCCCTTCCCTTCCCTTCCCTTCCCTTCCCTTCCCTTCCCTTCCCTTCCCTTCCCTTCCCTTCCCTTCCCTTCCCTTCCCTTCCCTTCCCTTCCCTTCCCTTCCCTTCCCTTCCCTTCCCTTCCCTTCCCTTCCCTTCCCTTCCCTTCCCTTCCCTTCCCTTCCCTTCCCTTCCCTTCCCTTCCCTTCCCTTCCCTTCCCTTCCCTTCCCTTCCCTTCCCTTCCCTTCCCTTCCCTTCCCTTCCCTCCTTTTTTTTTTTTTTTTTTTTTTTTTCAGTTCTCAGAGGAAACAGTTGAAGGTAAAATCCATTACTTTTTGCTCACAGAATTAAGCTGAAAATCAATCTCATGTTTTTGCAATCAAGAGTATTGCCATTGATCTCAGATCAAGATTAAGCCAGAATTCCTTGCTTGTTGAAGGGCATTAGACTGTGACTTGGAATTTTTTGGTCTAATGCCATTTTTGGTGGTGTGAATGAATGAGTGTTGGCTATTTTTAAACTTAGTCTTAAGGGGTTTAGTTGCATGTCATTTAATTTTGCACAGAATTGGGCTGACAGCCCAGATGATCACAGTAATGACTTTGGTTCAAAGCATGCAACAGATTTGTCTGAGAGTAGCTTCTAATGCAAAATGCTGGAACAAAATGGGAAGCAAACACAGAAATTGTGGCTTGCAGTTTGTTTTATGTATTACGTGTATTATTGTTACAGATGCGTTAGAAAATAATCTTCTACCTGAGAAAGTTCATAAACTACATAGAACAAATAGATACAGTGCACAGAGCAATGGGAGAAGCAGGCAGGGAAGAGTGGGACTATAAGGGAGGCTCACAGGACTCATTGGTGAAGATTAAATTCTTCCTGGTTGTATTGGTTATGAGGAATATGAATTTAGATATTTTGTTGTTGTTGGCCTCCTTTTATCTTCTTGAATGGTAGTTCCCTGCTGGTACAGAGAGACAGGGAGTTTTCTTTCATTTTGCATAATTTGATTTCAGGCTTTGTTAATTTTACCTCTCCTACACTGAGATAAAACATCTTCCAGGACTCTTAAGCAGGGAGCCAGTCTATTCAGCATTATGGAAACTGAAACTTTGACTCACGACTTTGTATTCCATGTTGGTGTCAATAAACCACTGTCTTTCTTTGGGCCAGTTTCTGCTTCTGACTAGAAATAGAGTCCTCCCACCCCGTCACCCCCCCATTTCATTTATTTATTTATTTTTGCATTGGTACTTCCTATGGAAACATTTTTTCTCAAAGAAATTCCTGCCGAGAATTTTTTGTTATGTTCTCTCTGTTGTGAAGTGATGGGTAGATACTGAACACCTGGATGAGGAAAAGAAACTGGAAGGGAAATGAAATTGTTATTAGCTCATAGTGAAAGCAAATGCAAGAAAGAGCTGCATCTGAGGAAAACAGTAAGAAAGGCAATCAAGAGGCAGATGAGGTATTTAGAAAAGTTAGATTGACAGCTTATGACGTTGCAAATATTGAAATGGAGAAATGGAGGAGTTATGTCATCCAGATCTGCTGCAAAGAGGGTGAGGCTCCTGGCAGACAGGCCTGTCTTTTTTTTTGTTTGTTTTTTTGTTTTGGCATTGTGAAAGAATGTTGTATCTTGGCTTTTGTTGTTGGACAGTGCAGCTGTGGAACCTGCATATCTGAAATGATCACTATTTGTGTCTGCTTTCAGTGATAGGAATCTCTTCCTCTCATTTCCAGCGTTCAATGGATTTCAGGTACTTTTCAGTTTAATGTTCCTAAATTTCACGAAGGTACAAGAGAGTTGCTTGGAACTGAATTGATGCCAATCTTTGTAACTCCTGAGAAAACAGGCTACATTGCCATCTTGCTTGTGTCCACACCTGAAGTCCACAGTCACCTTCGACATGTCCACCAGAAATTAAACAACGTCTTGCTCTAGAGGATGGTTCTCGTGGATATTTGTTGAAAAGGAATGAATGAACTGGCAAAAGTCACTCTCCAAGTATTTTGCAGTATGGTGTTTTCTTACTTAAACATATTTAAAAATCAAAAAGAGTAAATTTTACTAGAATGAACTTGTGCATATTTGAGAGGTAAGTAGCAACCTAGTGATTTTAGTGCAAGTCTCAAAGAATCTGCAAAATAAAAACTGCTGAGTCCCTCAGTGTGTATTTAATTTGGGAGATGGTGAGTATTTTTCAGTCAAGTGAATGGATAGCACCTGCTGTTTGCCAGTTGTGCTGAGGCTGCAGTGGTAGAATATGTGTTGTGTTGGCAAGGGAAGGTTTTTTTTGTTTTGTTTTGTTTTTTGTCTCTATTTATCCTCATCCATAATGAACAGGATGAAAGTACATACAAACGGGCATTTCTACTGCATCACCAAGGCTGTGTCCCTCCTTGGTTCTTTTTAGAAGATTTATGTTATGGAAATGGGCTGTGAATGGCCAGTTAAAGATATCAAATAACACAGATGGGTACCTGACTGTGTGTAACTGACTTTTTTTTTAGCAAAAGAAAACTGGGGTTCTGAACAAACCATGATATGTCTGGCTTCTTGTTTCTGTGATCTTGTTAACACTGGAAATTAGTCACAGAAGACTGAGGTTTTGAAAACAAAACGTGCTTTTGTTGTAGACCTCATTCCTGGTGAGCAAAGAGGTTTCTTCTATCTGGCTGTCAGGGACTTTCTATTGTACCCCTTGAGGTGAATTGTGAACACCTGTTTCAATAGAAAAAGATTCAATGAGCAATGCATTAGACAGTGCCACTGCCTTAAGTGTTTCTAGAGGGAGTCCTCCAAGGTGTGGGACAAGTGAGATCCTCCAGTACGCTGCCACTAGCACCGATCCCATGACACAGGCATAGGGTGCTTCAGCCTGATGTTGGATTGGTGCCTCAATGCTAGCTCTGCTGTGTCCCCTGCATGTTGCCCTTCTGCTCTTGCTACATGGCACTGCTGTGGCACTTATCAGAAAGGGAAGCATCACCCCATGTCATTCTGTGGTCACAGATTACCCTTGCTGAGCAGTTACAAGTTACAAGAATTTCTCCTTCATGGCCTCCAATGCAACATTTTAGGTTGCAGCTATTCAGTATGATTGGTTTACTAGCCAATTTCTCTTATTTCTTCATTATTGGTCTAGTGTGTGATATATGGAGTAATAATCCGTGTCAAGAAGATGGTTGATGTTAATAAAGAAGGGGGAGATTTGGGAGTGTGGCCATGGGGTTCAAGCCCCATGGTTGGTGGTAACATCAAACTCTTAACGATGAGGCCATCAGGAATGTGAAGAGTTTAGAGGGAGCAAAGAAAGGTGATTCAGGAGACTCCTTGCAGTTTTGGTTTGCTTATTCTCCAGCCATTAAGGCACTGAAGTTGCTGGATGTTTGCTGGTTGCCAGGCAAAGTTTGACCAATGAAAAGTTGTTTTGAAAAGGACTGCTGTGGGGTGAAGGGTATAAGAGGGGAGCCTGTCCTCAAGATGGAAAGGCAACACAATATAATGAAGTTATGTCATCAATGAAGAAGCAGGAGAAAAAATTAATAGGGACGGGCTAGCAGAACAGGGGCCAGGAAAGGAACAGGGACACTGATCGCCTCATGAAGACAGGTTTGGACAAACTCAGCAAACTGCTCAAAGAAGCTCATATAGAAAGTCGCTGGAAAGAAGCTCAAGCTGAGAGAAGCAGACCCACGCGCACAACTGCCCCTCACTGGTGAGCAGTTGTGCATTATGGGGAATCATACGTCCTTAGGAACAAAGACTCCTGGTAACCTTACAGCTTATTTCCTTTATTAACAATCAGGCAGTTTATGATCCTGAAACATGGAACCAAATTGAGGTCAAGGTGTGGGACTCTGCAACTAAAAACAACAAGATTGCAGTGGGATTGCTCAGCACCTGGCGAGCAGTCTCTGAGGCCCTAAAGAGCCATGTGGGGCCACAATCAGAAACTTGTATTTTGCCAGATATTGAGGGAGCTGTGGGCTTGTCCACTGATCCTGCTACCGATTCTGCTACACCATCGCCCCCCCCCCCCACTGCTACAGCCATTGCAGGCCTTTTCTGTTCCACCTCCTGGTGACCTGGACATGCCTTTTGACCCACACCCTATTGGCCTTGAAAAGGAGATGGAAATGTTTCCCTTTGATCCGGGAAGAATAGGATACATAGGGCCCAAAGGCCAAGTTGCTTAACAACTTAAAGTGAGACATATTGTTCCCACGACTAGTCCTGGAGTTCTCTGGTGTTTGGAATCAAGAAAAGGAATGGAAAATGGAGACTGTTATACGATCTGAGAGAAATTAATGAAGTCATGGAAGATATGGGAGCACTTCAACCAGGATTACCTACTCCAACTATGCTCCCCAGTCATGGACATTAATAGGATTTACAGGATTGTTTATTAAACACTTGCCAGAATTTGGAAAACTTTGATGTTTCTATTGATATCTTTTCTGATAGTACATATGCATAGGCGTACTTGGGTTTCTTATGAATATGTAAAAGCAATGTTCTATATATATTTAGAAAGTTCGACGGCTGTGTGTGCGTGTTGGTAGAGTGTAGACTCCCCACACACCCAGTGCTGTTTACTTGCCTTTTATAAATATTACTAAATTCATATTGATTTGTATCTTCATTTATAACAAGTGGTTTCTTAGCTTGTCCCTTTTGGTTTCAGGCACTTAGCCAAAAAAAAAAAAAAAAGTCAAGACCCACTTTCCAGCTTCCCCCCCAGCACACTGCATTAGTTGGAGTTTGTGTCCCAGAATTGTGGCTGTCACTGAGAATATGTAAGCTGTAAATTCTAGCTTGGAAATATCCAGTTTCTTAAGATCTAGGTCAGAGGCTGATTCAAACGTAATAATTTATAATAATGGAACTAGGGCAAAACAAAACAAAACCCTCTCACAAAATGCAGCTTTTCAAATATGGAGAGAGGGAAGTAATCCACTACAAAGACATAGCCAGCACATCATGAGTTGAGAGAACAAATTACTGCTCTTCACCAAATGAAGCTGTACAGACCCACTCAGGCAGTTTTCTTTAGTAACCATTGTTCAGTTCCTTATTGCTTTGTCTTTCCATTTCAATTTGTGCAGAGCAGTGACATCTACAAATATTACTGCAGCTTACAAAGAATAGAAATGAACTTAGCAAAGAGAAGCTGTCTGACCTCCTTTAATGAACACCAATTGACAGTATAAACAGTGAAAATCTGCTCATCAGGAGATTAATTTCCTCTGATTGTGCATTAAGAAGTTAAATGTTTTTAAATATCTCAGTAACATCCTTAATAAGTCTGTCCCCTCTTTGAGATTGCATCTTGGAGTTGTAATTCTGTTGCATTTGTGTTTAAAGCATAGCTATTCTGAGCAAAATAAAATATTGGAGAATTTGTTTTAGTTTTGTATACTTGTATAAAAGTTCACATTTGTAATAATGATGTTGATTCTGTTGCTCAGGGTTTGTAATGTAGTGCTTGTCTTCTACCGAAATTTCGTACAAATGAAGCATCCTCTTCTTCCCTGTTGACATGAGAATTTATTGGGGAATATTTTTATTACCTAAGGTGTCAGTGTTAGTTCCTTCTACAGATAATGTATTTGTGTGCTTTTTTGTTCATCTTTTCAGTGATGTTGGAGGCAGTGTTCATAGATTATTATGGGTTAAAGTTATCAAAAATGGTGGAGAAAGATTTATTGCATAGTCTGTGCCTAAAAATTTGTCCTCCCAGGTAGTGAGGCTACAGGGTTGTTGTGTAATTCTGGTGGTTGACACCCATCAGTCCTCTCTCTGATCTTTTCAAAATGCTTCATGAGGAAGGCAGAGCAGTGCATAAACTTCACTGGATGCACTGGTACCCTACTGGACCACAACATTTCTTTAGAGGAGCGAAGACAGATAAAAAGGGATACGCAAGGTAAAAGGTTTCTAATGCATTCTACTTTTGAGAAGAACTGGGCTGTGTCTTTTTGTGGTTGTTTATTTAGTAGAAAATATGGATTTGGGTTAGCTGAAGGTATGATACTGCTATCTAATTCTATTGAGTTTGTCCAGCTGTTAAAGAAGTGATTTTGGCCTAGTATTTTTGAAATGGTGTCATCTTGCTTAGGTATCCAGTAAAAAAAGTTAATGTGCAGCACTTCCTTCAAAATAAACTTTTGATTTAAAGGGAACAAAATCGTTTTGCTATCTTGGATTAACCAGAGAACTCAGAATACATTCCATTCACACAGCAGTATCTGTGATGCTTCTACTGGGAGAAGCTACAGACAATTCAAAGCTTCAAAGTAAATCTGCTTTAATGTGTTTAAAAAACACGCAAGACACTCCTTGATGGGAAACAACATTTTTATAATATTATGTAAAAGTAAAGAGGCTGAGGGGAAAAATGAGGCTAAGTGACTCATCACCAAGAAAGCTGATCACAAAACATTTGCCCATTTTCTCTGAGATGCTGAAATGCAAGTGGGGGACATTTCTAGTTAGAAAATCCCACACATTCTCTCTTACGTTGTAACCCTCAGAGATGACCTAGCTTTTGAGCCGTAGTTTAACTTTTTGTAAAAGCAATACAGATTTGGTTCACAATGATTACACGTGCAGAAATGTTAGTATGCTGGAAAGAGAAGGATGTGAGGTAGAACCATTAGGATCTGTAGGTTGACTGGGTTCCTACCTGTGCTGCAACATCTTGTTCCCTTCCACTCTGTGCCTTTTCACCTAACTCAAATGATGTTGTTGCTGTGGTGAAGGTACAAACTCTGACTTGCTGAAGTGAGTCCATGGTCCCAGTGCTGAAGCAGCAGGGGCAATGATGGGGTAAAAGAGGTAAAAATGGATCTTCCCTCTGGCATACAGAGAGGACAGAGTTGGTTCTTTACAAGAGGTGGTGCTAACTCTTCATAAGAAGTAGTGAAATAGTGCTTCAAAGCAATAGCTTGCTTTGGCTATACCTTAGGCTCCCTGACAAGTCTTCCTTAAAAACCTTTTAAAAGAAAAGTCACCTGTATTTAAAATCATGGAATGAAGGTACAAACTTAGGTATGACTTGGGGATGACCTGAATAATTTGATTTCAGCTCTTTGTGTTTGTAAGAGAAGGACGGGAAAGGAACCTAAAAAGTGTTATCTGCTTTCTGTTGTGTGGTTCTCCCCTCCAGGAAGGCTATGGACGTAATGTAACTGGAAACTAAGGAAAAGAAGCTACAGGTGCACTTTTGAGCTTGCCATGTCCTTAAATAAATGACCAGGGTTGGAATATATGCCCACTGCTTTCACAAAGTGGGTAGAAGAGCATCCTGAGAAACAAAGAACTTCCCAGTGCTACACTCAACAAAACAGAGAACCTCAAATTTTCAGGCAGTGACCTGAAATGATAATCTGCATTTGGAAAGGTTTTGGCTGTCAGTTTTCACCAGGGTCAGGGAAGAAGGCGAGCCTCATTCGTAACTTGTTTTGCTTGTGTGCATGCTCCAGAGTACTTGAAGGCACTTCATGTGAACACATGCCATGGCTGTATGCTTGTTATGTTCTATAAATGTTCCTCTGCCCCAGGCAGTTCAGTCTGGAGAAGACCTAAATTATGGGATTTCTTCAATGCTAGCTACACTCTGGCTAATTTGTTTGCGTTTGCTATTTGTTCTGCTGGTCTCTGCAGAGTTAAACGTGCTATTCTTAGCTCTATCTGTTTCTTTGACTGCTTGTTTCACCTCTGATGCAATGCAGTGCTGCCACTGCAATGCATTGTCAGTTTATATCAGATTACACTGGTAACAATTTTTAAATCAACATGAGGTTACTTGATTTCTTTTCCTTTCCTGTGGTTAGATGCCTGTTAAGTAATCAGGGCTGCATGCTAACAACTCCAAGAGTAGTTACAGATCACTCCTTGACAAATAATTTGATGTGGACAGTATTCTGAAACAATTTTTATATAAACAATATAAATATAGCTGTGCACTGGAAATCTTCAACCCAGTTTTGAATGTAGTTTCCATGCAGAAACAAACTAAAATAACTTGCTTATGCTAAACATTAACTTTGGGCTCTTTCACATGGGACAGGTTTTGTTTTGCAAAACAGTGCTGTTGACTAGAATCAACTGTTTTATGTTCTGGCTGTCCAAACAATATTCTGCAAATGTTTGTACAGACTGGGGGGAGTTCTCTACAGTGACTTGTTTTTTGCTCATGGAGCGAATATGCTCCAACCATATGTTTGGTGTCATTCTGGACTTTTTGGACAGCGGGACAGAACCACAGAGAAATTTTTCTTTAGCTCACGCACCAGGAGCTGTAAAGAAATACCCAGCCAGGAAGCTTTGTGGACCTAGAGTCTTCTATATCCAGCTGATAAAACTGATACTGTGGTACAGATGCAGGCTTGGATTTCAAAGCTAGTCTGAGACAATTTTAAGTGCTTGTTTTGAGCACAAAGTAAGCTTTCAGCACATCATTTTGCATCTGCCTGCAGAAGTGTGAGAAGCTTGAGGACTGACATTCACACCACAGAGGAGTTCTCACTGGGTGGAATTGGTACCAACAGCCCGAGCAGCGCACAGCCTTAGTGAGCTTAGTCATTCTGCTGTTGTGGTTGGGAGGCACGATGATTGCTGAAACAGCTGGTTTCATCTTCTGCTTTACCTTTCATATAGAACAATGTGCTGCATGCAGTTGCTTTGTGCTTATGCAAGACTGCTGTACTCCAGTGACATGCAGCCTTTGCTAGGTAATTGCCATCCCAGGCAATGTATGAAGTTGATTTTGGCCCACTTGAGTAGTTCTAATGGTCTTTCACTAACAGACCATCTTTCTGTTAATTTTAGGGAGTGGATTATACCTGCTGTTTCCCCTCCTTTCCTTGGAGGGAGATCAGACACTAGGATGCTGTTAAGCTTGGTAAGAGTAGCCATTGTGGGGATCTGGGGATTTAGCCAGAGCTTTAACTATTCAGAAGCCTTGGGAGTGAAGCAAATTATTCTGAGAATATGACACTTTGAGAGGAGCATTTCATACAGTGATGTACTGAATACTAAAAATAGAAGTGATTTTGTGTACTTAAGTTAACAATTGCATGCTCCGCAGGTGATACAAGTACTGTTTCTGGCTGTGTGTGCTTCTTTAAGACGGGATGTGGTGGGCTCTCAGCATTCTCTGTAGTTGCTAGAAATGCATTTTTGTGTGACACTTACCAGTGCATTTGTTTAGCTACGACAGGGCAAGGTTTGTTGAGCTAGGGCTATTTGGGTTGAATCTGCAGTTTAGGATAAGTGAACAACTCAACTGTCAGGCCTGACCTTACTGTAAGTGATTCTTTGGGTTGTGATGTCCCAAGGCCCTTCTACAGGAAGACTATAAATAAATAAATTGATCATAGAAAATGTAAGTGAAATAATTTCTTCCTGCAGCGATCCCCTTGGTGCAGTTTCTTGATAAAATACATGCTGGCTTAGGGAGAATTAATTGCTAGCCTTTTAGAGAAGTATATACCTTTTTAGTCTGTCTTTTTTAGAAACAGTGCTTCATACTGTGTCTCAAAACTCAGAATTTTGTCTTACTATTCCCTCCTCTATGTTAGTGTCTGCTATGGATCCAGATATAAAACCAAAATTTCTGGACCTGTGATGATCTGTGCGTGTATATTCTTCATACTTATAAAATTAACTTATTTGGAGTCTGAATGAGAAAATACTATTTACTCACTCCTTAACAGTGCCTTAACTTCCTCGTCACTGATTCTTCATCAGTGCCTTAACTAATCACCTTGAGATGAGGTTTATCTCAGCAGTTAATTGAACATCAGGGAGCAAAACACACTTTTGTTTATAAAAGTGCAGCTGCTCATCTGATGAAGGCATTGGATGTGCCACTGCTCCCCTGTATTGACTTAACAATTCATGGACAAAACAAATGATTAAATCTACATAAGAAGCAGATTATCTCAAGGCTTATGAGAGTGAACTATAAAATCTTAGCATGCACTAAAAGTACCAAACCTTTATGGATGTAGTGTGATCTGTTGGAGACAAGAAAAATTGGAAAAGTAATTCAGCTTTCTTGTCTGATGTGATGTTTACAATATATACTTTATACTGTGTGCATGAAACTTTTTTTTTTTTTTTTTATTTTGAAGTAGTAAATATATAGCAGTTTTGCATATGGGATGCATACATGTGGATTATTTAGGTGATCTCTTGAGGAACGAAAAATCTGTCATTTTAAGAGAATAGCTGAGTTTTTTCCTTCAGAACATGCTCCACTATGATTCCTGGAGGATGTCTACTTTGGGCTGAAATTGTACATTGCTCTAGAAGGATAAAATGTTGTCTTGACTACTTTCCTAGTTGTACACTATTAGTGTTTGGTATTATACATTGCTCTATGCTCTGTGATTTTCAATCTGACCCTGGACTTTAAAAATCATATCAGAGTTATAGTTCAATGATTTATCAAAAGTACAATTCCATTAAATTCAACAAGCTGTTCCCTAAACAAGCTGCTTCAGTGTATAGAGATAAATGCTCTCTTACTCTTTTTACAACCCTGCATCAAATGAAAGAGATCTAGAGTTCAAAGCTATTTTTGCTCTGGGGTTCTTCCTTTGGCTTTTAGATGTGTGTGGCACTTGTGCGTTGTCAAACATTAACCTGTCTGGCTTCTGAAGACCAAAGATCTAACATTTTTGTATATATATATATATATGTATATGTATATGTAAATATACATATATACACATAAACATGCATATGCATACGTTTGCACACCTCAAATACACAAAGTTGTTAATGAGTCCTTACTGCTGGATTTGAAATGGAAATGTTCTCCCTAGGGTATGTAATAGAGGGCAAATCCATCTCTCATCTGGCTCTGTGATGGTGGTTTCTGGTTGAACAAAGATGGTCAGACGGTCTTCAGGCTTTCATTGCTTCTCTTAACTAATGCACTTGCAAATAAGGTGTGTGAAGAAATGAATAGAAGGCTGTAATTTTTTGAAAATTGAGGCTAAGTGTTGTTATCTTTCCATGTACACGCACCTAAGGATGTTCATGCTGTTGTAGACTAGTTAAGATCCGAGCGCTAATAATCCTCTGAAGAACAGGAAATGGAAGAGAAAGCGCAGGCTGGAGGCACTGCTTACCTGGGGCAGGGTGTGACAGTGGCTTGAAGTTACAGTGCAAGGTATTAGTGAGAATGTTTATAAACTTTCTGTATTTGGCACAATCTAAATAAAATGAACTTGAGTGAGGCAGCTGATGATGGAGGGAAGGGTGAAAGAATACCACTCGGAGTGGTGGTAGGTGGACAGCAAGAGGTTTACATTAGAAAGCATATCAGAGCAGTCTTGTCCCTGTTATTTTTGTTGAACTTGTTTTTTGTTAGAAATGAGGTCTCAACTCAATCTGAATTTAGTAATATTTATAAAACAAATATCTCTAAGAGGTATAAAAGGCAAGTAAACAGCGCTGGGTGTGCAGGGAGAGTCTACACTCCACCAACATGCACACACGAACATCAAACATTCTAAATATACAGAACATTGCTTTACATGCTAAACCCGAGTATGCCTATACATACGTACAATCAGAAAAGGTAACAAACAATCCTTTAAGTTCCATGACTTAACAGTCTCCATTTTCCATTCCTTTTCTTGATTACAAACAAGTCTCCATTTTCCATTCCTTTTGAACAATACGTCTTGCTTTAAGTTGTCAAGCAACTCGGTCTTCAGGCCTTATGTATCCCGTTCTTCCCGGGTCGAAGAAAAGCATATCCATCTCCTTTTCAAGGCCAATAGGCCTGGGTGAAAAGGCACGTTCAGGTTGTGGGAATAGAAATGTTGTTTTTGCAGAGTTACATTGTTTAGAAGGAGGGAATGTGGTACTGAGATATGCTTACAGTGATAAGAAAGCTTAGCAGGCGACCTTGTAAAATGCAGACAATCAGACTCCTTAGGACAATTAGGTGAAAATCATGGTGTCAAGTCAAGTCAGATAAGTGAAGAAACATTACCACTTCAAGCAGTAAAAATGTCAAAAGAAATTTGAAATTTAACAGGCCGGCAACTGAAGGCCATGCATTGTTTGTGAAGCATCAGATAGATTGTGAACCTGGATTACCCACTCAGTGGGGAAACAGGGGAGGGTCCTGCCATCGAAAGGTATATAAACTGTGTTTTGGAACTAGTAGATGCGCTCTCTCCTGCTTGTGGGGCGCCCGCCATTGCAATCGCGAATAAATTACTACTTCACTGAGATCCTCACCTGAGCCTAAGTTATTGGCTACAGAGTGTTTCTCACAAGGTCAACAGGGGGTGTAACAGCAAAAGCCTTCGATGGCTGTAGCAGCAGAGGGGCCGATGGCGTAGCAGTCGGATCAGTAAAGGAGCCCGCAGCTCCCTCACTGTCTGGCAAACCACACGTTTCTGACTGTGTTCGCACAGGGCTCTTTAAGGCCTCAGAGATTGCTTGCCAGGTGCTGAGAAATTCCACTGCAACCTTGTCATTTTTAGTTGCAGAGTCCCACACCTTGACCTCAATTTGGTTCCATGTTTCAGGATCATAAACTGTCCGATTGTTAGTGAAGAGAATAAGCTGTAAGGTTACCAGGACAGTCTTTGTTCCTAAGGACGTATGATTCCGCATAATGCGCAACGTCTTACCGGCGAGAGGCAGTTGTGTGCGTGGGTCTGCTTCTCTCAGCTTGAGCTTCTCTCCAGCTCCGGTGCGCCTATTTCCAGCAACTTTCAGTACGAGCTTCTCTGAGCAGTTTGCTGAGTTTGGCCGAACCTATCTTCATGAGGCAATCGATGTGCCTGTTCCCGTCCTGGTCTCCGTTCTGCTAGCTTGTTCCTCTTCACTCCTTTTTCCTGCTTCTTTATTGATCATAACTTCATCACATCGTGTTGCCTTCCTTTTTTTTCTGAGGGCAGGCTCCCCTCAGAGGCTCCCCTCTTCTCTCCACAGCAGTTATTTTCAAAACAACTTTTCATTGGTAAAACAACTTTGAATATAACAACAGCAGGAAACACCCAGAAACTTCCATGCCTTAACGGCTGGAGAACAAGCAACCCGAGACTGCATGGAGTCTCCTGAATCACCCTTCTTTGTTCTCTCTAAACTCTTTCATATTCCTGATGGCCTCATCGTTAAGAGTCTAATGTTATCTCAACCACGGGTTTTTCCAACCCCCACGGCCACACTCCCAAATTTCCCCCTTCTTTATTAATATTGATTCAAAGATCGAAGCCGAAATTCCTTTAAGTGGTATATTCTTTATTGCAGCGCTGGATGCATGGGGGATCTCTCCACCTATCGTGCATACCCAAAGCAGAAAGCAGTCTTGAATTTATACAATCAGTCTATCAATATTCTACAAGCACCTATACATATGCATTACCTATCCCCGCCTTCCCTCGCTTCTCATGCTAATTAGCCTTTTGGCACCTTGCGCCTGCATGGAGCCTCCCAAGAATTGTGGGCAGGGGTCTTTGGGACTTGGGCAGGGGTCTTTGGGAGGAAGACCCCGAGTCTTCCTCATAGTGTACTTTTCACCCTTGGTTGGGAATCTGCTGAATTGGCATGTTTCTTAATTGCAAGAGCTGGTTGTTGCTAATTCTCGTTTGTTGTATCTTTATAATGAATTCCAATGTCCAGTTTTGAGATTTATAGTCTTTACATTTGTTTCTCTGTCTGTCTGCCGCTTCCTTGTCATGAGTTCCAGTGTCTTGTTTTGAGATATACAGTCCTTGTCTGGGGATTGTCCTTGCCTTCCCAATGCCTACCCAATACCTCCTTAATCAATATCAACCATTTTCTCAACACAAATTACCACTCCATATATAACATTTTTGATACTTATATTAGAAACCTTGCCAGCGGAAGTCTCTTTCCATCCTCCTGTACTCTCTCCAGTAGCACTGCTCTTGTAAGTGGTGTCTTTAACTTAGAGTGGCTGTATTACTGACATTAGTTATGTTTTAATGATACTAAATCTAGAGGAATTGGCTACTCCAAAATCAGGGTTGTTAGCATCCAGGACTGATGTCAACTGTGAGCCTCTTTCAGATGCCTTCAGGTTAGCAAAGGAAAAGCAATTCAAGGGAAGCAGATGTTCTTGCTATGAAAACTGACTGTAGACCTAAGATGAATATCTGTAAATCCATTTTTATTCATGTACACATGTTGATTGCTAGTGGAGCTGATGAAAGCTTGAAGAAGATAGACACCAAATGAATGTGAAGGGTTAAAACGAATTGTGTAAACCCCACACTGTGGCTCCTATTTAGAAACTGAGACGACTCCCATTTCAAAACATTAAGATGTGCATCTGTCCCATCCAATCCTGAATGGGGAGTGAGGAAAAAATAAGGAATTTTTCTACACTACAAACGCTCTAATTAACTCCTAGAGTAAACTGCTGGTCTAGGACTTGGTGTTACTTAAAAGTTTATTTTGGTTAACTAGGATAAATACGAAGGCTGGAAAATCTGCAGACTAAATACAGAGTTTACTTTTGTGGATTCAAAAACAAAATGAAATGTTTGTCTGGGATGAGCCTTACAGTTGCAATTGAGAATGGGTGTTGATAACCAGAGAAGATGAAATGTCAATTGGTAGAGAAAAAAATAATGTAAAGTTCTTCAGACTTGTATCAAGGAGAACTTGAGACCATGAAGTAAATCTCTGTGATGAATCAGGATAACAGTGAGATCACTGAGATCAAGTAGTTGTTAATCTAATGCTTATATAGGAGAACATAAACCCAAAATTTCTTGAAGAATATAGCTGTTTTACGTTAAATAACTACTAGGGATAATGTGGCAGCACATGCTCTTTCTCCTGCAAATATTCACAATTCTGTGGAATTTGATATGGGAGCATGGGAGCATAGTCAAGAATGGAAGGATGGAAGCTGTAAACATAATGCAGGGTAAATGCAGAGGCGCTACCTCCTGAACCCCTTGCCCTGTGTTCAGTGCCTTGGTATAGTGCATTCTTCCCTACCTTTTAAGAAGGTTTAAATATAAAGCCTTATATTGTTGCTTGTCATATTCCAGGACTTTGGCTTTCTGGCTAACATCAAGAAAGCAAGAAATCTGTCATAATTTTGCAGATGAAAGATAAGATTTGGCAGGTTTAAACAAGAAAAATATTCTTGTTCCTACATATATCACAGTTATTTTGGAATATGTTGTAGAAAGAACTGGTGGAAACAGAAATAGTTGTGTAAAAGTAGTTAACATACAACTGTCTGCCAAAAGAGATTCCAGTTAATTGGCTTTAAGCAGTTGTTTCTAGAAATTAGGTCTGGGACCAATCCTTTCAATAGGTTGGTAAAATACCTTTAGATGTTTATATTTGTCTAATGACTCTGTATTTTTAGTTGTCACTTTAAAAAACCTAACCCTGTATGTGTTTGTCATTGAATGTGCGTATATTATGCAGATGGGCAGATAAAACAAAACTGAGGACTCTTGCAGTTTAAAACATATACTTGAACATATACCTGAGTCTATCTTGTCAGTTAAAAAGGTTTCACACCTGTGTTGATCTATCAGTGCTGTTGTTTAGCAGATGCTACTTCAAAGAGTAGTTGAGCTCAATTTAAAGAATGTCAGCGGTAAACAAGGATTTCACTGATACATATGTAAGTTGCTATAATGAGGTCATGATCACGAAGTCATTCCAGTAAATCATGGAAAGCTTCTTATTTGAAAAGTCACTTGTCTTTTGCTTTCAGTTGCTTAATTTCTTAATGGCTATCATTAAAAAGTTCATTTGGGAGTATTCATCTATGTGGATTTTAAATGCAAAATCTATGTAGGCCTCTATGCTCAAATATTAAAACAACAAAAAAAAGTCTTTGTGCAGGAGATTAATGTCATTGAATGCGAACAGAATTGTGTATTGAACACTGAAGCAGCTTTTGAAGATCAGGTCATAGCAATATTGTGGGCAAAGTCTGCAGTCAGCAGAATCCTCCTCAGTCAACTGAGGCTCCCAAGCATAGGATTCACATAAATACCAGCCTCTTGAGCTCAACTTTCTTTTCAAAGCAGCATAGAGCTGTTTTGTGTGGCACCTGGAGAACTAGAAGCTTCACATCTCCAGCCAAGTGTTTAAAGCAGTAGCATGACCTTTGGGGCTTAGAAGTAACGATGTATAAAAGCTAGAAATGAGCCTGTGCTGGCCTGGACCTCTCTTTGTAGAATTCATACAGGAGTGGATTTTCTTTTGTCCCCTTAGGGCAGGGAAGGAGGAAAGAATATGATTGCCAACAGTAACTTTTCTGGGAAAAGGCCTCTTTAAACCTGTAACTTTTGACAGCATTACAAATAACTTAGAAATCACCACAAGTAAAAGCAAAAGGCATGTCTACGTCTAAGGGTTAATTTCATATGAGTGATCTTGACAGCAGTAGGCAAGAGAGAGGAGACAGTTCCTGTATAGCCAGCAACCTGAAGAAAGCCCTTGTATCCTCCTTTCCTTCCTCCGACCTGACCTCCCCTGCCGTACAAGGCAGAAGCCAGTTCTTTCAGGCTTGGGAGTTCCTGTCAGCCAGACAAAAGTTTAAAGGAAGGTGAAACAGCATTTACTTTCCTTAGGTGCAGGCTCCAGAACTTTAGGCATGATTGAGTTGGATATCAGCTCCTAGAAATGGGGTCATCTGGGTAAGCTAAGCCTGCAGCGCATAAGGTAGATGAATGTGTTTTAATATGTTATTTTATTTAAAGCCCCTTTGTCTTCCTCTTTGTTCCCACCAGTGAGATTAATCCATGCAAAGTTTGAAACTAATGAAACTAATTAGATCTAATAATCATGGTTGATGTAGAGAGCACTGTGGCCAAGAATTCTCCTCAGGCAGGGAAAAATGAAAGGCTTCCTCTCTGAAGGAGGGGAGGAACACGTGGGCATGGGTGGGAGCAAGAGCTGAGGGAATGCAAAACCTAGAACCATGGCAATTGAGCCTGAAAGGGAACTAACTCCCAAAGGGCTCAGTAGCATCCCTGTGTATGAACAAAAGCCACAGAACATGTACTGCAGAAATAGGTAACAGAAGGCTCTGACTCATCATGTGGAACTGTAATTTAAGACCAAGGGGGATTTTTCTGTTTTGGATCTATTCCTACTGGCTCAGATGTCTCATAAGCCTTTAGCACCTAGTTTTAATAGCGCTAGTGCCTACAATTGAGAAACGGGCTGCATGCAAGGAGCAAAATACTACTCATCTTAAAAATACGTTCCAACTATGGCTGAGGTAATTGTGTGTTAAGGAGCTTCCGTCGACCTTTACTAAATCTGATTTTCTGGACTTAGAAAAGTCTGAACTCCCTAAGTGAAAATGTGCTTAGTGAAGCACTCGGCAGCAGATGCAGTGTAGGCATCTCGGTGCTTCCCACTCAGCACAGCTTGCACTGGGCAAGCAAGTGCCACCGGTGAGCGACGTGTGAGGGGTCGCTGCTGTCTGTGCTGGGCCCAAGTAGTAATATTTGTAATGAATGTAATATTTGTGATGAATCAAATCTTGAGCAAAATAACCTCAGAATATTCCCCAAAAGTTTGTTTTACAAGTAATGCTAATATTGATAAGACTGTAGTAGCTCACCTACCCTCAAGGTCTGTCCCACACCATGACTACAAAATACATGTTAATTTATCCAAGGGGCTGGGCTTTGGAGCTAAGTTTTGTTTCTTCAGAAGATCCAAATGACAGTAATCTGTGTCTTGAAACAAAATTTGGTAGTATTTCTGAAAATATACCCCACTTGTATACATGGGAGCTTTTTTAGGTAAATAATCTGTCTACATAAATGTAGACTGTCTCAAATACAGACACAAAGTGCTCCATGTGAACAGCAAAACTACTTCTTTATATGCTTAAAGACTCTGAGCTAAACTAATATAAGCTGGTAAATACAAGGCCCATCATGCTGCCCAGAAATAGACATGAAAGAGATTTATATGGTTCAGGGCATGAGTGAAAAGATGACTTAAAATAGTATTTAAAAAATCTGATTCATAAAGGCTTGTCATTTCTACTGAATTCAGTGCAGATGAGGAGATCATATGTTGGCCCTAAACAGCTAAGGGCGATCTTTTGCTTGTTCCTCTGCTGTTCATTAATGAGCAAGCTGGCAGTGCAAGGGCGAGGTGTTTACTAGGGTGCTTCCTAGAAGGTTTTATTATAAATATATGGATATTTAGCAATTTCTGCTGGGGAAGAGGGGGAGAAAGAGAAGCAGCATTAAGCTAGGTATTTACAGATAATTCGATTCTCTGAAATCTGGTCCTTGTGCAAGCTGCTGGATGTGTAATGGGGTTGCTCCTGACAGTCTTCACAGGGCCACAACGCTGTGACACAGATCTGTTAACTGAGCAGCTTTAATTAAAAGGTACAGGGTTCACAGTGGAATTCTGGCTTGACCCTGCGCTAGATCTGGCTAATTCAGTGATTTCCCAGAGAAACAGTCTGCCTTCTGAGAATTGCACAGCAGTTTGGAAATAAAGCTGAAGATTGATTTGGTATGGAAAAATAATTACAAAAGAGGCAAAGACACACTGCTGGTGAACTTCAAATAGCTCCCTGGGCACAGTGCTGGCCAATCTCCACTAACTCTTTGGTAGCTGGGGTGAGGTGGGAAGGAGCACCTCTGTCTGGGCTGCTCCCTGCTGGGGTGGGTTGCTCAGCCCCCAGGTGCTGTAGCAGCCTCTGGCTCCACTCAGCGATGTCACCTCCTTTTGCTGTGGCAGCCAGCTCATGTCCTCTGCAGAACTGGGAGTAGCTTAAGGCCATCATTTCATGCATGATTTGGTAAATTGTACAAGAAAGGACACTGCCAAACGAGGAGCTAAGCCAGTTTCCAATAAGAGGGCCATCTGTGACCAAATATTTTATTGTGGGCTGCAAACAATTGAGTTTTTCCCTATTTTTACTTTTACAGTTCATTTGATATGCCTATAACTTTGCAGCCCACCCCAAATTAAGGTTGCTACTGCATGCTTGTTTGCTCTGCATTATGTTTTTGCTGAGTCGAGTGATTTCATTACAGACTTGATCCTATGTGGCACTGAAAAATGGTTTTCCATCAATGTCGCTTTCAGTTCTTGCTGTAGAAGTTTTGTCAGGGTAGGGAGACTTCAGATATTAGTAGCACATAAGACACAGGTAAATACTTTTCTTACTGGTTGCAGCAATATCCCCTAAATACAAGAAGAGTTACTGCTGGAACTAGAGATGATTTTAAAGGCAGAATAAATTCAAAGTAATAGTCTTTCTCTGAACCTAGCCAGATACAGGTAATTTCTTCCTACCTTTTTGTTTCACCAAACTAATGGAGTTTTTCAGAATGGTGCTTCCAAGAAGCAAGAATTACTGGGTGGATCTGCAGTTTGTTTTTGAGAAATCTTGAATCACAGCTTAAATTGGTGCTGCAAACAAATTTGACTCTGTTGACATCCAATTTTCACCATTCCATTCTCAATGTGCTGAAGTATTTTTCTTGCCTGATTTGAGTGTCATTACAAGAGAACAATTCCCTTTTTAAAAGGGTGACCATAATTACTCTGTGTAATGCTCCTCTATCCAGAAGTGAGAGGAAAATTATGTTTGCCTGAATCTGGGGGTAAAATTTGGCTTTTAGTTTGTCTCTGAGGTAAGCATTTTACAGATGGTCAAGTAAAGCAAATAGAGAAAAAGTAACAGACACAATGGTGAAGTCAGCAAGAGACAAAAACGGCCCTTGTGCCAGACCATGACTCCCCACTGCCTCTTCTGCCCCCTTTGGAGTTATTTCTTGTACTTGACAATTCAGCTGCTCCCTTCTATTGACAAGAGTACTCTGAAAGAGGCAATTTGTGAAAATGGGAAACCTTTTGTAATTTGATATTGCTGTGGGGGAAAGCTTGACTTTTAAGGGTTTGTGAAGTGGGCAGAAGGCAGAGAAACCCCAGCTGGAAATCCTTCTCAGAAGGGCAGGAGTCCTAACTTCTAGAAGTTAGGTTGTGGCTTCTTTTAGATGGGCATACAGCTGTTGGTGGGGAGAAGGCAATAACATATATTTCAATCCATCTGCCTTTCAGAATAAATCCCCATGAAAATACTAAATTTGCAACTTAATCTCCCAAGTGCAGGGATGTTAGTGTTTGTTATATTGCTTTTAAAGTGTCTGTTCTCTTTTTTACACGTAAATTACAAGGGTGAATTACAGACACTTAAATGCAAATTGTGCTTTCTTGTTTCTACTGAGTGAAGTTGATGTCTTACCATGTTTGCAGCTCCTCTCTTTAATCTTAAATTAAACTGTGCAAAAATGCCTAGAAATGGACTACGGATGTATATTGTAATAGCAGTCTAATTTTGCAGCATTTACTCAACTCTGTAGGCAGTAATCTACTTGAATTCAGTGAGGCTTTTGGAAAGACTGCCTATATACTGCCAAGATTGGTCTCTGTGTTTGAACAAACTTTTAATCATGTTTTACTTTAATTCTAATTCATAAATTAATTTGGGCTGCTTTAAATTCAGTACTTCAGTTATTGGGTTCTGAAGGTTTTGTAAAAATAATTAAGGAAAATATTTGAAATGATGCCAAAATATATCTAAACTTTGATTCATGAAAGTCATATAGCCCTATTAGAGTTTAAAATAAAATAAATAATAATAATAATAATAATAAAAAAAAGACAAGCAACTGAAATACCCACCCCACCATCTTGATTATTTCTTTTATTGGTCTTTCAAACCACCAAATTCACCGCATGTATTGTACACAACACATGTGCTTATTGTTTTCCAAAGACACCATGACATTTTTTGGTGTTTTAAAGGTATGCTAACGTTAGAGCTATGTTTCCCCATTGTGAATTTAACTCGCATTCAGGATACTTATGGTCTTGAATCCCTGTTTTTGCTGCTGCTTTAATAAATCTGCAGGTGAATGATAACACTGAAATAACCTTTACACCGGGCTGGGGATGCAGCCTCATCTCCAGTAAGTGTGACAAACATTGCTGTAATATTTACAGGAGAGAAGTGTGCATTAAGGGTGAAATGCAAGGATGCATTTAAACATCAAACTTTAAAAACTGGTACAGTTGCAGCTGCTTAATTGCTTTGCTTCAAGGACTAATGCAATGTCTAAGGAAGCCATCTCTAAAGCTAGGAGACAAGATCTTTTTTTTTAAAAAAAAAGGCATAGACATGGGGACTTTTATGACAAGACTGTCAAGAGCAGTAAGACTGGTGCATTAAGTGTCTTAGGGACTAAGCTCTGTGGTGTGTGCCTTAATGCAGTGAGAAGCAAACTTCAGCGTGCAAGGCCACTTGGCTTTTTCCTGATTGTCCCCAAATTTTTCCTCTGCATATGTGCCTTGCTGAGTGGGTCTGCGTGGCCCTACTCCCAAGTGTTTAGCTTAGGAGTGCATGTGGCTGTAAAGGACTGAGCACAAACACATCACCTCTGTGGTGTGGCATACTCATTCGTACAAAACCAAGTACGTTGTGGCAGCTGGAGGAGGGTGGTGGGAAGGGGAAAGCAGCGGAGGGAGGGAGGAGGAAGGCAGGGTGTGCGGTGCAGGCAAGGGCCGTGAAACATCTGTGTGGGTCTGACACCTGGGCAGTGCCAGGAGAGGGGGAGCTGGAGAAACGGGGCCACGGTGCCTTGGGAAGTGGGGTGTCCAATTATCATGGAGCAGCAGGAATGCTCAAATGCAGCCAGCTTCTCTGGAGTGTTTTTGTGGTATTTGGCTGCAGTTTGGAGCTTTTAGGGTTGGTTTCAGTGTGGAAACTGCAGCTGCACGCTCATTCCCCTCAGCCCATGGCAGGGATTTCTGGTTGGCAGCCCCTGCGTCACGGGAAAGGAGAATACTCGGGGGCTTCCCGGGGCCACCAACCTTTCTCTGGGGCTGTTAAGTTGGGACGAGCGCTCAAGTTCGCCACTCTTCTGCCCCAAACCCAGTGCTGTCGCTGCTCCCCAGATCCAACACCTCCTCCCCCGACCGCCTGGCTCTGACTCATTCGCTGGTGCCGGCAGAAGCAGAACGGGGAGGTGGCGGCGGCGGGGGGGAGCCTTCAAAGTGGCCGCGATTCAGCTTGCTCTGACGAGGGGGGCGGCGGGGCTGGGGGCGGCGGAGCGGAGCGGATCGGATCGGCCGCCGGGTGGCTCCCGTGGCGCCTTCAGGAGGCGCCGCTGCCCGTCCCCGGCGCTCGCAAGAGACTGAGACGAGCCGGGGCTCAGAGGTGCCGTCCTGGGGAACTGCCGCAGCAATATTGCAACTGCCCTTTGAACAGCCAGAAAAATAAATAAATAAATAAATAAATAGAGCTAAAAAAGGCAGAAGAACTGAAAAAAAAAAAAAAAGGAAAAAGAAAAAAGGAAAGCCATGAAGATGCCTAAATGCTTGCGGCCAAAAGTAAAGAGCGAATCTCAGTTGCGCTGGCTCTGCTAAAACTTGACGATGCGGGCGGCGCGGAGCTGCCGGCCTCGCGGTTCCTGCGGCGGGCACGAGTTGCGGGCGGCCGCCCGGGCACCAGGGACCCTGTTTTCCACCGGGCTGCTTGAGGAGGAACCTGCTGGGATGAGCGGCACGAGCAGGAGAGCGGAACGGAGGCGGCGGTGAGTGTACCGGGCGCTGGTGCGGGGCTTGCTGCGGGCTCCCGGCCGGCCGTGAGGGGCAGCCCCCAGGCGTCCCTCGCCTTGCCTCAGCCGGGGCCGCTACCAGCAGTGGCCCCGCGGCCACCGGCGAAAATCCGAAGCGAGTCGAGCTTTTGCTGGAGCGACCTCCTCGCGTGGCTCCCCCAGGGTCGGTGCTGATGGAGCGGGAGCGGCACCGGATCGCGAAGGAATCCTGCCCGCACCCGATCCCACTCTTTCCCGGACCGTGCTTGGACGGATCCTGACGGGGAAGCTCCCGGGAGGGCCTGGGGGTTTCTCAGGGGGCCTGGGGGCTTCCCGGAGGGAGTCTGGGGGTTCCCAGGGCAACTTTTGCCTCTGGTCGCTCCCGGAGTGCGTCCGGGTCCCCGCGCCCCGCCAGCCCCCAGCCTGGCACGGGGTCTTCTCCCCCAGCCCTCGACCCCCTACTGGGGGCCGCTCCCGAGCCCCCCGCCCCGCTGCCGCTCCGTGTGTTGAGGCGCGCGGCCGCCAGGCGGCGCCATCTTCTCGCTGCGCCTCCGCCCAGGGGCGCCCGGCGGGGCGCAGGGGCGCGGGCGCGGGCACAGGCCAGGGGCGCGCCCGGTGCCGTCCGTGGGGCTGGGCGCTGGGGGGGGCTCGGGGAGACATGGGGAGGGGGGATCTGGGGGTGCCAGCCCCGAGAGTCTCCTTGTGGCGGCTGCGCGATGCTCTGCGGCGAGCCGGGTTGTACGCGGCTCGGGGAGTCCCCTCCTGCCGCTCGCAGTTACGGGGGTGGAAACCCCTCGGGGCGCAGCAGCAGAGGGATATCTGCAGTTAGACCGCCGCTCCCTCCTTCAGCTAGTTCAGAGCACTTCTGTATGACTCTCTCCGTCATACTCTCTCTCCGTATTCAGAGCCCTACAGGGATTCAGTGAAGAGATGAAGTAAACCGATGCAGCAATGCTCGTTCGTGGAACACCCTCCCCTTCAGCACCAGTGGCAACTTCGCATCTGATATCAGCAGTTCTGAGATGCTCAAGTGAATGCTGTGTCAGAGGAGGGAGAAGAATTAAGACAGAATATCGTGCTTCTGAACCTCTTCCAGAAACGCAGTTAGACTGTGCGTGAGCAGCAGCTGCCTAGGACAGAGCTCCAGAAATAAAACAGCATGTTTCTGGGATGCCTCGAGATGTACGAAGTATGTGGACTGGGGTTTCCAGCAGACCCTGGCTTACTTCTATCATTATAAGCTAAAGCACTTCTTCCTATTAGACTGGGACTAAGTTTTAAATAGACGTTTGCAACAAAGGAAAATAGACTTCCATTTTTTACCTATTTTAGGAGAGCAAGGTTAAGAAGAAGGATGGCAATGTCTTTTTTTAATGATTTCTGCCATTCTAATTTTGTTAGCCATCCAGGAAGAATTTTAATGGGTCTGTCTTCTGAACTTGTGCTTCATTTTCTGCCTTGCATGTGGGAGACCAGTTGTAACACTACCTATCATTGGCAAGTCAACTTTCTGAGGGAATGTAAGAGGCTTGAATTGAAACTAAGATGAAGAACAAGTTATAAAAAGCTGCTAAAGTTTGCATTGTGTCCAGAATCTTTCTATTTAAAACCTCTGTTGAAGATACACAGTTTTCCTCTCTATTTTTCTTATACAATGTGATCAGTTTTACAGGGGACAAAGCTGGCAAAGATGAGGAAAATTGGCTGTGCTCTCCTGGTACTCCAAGCTCTTCTGGCGCCTCTGGATCTTGTTCATGGAGCAGAGAAGAGTTATCCCATCCTGAACATTGCAGTGATTCTGGGAAGAACAAAGTATATCACAGAGAGAGATATCAGAGGTCTGTGGACCAGGGAAATGTCTGCAGACCTGACTGTTGATGTCAATGTAGTGACCCTTCTGGTGAACCAGACTGACCCTAAAAGCATCATAACACATGTTTGTGACTTGATGTCCGGCACCAAGATCCATGGAGTGGTTTTTGGAGATGATACTGATCAGGAGGCGGTAGCTCAGATTTTGGATTTTATTTCATCGCAGACTTCTATTCCAATTCTTGGAATTCATGGTGGGGCCTCCATGATAATGGCAGATAAGGTAGGAAAATTATTAAAACCTTTTGCTAGTCTAAAGTACTTCACCGCGTTGATTTTTATTGCGAATAGTCACCACAAGCAGTTCAAACACGATGCCTGTAATTATATGTACTTTAAGAAAGAAAAAAAAAAATGTACAGAACAGTGTACTCATTGACTACTCATCAAATACTCTGAAATATTTTGGGGTTCATGCTTGAAACTCAATTTTCCTTCTGCTGTAAAGGCAGTCTGATTAAACTTTACTCTTCACTAAACTGAATGCTTATCACCTTAAAAATTTTATTAGCAAATATGACGTATGGCTGTAAACAACAAAATAGGCCAATACAATGATTTAGGGGATAAATTATAATGATTATTACAAAATTATAATTAGATACTGTTCTGCCATGCTTATAACAGCTACCAAGCTATAGACCTGAATGTATTTAAGGGCAATAGAAGTTATAGGACATTTATATTAGGATGGAGTTTTGTGATCCACTATGGTCTATATGAATATAAGGTCTGGTTCAAGTTTGCAAGACCACTTTAATTTAAGTGCTCTTAATTTAATTTAATTTAATACCACTTATATTCATTGTATTTATTGAATTAGACTTTCACTATCAGGATACTTCTAATTTCCTACTGTAGCTCATGAAAATCCACAATGGCATTGTCAGAAGTCTGGAGGTAATGACAAACTGTTTTGTTGGGAAACATTTCTTTATGTAACCCTCTGTGAGTCTGTGGGACGACAGACAGAAGTGACTCACATATGCAGCTCATCTGCCTTTGCGCTGTAACAATTAAAAAAAAAAAAAGAAGAAGATGAATCTGGCACTGCAGATTCGATTTTGTAAAGTGATCACTGCTGTTTCTGAAACAGTAGGTGCTTAGCAGCTCGCAGGACTAAGCATTCTGGTGTGGACAGCTGCTTGGCCTGAAAGTCTGCGAGGAGCTCCTGCCGATGCTGAGGAGTACGTACTGTATAAAAGAGGAAGCTTGGGAGTGAGAAATGGTTTATTGATTTTCCTGCATTGCACATATATTGCACTTATATATGCTTATATTGCACACATTGCACGCAATGTTGATTGTAACTTATTTCCTAATACTTGTACCCTTTAGGGTTCCTTATTCACTAAATACCGTTATACCTTATAGATGGTTTTTGAATAGCACTTAAAGACCTCTCTGAATCTTTCTAAAAATGAAGTGATCCGGATAGGTTTTTTCATAACCTGGGGGAAAAGAAGCAGGGAAGATGCAATGATTAGTTACAGTAGAGGAATCAGTACCAAACTTTTGAAAACTCTTATCTCTGGGAAACGTTTTCATTGGGATTAAAGGGATCCAGTGTCTCTTAGTGTTTTAAATTACCTTCTTTTAGAATTTGTTATGCAATGGCGACAATAATAGATTCTGAATTATAGCAAAGATTCTATAACAATGGGCTTGACAGCTTGATTGGTATGGAGAGAGCTTTCCATTCAATGCTACTATCTTAAGTGTAAATTCAGTGACCAAGTAACAGAGACTGTTATTTCATTTAGCTTTTAAATTGCTACACAGATTTTCTCATCTTTCCAAAGTTAGCTTTAGGTATATTTAGGAATTTTATGTGATATACATTTCACTCAACTTCCTATTCCAGCATAAAAACTCTTGAAACTGAAGATACTAGTGAGTGTTGAGTGATAAAACTCAGGCAGTAATTTGTACAGCATCAGCTTCATGCTCAGTAGCTGAATGCAGGATGTTACTGATGAAGATTTTTTTACTTTTATGTAGAAGCCTCTAGAACATAAAATAAACCATATTTTTTCCTATCCCAGGAAGTTAACAGGGTTCCCAATGTATGCTAATATTGTCGTTAGTATGACACTGACTTTGATTTTAGGTTATCACAGTATGATAATAAAACATCTTTGTGCTGAAACTCAGCTTCTAAGATTTCCATTTAGGAAATCAAAATCATTCTCTTGTGTGTTAAGACATCTAACAGAGATGACTTTAGCGGCTTGAATTGGCTGAAGATATTGTTTCTTCATTTAACTAAAATTGCCTTAATTTTTAAATGTGGTTTTCCAATGCACATTATATCTTGTAACTGGGCTTGGCACACTACAGTAATAAGACTTGCATGTGTCACTCAATTAACTGTTCATTTGGGAATGAATTCTTGTGAGTCAAAGGTGGAATTCACAGTGCTGTCATAAAGGCAGAGGAGATGAAACTCCCAGTGTAAAATCTGTCTGCCAAGTTAGCGTCAGGATTTCAGCTGAAACACATGGATGCTGGCTTAAATTATAAAGTTGATAACAATTTACAAACTCTTCTCTTTTGTCTCTCACATTGAGATCGCTGGATATGCAAAAACAGGTGCTTGGTCCTACTCCTGCTTGTGGATGAAGTTCCTACCTGTGGCACTCTAACAAGACCATTTAATTTACATCCTTATTGTGTGGCTCTAGTAGTTGTTTTCCTTCTCTGTGGAATCATGCTGATACTGTGTTTTAGATGTCTTTTACAACTAAATAAGTGTCCATGTGTTGTGTCTGCTTGTTTGTAGTCTACAAGTGTGGCTGACACAAAGGCAGCATAATGATTCACTGAACTCTGAGCCAGGTAGTTATATGATGCCTAACTGTCCTAAACGTGAGCTGGGCTGGAGGGATGTGAACAAGAAGTCATTGTCTATAATGCTGTGTGCTTCACTGGAATGACTCTGGGTAGAAAAGCTCACCGCTTTCTGTATTAACAAACACTGCGGCAATGTGAATGCCATACAAAGAGCCATCCCTAAAAAACAACAGGTTATTCTAGGTTTATAAACATGAGCTGTGCACACACATGGAGCATGCAGTGATTATTGCAGGATGTACAGCTTCTGAAGTACTGAGTCCCGGTGCCAACCTCATCTGTGCAGGGTGCGTAGCTTAACCTGCCTCTCAGTGGCCAGTACTTGGCTTTGGTTTGGTTCCTGTTTGGCTGTACCAGTCAAATATGTTGGAAATACATTGTTTCATATAGACTATGAGTATTAGGACAGGAATGTGAAGGCTTCTGACCCTGCCTTGACCTGACATCTGCTGTCAAAACGCTACCAATAAAGCAGTGGGACAGGTAAGGATGCAGGGTACCTACATGAACTGGCTGGGGGTGCCCTTTGGGCTGTGCCATGTGCTCTGCCTCCCACCGGCTGCATCACCTGCTGCTGGCACTGACTCCTCTGCCAGCGAGGTGCTCCTTGGCTTTGGGCCCCTGTTCTGCTATGGGCTCCAGGCATGCTCAGATGTGAGACAGTCGGCTGAAACAAGATGAGAATTGTGTCTGGGGCGCCTGTGCCAACCTGCTGTGCATCAGCAGCCCTTGGAGGATGCTGCAAACAGACTGGCTGTTTATTCATCTTGTGTCTGTTGAAATTTGAGAGATCTCAAACCAAACACTGCTTAGGAACTGTTTCCTGACTTCAGCATTTGGTTTTAAACTTAGTTACGTTTGTTTCACCACATGCCATCATTATAATGATTGTAATCATGATACCTTTCTAAAACAGAACATCATGGTTAGTTCTGCGACAATAATGAAAAATTGGTTTCATTCAGAAGTGGGAAGAGGCCCTTATGTATCATAAACACATCCAGGAGTACTGAGCATCTTTTGCATGCTGCAAAATTGAGTCTAATTTCTCATTAGAAACCTTTCTGAAAGACATAGAAACTTGAGGCATTTTAGTGCTGTGAAAGTACTGTTAGTCATAATGCATAGCTGGGCAGCATGAAAGGTGAGGGTAATTCTCCATTAGAGCTATTGCAAAGTGAAGCTTCTTGAGAGAGCTCTAGGAACGTTAAACAAAACAAGTCTTTTTCCAAAAGTGCTATGCATGAATAAATTATCTTTCTTTGTTATTCTCTGTGCTGATAAATTAACATTGGCAATTAACACTTTCATTAATTGCCTAGTACAAAATCCATTCTGTGTCTACCACCACCTTCAGCTTTCCTTTTTGTATCCCTCCTCATCTCCTTCCATAGCAGTGAGGCCAGAACCACAGAATAGCTGAGGTTAGAAGGATCTCTGGAAGTGTCCAAGCCAACCCTAGCTCAGTGCCTGGGGTCGGACTGGTTAGGGCCCCCTCCAGTCAAGTAGTGAGTATCAACACAGCAGCCTTTCTAGGCAATCTGTTCCAGCATTTCAGCTCTCTCACCATGCAAATATTTTTGTTATATCTCATTAGGATACAACTCTGCACCATGACCACAACCTCCTTTTTTTTTTTTTTTGTGGTGAATCTCCAAGCTGAACTCTGTTTAGTTTAGGCTGTGATTACACCTGTCTGTACCTGTCCCATCCCCGGATACAAACCAGTGCCTTCTGCCTTTCCTTACAACCTCATGTGCTCCAGTTCTTTGGACTCACTCAGAGGTGTTGGTGTCTTGTACGGGGGGATCCCAGAACTGGGCACAGTACTCCAGCAGTGGCCTCTTGAGTCCCGCAGAGGGGATAATCCCCGTTCCTGAGCAGCTGGCTGGGCTCGTTTTGTCACCAAAAGGGCGCACTGCTGGCTCCTGTTCCATCCCACTGCTGGTTCCTGTTCCACCCCTCTGCAGGCTCTTGCCTCCTGGACTGCTGCAGGGTATTTATCTAGGCACCTGCTGTGAATAAATACTGAGGGAAAATGAACTTTTAAAGCCTTGCTTGTTCTTTCAGAGGATATTTTTCAGGTGTTCTGATGAAGTAGTTTCAGACTTCTGCGTTACCTGTTGTTTCTAGCTTGCTGTAGAAACAACCTGGGGCTGCTTTCCTTTCCCTCGTTCCTGAGATCCAAAGACTACATGGCACTTGTGCAAACCAGGATCTAACCACAGCCTTGCTGCTGGGAGTAGAGCACACCCAGACTCCTGGCTCTGGTGCTGGCAGTTTGTTCCCTGTTTCACCTATAACTTTGTTCACTGCTCTTAAGTTGTTTCTACACGCCTTACAAAGTTTATTTTTTTTTTCACATATCCTCATAAGGCAGTGGCCATTATTTTAACAAAAAGAAAGTTCAAAAGCTACATGTCACGTTAGTACTGTGCATATGAGTGCTTCGATTCTTATGCTTTAAAAATTGTGGCAAGGAAGCAGGGGGATGTAGGGTTTCTTTTTTATTGTAGAATCACTTTAGATATCGTAATTCATGGCATGTGCTTACTGATTTGTATGCCTTCCATGTGAGTTACATAGATGTTTTTCTAACTCATTGTAAAAGTAGTCCCATATTTTTACAGAAAAAATATAAATTTATGTTTTGTAACATCTCATTCTTCCCTTACTGATAATTGTATTAGCATGAATATGGCACTGTGCTCCTGAGCATGTTAATAATTTTGGATTTGGTTAGTATTGCTGAAGATTGGAAGATTAAACTGTAGTTAAACGTTTTAGTGCAAAAATACCTATATCAATTGGCGTTTCATGTCTAGGTACCTTGCGCTGCTCCACTGCATGCAAGTAATAGTTCCAGCTTCTGCCTCCTGTAAAGGTGCAGGGGACTTGGATTTTCCTTCTTTTGTCCTGTACTAATGCTGCCATGAGAAACATAACTTTTAGAAATTCTCATTTGTATTTTGAACTGCAACAAAAATGAAGCACCGATCTCTTGTGAATCTGTGTTTACTTGACCATAACCATAAAAAATCAGTATGTATTTTAAAAAGAGTTGTCTTGCACATCAGTAAAGATTTTTAGAACTGGGCTCGTAATCTGTGAGTGCACCTTTTATGCACAGGCACCAGGACCATTGTAATAAAATGGTTAAAACATGCTTGAAATCTGTCTTCCTGAGGCATACAGAGTGGATACAATTTCTTGTGCTTTTCTGTATCTGGAATCGCTCTGGGAGCACAGGGTGGTTACCATGCAGCCTGCTGCTGTACATTGCTATTCGTGGGCTGTCATTGCTACAAGAAAGTGAAGTTCAGTAGCGAGAGCCGTGGTGTTCTCTGCATTGAGCTCTGTCTCAGAGCTTGGAGGAGTGTTATACATGTATTCATGGTATGTGCCTTTCTTTCTTGCTCTCTTTCTCTCCTGCTCTTTACTAAGTTTTATGGGATTTCCCTACCTGTTTCTGAGACAATTGTATTTTCCTTGTTCTGGTCCTCACAAAAGTCCCCTTCTTAATTTGATGAAATAAAGTGAGGCTGATTTCCTGAAATACTGTGGGAGTAAACTTGAACTGTTCCTCTTGGAGATGGAGACAAATTTGGTGTAATTAGTCCAAGTAGAAGGAAGATAGGTTTGAAGAGATTAGGAATTTCTGTCACTAATAATCAAATTGTAGAAAAGTAGACATCTTTTGCATAATACCACATCCTAAAGTTTACCTGGCTTTTGAAGCAGCTCAGGCATGGGCAAATTTCCTATTTTGGGCTTGTTGGAGTTTACGCTACTGCAGCTGAGCCAGGATGCAGGATGGGATCCTATAAACAGCTCTTATTGAGGAGAGTGACATGTTGGTTTCATTGAGATGTAGTTGTAGTCATTTGCAGTAAGAGTAATATATTTTCATCTCAAAGGTACTATTTTCTTTCTCCTCCAACTGTCTGTTCTTGGAAATAGAAATCCATAAGTGCCTCAGTATGTTTTGCGCAGTAACGTCTTAAAAATGTTAGTAAGTCAATGTTGTAGATCATCCATGCTATCCAAACTATTGCCTGCATATAGGAAATTACAACACGGCAGACTCCCAAGCTGTAAAAGTAGGACACCAGACCTTCAGCATAATTTTCTGCTTGCAGGCATTCTTGGTGGCATCTTATTTTATTTTATTTATTTATTTTTTTCAAGGGCATTCTCAAACATAAAACTGAAGATGGTTTCTTTTAAGCTACAAAATAATAATGGAGCGATTCTAAAGCACATAAGACACTTCTGGTAATCAGAATATATCCAGAGAACATGCCTGAAAATATTCATCCTAATAAAACTATGCAGTGAAGGGAAGGGTATTGGTATCATGTTAAAGCCATTTTGTGTCTTTTCTATTAATTGTTTTTGAGAGCTTGATTAGATTACTTGAATGAACAGTTTAATAGCATTTTAGATTTGTCACGTATTTAAACTAACAGTTTAATGTGAATAATTTCTTTAAGATTTTTGTATTAATTATATTGGACTTTCTTGAAGATATCCTTGATAGACCTACTGACATCTGTGCTGATACGAACAGCTTTTTGCAGTTGAGCAAAGAATCTTTGCTGTCCACAACAGTTTGTTAGAAATCTGTGGTCATCTAGGCCAGCTTTGCATGTGTTTTTTTCTCCAGCCCCCGCCCCCCTTCTGCCTCCCCTTGTTCCTGGAGCTGTGAAGTTGTGTGGATTTTACTGAGGGAGCCCAGCCTGGATTGTCTCCATGCCATCTGTCACCACATTGTTCGTTTAAATCCTTGAGATATTTTCTTCTGCACTTTACTGGAATAAGTAGAACTGTAGTGGCATCATTGGCTATTTATATTTGATTTTCACTTACTGTTCTTAGGAGAAAAACCAACCCTGTGTTTGCAACTGAGGTGTGTAAACTACCTGCACAATTGAAAAGAAATGGACGTGGTTTAATTCTGTTATCGCAGAGCTCCATCTGTGCTGCACGTCCCACCTCTGACCGAGACCCCCCCACTTCTCAAGGCAGAGACCTCCCTGGGGGTCTCATGGTAAAGCTGAGTGTCTCCCCAGAGACTTAAGGAAAAGGCTGTATGCTTCTGTATGAATGCACAGCAGCTAGCAATTTATTTTTAAAGTATTTACACTCAATGAAGCCATGCTAGGAGGAATCTGTCTGCATCTTCCTCTATTGTAAGACTTGATATATTAGGTCAGGGAAAGGTTGAGACTCGCAAGTTTTGTGTGAAAGCATAACTGGAAATAAGATTGGTTAGGAGGCGGAAAGTTGCAGAGAGCAATGAAATGAAAGTGTGTAGAATAAAAGCAATATAAAATCTGAACAACCAACAGAAAAACTATTTTCTTTCCTGAAAATAGTTTTTTTCTCTTTTCCTGAGCCGTTCCTACTCTCCCGATCTGTTCAGCACCCACAGAGACTGAAATAAAACTGACTTAGGAAATCCAACAAGGCATCTGAGGTCCTGAACTGGTCCTAAACCTCCGGTGCATGGGCAGCAGTGAAACACTTGCATTTGCTTGTATGTTTACCAGATGGAGAGTGTTTAGTAAGATTAACCTGTGTTTGGATGGGGAAAATTCAAAGCGAAAGTACTAGGCTGTGGTTGTCCCCTTTTTTGGGTCTGATTTCTGTCACTTCTGACTGTAATGCACCAAGAAGCATATTGGAGGGATGTAGATGGGAATTTATTAAAACATAGTAATATTTTCTCTACAGATCTGAAATGACTTTTCTTGAAAGTCATCCTTTGCTTCATATTTAGGCATGTGCTGCTTTGAGAAAGCTGTTTTTTGTTTGTTTGTTTGTTTTTGTATATATGTACATTCTCCCTGCTTTCTTCCAGATCCTATTGCATAAGGTGGGATCCCATTGCAAAGGGTGAGAGAATAAAGACCATCTTCATGCTTTAATGTTTTTTGTGGAACTACATTGATTTACCTACTCCTCAGGATTGAGTCTACAAGTTGTAGTGGTATGGTGTATTGGATTGGCTGAAGGTAATGTATTCTCCTAGTAGGACGATGCACGTCCATCTTTAAGTAACCTGAACGAAGTAGGTTTTTCAGACCTAATTAGGAGAGTCAGCAAGGAGACGTACACCTTTCAACTATATAATTATGTATACCTTAACATTGTGCTTTGAGTGAGCTCTGCTGGGGATCTCCTTCATTGCCAGATGACCCATCAGTCAGTTTGGAGTCTTCTGCCTCCATCGTAATTCTGAGAAAGTAATTTCATGTTGCCAGTAGGCTGGGCTGTTCTGTTGTCACAAGCAGCCCACAGCTGCAGCAAAGAGGAAAGCAAGAGAAGGCCAAACGCCGCTGCTGGGCTCATTGCTCAGCCCCTGCTGGCTGTACACAGCTACCTGGAACCTGTCTTTTGTGCATCTCGGAGCAGGTCACTTCCATAGATGTTTCATTCAAGGCATTGCTGGGTGGGAAGTTGCTCATCTTTTGTTTTAGTTTTCGTTTCTTGGTGGTGTTTGTAATTTTGTTGATATGAAGTTTGAAGCATTTGTGTTTACCAGTTTGTCTCTCCATGTGACTAGACTTGCAATAAGATTGCTTTGTTTTCACTACATTGATTTTGTGTCTAGTGGAAATGCATTGTGTATGTAAAGACATTATGAAAGAGGAAAGAGCAAGGATTTTATAGCCACCTTCCAGCTCAACACAATTTACAATACAATTAGGAACGACAGTTATAATTGGATGAACAGAAAATAGAATTAAGGTAATCTGTTCCACACGCACAACATTCCTGTAATGAGTTGCTTTTAGGAGTTACAGAAACATATAATTACCAGACAAATTGTATGTTATTTTTTTCTGTGTGTGTGAGGCTAATTAAGAGTTCTGGGTAAATCGTGTTGGCAGAAGCATCAGAGTTATGTGAAGTACCTAATTGGGACAAGATTAGGTTTGTAAATTAGTCATATGAAAACAGATGCAAAAACTATGGAAACTGCCTGTATTCTACTCAAATTTTGTTAGGATCATCTGTTTTGTTTTATATAGTCACACTACTTTTGTAGTAAAGAAGCTAACCCTGCCCTCTTTATTTTGATCCATTTGCTGTCCCTTCACCTCTCCTCTCTTGATCTGCATTTCAGCTATCACCTGCCAAAAGGCTGAAACTTGGTGTTGTGCAGTCTGGTTTCTGGCAAAAGCTGTGGATGTATCCAGTGCTTCTGATGCAAAATGTAAAGCTCTGTCACCTAACTATGTGACAACAAATTGAACTGATACCAAAGCTGTAAAAGAAACACTCGTTTCCTTTGCTTGCTCTGAGATTGAGTTTTTAATATCCAGTCTATTTCATATGCAAATCTCTTTCTCCAGACACTGGTTTCCTCCAAACACTTCCATTATTGTATTTTTTTTTTTTTGCCTTCCTCTTCATCCATTCTATTTGCTTTTCCTACTTTATGTTTGGCCATCACCCTAGTGTTTAAAGTTAGTTTTATTTATTTCTTCAATGCATTAGTTCGCTTCTGATAGAGACAAGGGTGGCTCAGAAAGAATACACGTCTCTCTCCACCTAAATTGTGTGTCCCTTCATGTTAGGAGGACCGGCACTCTTTCAGTCAATATAGAGAAAAAATGTTAGTTGTGTTAAAATAAGATGCATTGGAGGAAATGAGAATTTTCTGGAATCCCAAGAAGACAGACAGAACTGTTACGACTTTAAGCCAAGCCTGTTTTTATTTAAGAATAGCAAATAGAGGAAGGACGAGAAACTAGATCGGGTGAGTCAGGGTAATAGAGGTGGAGAGCTGAGGTTAAACAGCGCCAGAAATTACCGATGAAAGGGGTCTATTTGTGCAGAAAGAATATGAGAAAACCAAAAGGATTCAAAACTCCAGTTTCCACATCGGTATTTCTTCAGGATTCCTGGCCTTGGGATTTTGGATAATTCTGCTGCTCTGCTGAGTGCTTTCTGCTATCGTTAAGCAGCTTTGCATACACATACAGGGGAACTTTTCTAAAACGGCATTTCCCAGCTCATAGTAGGGAGTTTGGGCTGTAGTATCTCAAAGTTGATGTATCATGGAGTCTGCATGCCTGTCTTCTAAAGACATTTTCTATTTCCCGACTTTTTTTTTAAATCTTCGTTCTGTTGTATAACCTGGGACAAGGTCTGTCTAGAAGCTTTCAAACCACACAATCTCCTTCCCCGCCCCACCCTTCTTTTTTTTTAGTGCCATGCAGTTGGCTGGCTAGTGTGTCCAGCACCGGTGTGCTTCTAGACAAGCATCCATTTCTATATAAAATTGAATTATTTTTGGAATAATTCTCTGCTTTGTGGCAACAGATGTACCTTTTTCCATGTGTGTTTGTTGTGTTCAGGTGTTTTAGGGTGGCTCCTGCTGTGAGAAACACTCCGTAGCCAATAACTTAGGCTCAGGCGAGGATCTCAGTGAAGTAGTAATTTATTCGCGATTGCAATGGCGGGCGCCCCACAAGCAGGAGAGAGCGCATCTACTAGTTCCAAAACACAGTTTATATACCTTTTGATGGCAGGACCCTCCCCTGTTTCCCCACTGAGTGGGTAATCCAGATTCACAATCTATCTGATGCTTCACAAACAATGCATGGCCTTCAGTTGCCGGCCTGTTAAATTTCAAATTTCTTTTGACATTTTTACTGCTTGAAGTGGTAATGTTTCTTCACTTATCTGACTTGACTTGACACCATGATTTTCACCTAATTGTCCTAAGGAGTCTGATTGTCTGCATTTTACAAGGTCGCCTGCTAAACTTTCTTATCACTGTAAGCATATCTCAGTACCACATTCCCTCCTTCTAAACAATGTAACTCTGCAAAAACAACATTTCTATTCCCACACTGCTACCTCAGATTTTAGGAACTGGTATTTGAAAATATATTGACGATTCCCTTCTATAATGATTTTCAATGCAGTTAATCAGAATTTCAGATCTCCCGTGAGGGGCGTCAGAATATGTGGGAGCAGGGCAGGCTGTCAGTTAAAATATGTGAAAATAAATTGCTTTCCACGGTGTTAGGTGGCTTGCTGATTATGCAGTTTCCTCTATAATGGTATTTGTGAAGGTGCTTTGTGCTTTGCTGTTGCTTGCTTTAAATATTGAGACTTACGGTTACTGGCATTTATAACTTAAATTGCAGCTATGTGCACAGAACAGCGTTATGGATCATTCACTACATAAATGCTGATGTTGTCTAAACAACTGTCTGTATGAGGTTGCAAACAAGCAACATCTGAGAACAGAGCATTGGAAAGTGTCAGATTAAGAAAATTTTGGCTCATACCAGGTTAAGCTCACTTGCAGAAAGAAAAATACATGTTTGTATGATTTCTTTTCCTCACATTGGCTAAAGTAAACAAATGATCTTCTTTGCATTTTCCAGATATGCTCATTCTGTCTTTCTCAAAAAACAAAACAAACAAACAAACAAAAAAAAAGTAAGTTGTCAAGTTGTCATGTTTTTCTTTTCCCAACCTTTTCCACATCAAGACACAGGCTTCTGGCTACAATCTCTTTCAGTTTCCTGTTGCTTTTCTATTACCATTTTGTAGCATAAAAATTACTGGAATTTTTCCAGTGGTCAGTGAGTAAGTGATAAGGCACTAGGAATGGTGCAAATGACTTGGGGCAGGTATAAATAGTAAATAATCTTCATGTTTAAAATATCCTGAACAGTTGTTCAATAGCTTCTCACTATATACAATATTTTCAGGTTTCTAGTTTGTCATGAAAATGCATCTTATGGTCTCTGAATTAAAATCTAAATGAACTTGTGGATAGCGTATACAGTAGTCAGCTGTCAACTGCAGCATGTGTGCCTTTAATGGTCTTTGAAAGCCTTACTTGTGTGCTTTCATGAGTTGTTTGCTTTCTGTGTAAGCGTGGCCTGTTCCCTGTTTCCTTCTATGCAGTAACTGCTGGCTTGAGAAGAGCTGTTCTGTGTTTCAGCCTGTTCACAGTAAGGGGCTGAAATGTCAAACTAGTGAGCAGTGAGTAATTTCATCCAATAATAAAATGTAGCGGTCCAGCTCTGTAATTTGTATTCCAATGTAAGTCTTATTGCTTTGTTAATCTGCAATGGACACCTCAGTTGGACACTTCCTGAAAGCAGCGGAAAACAACAACAACAAACAAACAAAACCCACAACTTTGCTCATTCTCCAACCTTTACTGTTTTTTATTTTTTTTTTTTTCTTTCACCATGTCCAATAAGATATAGTCATGTGAAATCTTAATTTTTAACAACTCATCATGAAACCAGTTCTTCAGGTCAGCAGTGGTATTTCCAAATGTCCGGGTGATAATTCTATCAGAAAGGGGGAACATCCACGCTTACAGCATACAGGTCACGCGTGAGGCCCACAAGGAGAGCAAAGTCCTGCTCGTGGTCTCCCTGCTGCAGCGTGGTTGACCTGATTATCAAGTAAAGGAGCAAGTGCAAAGCAAGCAAATACTTAAAATATCCTTTAATGCCTACTTAAATGCTTCTCCTGAAGATCTGAATGCTACAAGGTAAAAAGAAGATGGAGGTTTTTTTGCCTCTCTTAGAAGGTGCTCAGTACATTCCTTATATAAAAGACATAAAGATGCAGACATAGCCTCTTACTATATGGGGCTGAAACTCTAAGCAACACATTTAATTTGAGGCATATTCTGCTTTAAAGATCAGTCTCTGGTTAAAAGAATGATTTGGTGTTAGGAGCTGCTAATGCCACTTTGGGTGCTCTCTTCCAGATGACTGACTTTACTGCTGCTTAAATGTTTTTTGGCATCCTATCTGGTTTTGCTTAAGTTAAACATGATGTTCTACTTAAGCTTCATTTTGAATATGAAAATTTTTATCTTCCTTGGGTCACTTTAAGGTTTCATTTGCATGTTTGACCCAGTTAAAAATTCTGTGTTATTAAACAGCTTTTCTGATTCAGCTCAGATGGTGGTATGTTTTCCTTCTTAACAAGCTTTCTAGAGTTGTATATATAAAAAAAATGTTCTCCCTCCCTTAGCTTCTTTTGAGATGAAGTATGTACAATAAGTCTGACTCCCTGTAGAGCTGGTTTAATCATTTGTTTTTCCATCTGCAGAGAGCCAGTTCCCAAAGTAACTTCAAAGAGCCCTGCCTGAGTAAAAGCTTCCAGCTTTGGAGCAGCAACGATTACAGAAATATGCTTTTGCAATAGTTTGAAACCTCTGGCTATCTTTGCGTGGAGGTGAAATCTGAGTATTTGCCTCTATTATTCTGTTACTAGAAAACTTAAAGGTTTATAACTGAAAAATTTACTGCCGCTTTGCTTTTACCTGCTGTGGTACCTGTGCGCAGCATGATGTTACGCAGGTGCACAGATGTGGCATCTAACGGCACAAGGGGAATTTCTGGGTCTGGAGGTGACAGACACCTTGTCAACAAAGCAACCACAAACTTCAGGCTTGGCATAAGTTGCCAATAAAACATTTGCAGCAGAAAATTCAGAACATGTTATATTTTAGACTTAATCCAGCCTGATCCGTGTAGGCTTTAATTGAAGAAACTTGAAGTGGAATTGCTCCTGGGAGAGTGGTATCTTTCCTCCTTCACTTTTACCATTTTCTACGCTGAGATCTATAACATGCAAAAAATAAAAACAATGCCCCAACCACTACAGATAAATATATTTTATATCTAATATATATGTCATGTTTCTGAGTACAGTAACAAATGTAAAGCTGTTCAAATTGTCATCAGCGTGGCTGTGAGAATCTGCTTCATAAAGTTTCAGTGTAAGTACGTCTTTATTTCTGTGGTCTTTCTCACTAAATACTGTGCCTTACTCTTGGCACTCCAGTCCAGCAGTTGTTCTCATCATTTTGGAGAGATGCTTGATTTTTCCTTTTCTCTTCTCTTCTCTTCTCTTCTCTTCTCTTCTCTTCTCTTCTCTTCTCTTCTCTTCTCTTCTCTTCTCTTCTCTTCTCTTCTCTTCTCTTCTCTTCTCTTCTCTTCTCTTCTCTTCTCTTCTCTTCTCTTCTCTTCTTTTTTCTTTTCTTTTCTTTTCTTTTCTTGACAGAACTCCTAGCTGAAAGTCAGCATGTGGGAGATTTTGCCCAAATTAATTTCCTGTGGAGAGAGGGGCTATGAGTTTGGTCTCACTATAATGACTTTTCTGGATAATAATGTCAGTAGAAATGCACTACTTCGATTTTAACTGAAGCTATTTCAAACTGTGGACAAGATCTTAATTTTTGACTTAATCAAATCCTTACCACAAGCAAATCTAATTCTGGCATACTATTTCAATCGCACAGACTTTCATTTCTGACTAAGGATTGGAAGGATTAACCCAGATTTTAGCAGCTCTCTCCATGACCGCGTGGATAGGATTAAAATCTATGTGCTGCTCATTGTGGATGTTTATTTCAGTTTTTAGGCATTACAGTTAGGTCTGTTGACTGTGACTGGGAATTATGGAAGTTTTCCGAGAGTGAGAGCACAACTGAAGGACAGCATGTTGAATTTGCTGGATGTCATTGTAATTCAATAAAAAAAGCATGCTTTGCCTGCTTATGGGAAGGCAATGTACAGTTTATTATATTCCAGATTTTAAAGTTTGCAGTATATTTATCAGCTTGAAGACATAGTAAAAATACGTACTTTAGAAAAATATAGCGAGGTAAAACAAGAACAGGATTAGGTTTAATTGGACCAGTTGTAACATCTTGCTGAAGCAGTGGTTGTATCAATGAACACTTTAGTGCTGATGAGGGCCAGCAGCTGGCAGGGTGTTCCTGCATTTATTTATTGATTTATTTTTGGTAATGTTGCCTTTAGAGATTATTTTACTTTCCTGTGCAGGAAATAAGTGAAGCTTCTGGAATCTTGTCTGCAATTAGTCTCCCTCACTCTGAAAAGCCCTGGCTGGTACAGTCATTCAGAAATGGATTATGTAAGTGACTGAGGTATGGAAGGTCTCACCTGCAGGTGAGTTGGTTTTGTTATATCTGGTAAAAGGGAGCCTGAGAAAGGACTGTGATAGCTAGAGGCAGGATGAAGAAAAGCTGTTTAAACAACATAAAATAAGACAGGGGGACTGGAACTAAGGCGGGAGTAACTTAGATAGGAAATTGTATTAAATAGTATTTAGAAGGGAAATTGAGAAGCTCAGGGTATGGTAACAAGCCAGCTAGTGTTATGATTGAAACTGATAAATGAATGAAGAGGGAAGAGGACTTGTGGTGTAAAGCTCTTTCCAACCCAATGTTTTTATTCACTTTTATAAAATGCTGGATATAACTATACAATGCTATAATAGGATTCTCTCCAAATCTAGCCAGGCATATATAAATGCCACATTTAGTGAAGATGAAGTGTGTCAAGTAGAGTCTTAATGTGCAACTGGTCCTAAAATTAATGACTGTGCTGATCAACTTTGGAGAAGAGAGATGGGCCTTGGGATTTGGTAGGAATACAGAAGACTGTGTTGCAAGAATTTCTGAAGTTTTAGCTCATGAAAAAGGATATAGATTTTATTTCCTGGGGATTTTTTTTTTTTTAAAGGAGAATTTGTGGCTATTCTTTGGCCATTTTTGCCTTTTTGTATTTCATTCTTCCCTCGTGCCTTGGGCTGGCAGCAGAATTCTCAAGAGCAATGTGATGAAGACACACTCGACTGGAAAAAAAAAAAAAAAAAAAAGAGCTGTTTGCTGCATGTCGTCCTCTTTTATTAGGGAAAAGGAGAACCTGTTAACAGCCATGGAACTGCACGGTTAGAAGGCCACAGTACTCGCAGATGTGAAAACCTTGTGAGCTCTGTGGTTTAATCTCATCACAATCTGCAGCTGATGTTGGCTGTGCATCAGTCAGAAACGCACAGCTAGGGTTGCCCTGGGGTTTACGCTGCATAACTCTGTGGGCAGTTTGGGATGCAGTTGCAGCTGGACACCCAGAATGCTATGTTTTTTAGTGGCTGTGTTGGGAATTCATTGCTGTTCTGTGGATTGATGACAGAAGTGGGAAAGCATGAAAAAGATCTGATGATTTACTGCCAATGGGCATGTAGTTATATAAAAAGCAGGTCCTTGTGTTTTCTTCCTGTGGTTTTGTTTTGCTTTGGAGAACCAAACCAGCAGCACCCTGCTTGCACAAATATCTTCCATGAGTTGTTTTTAGTCTTGTTGTGTTTGGTTTCTATGCTCCATAAGCATGTAAAAGCTATCAAAAACTGCCATGCATGTTTTTTCATGTTCTTGCAGATCATCAGGCTCAACAAGTTCCTACTCCTATCTAACTGCTTCTACCTAGTACCAGTTACTGTGATCATTTCTTCCAAAGGTCCAATCCACAATCTCCAAGTACCAAAGAGGAACATCTAAAATCTCTTAATGCTCAAATAAATATTTTCAGGTTCAATTTTGAGCCAGTATTTCTGTCTCTGTAAATGATCAGGAGTACTAGGCCAAGCAACCTTCATTTGAAACTGAGAAATGACTTGTTGAAAGTGCTGACTCATTCAAAAGTTTGATTTACAGAAGAAAATCCCATTATTTTTTGCTTGTGCTCCAAAGAAAAAGTTTTTAGTGAGTGCCATGACACAAAGGCCAAACTTAATGTGCCATGAGTTCATATGCATGTAGTGAATATATAGAGAGGTAATGATAGTATGACTGTTGTAAGTAACCATGTCAAGGAAGTAGAAACTGCTATATAAGGACATTGAATTTTTTATTTTATTTTCTTTTTGTGGTGAGGTAGAAAAGCTGATGGAACAGTGTCTGTGATGAGATAGAAGAAATGTCTTTCTTCAGATGTGGGAAAGGATATACATATATATATATATATTTAAGCCTAGATATGTGTACAGATAATAATTCTGGTTTTGGACATTTATGTATTTTTTCATCGCATTTCAGGGTCCTCGTACCAGTCCCTTGTCTGGCCACTCTTTGTAATTGTTAACTTCACTCCTGAGGTTGTACCTGGAGCAAACGAATTCCCTCCAGGTGGAAACCTGAGCATGAAACATGAAATGAAGGACAGGTTGCTCCAAGGTGTACTCCTTTTACCTGGTGCATGTGTAGCTCTTCTTGCTGGACCTAGAGGCCAGCACTGGTGCTGTGGCACCAGAGCAGCAGGGCTGCAGGTGTCCCTGCTTCTATCTGGGGCCGACTTAAAGTGTGAGAGAGTTTCAAAGACTCAGTGAGAGAGGTGTTACCAGTACAGTTTTAAACTTTGAAAGTCTTTCCTGGCTCTTTCCCCTAGGCTGGTGTGTTTTGCTTGCAGCTGTCCCGAGGAACTGCTGTTCCAGGTGTCTGCTCACATAGCTTGCCCACTTGTTGGCTGTGAAGGGCTCCACAGAGGCAGCATGCTTCACCTCTGGTCTTGTTGAGCGACTGCAAATGAGCATTACTATCACCGAGAGTTTGATTTTGTTGCTGAATAGACCTTAAATAAGGCTAGAGAAGGTAACATGTTGCAGAATCCATAAACCGTGCAGATTTGCGCAGGGTGAGAATGTATTCTCTGTACTCGAGAGGCTCTGCTCCAAATGCAGGACACGATACACATATACAGCAGAACATTAGCAAGGGGAGACTATAAAGACAGTAGTTATGCTGCATTATTTGTATGTCATTCTGTGCAGTGGTGCTTAAAGAACTGAAAAGATGTCCTTGCAGGAGTTCTTCCTAAATACTTTAATGAAATAGCCTAAATTCGTACTGACAATTTAGTGTGGTTGGAAAGCAAGGTTAAAGTGATGTGCTAATGAATGTTACATATGGTCTGCAACACATGGGAAGAACTGTTTATAAATAAATTTTTGCTCTAGAAATGACCGAACAGCAAATTGGATAAAATTCTATTTCAAAGTGACCAAGCTTACTTCCTCCCTGAAGCAATTCAAGCTTCTTCCAGACTTCATTAATACCAGAATTATCATAATCTATTTGCCTCTTGCAGCTGTTTCATTTTCAGGGACCTGCAGAAGGCAATTATTTTGTGATAAAATGCTTATTAAAGAGAATATGTGGCCATGTGGAAAGAAGAGGCCTGTGCAGGTGTAAAAGCATTTCAGAGGGTGTTTTAAGGTACTTGTAGATACTTACAAGTGAAAGAGAGAAAAATGACAATTCAAAGTAGCTTCTTAGTGGTTTTGTTGTTTGTGTGCTGGCCCTTGATTTCTTGCAGTAGGATTGAGGTAAGAGGAGTGCATTTGAAGGTGCAAAATAAAGAATGCATCTGATTTTGGATAAGGAAATAGATGCGGGTTCTGTTTGTACTCACATCCTTAAATAAGGCAATATGAAGAGTTGGAAAAAATTAGTGAACAAAGTGAAAAAAATTATTAGAACAAGGTTGTGTTGCATAGCCAGAACTCGTGGAAGTGCCTCCGTGCGTGCCAACGATGCCTGCTCCTCTGCACACCCAGGGCTGGCTTTCTTCGCTCCCTTGACTGCAGGGCAGCTGGTATCTTACCGCATGGGGCTTGCTTGTTATAACAGCTTCTGCTCCTCATCTGCTTCATGAATCATGCCCACATGTGGTTTTCCTCATAAAAATAGCTCTGATGGCGTGTTAGTAATTATTTGTTTAATGTTAATGTTCCCCTGATTCCTATAAGCATGCCATTGGGAATGCATTCACCATTTTAGGTGTTTTTTTTTTATCAATTGAGGTATAGGGTTTCTGATTTTGAGGCAATGCCCATGTACTTTCAGCTTTATGTTCTTCATCTCAGGTCTTGTGCCTTGATTCCCCTCTTCCACCCCCGCGCTGCCACTGCCTTTTTGCTCAGGCTGACTGGTACTGCAGATAGAGGGGGAGCTTTGGAAAGGTATTTTGAGTTGAAGTTGTCGTTTACATTCTCTTGTTCGTTTGCTGCATCTGATCCAATCTGACTGGCACACAGAAGCCTTCAGGGCCTCAGCTGAGTTGCCCATGGTCAGCCTCAGCTAAAAACGTGAGCTGGCCTCCTGCCTCAGTTTCATTGGGTATGGCTTTGAATGGCAGCTGTGCTTTGTGCAGTGTTTTGGGGGAACCTGGCAGGACTCGGAATGTGCTCTTTGTGAAGTGAAGCTTGACATGCTGCCGAGAGAGCAAAGGAGCAAGAAACATTTAGCAAGTCAGCAAATTATTTTCTATCTTGTTCAGTGGTGCTTTTGGAAAAAAAAAAAAAAAAAGAAAGAAAACAAAAGAACCCTGAGGTATTGTTAGTTTCTAATTTTAGTCGAAGTAAAATATTCATTCTACATCACACCCTGATTTCCAGACTTGACTATTCCCAGGATAACCATCTAAGTTGATAGGTACCTAAGTACCTAAATAGACATCCAAGAATATCTTTAATCAACAGAGGACTTAAGTGCAATACCGATGTTAGTGTATAAGTAACTAATATGTTAGGTGCTCACATATGAACAACTGCTAAATGAGTTGCCCTCTGAGATGTCGTCTTCTACTGATGTATTTTCTTTTGTTTGTATTTAAGACGGGATTAGTTAGCCCTGGTGATGATAAATTTGCTCAAAATGTGGTGCTGCTACTAAAGAGAGATTTCTGCAGCCATGGCTTCTTGTGGGTCAGCCTCCTTCACTCTTATAGGTGCCAAGAGCTCTGCATCTCAGGCTGGCTGGCAGCTTGTCCAAGTGATAGTAAATCTGCTTACTTAAACTTAATTTGTGGCTTGGGAATACCAGAAATTTTGATTATTTCAGACTTGGACTGTTGGACCATGCTGCAGTGTTAGCTTATTCCATGTACTTTTCTGCTTGGAGAGAATTTTTGTGCATTTGTAATAATCCAGGTTTAAAGCTGTAGACATTTGTGACCATGCAGATTTGGAAGAAGCAATTAGACAAAGCATTATGACAATGAAGCATAGGACTCTACTATTGACATTGACAGAAAGCACTGACAGAAAGGTGCTTTCTGCCAATTGTAAGAGTTTAGTCTTTTTAGGAAAACATAAATAAATCACCCAAAATATTTTCCCACTCTGGCACTTCTCTAACCTTACTCATCTCATCCAGGCTGATCCAGTGGGTGCAGTCCCTTATTGACCCCAACAGGTATATGGAAAGCTGTTTCTTTCCCCTGGAATTTATACTATCTGCCATGTTGATTAATTCCTGCTGATCTGTTTCTCCTTGGTAACTGCCTTGTTGAAGTTTCAAGTGGTGAAGTAAGCTGCCTGCTGCTGCTGCAAACAGAGCATCAGGTAAATAAGCTGGAAACCCCAACTGAGAACAACTGCCCTAATAAGATACTGGGTATGAACATTAATTTTGCATTATCAAGTATTCCCAGTAGACACTTAATCCAGTGGCTATTCATAGCCCTAGCTCTTGTCAAGTAACCCAATTTTCATGTCTGTGTAATCCATTATGGCAACAAACATCTATGAGGTAACGTATGGGTAATGAAATGCTTGCTTCCTTCTCTATCATCTGGTTGGGCCTTTCCTTGTGAACAGCACAGCTTTTGGTTCCTGGCAAAGACAAAACAAACAAGAAACTGAACTGTTCTTTATTTCTCAATAGTATAACTTGGCATTAACATGGTTGTGTGTGCATTGAGAAGAAAGCTAGAAAATACCTTTTTTTTTTTTTTTTTTTTTAATACCGAGACACACCTCACCAGGATAGATCAGTCCAGAGGAATATGCTGAAAAATGTTGAAATGTTACACCATATTGAGGATGTAAGCTATTCAGCAAGTGTTAGGATGCTCTTCTGTGTGAGTACTCCTATACTGATGTGAGGCTGCATTAATCTACTGCAAGTGAAATTGGAGATACGCATGTCATATGTAAAAAGCAGAATAGCCCCTGGAGTCTTGAATGATGCTTTTCCACTTAAAGTATTTATTCCTCTCACATTGTTAAGAGTATTTATGTCTGTGTGAAAAGCTAAAATAAATCAGTAAATCCATTTGCTGATCTTCAGGTATCACGATTCTTGCATAATATCAGTAATTTACTGAATTGTTTGGGAAAAGTTCAGAACATCATGTGTGACCCTAGCTAACCTTTGTTATAAATGAAGTCTCAACTCAATCTGAATTTAGTAATATTTATAAAAGGTATAAAAGGCAAGTAAACAGCGCTGGGTGTGCGGCGAGTCTACACCAACACTCACACACAAACATCAAACATTCTACATATACAGAACATTGCTTTTACATGCTAAACCCAAGTATGCCTATACATACGTACTATCAGAAAAGGTAACAAACAATCCTTTATGTTCCATGCCTTAACAGCCTCCATTTTCCATTCCTTTTGAACAATATGTCTTGCTTTAAGTTGTCAAGCAACTCGGCCTTCAGGCGTTATGTATCCTGTTCTTCCCGGGTCGAAGTAAAGCATATCCATCTCCTTTTCAAGGCCAATAGGCCTGGGTCAAAAGGCACGTCCAGGTCAGCAGGGGGCGTGTCCTGGTTTTAGTTAGAACAGAATTAATTTTCTTCCTAGTAGCTGGTGGAATGCTGTGTTTTGGCTTAGGATGAGAAGAGTGCTGATAACACCCCGATGTTTTAGTTGTTGCAGAGCAGTGCTTATACCAAGCCAAGGACATCTCAGCCTTTTGCTCTGTCCTGCCAACAGGCAGGCTGGGGGTGCAGCAAGAGCTGGGAGGGGACAGACCCAGGACAGGTGACCCAAACTAGCCAAAGGGGTATTCCATACCATCTGACGTCATGCTAAACAATATATAGGGGTGGCTAGCCGGGGGGAGGGGGCCGGACTGCTCGAGGTTAGGCTGGGCATCGGTCAGCGGGTGGTGAGCAATTGCATTGTGCATCACTTGTTTGTACATATTATTATTACTTTCCTATTATCACCATTGTAACATTATTATTATTATTGTTATTATTATTTTGTTATTATTATTTTCTTGTCTTATTAAACTGTCTTTATCTCAACTCACGGGCTTTACTTTCCATTTCTCTCCCCCGTCCCAGAGAGGGAGGGGGGAGGGTGAGCGAACGGCTGCGTGGTGTTTAGCTGCCAGCCGGGTTAAACCACGACAGGGCGTAACAGCAAAAGCCTTCCATGGCTGTAGCAGCAGAGGGGCCGATGGCGTAGCAGTCGGATCAGTAAAGGAGCCCGCAGCTCCCTCACTGTCTGGTAAGCCACACGTTTGTGATTGTGGCCCCACAGGGCTCTTTAAGGCCTCAGAGACTGCTCGCCAGGTGCCGAGCAAGCCCACTGCAACCTTGTCGTTTTTAGTTGCAGACCCCCCAACTTGACCTCAATTTGGTCCCATGTTTCAGGATCATAAACTGTCCGATTGTTAGTGAAGAGAATAAGCTGTAAGGTTACCAGGACAGTCTTTGTTCCTAAGGACGTATGATTCCGCATAATGCGCAACTGCTTACCAGCGAGAGGCAGTTGTGTGCACAGGTCAGCTTCTCTCAGCTTGAGCTTCTCTCCAGCTCCAGTGACGCCTATTTCCAGCAACTTTCAGTACGAGCTTCTTTGAGCGGTTTGCTGAGTTTGGCCAAACATATCTTCATGAGGCAATCGATGTGCCTGTTCCCGTCCTGGTCTCCGTTCTGCTAGCCTGTTCCTCTTCACTCCTTTTTCCTGCTTCTTTATTGATGACATAACTTCATCACATCGTGTTGCCTTTTTTTTTTTTTCCTTTTATCTTGAGGGCAGGCTCCCCTCTTATACCCTTCTCTCCACAGCAGTTATTTTCAAAACAACTTTTCATTGGTCGAACAACTTTGAATATAACAACAGCAGGAAACACCCAGAAAATTCCATGCCTTAACGGCTGGAGAACAAGCAACCCGAGACTGCATGGAGTCTCCTGAATCACCCTTCTTTGTTCTCTCTGAACTCTTTCACATTCCTGATGGCCTCATCGTTAAGAGTCTAATGTTATCTCAACCACGGGTTTTTCTGACCCCCATGGCCACACTCTCAAATCTCCCCCTTCTTTATTAATACCAACCATTTTCTCGACACGAATTACCACTCCATATATAACACGGTGTTAGGCCACAAATAGATACCTTGTTGCCTCTTTTTATCATCTATTTTATGCTTTTCCTCCAAACTTGCTAATCATATTTAATGATAATTAATTGTAGTTCAGACTGCAAAGTCAAAAATGATGGTATTGGTGAAACTATGGAGCAATATTTGTTTATGGAGGAATGATGGATATGTGAAGTACTGTCACAGAGGGAGAAAACCACTGACATTTTTGTATGCATAAATGCCTTTTCTGCTTATCACATGAATAGGTTTTATAATTACTAGGATAAAAATGTGTTTTATGTCGTTTGTACTATGAAATCATTTAATTTATCTGCACAGGCTATGCAAATGCAAAATAAGCAGTATTTGTGGCATTTTAAAGGTGTTTTATTTGTTCTGTGATTAAAAGGTGAAAATGGTCTGTATCTACATGAAAGAGCACAAAACCATTATGTACTGAAGAAGTTTCTAAGCATAGATCTCAGCCGGCCCTTCCACTAGTGTGCTGGGGCAGGTAATTCATAATTCTGTGCTTTACAAAAGCTCATTCTTGTCCAGGATGCCACTGAAGTGGCAGTTCCAATTCACTGCCACTCTCTTCGAATTTGTACTCATCCTTTTCTTATAAGAACGAGGAACACTACTCTGTTTAATGATAACTGCTAGTTTGCCTCCTTTAAGTTGGGAATAATGACAGGATCCCATCTTGGAATGTACTACTCTGCTGTTTTCAGGAGGGTCCAAATAAAAGCTATGTTTCCCCCTTGCACATCAGGGGTGTAACAGAGGTCTCTTTCTGGCAGCATTTCAGTAAAACAGTTAGGTTAGTGAGGAGGAATCTATCTTGGCAGGACTGTCAGTCAAGCCACAAATAGAGGGAGAGAACCTCCTGCCCAGCCTTGGGAGCCCGGGGCCAGCAAGTTCCAAGTTTTTGCCAGCTAGCATAGGCAATGCATAACTCTTATCCCAATAGTTTGGGATTTATAGCCTATGGATCGACAAACTAGTTTGAACACTCTTTGAATTTAGACAGCATGCAGTCTTTGAGATGGGGCAGAACCTCTGATATTTTATGATTTGTGCTTTGTAACAAGGTATGTGTCAAGGGGAGGCAGCTGAGCTGTGGCTAAATCTTTGGGAAGACTTCCAGAATGACTTAAATAAGGGAAGTTTTAGGGAGAGAACTGAAACAATTGCCTCTATCAGGCTTTGGATTTGCATGATAACATGATTATTCATATGCTTCGTGTAAGTTGAAGATAATAGAAGCACTTGGCATTTGTCATTTGCACATCCATAGTTTATTGTAGGAAACAAAACAAGTGTTAAAATGATAAGTAAACAGATACTTGAATGCTTCTTTGAACACACCTATAGGAACTAAGACAACAGCCCGTGGTTATTTTGTTTCAGAGGCTTTACAGTAGAGTGCTTTTAGCAAAGTATTTCTTCTATGTAAACACAGCCAAATTTTCAGTCTTTAACTTTCATTTCTCGTGATTCAAATCGATGACATGTCACAAGTGCAAGTTACAGCTACATTAGTGGTGACAGCTCCTTCAGAGAGATTGCCTTATTTTAACAAAGAAAACAGATAAGCCGTGTCTGCTTGGGACTTGCCTTGCAGGGTACAGCTGTGCACAAGCTGCTGCTTTGTACTTACGGCGTGTGTCTTGGAGTCCAGTAGCTTTCGCAGCTTTAATTATTTTAAATATGTAGCAAAAAAGCGAGGATCATAACATTCTTAGTTCAACTTGTGAAATGTAATATATGAGACCATCCTCCTATTTTGTGCATGAGAGTTAGCTTTTCAGATGGGATGTATAGAAGAGGGCATGAAAATGTGGGATGAGTGTTTCTCTTTTTCATGTTAGACTGACTTTCCTTAAAATTCTTCTTTTGCATTTCTTGTTGAAGCGTTAGAAGCTTTTATTTCCCCTGCAGTATGGGAGGCTTCAGGGCTCTGCACTGCACTCGAGTTCTCTGCCGAGATGCCGCAAAGTGGTGGAAATTCAGATCTTACTTCCTCATGGTTAGACTCTGCCTTCCTCTCTGACTCCAGTATTTTTGTGAGAAACACTCCATAGCCAATAACTTAGGCTCAGGCGAGGATCTCAGTGAAGTAGTAATTTATTCGCGATTGCAATGGCGGGCGCCCCACAAGCAGGAGAGAGCGCATCTACTAGTTCCAAAACACAGTTTATATACCTTTTGATGGCAGGACCCTCCCCTGTTTCCCCACTGAGTGGGTAATCCAGATTCACAATCTATCTGATGCTTCACAAACAATGCATGGCCTTCAGTCGCTGGCCTGTTAAATTTCAAATTTCTTTTGACATTTTTACTGCTTGAAGTGGTAATGTTTCTTCACTTATCTAACTTGACACCGTGATTTTCACCTAATTGTCCTAAGGAGTCTGATTGTCTGCATTTTACAAGGTCGCCTGCTAAGCTTTCTTATCACTGTAAGCATATCTCAGTACCACATTCCCTCCTTCTAAACAATGTAACTCTGCAAAAACAACATTTCTATTCCCACATTTTGTTAGCTGTTGATCTGGGTTGTGCCTTACCGCCTCCTATACCACACAGCTGCACCTGGGGAGGTTGTTTGTGCAAGTTCATTATCTCTTTATAGTCTCCTGCAATTGACTCTCACAATGTCAGGGTTTTACCCTCTTGGTCCCTCCTGCCAGGAGTTTGCAGTGACAGTACTCTCAGGTATAGATCTCCTGCAGCAACATCTCCAAAACTCAAGCTGATCTTCAAGACTATTTAATCAGGTAAAGCTTCAGAGTCCCACATTCAAAATATAACATGCAGTATCATTTACCGATGGCTTGTAGAATATTTAGCAACACTCTTGAAGACAGATTTTGCTAAAAAACTTGTGTGTCCTTTAGACCAGTGGTACAGATTACCAATTTTTTTTTACCATATTACAAGCTTTCAGCATGTTGCATGCAGATGTCTCACGTAGTGGTGAGTAGAGGGAAGACTTGAGAGTACAGAAGAAGTAAAACTTTAGATTGTAGCTTATTTTCTGGCTTCTATTTTCTGTGAACTTCACTGTTTTTTGTTCATTTGTTTTTAATTTAAGAAGCCCATTTTTGGAGCATCTTGTCTTTGGTATATGGGACAGAATTTCTCCGGGCTCTGTCTTTCTGTTAAGATATATAAATGAAACTTGCTTTTTCTCATATGCAGCTACACTGAAGATAAGCCAAATTTGTTCAGTGGCAACTGTAATGTTCCACTTTTAATTTTAATGTAAATTAAGAGCTCAGGTAAAGATTTTTTTTTTTCCCCTTGTCTATTCTATAGATTTGTCTAACTACATTGTGCAGTAGCAAGCAGTTTTTTTTTTTTTTCCCCACTGTTATCTGTCCTGTTTCCAAAATGTGGTTACATGCTAGTATTACTACAAGCAACCATGTTATCAGACGCAGTCAAGGCTGCCTGAACAGAAGGAGTATTTTTCTAAAGTACACCAATTCCTTTATGGGAATATGCAATGTTTTGGGCAGTGTATGAAGGTGTACCAAGGTTTGCGTTCAGGGGACAGAGTGGGTTTCTGAAAGTAAGTAATTTTCTGCATTTCCATTTGCATTTGCAATTTCCTGCACTCAACCTCAAGTGCTCGCACACAGGAATTATGTGAAGCTAAAATTTGTGTTAGAGAATCTGTGTGCCACTGAAAGGGTAAGTGGGTTCTTGGACTGAACATGGATTGAACCTTTTCAGACATGCAGGATCTAATCTGAAGCAAAATTAAGTGTTGTTGATTTCTCTTAAGTACTGAAGAGCACTGACCATTGCTACCATCTTTTTTACCTCACGTTGATGAAAAAAGTTGAAGTTGCAAAATTTACCATTTATTTAAAAACTTGCTTGAAATCATTTGGCCTGATTGCAAAAAATAAGTTTAATTGGATCTAATGAGCTTTGTATTTATAATGCTTTAGTTCAGATGAAATAGTTATGATTTTTTTTTAAACAGATTTAACTTAGATCCTGTACACTTATGCAATTGAAATGGAAACTCAGGCTGTGGAAAGCTAATATTAAGAAAGATGAAACGTAACAGATAATTTTTAGGTTTATTTTTAAGTTGGAATGTTTAAACTGAAAATGAATGTTAAAAATAGATGCAACTTTATACCTGTAAGAATTTCATGCTTTACCTCATATAAACTATTTTGGTTTGAATAAATCCCATTTATTTAAAGTTCTTTGTTTTTTATTGTGCCATAATTATTTATGTTCATGCATAACTGCAGCACTGAGGAAATAAGTGGAACTGGAGGCTGCAGCACGCAGCTGGGAGGTGACTTAAGCTGTGGGATAAGCATAATAGTTGGCTCTATTTGCTTGAATGATCAGTAGTGATTGGAAGTTACATCTTAGAAATGAGAATGCACTTTCTAATGATCCCGCTGAGATGAACAGTTTTGAATAACTGATCTTCTGAATATTCAGACAGATATTATTATATCATTTTACATCTGCTTGATATATTTAAGGATGGCTTCATTGGTATAATGCTAGCCATAAAACTCCTTGCAGAAATTGAAATCTAGGACTTGGGTTCAGTATTTTGTGGGGGAAATGGACTTTTCATGCAGAAGAGTTCTCTAAGCACTGTGTTTTGAATCCTTTTGTACACTGAAGGTGAACAAAAGGAATCCCCTGGTTTATTACAATGGAGCCCTATCTCACAGTTAATTCTGTGACACAAATTGCATGAGCGCTCATGGGCATTTGAAAATGCTATCACAGGAATGTTGCGTCTCCACTTCCTGCTTCTAAAGATGATGATTTAGCAGCCATCATTTCTCTGCTGAAGCTTCAGTTGTTGCCTGCATGAGGCTTTTAGCTACAAACTTCAGAGACTGTAAGAACTGCTTGTCTCATGGAAAAGAATTAAGGTACTATCCATTAGGAACATCTGACTCACAGAATCACAGAATTTTCTAGGTTGGAAGAGACCTCAAGGTCATCGAGTCCAACCTCCAACCTAACGCTAACAGCCCTCCACTAAACCATATCCCTAAGCTCTACATCTAAGCGTCTTTTGAAGACTTCCAGGGATGGTGACTCCACCACTTCCCTGGGCAGCCTGTTCCAATGCCTCACAACCCTTTCTGTAAAGAAGTTCTTCCTAACATCTAACCTAAAACTCCCCTGGCTCAACTTAAGCCCATTCCCCCTCGTCCTGTCACCAGGCACGTGGGAGAACAGGCCAACCCCCACCTCTCTACAGCCTCCTTTAAGGTATCTGTAAAGAGCAATAAGGTCGCCCCTGAGCCTCCTCTTCTCCAGGCTGAACAAGCCCAGCTCCCTCAGCCGCTCCTCGTAGGACTTGTTCTCCAGGCCCCTCACCAGCTTCGTCGCCCTTCTCTGCACCCGCTCAAGCACCTCGATGTCCTTCTTGTAGCGAGGGGCCCAAAACTGAACACAGTACTCGAGGTGCGGCCTCACCAGAGCTGAGTACAGGGGGACGATCACCTCCCTAGCCCTGCTGGTCACGCTGTTCCTAATACAAGCCAGGATGCCGTTGGCCTTCTTGGCCACCTGAGCACACTGCTGCCTCATATTCAGCCGACTGTCCACCATCACTCCCAGGTCCTTCTCTGCCTGGCAGCTTTCCAACCATTCCTCTCCCAGCCTGTAGCTCTGCTTGGGGTTATTGCGCCCCAGGTGCAGGACCCGGCACGTGGCCTTGTTAAACTTCATGCAGTTGACCTCAGCCCATCGGTCCAGCCTATCCAGATCCTCCTGCAGAGCTTTCCTACCCTCAAGCAGATCGACACACGCACCTAGCTTGGTGTCATCTGCAAACTTACTGAGGGTGCACTCGATGCCCTCGTCCAGATCATCGATGAAGATATTAAAGAGGACCGGCCCCAGCACCGAGCCCTGGGGGACGCCACTAGTGACTGGCCTCCAACTGGACTTGGCTCCATTCACCACGACTCTTTGGGCCCGGCTATCCAGCCAGTTTCTAACCCAACGAAGCGTGCGCCAGTCCAAGCCAAGAGCAGCCAGTTTCTTGAGGAGAATGCTGTGGGAGACGGTGTCAAAAGCCTTGCTGAAGTCAAGGTAGACCACATCCACAGCCTTTCCCTCATCCACCCAGCGCGTCACTCTGTCATAGAAGGAGATCAGGTTCGTCAGGCATGACCTGCCTTTCATAAAGCCATGCTGACTGGGCCTGATCGCCTGCTTCCCCTTCAAGTGCTGCATGATGACTCTCAGGAGGATCTGCTCCATGAGCTTTCCTGGCACTGAGGTCAAACTGACAGGCCTGTAGTTTCCTGGGTCTGCCCTCCGGCCCTTCTTGTAGATGGGCGTCACGTTTGCTAGCCGCCAGTCAACTGGGACCTCCCCCGATAGCCAGGACTGTTGATAAATGATGGACAGTGGCTTGGCCAGCTCCTCTGCCAGTTCCCTCAGTACCCTTGGGTGGATCCCATCTGGCCCCATCGACTTGTGCACATCTAAGTGCCGTAGTAGGTCACCAACCAGTTCTTCATGGATAATGAGGGCCACATCCTGCTCCCCATCCCCTTCCACCAGCTCAGGGTACTGAGTATCCAGAGAACATCCGGTATTGCCGCTAAAGACTGAGGCAAAGAAGGCATTGAGCACCTCCGCCTTTTCCTCATCTCTTGTAACTAAGTTTCCCCCCGCATCCAGTAAAGGATGGAGATTCTCCTTAGTCCTCCTTTTTGTGTTGATGTATTTATAGAAACGTTTTTTGTTATCTTTAACGGCAGTAGCCAGATTGAGCTCCAGATGAGCTTTGGCCTTCCTAATTTTGTCCCTGCACAGCCTCGCTACTTCTTTAAAGTCCTCCTTAGTGGCCTGCCCACTTTTCCAAAGCTTATAAACCCTCTTTTTCCTCCTAAGATCAAGCCACAATTCTCTGTTGAGCCAGGCCGGTCTTCTTCCCCGCCAGCTCGTCTGTAGGAAGCTGTTGCTACTGCAACAATAGCTGCTCTGTAATGGTAGGATCCACTGTGTGTTGTTTCTTGCACAGCTGATCTGGTGTGTGGGTTTTGTGCTGATGAGTGTAACAGGACAGCTATCTCCAGGAGGGGCCCTGGGCTAGCTGGTGCTGGGCACAAACAACAGGAGTTTGAGTCAAGTGGACTGCTCCTGCCATTGGAGTCCTGATACTATCCTAAAAGTATGTGCTGGGGCAGGAGCTCCTCTGACAGTGGAATTAAAAGGGAAACTTTTGTTGATCAGTGCCTGTACCAACTGTGAGTGTCTCCTGGTCCTTCCTAAAACTGGGTGATTTATAACTTGCTCAGATCTGTGCCCACGGGGTTAGGAATTCTCACGTGTGGGAGTGTGCAGAGTAACCTTGGGAGAAATGACAGGTTTCTCATTTCTGTCTGCTATGAGGACTACAGTAAGAGAAAAGAGTTGTGATTGTGACAGCACTTAAAACAGCTAGTTTTCTTTGCAAGCTATGGCCAGTGAAGTGCCCCTGTGTTATACAGAGCAATCTGTGGGTTGTGAGATGACAACACGCTCCCTTGTAGCATCAGTTGTTCTAGGTCAGCATTGATGTGCATTGGCTTTCAGCATCCATGAATGCCAGTCTGCCACATCATTAATGTTAGGTTTTATTTGTGTGTTTTCTAGTTGAGTAAACTTAGAGCTTGTGGAGGTGCTATGGACTTCGACTGCCCAGGAGACAGAACCTTAGCACATTTAATCTTGTACCTTACTTACTGAAGTAAATCTTCCTTGTCAGAGTGTTGTGAAACTGTATCAAATTATTCTGCTCATAATTTATTTCTGAGGAACATCCTTTTCTCTTGCCTGAGATTGTGAATGCAATTCCTGCAGACTATTACAGCATGCAGTTTGGCACAGAGTACATGCGGACATCCCATCGATGGAGATGCTCAATGCCATCGTTACTGAATCATGCCTGAAGTTATAGTACAGGGCTGTTAGTGAGAAGGGACTAATTAGTTGAGTAGGCTTCTGTACTTGTTCACTTGCTGGGATGGTGCCAACTGAGGTCATGGATCTAAACAAAGCCAGAGGTCACCTGTGTACATCCCCCGTAAATCACCAGTGCCATGAATCTAAGCAGGGCTCTCTCAGCAAGCTTGCCAAACTCAGGATGTACGCAGTTCTACATCATTATTTCAGTAATGTTTGTTTTCTGCCACACTTGTTTGGCTGCACAATCCCTTCTTAAATTTCTCTGGCAACCATGCAAGGAGCCTTTTACTTTGTGGAAGTGGCAGACAAGACAACCCGAAGAGAGCTGCAGGGATTTGGGATTGGGTTGCAAGCTGTTTTGGTGTGAACCTGTCTGAAGGACAGGCCCATGTCCTTGGCTTTCCTCTGCCCTTGTAAATGCAGAGCTCAGGTAGGGAATGCACTGTGGGAGCTGCAGTGAACCTGCAGTGGATGAAAGGACTGGGACAGAGAGGAGAAAGCCTCAGTGCAAGGCTTTTAGGATGGTTGCACGGGACCAGACAATGACAAGGATGAAGGAAGCTCCTCCTGGAAGCTGGAGCTGAGATGCTTTTGGGGTGGGTGACAGGGGTGATGATTAATGCTGCTGTGTGTGAGGAGAGGAGAGACAGGCTGCATAGTGGGGTTAGATATATATATACGATGAAGAGAGTAGGATGGGTATGGAGAGATTGATGAAATTGCTTTTTTTTTTTTTAATTAAAAAAAGGCCCAGTCTGAAAACGTAATGAACTTCTGCACTACTAAACAAATGTTTTTCTTCTCTTTCTTCTGTCTTCATTCAGATCCATTGTAGCAAATACCTGGAATCCTTTTCCCCCAGCTGTACTGGTAGCTCTTCTCTTCTCCTCAGTGCCCTTTTTCCTGTGACAGGAGGGAGAGCAGATTGCTGCTGCATGAAGAGAGCGTCTGCGAATAGCTAATAGTCATGTTCCATTCTGAAAATCAATACAGCTGGGAGATTTCAGTCTCAGGCAGCATGCTTGTTTTCAGCTACAGCTCACATGAAACCTAAAATTTATGTGCATATTTCCCACAGAAGCTCCAATCTGTCAGCTTACAGTGAGTTTTCATATGTGTAAATACACTTAATTTGCTGTTGAGAGAACATAAACAATTACCTATAGTCTCTATGGTACCTATAGGTATCTACGGGGTTGCCTTCTGCATTAATGTGATGAAATGAAGACTGTCCAAGAATCAGTATTAACCTTCAAGAGTAACTTTTGTGGCCAAGGATCAGCTTAGATTGAGCATTTCCCTTGGAAGTATGTTTTCATTTTTCATAGAAGGACAAAGGCGTAGGTTTGCTTGGTTTGAATTCAGCTTGTTAAAGTGGCTGAAGAAATAACCAAAAAGAAAAACTTTTATATTTATTTTCTTGATACTTTAATGCTATACGTAACCATCTGAAAATTCCAGAAGAGGAAGAATTGCAGCTTTATAGACATCTGTATCAAAAACAAGTTGTATCTTGTTTTGAGTGTAAATTATTGTTGGTATTTCGTAAGTGCCTCACTGCAAACTTCATTGTGATCCATTTTGTGGACCAGAAGGCAAAGAGAGCAAGTCTGTATCTATTCCGATAAGTTGCTTATGAAGTGGATCACTGGAGAGGTTTGGTTTTGATGCTTAAATTAAGAGTGATGCTTTTAAGGACATCTTAGTAACTGCCGCCTTTGCTGACAGACTGGTACCCATGCAAACACTTCTTACTTGGCTGGGGCTCTAGTTTTTAAACTTTTTATCTGCAATGCAAATGTACAGATACCTGTTCCCTGGCTACAGATCACTTTATGTGTGTAATTAAGATTGCCAGTGGCTGTAAAAGGCTTACCAACTATGAAGTTTCTCATGACATTTTCAAGTTTTACAAACGCCAAAGCAGTGTCATATGCTGTGAAGCTACTGTTTCACAAAGCAAGTACCCTTTTTTTTCTACTGTTAATTGCTTTGTCTGAATTTTGATCAAGAAGTGTTAAAGGCAAAGGAACAGGATGGTCAGGAATCAGAAGTGCTTTTGTCATGCATGAGAAATCACCACCCACCTTCAGTTATCCTTCTTTTACAAAGCTTTTCTGCAGTTTCCTAAAAGCTTCTCACAGTATTCTGTTAAATACCAGTGACCTATGACCAATAAGCAGGGGACTGAGATACTGATTCAAAGATCGAAGCTGAAATTTCCTTAAGTGGTATATTCTTTATTGCAGCGCTGGATGCACAGGGCATCTCTCCACCTATCGTGCATGTTCGAAGTAACAAACTATCTCATATTTATACAGCGAAACAATGAATGCTCTATTAACGCCTATACATGTTCATTACCTAAACCCGCCTACTCTCGCTTTGTATGCTAATTAGCTTACCAGTCCTTGCGCTTGCGCAAAGCCTTCCAAGAATTGTGGGCCGGGGTCTTTGGGACGTGGGCAGTGGTCTTTGGGAGGAAGATTGTAGGTCTTCCTCGTGATGCACTTTTCACCTTTTGCTTAAAGAATGCCAGGTTGGCTGAATCAGTTGTTTTCCAAGCTGCAGAAATGCTGAATTGGCTCAAGCTATCTCAAGTTTCAGCCTGAGGGTCGACAGGTAAGGGGATGTTTCAATTAACAAGATGCTTCAACATAACAGAAGGTCGACAGATAACAAGATGTCATCTATTTTGTTCTCATTAATTTTTAACCACAAGATTTATTCTATCCTAAAGTGAGTTTAAACAATATCAATACCCACCTGGCAAGCAGGAAGGTGAGCTGGGAAGTAGCTCCAACACTTGCAATGTGCATAACCTCCAGGCTGGAATGGGGGTGGGTGGACTTGTACAGATGTGTCTAGGATCATGTAGGAACAGAATTGTGGTAGGACAGAGAATACATATCTAATTCCAGGAATTCCACCTGGGTTGAAGAAAGAGCGAGAGAAAGGTTTTGTAAATCGCCTGTTCTGATAAACTGTTTCACTGGGCTACTTCTACTGTCGAATATGATTTCCCTATCACTGAAAAATTATGCAATAATATTTCTCGAAGTCTCTTCTGTTCTATTTGGATGGCTCAAAAAAAAAAAAAGAATCAAACCAACCAACCAAAAAAAACTCTTCAAAAACTATGGAAAAGGAACCCCATACCCTACTCTTTTCTGTGTTAGTTCTAACAACAGTAGGTAGTGTTTTCTCAGGTAATGTCCTGGTAAAGAAGGGCACCCTGTTTTGCTTACTACCCTGCCATCAGGTGTGCTTGACAAACCTGTGAACATATCAGCTAAACTAAGGTAATATTCCAACTGCTGCGCATGCACCCGTTAAAATGGGAACCTTGTAGCAGGTTTTGCTAACCAACTTGCTAGAAACTAGTTCACTTAGAAAACTTACTGGGATTGAGAAATAATTGCCTATTTTGCATGAGAGAACAAGCAATGAAAATTAATGTGCAGTGAATTTGTCTAAAAGCATTAATAGGGAAAGGGAGTGAAAAAAAACAACATTAAATATGAGTTGATTCAAGGAAGTTCACTGCAGTATGAGTAAGGTTACCTGTGAAATATGAAAACAAGCAAACAAAAATTACACTTCAGGGAAACATTTCATAGCCATGAGCTTTAGTGATATTTTAGGAGGGTATTTATTGATACAACTCATTAATTTGTGGTTATTACTCCTATTATAAAGATAGTTGACTTTCCAAGCTTTGAGAGCTAACAGAAGCGACACAGCCAGGCTGAAGAGTTGGTCTTCCCATATCACCAGTGAATGTGGTGTGTTCTGTTGTATAATGAGTGATCTAGATTAAAACTGCTGACATTCAAATAAATGCACCCAGTGAGAAAATCCCGATGGTTCTCTTACCGGTTCTTCTCACACTTCCCTAATGTATTTTACACCTTCTTGAACAGATAAGCTCAGAGCTTTCTCATAGTGTTTTCTTTACTCCGTAGAGAGGTGTGAAGCAGACTTCTGTAGCAAAATAGGCTGGAGTCACTAGAGGTTTTGCAACACATTCTTGTCTTCTTCTAAATTTTTGTGACTCTACAAGAACACTCTGATGCAAATTTTAATAAATGCAAACTTTACATTTTAAGTAATGGTAGCTTGTAGTTGAAATACAGAAGCAATTTTGTAAGTGTAAGTGTTACTTAAATGTCCATCTGAAATTCAACCTGGTCATGCATCATTTTCTTAATTTGGATAGGAAAAAAGTCAAGTTTAGCGACTGCTTGCCTTCAGGCTGCTACACTAGCTATTAAGCCCATTGCTATTCTGATGATTTGTTGCTTAAGTCTCAGCAATTATTTGTTGGATTGTGCAGTATAAACTGTACACTGACACATAAATAGTCAGAGAGGAAAAGCTGTGTCGGTTTTTCTTTTATATTCCAACTTCTGACATTTAGCTGGACAGAAAATAGCTGTAAATGTATTGCACATGCAATTTTTTTTATTTTTTTTTTAATTTTTTTTATTTTATTTATTTTTAAATTTTCCTTCTTCTGTGAGCCACATAATTTTGTCTGAACCCAAATTCTCCGTGTGTTGTTTCTCAGTGCAGAATTTCAGCACGATCCTTTGAAGAGTGTGTTGCACAACTGTACTTGTGTGGTAACTGAGGAAAAAGTGTTGACAAAGAAAGTCTCATACATCTACATGTATATAGGAAATCAGTTTAGATCTTCACTGCAAACAGGAGCTGGATTTTTCCAGTGAAGCTTTGTTTGTTGCTGCTTTCTTCTCTGCACTTTTAAATAAGACATGAGTCAACTGTTAAGCCACTTTTGCCTCTGAGTTCTGGAAATACAAGAATGGGAAATAATTTATGAGTAGCACAAGGAAGAAGGTTTATTATCATAATAGATCTGCTGCTAAAGGTAGTTCACTTTATGAAGTCGACTCAACTGGTGCGAGTAAAGATCTCACTCCTATCCACAAATCTAATGAGTAATACTCAACAGCATCTATAGGACATAGTTTAGTCAGCTAAGTAGAAATGCTGCATTCAGACAGAAATATGCTGGTTCCTGTAAGTGTGTGGTTACAGATATATTTGGGATGTGGTGAATAAGTTGTACTTGGCCCACATAATTCCAAGGAACCTGGTTGTATCCAGAGAAACAGAATTGCCTAGCATTTTGATGTTTGCAATACCGGCCACATTTCTGTTAAATGCATTATGAAGAGGTATCTTTGTGTGGCTCTCACAAGCCATTCTTTTCCCTCTGTCCTTCAGTGCATGCTTACAGTCTCTCCTAGACTTTATTCCCAAGACTTGCTTGGTACTCACCTATTCATATTTCTGCATAGCGAAGGAAAGAGATCTTGAAATCAAGTAAGCCTTCAGTACTATGACATGAGGATCTAATTAATACACAGCGTTTGCAATTCCTTTAGTCATTTTGCCTGTGCTTAAGCTAAGAATTCATGCTCCCCAAGCAGATATTAAAGGGTAGGAGGTGATTGACCAGTCAGACTTTCTGCAGTGTTCATGTGGAAAATGTAGCTACCTAAACTAGATGTTTAAAGCAGCTATATAAATACCCTTGTTCCTTTACCCATTTTGCTAGAAAATGTGCATATATTTTTTACTTTATATTTTGAGTTTAGCTTTTAATTCTGTAAATGTATTTAAATGCAACCAATTTCCTTTCAAATTTGAGTCCTTACATGATGTTTTTCCAATTCAAATATCATGGTAAAATACATTCCCCCAGAGGCTTGGTATAGCGTGAAAATGTACGAATAATGGATGCATGTGCATTGTACATCTTCCTTCCAGATGGTACCGCTCAAATTTTATAGTGTTGCATAATCACTTCAGGAGAGGCTGAACAAATTTGGCTAATTTAAAAATTTCTTTTGTAAATGTTAAAGGATTTTTCTGCAATATCTGCTGTTAGTTACACTTCAACCTTTGCCACAGCACTGGCTACAGAAAACCAAGTTAAAAGAAAAGTCAGTGTTGTATCTCCTACTAGTAGGAGGGCAGACAGCTTTTGATAGTTGAAGGTCTAGTTTAGCTATTAATTTCAGCATATTGGTAAAATAAGAGTGGTTTTTTTTTTTTCCTTTTTTTTTTTTTTCTGTAGAGCTACAGTTCATGAGACAATGTCTTATGATAAAGAATGATTTTGATTATTATAAGCAAGCTTGGTAAGCTATGTTTGATTACTGCTTCCTTTCCACTCAGCCCTTATATTTCTGTTAGGATACACACTGAATTTTAAATTGTGGCCTTGCATACCATTAGTTGTTAGAGTACAATAGTTAGCTACTTTTTGCAGTGCATATAGTTTCTAGTGTGTCAGAAATTGCTGTGGAAACTAAATGATGTCATTGTTGGCTTTGGAAGCTGTCTTAGCGAAGCCTATACTCCTTCAAATGGGCTTAACAAATTTAGAAAAATTCTAATGTTTCTTAACATTATGTTAAATGTAAAGAACACCAATAAAGCAGACTGAGAAAGGATGCTTATAAAAGTATGCTGGTTGAGTCATTTTGTACAAACAGATGTCTTCATTGCTTAAAATGAAGGCCATTTGTAAAATATGAATTTTTAGAGACTGGAATCATCAGGCTTCTGCAAACTTGACCTTGGACAGAATTTTGTATATGACTGACAATGTATTTGCAAATATATCTATGCATGATTTACACTACAGAGCATTTTACTTTGGAGAGGGATAGAAGCAAATCTGAAGGGCATAAAATGCAAGCAAAAGGTTTGTGTCTTGATTTTTCTCTGCAGTTCTATCTGCAAACTACTGCTGTCTTCTAATGGAGCAGAACAGAATAAGATCTTTGTTTCATCACCTGTTTCTGTACAGTTTATAACTTATATATATATATTTAATAATTTTGCTTTGATAAGAACTTTCCTAACCATGGTCTTACTGCCTTGAAATATTGTCTTTGGTTGAAAGCTCTCTGCCTTTTACTTGTATTTCAGGTTATTGTGCCAAGCTTTTCAATTTTCAGTCTCAATTTTAGTGTGTTTTGCTCTCATTATAATTGTAATCAGTTTTGGTTTTGATTTTTTTTGTAAATTCTGTGCCACTGCTACCACTTGTCTGAGGTTGAGTCAGAACTGAGATGATCAGTTAGAACAAATCAAGCAAAAAAAACTAATAGTTAAGTATTAGTGTCCATCTGGTTTAAAATCTAAAAATAGTAGCACAGTGTAGTGCTAGACTAGCTATCCTCTAATTCCGTCTGCTGATGAATGTTTAGAGAGGCTGACAGCATCTTTGTTGTTTTCCTCTTTAGATTAGAGAGGATTATTTTGGTTGGTCTGGAGAACTTTTGCACTATGACCATGAAGGCAAGGCCAACGATGAGCTTGTTTCCAAGCGGGCTGTGACTTACAGTCAAAGACCAAAATTAGCTCTTTACATTGCAGCCTTACTAGTTTTTATCAGGAAATGTTACCTCCTGTTCATAAACTCCACTCAGCTTCTATCTCAATAACTGCATAACAAAATCCCTCCCAAAAACTGTGCAAATATTACATTAAAATTTGCTTGTTGTGCATAATATTTCTTTCAGAAGAATGACATTTGATAGCCTTTATATTTTCATGGCTAGACACCTTTCTTTAGGAGTTGGACTTGATGATCCTTGTGGGTCCCTTCCAACTTGGGATATTTTAGGACTCTATGATTGTGTTTCTGAACCTAAATTTATTCAGGGTTACTTCGCATACACCGTGACTTTGTAAGCAGCATTCTTAAATTCCGACAGCTTTTGCACTTTTCAAATGCTTATCTTCTATCCCATTCACATGGTAGACTAGTGTGATTTCTTCAGTTTCCTGTGTTAAACCAGTTAAGTTCTCCCCTGCATGTTTGGTTCTTGATTTTCTCTGTTAATCTTATAGCTCTTTTCTATGCTTGCCCAGTTTCAGGTATTTTTCCCGAAGAAGAGTCACTAGAATTGTGTAAGACAATACTTCTGATGATTGTTCACCAGTGCTTTGTAGACAAGCACTAATATTTCTGTCGGTGTGCTGCAGGAACTATAATCAGTGCATCCTGGGATGAACTTTTTGTTTTCCAGGACTGTGATATATCATGATCAGTGATAATAAAATTCATATTTGGCTTTCCATTTTGGGAATAAAATAACATTCAGTGATATGAATGTGTTATCTTAATATTGCTCACCATGTCTACAAAGACATGTTTATGATATTTATTTTTGCAATAAATGTTATTTACTAAGAGTATTTTTTTTTTACCACTTAAAAGGGCATGATTTTTCAAGGTTAGATAGAGCTGAACATACAGCTCTCCTATGAATTCGGTATACTACACCAGAAAATACTCATTGTAAAAGGCTGCAGTTTCTTTTATTTGGAGGGAACGAAATGGGAGCCTGGTTCTGCTTCAAGTTGTTCTCCTTTTTCTTTAAGTTGTAGCCAAGTTGTAGCTGTTGGCTTTTGCAAGTTAACACTCTTCTGTTCATTTGAGATTGGTATCTTGAGGACTCAGTGTCTCAGATAAAGACAGGCTGTTTTTCTTTTATTAAATCATTGGAAATTGACAATTCTTTTATGGTTCTAGCTGAACAGCTAGAAGAAAATTTAAAAACCCTAGATGGTTTAAGAGCAATTAACATTTTTTATCTGCTTTTGAGTAGAACTTCTGAGAAAATTCTGAGATGTGCTATTTTCCTTAAGAGTACATTGATTTGCCTGTGTGGAATTGGTCAGGACTGTGAAATTAATGACATTAGTTCTGTCCTCCCTGCATTTTCATAGTTGATGGGAAGTTCGTACTACTGAAAAAAAAATATCAAAGGGATCATTTTGTTTATTGGAAAAATATTGAATCGTAAAAGGTGATTTAAGATCACTTAAACATTACGAGTTTTCAGTGTATGTCTTACATGTTTATAAACAGCTTGTGCACTAAAGTAAAATATGAATAATTGAAAGGGAATCATACTGACCACTTTGGTCCTAAAGTACTGACATAACAATGATAATAAATACCACTGAAAGGGGCATAATATGTATTTAATTGAAAGTACAGTTGGTGACAGCACCAATTGCATCCATATTGAAAGAAGAAATAATAAAATATGGATATATCTGCTTTAATAAGCTAGCATTCATATTCTGACACAAGATTTGTGAAATTAAGGACTCATTAACAACAAATTAAACCGTATGTTAATACGTATCTCATTTGGTCAGTCTCTTTGCCACTGCACTCATAATGCTACTAATGACTGTTTACCAAAAATAAGACTATTTAAGAATAGTTTTACAAGTGCTAAGCCCAGCTTTCCTTGGTCTTTCCTGTACTCAACTGCATAACAACTGAAATCATTCAATTTGTCTGTGCTTTGGTAATTGAACAGCTTGCTGAACTTTGTTCTGAATCCATAATTTGCTATTTCTAGAAGAAAATATCAGTTACTATTCTAGTCTACTCACAATCTATAATGGACTAAATTTGGATCTTCCAGGAGTCAGTGTGTCTGTCTGTGTTTTGGCCTCATTTGTCACTTCATGGAAGACTGATCTTTGCTTTGTACTTCATGGCCCATTGTGCTCCCATAAGGTTAAACGTAGTCTATTCTGTCTAACTGTTTTACAGATCTAGAATAATACATTTGTTTTACTAATGATTCACTTCTAAAAGTTTCAGATATACTTGTTCCAGTACTTACAGCATATGGGTTTCAGACTAAAAAGTTCACACTTAATTATATTGGATTTAATAAATCTAGCAATCAACCCTTGTGAAGTGTAATTGATGTGTTGCTAATGTAGTCAGACTGTCTAGAATACAAAGTGATTTAGAGAGGATAGCAGGACCTTATAATGGGGGGAGGGAAACTACCCTGTAACTTTTAAGCTTTCAGATGTAAGATTGATTTTTATTTATTTATTTATTTATTTTCAGTAGAGGGAAAGAATAATGGTGTTTTGTTAGTAGAATCAGAGATAATAGAAATCTTGGAAGAGGAAATATTTTACAGTTCCACAAGAAGAGTAGGTTACATGCATTAGTTCTAGTAGTAGCAGTGCCATGTTGGATTTTTGTAATTCTGCCTGAATAATTTCTGCCTAAATTTCCTATCTGTAAAACAGATAATTGAGAACCATAATAGTTTGAATAATTTTTCTCTTGTGACAGCATACTTTTAATTTTGCATCATTTTTGGTCAAGATTTTATATGATGCAAAGTTCTTCTCTATAGCAGAACCTACCCTGAGTTTTGTCCTCTGGCTGAGAATACAGGGAAACCTTGTTAACACAGAAGTACTGTACTCTTATCTAGCAACAGTAAAAACTGAAGTTACAAGGAAAATCATATCCTAAGAATGTGACAGTTTGCTGGAGAAAGAATTCACCAGTTTAGCACCTCAAAGCTGCGTGCTGTTTTGATGAGCTCATGTTCACAAGTTAACAAATGTCTTGAAGTAGTAGAAGAAAGGGCTTGGCACCATTTGTTCTTTCTTCCAGACAGCCCTGGTGACAATATAGGTTACATCTGTTCGTATGGACGTGCGATGCTGACTAGTGCTGACTTTTTGAAGTCTGGCATATGTGTCAAAGAAAAGTGGTAAAGTACTGAATGAATCCAAAGCATTTAAGGACTTTGGTGTAACCTGGAACAAGTCCTGGAATATTTTGCTTCTTGGCCTGTGATAGATGTGTTGTGCAGGTCTGCACCTACATCAGCATTACCAAAGTGTCAGCTCCAAGAATAAGAGTGAAAAACCGGTCTCTGCAGAAGGCTATAGGCAAAGCTGTTTTTTAGGGGTAAACAACTAGAACAGCTGTGCTGAAGGGAGCAGTGTGTGGTGGGAGTGCAAGTGATGCTGTGTATAATACACACGGGAGGCAGGTGGTTAAGATGTTCCCCTGTGGGTTCCACTTCCCCTGTGGACAGATGCTTGTATCTTTTGGCTCTGAGCTGGCTGCTGAATGATAGACGGGCTGTAGTCAGTGTCCTGGTGGTGAATCTGCTTACAAGGAAACCAGGATGATGGCTGAATGAAGTGGTGCTGGAGTGCGTGTGCAACTAAATACATGCATATATATATATGCACACACAAAAGCAAGCCTTCATGACATGATAGCAAAAAATGTGACTGTTTCCTTTGGAAATTCCCACTATAACTCTGCCAGCTTTACAGAGGGGATATCCAAGTCAACCTGAGGCAAAAAATTGAGAGCAGTGAGTTTCCAGCTCAGTGGAGCATATTTTACCTCTTCCCCAAGGGGAAATGTAGAACATTTCCTTATAATTCAGGTGTATAAATGAGGAGCACTCCTGGTGTGTTACATCAGTCTTCTCCTGTGGTTACAGCTTAATTACAGAACCATTTATTTTTTCAATGGTTGCATTTATTCTGTGGTCACTTTTATTACAAAAAGAATTTGGTTGTTCTGATTCACTTGAAACTAACTTAGATGTCAAATAAGAAATTTAGGTTATAGCATGCACATTTGCATAGGTTTACACCTACCAGGAGCCTGACCTTCAGTAGTTAAAAGATATTTTTGGAAAACATTATCCCATTTATAAATGTGCCAGCTTTTTTTTTTTTTTTTTTTTTTTTTTTTTTTTGGTAGACCTTTGCACTGTTCAGTTAAATTAATAAAGATATCTAATTTATTAGATAACAAAATACTGTTGTCACCTACTTTTACAAAGAATCTTGTAAGGTATATAAAATGTGAGTCTTGATCCAAGTTGAAATGACAGCACTGTCCTGCACTTTTATTCTTTTGGTACTCAGAGGAAATAACCTCTGACATATACACCTCAGAACAAATGTGTTTTACCATGTTATTGACAGGCAAGCAGCCCTGTATAAATCAGTACATTCTGCAGTTCAACTCTTAGCCTAATTTGCCCTAATAATAAGTTAATAAATAAAATGTTGTATCAGGGCTGAGGATTCCTCCTTCTCTTTATGTGGCTTTGTCAGTCGTGGTTTCATTATTTCATTATTTCAACACTGCTGCATTAACCATGGGCCATTCATCTTGATGCGTCTGAGCATTTGAAGGATTTGCTGGATCAGTGAAACAGACGTGGGAGAACAGAGGAAGCTGCAGCTTGCTGTAGGTGTAGGAAAGTTTTCAGCATTTTAAATGATAGAAAACATTGCCTGACTTGAGGTCTTAATCTGGCTTTATCTTAGTATTTGGTATTTGATACATACAGATGGTAACACCTTCCTTAGATTTTGACATAAGAAGTGAGTGTGTTTTTATCTTTTTACCGTTCTGTTTATATTGAGATTACAATATGGGAATGATCAAGTGCTACAGTTGTCCTAGTTTTCTTGTCTGACTTAGTTACTGAGCATTTTCAAGGATGATGTGCTTTCAGTGAGAGAGAGCAAAACAAAGTGAGGATTGAAATGTGGTGAGTGCTGCAAATCTATTGACATAAAAGAGAAATCACTCAACTGAATGCAGTATTAACCAAGGAATAAATCCTCTATGCCTGGAATAAGGCATCTGCATTCAGTTGCTGTTGTTGCCTGAATCCAGTGTGTTTCCTTTGTCTTTCAAGCAGAAGTTTTATTCAAAATTGGTTTTATATGGAGCAGAAATGAAAATACAGTGGACTGCAGGTGACTTTGAATAAGAATCTTGTATCAGTCTTGGGGATATTCGATTATTTATTTATTTTTGAATCTTTTATACCTTTTTTCCTCCAACTTGAATTAAACTTCTCTTAAACTTAGTGTCCAAGACAGAAAGTTAGACTCAACGGGTTTATATGGCAGTATATAGTGTGATATCAGTTGCATACTGTCTGCCAAAAAGTGGAGAACTGCAATGCTACAAGAAATGAATTCATAACTTAAGTGTTGAGACTGTTAACTGTTTATCATGAAATTAAAAAGGTTGAAAAAAGAGCGCAAAAATATCCCCCCAAACCTGATATTTTAGCAATAATGTAATCTAAGTGTAATGGTATTCTTACAAGTGCTAGAAAATAAAAGTTCTAGGTGAAGATGATATCATCTCCAAGAAAAAATATAACACAATAACAGCTTTGAAGATAACTTGGAACATCAAATTCCACGCAGGTCAGCTCAGTACTCCAGCAGGCTCTGAAGGATATTTCAAGCAAAGATGGTCTGAATATGTGAGTACTTATTAAAAGACATATTAAATAAAATACTTTTCATTGTTTCCTTTGTGTGACTCCGTAAATTCCTTCAAAAATCTTTTTAGTATGGTAAATAATATCAGCAATATAGTTTCTAAACTTCCTCCTTTCTCTCTGCTCTAATGTACAGGGTGATATAGAATGCCTCTGGATATATTTAATAAGGTTTTAGTAATTTGGAAGAAGTGAAGAAGTAAATGTGGAAATAACCACATTTATATATAAATAATATATTTATATTATATAATATAAATAAAATATTATTTATATAATAATATAATAAACCAATATTGCAAACAGAAGACTTAATGTTTTAAAGAAGTAAACGATATAGCAGGAATTCAGTGACAGAATGTAATCAAGTACACATACACAGTGTACTTGATTACAAAAGCACAAAGAAAATCTAATAACCTACCAGAGTTTAATTCAGTATTGCAGTGTATTATTATCTGCTAGATTTAATATGATTTTAATTAAATAGTGGTGGATTTATATTATCTTCATTTCTCTGTTTATCAAATAAATCTTTCTTCTTTTCATTGGTGGATGCACAGCATGAAGTCTTTTTTTTCTCTGTCTTGCCAGGATTGTTTTTCTTAGCAGAAGGATGTGTTTTAGCCGCATTGATAATGATCAGAACATAGAGCAGCCTCCTTCAGTTCTGTAATGTAGTACATGAAGCATACTGAGATCTGAAAAGCAGTTAATCAAATTTTAGTTCTCCCTTAGCCTTTTTATTAACTACAGCAGTATAGATGTCTCTTTAACGCAATTCTCATAATTCAATGTCTTTAGCCATTTAAGTAATTTTCAATCTTTAAGTGTCCTCCTTGTGTCCGACACTTCTACCACTGAGCTTTGAAATGCCAGACAGTTTTAGAGGTGAAATTTTAGCAGTGCTGCCCAGATTTACTTGATTTGTGCTGTGCCTATAAACATGGCCCAAAATGATAATGGCTTTCTCCTATCTTTGGTACATCCTTTAGCTGGATGAGACATAGAAAGACATCTGTGGGAACTTCTCTCTGACCTTCACTGATGATCAGATAATTCAGTTTTTGTCGCAATTGGTGATAGTTTCTGGTTGGCTCCATTCAAAATGGCTTACAGCTTCTTACTATGACAATCCAGGTTCAGCACATTGTTTTCTATTGTGTATTCAGTTACTCCAAGCTTTATGTGTTAGTCTTACTGCCATCACTGGCATTTGGCTGGGTTGCTCCGTAGTTGGTGTCTAGCCTCTCCTGTTCTATTAGATGCCCTGATTCATGCACAGGCAAGCCTTGAAACTATACTGTTGACTGTGTGTCTAATATTAAATGGCTACAGAAATATTCCCACATTCAAATGCTAAAGTTCTTTAGTCTTTATGTAGCATTGAGAAAACACATGGTTCAATGCACAGCTGTTGGAATGATTATCAATATGAACTTTTGAGTCCTAGGCCTTACAAGAAAAAAAAAAAAAAGGCACATCTGTTCTCTCTGTGGAACTTTTTACCCTTCTCATTATCCATTCTGTAGTTTTGTCTGTGTCCTGTTGGCCAAAATTATACACTGAAATCCATAGAAAACCCTGTTTCAATGACATATCCAGGAGCACCTGTTGGCTTAAAAAGGGCCTTCTTCTAGCCCAATGAATCTCTTGAAGCTTTAGTTACTGGAAGCATATTGACACATGGTTCTGAGGTGAATCTTGATAAGAGCTCTATTCTTTTTAGTTCCCCTTATAGCCCTTAAAATACTTAAGTAAATGCTGAGACTGCTGACTATAGTCAACTCACTGTAATTTTTTTTAAATTTATTTTTATTTTTTGGCTAGTGTAAATGTTTTTTTCTAGGACTGGGGAAATGTTTTTGAATGATCGTTTTGGATGCAGTGTTGGATTTGCTTTTCACACCAACTGCAGAAATACTGGCTGATGCAAAAGCAAAGCTGGAGGAAGCAAGATCTCTAAATGGTCTTCCAGAACATTGTCCAACATGAGAACTCCATAATCAGTTGTCAAACTCCAAATCTAGTCATTCAAAAAGTTTGAAATTCCTTTTGGAGAATTTATGTAAGTCTGTTTCAGTGATGGTATTCCCATGATTATGCAGTGTTCTCGTTTAAATGACAAGTCTGCAACCTGCCAGAGCCTAAGCTCTCTGCAACAAAGGTAACAACATCTGCCAATATTTATAGAAAGAGTTGAGAGAAAATTCTAAATTTATTAATGTATTTTTTTTTCTGTTACAAAAAAACAACCGTTACATAGGCACACAAGCACACCTGTATATGTACATGCAGCCAGATATGTGGAAGTGTGTTTTGTGTTTGCAAGATGCTATTACCCAAAGCACTTCATGATGCAATTTTTGCTTAATCTTTAAGCCTCTTGGAATTAAAACATTTAACCTCTAAAACTGTTTTCACATGGAGCAATCTCAGCAGAGATTTACCTAATTGTTCACAAATGTTAGTCATTATGCTTAGCAATGCCCTTTAATGATATGGAAAGGAATATCATTTACTATGAAGGAAATGTTTTCTTGCCACCCACTTCCTCGGATAACTCCTCACTTTTCCTGCATTTTCTCTGTTGAGAGCTTTGTTCTTTCCAAAGAGCATTTTGGTAAGAAAGATTTCACTTTTCTAAATGTCCTCATTGATACTGAGTTTTTGAAGTGCTATCTGTTCGTTGGTACCTGGGCAAGCCATGCTAATTTACCTTCCGTGCCAAATGTGAGTACAATACTTTCTGTGTGCCTACAGAGCCTATCACACATTGAATCATACTGAATGCACACCATGAGAGGTTGAAGAAAACATCACACATTTTATCATACATTTTCAGAGAGCTCTCTGATCGTTCCATGGAAGATACTGGTGCAGTTCCTCCCGTGAATGGAGGCGTCTGGTTCGAGATATTTGCAGCTTCAAGGGAGTTCAGCGATACTTGAAGTAATTTTTTTTCTTCTTTAAAGTCAGGCAAGACATCAGGCAACCACCCTGGAATGTACATAAGCCTTCCTTGGAAGATGTTTGCTGCTTTCTGCTTTGTTTTTTGTTTTGTATTGCCACTGTTCCCTCCACCCTTGTCCTTCATCCTCCAGAACGTCCAGTATAGCATGGTTTTTAAGTAATCCTGAATCAAAGGATTAGTGTTAGACTGGTGGAGAAATAAAAGGTATGGTTAAGACTGAATAGTTTTGTGCATCTTTAATCTGGTTCAGGAACTCAGTGATATTATTTTCATATTTTAAGGCTGAACAGTAAAAACAGACATGTTCTCATATTATTCTGGACCTGTGGTCTAGGTGGGCAGTAGAGGTGGATGATTAAGCCCCATCCGCAGCACTAACCTGTGGCTTTCTGCCACTTTTAGTTAACACACAGTACACACTTTTGGTGATGAACTAAGAAAACATTTTGATGGTACTTGTGGATAAGACATAGCAATAAAATTTGCTTTCCACTGTGGTTTACTGCTGTCTCTAGAGCAGCATATGCTAGTGCTTTGCTTGTTTGCTTCATCACTGACTGTCTTGTTGGGCAAACCGGTTGTCACAGGTAAATCTGCAGATGGTTTTCTTAGCTTTGATCCAATTTATCTAATTTGTAGGTTCCCTGTGACTTCTGTGTCTTTCCTAACTGTGAGACATAGCAATATTAGAGCCACATGAAAACATTATGCAGCTTATTTTCAGCTAAATTACCCCAAGCACATAATTATAGCTATTAGTAAAGCACCCTCTGTCTTCAGCACCCTCCAAAAAACACTTTTCTTAGGCAAGATAGGTAAAAAGTCTATGGAGGTTAGTAGCTAGACAGGCAAGTCAGTCATTTAAGAAATTTCTTGATGTGACCAAGACAACTCTGTCTGGATGAAAAGGCTCTGCACAACAGTGCTGTTTTTTGGAATTCACAACTGCAGAAAAATGAACTCTTCTTTGTTTAGCAGCTTTTTTAGTTACCTCTTTGCAGTGTACACATCCATTTCAATGGTAGGAGAATTCAGGTTGACTACTGTAGGGCATTCAGGATGTTACAGAAAATATCCTTCTGAGGAGTAGCCTCATTCAAGTGTTCAAGTGATGTAGTTACCTCTGTCACTATTTCATGGCCTGTAATCTAAAGTAATTTTTTTTTTTAATTCATTATTTTCTTTTTTTTTTTTTTTCTTTCAAGCTGTATTTCATTTAATTTCACTGCCAAAAGCAGAATACTTAATAAAACGTACAAATGTATGAAATTAAAATGTTTTAATTTTTAAGGAATCAAGATTTAAAAGCAAAATTTATCCTTTTTGTGACTGATTCCATAGCACAGCAGGATCCTCCTTGATGTTGATGTGGCTGACAATCCACATGGCTGTGTCAGAGTTCAGCACTATAGAGAACAGGCTTGATGAAGCAGGCTAAGGGAAAATACCATTTTGTGTCCCAGGAAAAATCTGCCTAGTGCTATGGAGAAAACAGAGAACACCAAAAATGCAGCCACATAAATAAGTTCAGCTCAAGGCATTCATTTTATTTTCAACATTGCCTCCATGATGGCTTGGTTTAGCTGGTTTCCTGCTCTTACCTTTTTCAAACCAAATCTTTAGCTGCAGGTATTGTGGGCTGGTGACGTGGGTGCTGTCCAGAATATGTCTTGGGTAATCCAAAGATCTGAAAGTAATGCTGGGTTTGAAGGAAGCTGAAGACAGAGGGGAAAAGCCATGCTGCCAGTGGATGAACTGGGTGGAGAAGTTACTTTCTCTCATATTTGTACCTCTGTCCTTCCACCTACTTCAAAAAGATTTCAGGCAGAATTTTGTACTGAAACAGATTTCTTGCCAAATTTTCATGTGTCTTCTCATGAGATGATACGGAGTGGGCAATTATCTTCTGAGGGTTATTTATATAGATACTAGCTCTGTTGCTGCATGCACATTAGTTTATAATAGCTCTTTCTTTTTTAGACTGGTGATCTGAAATAGAAGTGACTGGCAAAGACAAATGTCTTAAGGGAGTTGGGCATCTTAACAGAAGAGAAAATGTTCTGATATACCATTGCCTACCTGACCAACTGACCATGCACACATGTTCCTCTCTGAGGTTTACGTGGAATTGTTAATTTTTCAACATTGCTTTCTCTGTTCTGATTTTACTTTTCTAATCATATTTGCTTATAAACGTTCTCAAGACAATCGTTGCACAGTAATATTTAGTATTTCAAGCGGTGTATTTGTGATCTGCCAGGCAGTGTGCTGGTTTATCAGTCCTACCTTTTACTTCAAGCTGTATCACATTGTCAGCCTATTCAAAAGTGCAGGTCTGTTCATGGGTTTCATGTTTATTTAATGACTTTCATGTATGCTTGATTCCTAGTCTTCTGAGTATCCTGTGAATCTACACATAGAGTTTCTATTCCTCATAGCCTTTGTGTGATTTGATGTGTATGGAATTTTTCTGCTGCACACAAATCCAGAACAGGACCATGTTATTACAACTGCAACTATAATTACCATAATCTACCACAAATCAAAGTTCTGATTGCATAAAGAAGTATACAAACATATTCAGTCTCTCCTCAAAGACTTCACTGACTTCAATAAATAATGAACTCTTTTCCTCCTGTCAAGGTTTTGGTGACAGAATTTATACTAGAAGCAGGAGATTACCAACCACTGGGAGATATCACTGTGTAGATCCTAACAATGTAGAAAAACGAACAAGAGAATACCAATTGTTTTATTTGGAAGCAGATGTCAGCAAGCAGCGAGGGAGGCTGTGATGGAAGGGGAGCCACAAGTGAGGGCAAGGCAGTGTTGTCACCAGGTGTGCAGTTCCTCAATACCCCACCAAGGAGGGCTGGGGTCAGTTCTGGAGACAGTTCCCAGGCTCAGCCACATTCCAGTGGCTGCCAGTTAAATCTGTGGGGACAAAGCTGGAGGTCAGGCTGGGAAGTCATTCTGCAGTCAGTGCCACGATCAGAAAGGAAGGGAGGTGCCTTGCACGGGCATGCTTGGAACACGGCTTGTGCAAGGGCCAAGAGCAAGAGCCTGAAAGAGCAAGAGCCTGAGCTTCAGCACAGCTCCATGTGAAAGAGCGTAAGTCCCCAAGAAGGCTTCTTCCAGCTCCTTCTCATACTGCTCTTTTCCCAGCAGTCTGCCCCAATGTTACGGAGCTGTGAGGTCTTAGCTGGCCCCCAGTGCATGCAACCAGACCCCAGGAGAAGGGGAAGAGGCTGTAAAACCTTGATGGTGCATATAGAGGTTTGATGGGTGGAGGTTAAATTAATATAGGTGAATTGGTAATATTGAAAACACCCTTGTTCAGTTTCAGTTTGTAACAAAGGTATGTCTTCAATAATAACATATTTTTTTTTCATCTCTTTCTTCTTTTTGTCCTTTTCTTCTTCATGGTTTGCAAAGAGGAAAGTCAGAGATTTTAATAGTTTTCTCCTGACCTTTCTAGCTCAGCTCTTGAGAGACTCCATAGTTTGATGTGTTTATTCAACCACATCTCTAAACAGCCTTGGAAGAAATATATTGTCTAATTACATCTATGTGCCATAGGCATTTGAAGATATTTATTTGGATGCATAGTTGGCCAAAATATTTTTACAGGTGTCCCTCATCCCTTCTGCTACCCTTCACCACAGCAAGGAAGAGAAGAAAGTTAAATGTCATCAGTGAGTGAAGAACTCATTAAAAAAGAGAATCCCTGCCATTAATAAAATAGATAACTCTGATAAGCAGGTGCTTTAATAGAAAAGCATGCCTTCCCAAACTGGCGGTATCGTGTCTACAAGCTGTATATGGTTTGTCTGACACAAAAGATATGAATGAAAACTTTCCAAACTGTGATTTCTGTTCCCTGTCTTACTGAAAGGTTAAAATAAGGAGCATGTTTGAGCTGTGGTTAACTAATTCATCGCATGAGTGAACCATGGGTAGCAGAAGAGCAGTGAAGTACCCTGAACATTTTTTTTTTCATTATTTACAATGCCAAGTAACATTTACCAGTAACCAGCCCAGTTTCTTAGCTAATGCACTGGAAATCTTGCAGTTAAGATGTGTGATTCCAGTAAAATTAGCTGCTATACAACTTGATCTCCAAGTCTCCTTCTGTGCAGACTGTGTAATTCCTTCTTTTACATGGGAAATACTTTAGTTTTGCCTTCCTCAAAAGCATTGCTAAGTCTTTGAATGATGAGAGCCAAGTGCAATGACTTGTTTAGTGAATCTTTTTAATTTTTAATGCATTTGATTCTGGTACAAAGAAAAAGGACTTGACTCATATGTAGTACAGTTTATTTCCTAACTCTAGGAACAGATTCCACACTCAGAGGGCAAGAAATGGCATAGGTACAGGTCCAGAAATCAGATTTCTATTTTTATTACTGTGTACATGTGTGTAGCACAAAATCCTGAAGTGCTGCATTGGTCAGGCTGTGCCAGTTCTGCTTTTGGTTGTCTAGGTTCAGTCAAAGCATGTGGTTAATGTTTATGACTCGTCTGCAGAGAAGTGGCTTTTCTCATTTGTCCAGGCATGGCCACTCACCCTGTGTGCTGATTGCAGCGATGTTCGCCTGTGGATTGTTTTCCCTGCTTCGTGACCTGGAATAAGAACTGTGCTTCTGCTGTCACCAGGAATAGATTTGAGGGGGTACACACAACCTTTTCATCAGTGAACTTGACCTCAGGCAGATGCTTCTTTGGTGCAAGCCATAGTGACCTCACCAGGTCTCTGTCTTTCTGAATTCTGTTTAGAGGTGGTATTTTCTGGGTCTCCATTAAATTTCTCTGGACCAAAATGATAGTAGGCTCAAATTATTCAATTGCTATGATGTGCTTATCTTGTACAAATAGATGGTAGTGCATAGAGGCCTGTACAAAGCGCTACAAAAATAGTTCATATATGCATATAACAAATAATGCAAATAATGCGTATATCACTCCTTCAGATAGTTGTATTTGCTCTGAGGTAAAACATAGAGGATATAAGAGAGCTTAAATGAAAAACCTGTCTGATGTTCTATGCATGTGCTAACACAAACTGTGTTGCTTTGGCCCTATGTGATAAAGTTTTTTAATAAAAAAGATAATTTGCTCAGGAATTTGGGTTTGTAGGTGCAAGATCAGTGAGTGACCAGGAACATCCCTGTGGTGCCCCTCCTGGCTGTCACTTCACGGTGTCCGTGCCCGCCCCTCATTGCTGAAGGAGGCAAGCAGTGTGGGAGATAAGCTTGTGGGCAAAAATAAAATGTGCAGCCTAACTGCAGAAACGCTGCTCTTTGCATTCAGGAAGAGAAGGCCATAGCAGTTGTAAATCCTTTGTGACCGAAGTGTCTCCTAACTGTTTCAAGGTCTTTAAGGTGAGATGCCAAAGAGTTTATCTCATTCACAGCCTTGAGAAGGGAGATGAAAACTGGTGACATTGCAGTAGGTCTTTATAATAGATGTAATAATGGGCTAAGTAGTACACTTGTTAAGGGAGCATGCAAGATAAAATTCAGTAAATTATTCACACATAAGAGTACTTAATAAGGAGCAATTGAAGAACAGTGTTTATTTTTTAACGTATGCTGGCTAATTTGAAGCCTTTGCAGATGCTGTGGGGAAGTGGGTCTGAATTGCAGTCTCCTCCATCAGGAAAGGAGTATCTCTCCCACAGCAGTGTGTACCAGTGCAGGTACCCAACAGTTAGTTTGTGATACTGCTGGCCAAACAGATTATCCACTTTCAGCTAAAAGCAAAATATTAAAAGAGGAAGTACAGAACGCTTGTGATTTTACTAATAATTTTTTAGCGGTCACCAAATATTAAGTACTGTTTGGGAGCTTAATATTTGTCAGGAGAGAAAGAAGGAGAAGGAAACATTTGAGAACAGTGCTGCAGGTGCTAGCAGCCACAAGAGGTGGAACAAGAATAAATCTTCTGGACTCTCCTTCCTCTGGATAAACTGTAAGTATTCCACTAAAATAATGACAATAAATCAGCTGGTCCAATATACAGAGTCTACTAAAAAGGTAATTATCAAGAGACTCCTGCTCCAAAGTCATCACAGTTATTATTTCATATCTTATTATCAGGAGTAATATTGTATATATTTTAAAAGACTTGAATGGTGCTAAGCAGATGGATTTTTTTTTTTTAATATCAGAAACCTCAAAGATACAGTTTTAAAATGGAAATTTAATAACAGCATGAGATGATTTTCAGTGTCACCACCTACTGTGCCACGTCCAATGGATTTGTTACATATCAGCCTTTGGAAAAAAAAATAAAAAAAATTCTTTACAGTTATCCTGTTCCCTAGGCCTCACGAAGTCTAGCCAGAATCCACATGTTGAAAATATAACTAAAAGATTTGATTCAGTAAAGGATTCTTTATGTAGCTGATCATTTATATTGTTGCTTTCCTCTTGGAAGGAGTTTCTGTTCTGAAACGTATGTTTCCTTGTAGGGCTGCAGCAAAATTTTCCTGTGAAAGGTAATGATATCACATGCCAACAGTGAAACTGCTGTTGTTCTATTTTCTAATGTAATTTGCTGGTGTGAGCTCTGTTAGAAGACCAAAACTAGTTATGCTGTGTTTGATTCACTGCAAATGTAGTGACAGAGTTGTAACAGTATGATTTCTTACTTTACAAGAAATGGGTTGCTATTATTAATATAATTATGTCTGTGTTTTGTGTTGTGAATCCAGACCTTTAAAATCACAATGTCTGAGAGAACGGTGGGGTTTGTACTGAATTCTTTGGCTTGGCAGAGGTGAGACAGACTTCCCAACTGATGTATCAGTTTGTGTGTTTCGGGGAAAGCAAAGGGGACAAGGTCAGGGAAGGGGAGAGCAGAAGACAAGAGCACTCATTGACTCTAAGACCAGAGCTCTGCCAAATGGAGTTTTCTTTGCATGTGAACTGTGAGCAAACTGTTCAGCAGTTGTGCATGACCCCAGCTGTAGGAGTCCAAATTACTCCCAGCCTCTGCAGCAGGTCAGTACTTGCTGTTGTTCAGTTAGCATTTGGAGCCAAGGAGACTGAAAGAAGTCTGCTTCGTTTAGTCAGCCAGGTCCAGCTGGCTCAGCAGACCTTCTTCCATCAGAAAGCACTCTTGTTTTGGCTTTGGAAATGGCTCATAGAGCCACAAATGCTGGATGTAGATTTGTGGATTATTAGCTTGAAATTGGAAATACAAATCCGATACCAAACATAAATACTATTGCCAAAAATCAAAACGCATTGAAAAAAAATGTAATGAAAGTAGTAGAACAGTAGTATTAAGGTACTGAGAAGAATTTATAGAGGTCCTTCCCCAGGAAACCCAGTCTTATTTGTAAAACAGATTTGTAAGTTTGTAACAGGAATAAATTCATGATTAAATATTTAGCATTAGGAAAATTTCTGCTTTAATAGAGAGTCTTTATAAAATACCTCTGACTAGGGCTACTGTACATCCAGGTTTTCAATGCATGCCTTTTCATCCAAAAATCTTATCTGGCTAGACTCGGAGCATCTGGGATATTTGCTCAGGCGATCTGGAAATCCTTGGTATATCTGCTGGTTTGTGCAGATGACCTGTTTCACTGTGTTCAGATGTGCAGATAGCCTGTTTGGATGGGTAACCTGTATAACACACACACAGTTTGGGAAATGTGAGAAAATGTGAGTTCCATGTTCAAAAAATACCATGTAAAGGTCACTGGGAATAATTATTCTTTTTTTGCTGAACTGGGAGATTATGATGTTTCTTATTTCAAAGCTTGCTTGGGACGGGAGTTGATTTTCTGCCTGCTCTCAGTTTATTCTTATATTTTCTGAGATACATTAAAGGTGTTTTCAAACAGCTGTGCAGATAAAAGTACAGAAGAGCTATTATGCAAACTTAATGTGCTATAACTATATGGTGTATTACCATTATGTAAAGAAAGAGACCATTAAATCTTTTATTTACAACAAATTCACACAAAGGTGAAATTGGAAGTTGCTTAAAAGTCAACAGAGAAAAATGAGTATGAGTTTTTTTTATTAAGCAAGCAAATTTTGAGGAGAAAACCTATAGTTATTAATTAAAAAGCATTTCTAATAACCTTGAAAGCCCGCCCCCCCCCCCTTCTTATGACAGAAAGATAGAGAACATGGTTACCTCAGAAAAAAGAAATGATTAGATAGGCATGATCGGAGATGAGGAAGCACTCAAGGGAGAACTTCGCAAGCCTTTGCTCAGTCAACCCTGCAATGAAGTGCAACCTTGTGGAAGTAAAGATACCCGAGAGGCAGAGGCAAGGCACAGCCCAAACTTGAAAGCCTCTACATCTTCCGTAGGCGCGGCTTTATGTTGAAATACTTAAATGTTACCCTAGATGCAGACTATGATTTCTTTCTGAACTTGCCAAAGCCTATAAATACTCCATGAAATCAAGTGCATTTTATTACAGAACAAAAATGCAATATATATTCAATTATTAAGATTACTAAGTGTTCTGGCAAATGAAAGCAGGCAAAGATTGGTCACTAGTGTCAGTCTTAGCTTGTGTTAGTTCTAACAGAAGAGAGCGATCCCTTTATAAGGTAAAAATTGAGGTTGCTTATACAAGATATTAAGATTTATTTGGCTATTTCCTTTAAACTGAATTCTCACTAGTATTTTCTGAATTTCAAATAAGATTAAATAGTCCCTTTTTTGTTAATGTCTCATATAAAATCTCCCAAATTATGTGATTAGGAAAGCTATTAATGCTACTTATGTCTAAATAGCTAAAAGGCTAGTGCATTGATACCATCTAAAATACAAAAAAAGATTTGTTGAAACATGGCTGGCTACTCTCACATGTATTTTTATATTGCTTGGGGAAGAGGGTAACGTAAATGTGAAAAAGACTCAGAGAAATGATGCTTCAGTGACTGCGAGTGGGACCAGGCTGCAAGATGCATGTGTTAGTGCTAATGCAAGGGCTGTTTACTCACTACAATGAAACAAATGGGCCTGCTTCTGTCCGCATGGGCAGCGATCCTAAAGCAAGTGAGCCTTTGCTTAGGTGCCTTTTGTTTGGAGACCTCAAAGGAGCTTACAGATGAGAAGGATTCAGTGTTACTGAAGCAGCGGGCAGTGATCCAGCAGTCAGGAGGAGAACAGAGGTGTGGCCGGCTCCAAGGAAACATTTCACTGAATATCAAGACTGAGAGGAAGAGTTGTGGTAATGCAGTGATCTTGTTACAGATATTTGGTTATGACCGAGCAGTTATAGAAGTTTTACACTAGATTCATGCTGAATCTAGCCGTCAGCCTGCAGTGACAGTAAGTGGCCAGCCTCCTAATCAAAGGTTACAGCGTTACCCAGGAACCTACAGGGACTGCTCTGTGCCTGGCACCCTATGTGTGCTGAGCACATCGTGGTGTTGGATGCTCCCCTCCTTGTGAGAACGGGATGCTCCCCTTCTCTGCCTGGCAGCTCTCCAACCACTCATCTCCCAGCCTGTAGCTCTGCTTGGGGTTATTGCGCCCCAGGTGCAGGACCCGGCACTTGGCCTTGTTGAACTTCATGCAGTTGACCTCAGCCCATCGGTGCAGCCTATCCAGATCCTCCTGCAGAGCTTTCCTACCCTCGAGCAGATCGACACATGCGCATAGCTTGGTGTCATCTGCAAACTTACTGAGGGTGCACTCGATGCCCTCGTCCAGATCATCGATGAAGATCTTAAAGAGGACCGGCCCCAGCACCGAGCCCTGGGGAACGCCACTAGTGACTGGCCTCCAACTGGACTTGACTCCATTCACCACGACTCTTTGGGCCCGGATATCCAGCCAGTTTCTAACCCAACGAAGTGTGCGCCAGTCCAAATCAAGAGCAGCCAGTTTCTTGAGGAGAATGCTGAGGGAGACGGTGTCAAAAGCCTTGCTGAAGTCAAGGTAGACCACATCCACAGCCTTTCCCTCATCCACCCAGCGCGTCACTTTGTCATAGAAGGAGATCAGGTTCGTCAAGCAGGACCTGCCTTTCATAAATCCATGCTGACTAGGCCTGATCGCCTGCTTGCCCTGCAAGTGCTGCATGGTGACTCTCAGGAGGATCTGCTCCATGAGGTTCCCTGGTACTGAGGTCAAACTGACAGGCCTGTAGTTTCCCGGGTCTGCCCTCCGGCCCTTCTTGTAGATGGGCGTCATGTTTGCTAGCCACCAGTCAACTGGGACCTCCCCCGATAGCCAGGACTGCTGATAAATGATGGATAGTGGCTTGGCCAGCTCCTCTGCCAGTTCTCTCATCTCTCTAGGCAGATGGTAATTCAGTGGTGTCAGAATTCACTGATTACTTGCTGCTGCTTTTCAGCTTCCTGAAGGGAGGGGGAATCATTTAAACTTATGTTCATAAAGTTTTACACAAGAGTTTTTTTCTACCTAATTGAGATGTAGTGGGCTGTCTACTGTTATGTATGTTCCATACAGCTTTCAGGTTTTGGAAACTACCTTTAATAATACATTTTAGTGACAATTCATAATATCTTCTGTTCCTTAACCCTGCATTAACCAGAGAACGCAAAATGCTATTAGCAATAAAACGAAAGCTCAAAAAAGAGTGCAGATCAGAAGTAACATTCAGTGCAGACACAGGTACCCATTCCTGTTGGGTTTTCCTTCTGTTCTTAGACCCTTGGCAAAAAGATCTACTTTTGCATTTTCCTCCACACTTATTGTCTGGCACGCATAGAGCAAAATAATTTGACTTTGTTTTGTAATGCTGTTAGTAACTATTTACATTTCTGTGCTCAAAGCCTTTTAAAGGTTAAGAAAGATTGCACATGTACTTGCACAGTGGAGTTGGTGTTTGTTTTGAGGGATGAACTGCAAAAGGGCATCCTTTGCCATTAAATTGAACAAATGGATATGATAAGGGCTGGCATACTTTTCCTAGCAGTCTATGTAGTTAGATTTTTCATTTTGTTGTTCCTTTGTAGTTTGAGAATGTAATAAAAGGGAAAAGCTGCAGGTTATTGGGCTGGAGGTGCAAAGTAGTGCCTGAATGGCTTTCATTAGACATTCCAGTTTTGAATGTTTGTACAGGGACTCAAATATATAAATACACAAGGAAAAGTTGAATGAATGATAGAGTTATGAGATGGTTTGGGTGGGAAGGGACCTTTGAAGATCATTTAGTCCAACCCCAGCTCCTACCACTCCCCTGGAAGGCCAACAAAGAAAGACAAATGGAATTTAGTAGCAGAAGTAGCAGCAAGCATGATTGATTGCAATGACCTTTTACAAAAATATTTGTCCCTTTCATCCATCTGATGCCTGCATGTCTGCTGAAAAGTTTTGACAGCTTTTCTTCTTACACTGTATTTTTTTAGGCAGGTGCTTGCTGTCTACAAGAACCTGCTGGTGAAAATATCTAATTAAAGCGTATTCTCTCTGCTGATAATTTCAGAGCTGGACTAGCCAATTTTGGTTTCAACAGATTTTGTATTTTCAAGCCTCAGATGTGCTGCCTAAATCTTTGGCTCCTAGATATCCATCATCTTAAAAATAAAACTAGGTATTTGAAATTCATATGAAGTTGAATAGAAGCAACTCCTCTACAAAATTTGATTTGTGCAAAACTGTATATATGAAATTAAAGCAAATGCAACTTTGCTTGTTTGGGCTTGCTGACGTTTTCTGTGAGATGCGTGATACATGGTGTGGAGGACATGTCTTGTTCCACCTGTGTTCATCTTCTTCCATGTTTCCATGCCATGGTATATCATGAATGGAGGGACGAGCTAGAAATGGCTCTTAAGGGCCTTCATGATCTTTTCAATTTTCTTGATTTCTTTCTTTAAGTTATCAGGGGCAGGTTGTTTATTTCTGCTCAGGCCCTGTTGAACATTGCAGTAAAATGGAAAAACGTCCTTGCACATGAGCTGGGTTGTTGTTATCTGCATGGTGCTCTGCAGGAGCATCTTCCATGCAGCCTCAGGTGTGTGGTGCTGCAGGCCAAATGGCAGAAAATAGCTCCCGGTAGACACTGTAAGTTTTATTTTGGTTAGTAGCAATGGGAAGGTATTGATGTCCAGTAGCTCAGCGTGTGTGACAGCAGCATTATGTTTTCATTACCACGTGCAGCTCAGATCTCTGATCTATGTTGCTGTACAGAAGTGACTGGAACACTACTGTCTAGTAGCTGAATTTTGCAAACTAATGAATATAAGCTTTGCATGTACACGTCTGTTAATGCCACTCCTTTTACTGACAAGTTCTGCTTTTAAGTGTCATTCACTGGAAATCCTGGCCAGCGTGACAGGACATGTGTGACTGTAAAATCCACTGTGGAAGTCAAGCACCTACATGCTGGGTTCACTTATACTGGGGATTATTGAAGCTCCATGAACATTTTCATAAATATTTTTTAGTTTCCAAGGTGTGTGTGCTCACTACAGGACCCTGCTGACTCCCCTTCCAGAACTGGGAAGGCCTTTCAGCAGGAGTAGTGCTTGGAAAAGGCAGGATCACTTTTCCTAAGGGATCCTCTGGACAAAAGGAGCTGTAGGTGGAAGAGGACAGAGTCAGCTGTACAACAAGGGAAGCAGAAGCTGTGGAAACAGCTCCGGTATTGTGGTTGGAAGTGTTTTGCTCCCAAAAGAGAAGCCCAAGCAAGCCATACACCTGGTTCACTGAGCAGTAGCCTTTGGAAATGCTCCATGATAAAAGCTTCATTTGCTTTCCTGCTTTTCAACCTGTCCTGGCAGTGGCAGTGTGCAGCTTGAATAGCTAATTATACTTCATCAGGAACCTTATACACGAAAGAAAATCGGCCTTTTCTGTGTTCAGTTGCCATGTCTGCAGTGGACTGGCGAGGTGAGGAGTGGGGCCAACTCCCTCTGCCAGAACAAACAACACTTCTGGGGCTGTGGAGCTAAGCTGATATAGTATATTTAGTAAAGGTTTAGCACTGGAAATGCATGATTTAATTTCCTAATTGCAGTGCTTTTTGTGATTATGGAAGAGAACACATCAAGTGTGATTTGGGGCTAAAACATGTTTTTACACAGATTGATTCAAAGATCGAAGCCGAAATTCCTTTAAGTGATATATTCTTTATTGCCGTGCTGGATGCACGGGGGATCTCTCCACCTATTGTGCATACCCAAAGCGGAAAGCAGTCTTGAATTTATACAATCAATCTATTAATATTCTACAAACGCCTATACATATTCATCACCTATCCCCCCCCCCCCCCCCCCCCCCCCCCCCCCCCCCCCCGTCTTCCCTCGCTTCTCATGCTAATTAGCTTTTTCGCACCTTGTGCCTGCATGGAGCCTCCCAAGAATTGCGGGCAGGGGTCTTTGGGACGTGGGCACTGGGAGGAAGACCCTGAGTCTTCCTCACAATGTACTTTTCACCTTTGGTCAGGATTCTGCTGAATTGGCACGTTTCTTAATTGCAAGAGCTGGCTTTTGCTAATTCTTCCATTTGTTGTATCTTTATAATGAATTCCAATGTCCAGTTTCGAGATTTATAGTCCTTACATTTGTTTCTCTGTCTGTCTGCCGCTTCCTTATCATGAGTTCCAGTGTCTTGTTTCGAGATATACAGTCCTTGTCTGGGGATTGTCCTTGCCTCCCCAATGTCTATTATCCTTGCCTCCCCAACGTCTCCTTAATCAAGTGAAACCTGTTTGTAGAAGAGCTGACTGAAGACGAGACACAGCAAAACAAAGTTTTTCACCATAAAAGTACCTCCCAGAGTTAGACTTCTCTGTATTTAAAGGAAGCTGTCTGGGTTTGTAGCTAATGTAATTCAGAACACCCTTTCAAACTATATGTTATATCAACTGTAAAACAAGACAGAATGATGCCTTAGAGATCCTTTTATCTGTTTCTATTTGTATGTACATACTAATTTTATCATATTCATCACTTAGTTCTTTACTACTTAGAAATTTGTTTGTACCTCCTGAAAGTTATGAATTCATGGAGCAGTTGTAGCTGAGATAGAAAAAGTTATGTTTTGAGATAGAATGCATTTATCAGAAAGAATCATTTATTTTACTTACAAATCTTCTATTATTACTTATGTATTTTTTTTAAGCATAAGAAAGGTGAAAATGTTCCTGGCTACTATGAAAACATTTTTTATAGTTTTCATTCAGCTATCTATGTGCTATTTTTTCACTATTCTTCCTTGATTTTTATATTCTCTGTAAACTGCTGAGGTTTGTGATGCATTACTACTGCAGGTGACGTTAGCTGCAGCAGTGTGAGTTGGTATGACTGTCTCTGAGATTGTTTGGAAGTCATGGTTATGCCTTGGCTTTTCTCTTTTTTTCTCTCAAGGGAAAAAAAAAAAAAAAAGCATAGGGTGTAGCTTTATTTTATTGCTGCAACTGGAAAGATCAAGTGATGTGCACTTGGTTCCCAAACAGCTTGTTATCAGGGAATGCAAAATCTCAAGGTCCTAATTTAAAGCTAGAAAAATCCTTTTAGGAAGGAGAAATGCTCTGTAGATGGCAGCATTGATGAGGCCTTAGTTACTTTCACTCTCAAATGAAAATCCGTACAGGAGTGGTTAACTGATGGCATTTTCTTAGTAGCTTTTTATACAAACATAGAAGTAGCACTTGGCATTTTGCTTACATAATAAATTGAAGTTGCTTCATAGTCCAGTGACTTAAGACTCATTTCAAAGCTATAGTTAATATAAGTAGCATTTTTTTAGTAATTTACAACTTCCACTTTTAGCAGGGCATATATATGTGTTTTTTTTCCTTCCACACTGCATGAGATAATTGTATTTGTGAGACATGTATTTATTTGTGGAAACAGGAATTAATAAGATCAGTTACTGGTCCTATTACTTGGTTAGATGTTTGGTGAAAGAATTTCTGACTCTACATCTGGTATAATCACAGACATCATGATAGTTCTACTTACTCTGCCTGAATTCTTGTATACCTAGAGTTTTCAGGCATTCATACATCCTATATTTTGTTGAGCAATAGTGAAAGCCTTTCCAAAAGCTTAAGACTTTCAGGATGTTCTTCCCCTACCTCCCTACATTAAGACATTTTTCTTGCTAAGGATTAGATGAGCTTCATTATTAGGAAAGAGAGGATATTCATTTTGCAACGTATCACAGTCACTTAGAAGCCACATATCATGTTCACTGAAATTATAGGTCCTTGAAATATTCCTAGATTTCCCCACTCGTGGTCTGTCTGCATCAAACCTTATCTTCTATCTGTGCTGATGTTTCCTGAAACAGCCACAGGGCTTACTAAGGGCACAAGGAAACTGGGGTTTTAAAGGAAGCGGTAGCAGGTGCTTAAAATATGTTGACTAATTAAATAGATATTTCCTTAGAAGGTGCACAGCACATTAAGCTGCATGACGCTGAGATGTCATCTTTGTATCAGTCATCCTACCCTTTCTATTGGTCTGGAAAGCTATACCTAAGATTTCACTTGGCTACAATGTCAGAGAGAGCCACCATTTAGTGCTGACTAATGAACAGCAGCCTGAAGTTAGTCAACTTTACTGGCATTTGTTTGCAACAGTTATATTCTTCTTGCTTGGGGGCTTCTTTTTCTGTTAATAGGGTAGGGAAGCACAGTGATAAAGTGCTTGATGTTTTTTGGGTCACCTGTGTGCTAATGCATTCTTAAATATTATTTCTGAACTTACAGGGCATATCAAAAAGATAGCCAATTGTCTTCTTTTGGATGTCTATAGATGCCAAAAGTTGCATTAGAAAAAATACACACATGGAGCTATTTTTTTAATTTGGTTTCAAGTTTCAAAATTTGCAACTGCTGATATTTACACAATTTTATTTTTGAGGAAGAGTCTTTGAGGGAGAGTCTTAATTATTGTGGATTGGTAGTTATTATTTTTACCCTGAATTATCTGAGTTGAGAATACACATGAAATGAGATAACTTCCCTACCTCCAGTTACATTAAGTATTATCATAATTTGGTAAATAAAAAAAAAAAAACACAGTAATTTGGCTGGGAAATCTAATAGTCATTTGTTATTCATCTGATTCTTATGTTTTCCTTAGTCCTTTCTTATTTTAGAGCAGAATAGAACAGTTCAGTTGGAAGGGACCTACAAAGATCACCAAGTCCAACTGCCTGAGCACTTCAAGAGCACTTCAAGGCTGACCAAAGGTTGAAGCATGTTCCTGAGGGCATTATCCATGTGCCTCGTGACCACTGATGGCCATGGGGCACCAACCACCCCCTAGGAAGCCCAGCCCAGTGTCTGAGCACCCTCCTGGGCAAGAATTATTTCCTGGTGCCCAGTCTGACCCTCCCCAGGCACAGCTCTGAGCCATGCCCTGCGTCTTATTGCTGGTTCCCAGGAACAGAGAGACAAGCACCTCCCTCTGCGCTTCCCCTCCTCAGGGAGCTGTGGAGTCATGAAGCCACCACTCGGCCTCTACTCCTCCTGACTGGGCAACCCACGTGCCCTCAGCCTCTCCTCACAGAACATGCCTTCAGCACTTTTACCAGTTTTGTTGCCATCCTCTGGACTCTTTTAAGGGCTTTAGCATCTTTTTTTTAGATTGTGGAGCCCAGAACTGTCTGCAATATTCAAGATAGGGCTGCACCAACACTAAATATAGTAGGAGAACCACCTCTTTTTACCAGCTGCCTATGATGTGTTTAATGCATCCTAAAATGCAGTTTGCCCTCTTGACTGCCAGTTCAACCTGTGAAGTGAGAAATGTAGGCCTTCATACTCAGAAATGTGGACTGTAAACAAATCCTGAACCACAGTGGGAGCAGTGAAGTATTTTGTCAGCTCTCTGGCTATGCAAGCTGAGGCCAGTTTCAAATGTGTCTGCATGCATCACTCAGGACATCACTCTCCTCTCTGGAAAAACAAATATACGTCTTACAATGTGGGTATTGAGAATTTGTTCATTTATATTGTTAAATTGCTTTGAAATCCAAAACAGAATAGTCAGAAGACTGTCAGGAAACTGAAAAGTATTAATTGTTGTAGTAATATAATAATAGAATATCCAGAGTTGGAAGGGACCCACAAGGATCATCAACTCCTGGCACCGCACAGGTCTACCCAGAAATTCAGACCATGTGACTAAGTGCACAGTCCAAATACTTCTTAAACTCTGACAGGCTTGGTGCTGTGACTGTGTCCCTGGGGAGCCTGTTCCAGTGCTTGACCACCCTCTTGGTGAAGAACATCTTCCAAATGTCCAGCCTGAACCTCCCCTGCCACAGCTTGACTCCATTCCCTTGGCTCTTATCACTTGTGACTAAAGAGAATAGAACAGTGCCTGCCCCTCCACTCCCCCTTGTGAGGAAGCTGTAGGCTGTGATGAGGTCTCCCCTCAGCCTCCTCTTTTCCAGGCTGAATAGGCCCAGTGATCTCAGCCACTCTTCATATGTCTTCCCCTCTAGGCCCTTCAACATCTTTGTAGCTTTAATACTTTAATCACCGATGGAAATGCTCAGAGCATGAGACTCCCAGGAAGTGAAGTAGGAATGTTATCTTATTAACATGCTAAGCAGTCTATTTACACCTTCATTTACAAGTGAGGCAGCCTAGATATTAGCTTCAAATAAGCATAAACTTGTCTTGATTATTTTTCAGTCAATGTGACAAAACACAGGTATGAAGGTAAAATCAGCACAGCATTAACTGCTCTGCCACAGGACCACAGAATAGACTGAGAGGCCGTGATGTACAGAGATTAAAAATGAAAAGCCTGTTCTTCATATACGTAGAAATCACTACTACAAAAGGTATTAATGAAGTTGTATTAATAATGAAGCAGGACTTAAGATTTCATTCTAGTAGTGTTTCGATGACTACATGGATTTCTGACAGTAATTTTGAGCAAAGATTTAACTTATAATGACTTTTTTTTTTTTTTCTCCAAATTAGAGCTAACATAATTTGGTAAGTCTTATCATCTTCCAGTTCAGAGCAGATATTGGATGGATACTTCATTCGCTGTTCCATTTCTATCACCTGCAATGAAGTCATTCTAGACTCCTAGTTTCTACAGTTAGTTCTTGTATTATGCAGACTACTAAAATGCCATATGAATTAGGGAAGAACCTTTTATGTGCACTTGAAGTGACACAAATGCACAATCCAAAAATAAATGAACTTCACTTGCCTATTGTCATATTAACTTTTTAATTTTTACATGCTAAAGTCTGGAATGTTTTATTCATTGAAAGAAGCATATTTTTGTTAGCCTGTTGTGTCCATTTTAGTTTCCTTTCATTTAGTTTGCATAAGCCTTCCTGGCTTGGAGAGCAAGGGTTTTGTAGCTGATTGTGTGTGTGTTGGTACAGAACATTTACACTCCTGGCATTTTCCTCTGAGACTGCATACTACTCCAAGAAAGTTTTGGCTTGCATGTTAGCTGCTGGGTTTGTCAGCTTAATGAAATCACACACTCTGCCTACTGAAGTCATCTCGGTATAGGTGGAGATACAAAATCGGCAATAGCAGGCTATATTATTTTTATCCAACTTTGTTTGTATTCCTGAAGTCTGACTTGCAGAGCCCTATTCTAAAATTTCTGAGAAAATAGTATTTCTGGTCATTCAGTTTTGGACCTTGCATTGCGTAGCAAGAAGTGTTCAGCAAACACTTGTGGTGCTTGGAAGTGCATTGGGACCTCCAGATTTTTCCAGTGGAAAGTTCCGATTTAACTGTTCATCATCATAGAGATAGTATTTTTTGTCCAATGGGCTAGTAAGATTGTAGAAGAGAAACAACGGTGGAGAGAAAGTATTTCAGAATGATTGTGCAAATAGCACTGGCCCTGTTAAAGTACATGATGCTCCCTCTCCTTGCCTTGTATAATTTTAAGGCCAAAAAAGAACTCACTTAGGGTGGGATTTCCTAAAATGACAAATGAATTTGTGTGATTAGTACTAAATCATTTAGGCATTAGTACTAAATCATTTAGATTTCTGCCATTGTTTCCTCAGTGATGTATCAGTATTAGACATTAAAAGCAGAAGCTTTTCACTAAAGTGGTGCTTGTCCACTGCAGGATAAGGAGGAAGCAGTGACTCTGAGTCACTCTTGTTCCATGGAGCAGGCTGGCTTTCACCTTTTCATTTTGCTTCTCTTGAGATGGGCTTCTGTTCTTTTGTCATATTTCTTTTCTAACCTTTTTACTCTGATGGTGTTTTACATCATATGCTTCCTTGCTACTTGCGATAACTTGCCATCACAGTGATTTAATGGGCTGCAATAGAGACCAGGGCCAAGAAGAATTACTCCAGCTGACAGGTCTTTAGAATTTAGATCTAGATTTTTAGCTCAATATTTCCTCTGTTAAATCACTGCTTCATCTTGAAATACAGCTTAAACTAGATATCACACAAGGAGCAAGACAGTTAATGTGGATATCTAAGGACCGTATGGAATGACAGAGATGGGGAAAGCAGACATCAGGGCTCTGTGATGATGTTGCTCTGTGACACATCTCCCTGGGGTAAGCATGGCAGCAGAGGACTGCTGACGCCTCAGTGGAGGACCAGACTGTCACAGGGCATGTGAACACCATGATGGAAGCAAAGGTTTTGTCCATCTGTTGCTGTCTCTGAAATAAGTCATAAAATTATGGACTTACATATACTTGGTACAAAAACAGGTATAAGAGAAGCTAAATTTTCATCTGTGACTCATATTATTCTTCTGTCATTGCACAGATGAGGACTTTTATGCCAGCAAGAGCTACACTGCTATTTCCCAGACTACACAACTTCCCTTAATATAAAATCATGCATGAAAATGTTATATCTTGATAATAGACTATACTTAAATGTGAAATGTGTCCTTGGAGCTTGTTTTTACAGTGCTATACTCTTTCTGTGTAAGATATCCTTTTGCAAAAGTAATTGCTAAAACCAATGGAGTGCCCTGGAAATAGCTCAGGCTTCCATTAGTACTTCTGAACTTTCTCTTCTGAACAATTTTTGTTATGTATTAAGCAAGGCTTCTGTGGGATGAAAGGGGCGTGGGATACCTTCACACTCAATTGTGTGCCTCCACACACTGACTCCTGAGTTTGGAAGCAGTTTTGGGTTTAAGCTGTTGTATTACATCCTGAGAGTAGTTTTCCTGTTGGCAACTCTGGAAAACAACTGGAGTATTTAAACTGGAGTTTAAACACTTCAGCTTAAATAGCTCGTTTAGAAAGGAAGTATTGCCGTATTTATACCACAGCACAATAAGGTGGATTTTATATAGTTTTGTATGAAGGGCTCAGTCTTCAGAACAAATCCTCTAAAAATTTTATCTGCTAGCAAAGAAGGGATAATTCATTATGATTTAATACAAAATGACTGTGGTGGGCTGTTTAATTTGTTAGTTTTCCTCATCCCTCTGCATTTAACTAAACAGCAGTAACTAGTAAAGTGTGTGCTGTAAGAGGCGGCTGAAATTTATTTGGTTTTAAAAGTATCTCATTCTTTGCCTATTTTGGCTACATCCTTGATGTCCACACTCTAGACAAAGATGCTCATCAGAACTTAACTTTAAGTAGTTTGTCAAACTGATGAGGTTCTCACTACTCATAGCATAGATGTAGGTCAGAGTTCGCATGACCTAAAGAACGCAAGCATCAATTGTATCTTCATTAAAACTTTGATGGATGTTGTTCTATGAGGCCTGGACAGTTGAGTTAATACATGTATGAGGGTCTTGGATTGTGTGAAAGAACTTGGGAAGAACAGTGAACCTCCAAATGTTACAGGCACTGACGTTTAGATCTTGTTCTCCATTGTGGTCCCCCTCACTAGTACGAAAGAGGTGCTTTAGCGGGCACACATTGTTCCATGTGCTTGCAAAAGCAACTTTGAATAAAGTAACATGAAGGAAATAGCAACATAATGCCTGGTTTATCTCTTGCTGGTGACTGCAGACCGCTCTCTAGTGAATAATTACTCTACAGCTTTCTTTTGGGATTCGAGCACTTGATAACCGCACACTTCTTGATGTCATTATTAGCCTTTCACATCAGTGAGTCCTGAAACGACTTTTACTGCAAGGCTGAGATTGCTGAATCACTTCCAATTAGAGCTGATATGATGTTAATTAGCCTGATGCTGCTTGGTAAGCTGTTTAGCACTTTCATCTCACCTGTAATAGGGAACTGTGACGTTTTCTGTTGAGTGTGTTGGTGAGTTTTGGGAAGTGCCTTGAGATTCCATCTGACTGGGTGAGGCCTGATTTCACACTTTAAAGTTTCTCTCCTTGGATAGATTGCTTGTAAAATCCTGGGATCCACAGCAAAATCCTCTGTTGTTTACAATGTAAGTGACCTGGCTATACAAACTCTGAAAATCTCCTTAAGAGTGGCAACAAATCTATGCCTCAGATTGCAAAAATGTCTCAGAAATGTTCTGTGTCTCAGTTAGGAAATCTCTGTATCACAGGAAAGCACTATTTTGTCATAGGATCACTTTCAGAAAAGAAGAATTCAACAAACTTCAAAGTTCCATGTGAAAATGATCTCTCTATAAATTAAGAAATTTCCCATCCGGGTCTGATGTTGTTGTCTGCTTATCCTCACAAGGCAAGCTTGACACCTAGCAATTTTGTTAAGCCATACTTTAAACAACTTGCAAGTATTATCTTAATGCTTTCCACATTATTTGTGAAACATTTTCTCTTCACAGATATCAGGGAAGGTGAATCAGTTGAATTATTTGTTATTTGGCTTCCTACAACAGAGCCAGTGAGCTCAAAGGTCTTAACTGATCCCTACTGCCTGCCCTTGTCTCAGCTGACACAGTGCTGGCTCCCCTGTCCTGTGGACATCAGTGAGCATGGGCTTGTCCTTTGTACTTCTGTGCATTTGTCTGTCTAATGCCCTAGCTGAAGACATCACTGTCTGCTTGTGAGATTTGGCTGTGTAATTTCATTTTATCTTGCATCTTCCTAGTGTTTGTTTGCTAGAATCATTATAAGCATACTGCCTACCTTAGTCATGCTGGTCAGATGCCCTTGCAGATGCACAGCAGCTTGGTTGTATTTTAATATCCTTCATTGCTTCAGTATGCTCATTGTCTGTAATCTAGAGAAATAAACAACACAGCATATAGTATTACCATTGGTGTGTGAAAGAGGAAAGATGGGATGAAGGTTTAGGAATTAGCACGAATGTATCACTTCATAGTATGCTCCAGCTAGATGTGTTTGCTGTCCCCAAAAGACCATAGCTAATTAATTGTCTGATCTGTTAGGGCATTCATGGCTACTCTTAAGCTTTCCTGAAGAGAATTTATGCTTTTTGCTGTTACGCTTTTTGTGTGGAGCCAGGAGTTGGACTTGATGATCTTTGTGGGTCCCTTCCAATTTGGGATATTCTGTGCTTCTATGAAACTGGTACTTATCTTCTTTTTATAGGCAGATGGATAAAAATGAAGGATTAACTTCAGATTTGTTAATTCATATCAGTCTGTATAGTTACACATAATTTGAAAAAGTTTGATGGCATGTTAATGGAAAAGGCTGAGTAGCAGAGCATGGAAGCAGTGTCCTCAGCTGAGCACAGACTGCAGTGAATGAGGTGGTTTCTATTTAATTAGTTTTAAAGTGCCCTTGCCTGGAGGGAACTATGTGAGATCCAATAAAAATACATATTTGATAGATTAATAGAGCTCATTAATTTTGAATGAAAAGACAATGGTCCTAGGGTGCCTTTTTGTTAAAAGCTTTATTAGATACACAGGAATAATGTAGTAGAACTGACAACGTAATTTGGTCCCTACATCCTCAGTAGATATTTTTGTTTGGATTGACATGTCTCTTAGAGTGGACTGGCCTATCACAGAATTTTCTGGTAAAAATGAGAATTGATGTTTCACATGGTTGTATTGATAACTGTGACTATAACAAACCATACAGCTCAGCGTTGTCTCCCTTTGAGAAAAATAATAATAAAACACTCTAAAAGTCTTGGAGGAGTACACCTTAACACTGAGCAGTTTAAGATTATAATTTTCATAAACATTGAATGCTGGTGATTTGAAATCTAAAGTTGCAGGCATTCTGAAGAAAGTGGCAACAATTATTGCTCATTGTGGTACCACTGTTCATTTGGAACTTTTTAACCCGTGCTTCTGAAAGTGCCTGTGCAGGATGTCTGAGTCTTCCTGGAAACGTTTCTGCTTTGCAAGAACTAAATTGTACGAAAGCCTGTGAAGTGTTAATAGTTTTGAGAAAATTGCATGCTCCAGGTCACGATGGTGAGGTCAGCACTTCCCCTCCAAGCCCCAGTCCAGCACCTGTGGGCGCATCAGCTGACATGGTTGCAGGTTGTCCTTGGAGCTGAGTAGTCACCTGCATCTGATGCACTTCTAGATGGACATAGCAGCAGGAAAGAATCAGGTAATCTGATTTTACATGTAACTTACATCAAAACATTTCATTTGCAGTTATTAATGTGATGGGAAGGGAAAGTAGGAGAAGAAGCAGATCTACTGCATCCCAAGCTAGCAGAGTAGTCATTAGAGTGTTTTTCTTTAGTCATAACTTTTCCAGTCTTCTTATTTTCTTAGCGTATTGCTCTGTTCATTTGAGATCCTCTCTCTAAATTATGTTTCTCCTGGGGAGCAGGGTTATGAGCAGGAAACTCATGAGCTTAGGAAACAGAGTTATTGCAAATAATTTAAATATTGCAAAGTGGATGTTTTCTCAAGGAGCCAGAGCAGTACATGGAAGATGAGCAGTGCTGGGCTCCTGGTGCATTGGTGACTATGAAGTTTTGTGAGGTTGTCTTAGTCATTTAACCCTCTGTACTTCAGATTAATGCTGACCTTTCCTTCCTGGTTTATCTTTATTTGTGGATTTCTATCCAATGCTGGAAGGAATTCTCTTAAAGGAAGAAAAGTATTGAACTTCTTTCATTCTCTACTGAAAAAACGCTATAGGTTCATTTTATTAAAACAGTTTAAAGAGCAGTACATTTCTGTAAAAATTATGAGTATTTGGAAGTTTGTAGATAGTATATATATTTAGATAGCATCTGTATAACAGATGCTATAAATAAACTTAAAAATGTTTTTATAAAGTTTTATAAAATTTTATAAAAAATATAATTATATATATATATATGTATAAATATTTATAAAAAGCTTTATAAAAAGTGTTGTGGCGGCAGCTGTATGTGCTGCAGGTGCACCTGTGGGTAGGATGGGCCATCAAACTGCAGACTTTATCAAATGGGAAGCTTGTGTGACAGGGGCTTCTGCTGCTGTCAGGTTTGATGGTAGCTGCTTAGAAGAGCCACTGGATCACAAACCAGTCTAAAAATGGCTTTTTGGGGAGCCACAGGTTTGCAAGCAATCTTTGTAGTTGGCTAGGCAATCCTCCAGCCAGCGTGGCAGTTTTTAGCAGCGGTGTAGAAAGTGAAATTTGTATATCAAGTCACATTAGACTCTTGCTCAGCCAAAGTTGGGGAAGACTCCAGTATGACAGGTGTTGTACAGATTTTATCAGGGTCTTGGTATAAATAAGCTGGCATTCCCTGGTAGGGAGAGATGAGAAATAAATAAGGATAGTGAATGCCCAGAAACATTCTTATCAAATTTAAATGAAGCAAATGGTATTTGCTGACTGAAGATATACTGAGTAGCAAGGAGGAAAATCTTTTTGAATACCCTGTGAATAATATTTGTTTGAATAACCCACACAGGCATGGGTCCTGCTGCTGTGTGCCAAGCAGCAGAGGGGAGCCTGTGGACCACCAGCAGCTGTGTCCTGCTCAGGGCTGGCTTACGGGGCACTGAGCTCACTTGGCTCTTCATCATAATGAGGCCATAATAAAGTCGGTGGTTGGTGTGGGGCATGGCTTGGTGCAAGAAGAACAGCAGAACAGAGAGAAATGGGAGATGAGCATAAGCAGCTTGTTCAGATAATTTGCCTGCACACCTGATTTTCATCTATATTCATAACCTGAGCGTGTGTCTTTTCAAGTGTTCTTTTTTTGTTTGTTCGTTTTTGTGAGAACTTCTTAACAGTCTGCCTGTTGACAAAATGGATTTTTATTTTTTTTTAATGTTCATTTTAGGCTTGAATGTGTTGAGGTGCTATTTCAGTCCCATTATTATTCTTCTATGTGTTTGATTCTGTGAGGTGCAGAAGCAGGGAGAGGTTTTTTTTTTTTTTTTTTTTTTTTTTTTTTTTTTTTTAAGTCTGATTGCAATTTTTTACCATCTTTTCTTTTCTTTTGGGGATGTCAATTTTTTGAAATTTCTCACTTTAAACAATTCCATGGACAAATGAAAACAGGCTGTAGAATATTCCTTACAAACTGTTTTCTTCCTCCTTCCATCAATTGTTTCCTGTTTACATATATATATATATATATATATATAAATTGAGTTTCAAAGATGGTGTCTGATTGCTGTATACTTGATATTTTCCACAACAGCATCTCGTTGGATGCCTCCATGACTTTTTAAAATCATAGAATCATTTAGGTTGGAAAAGACCTCTAAGATCATTAAGTCCAACCATTAATGTAGCACTGCCAACTCCACCATTAAACCATGTCCCTAAGCACCACATCTACATGTTTTTTGAAGACCTCCAGGGATGGTGGCTCGCCTGTTCAGGTGATACAGCCTGTTCCAATGCTCCACAACCCCTTCAGTGAAGATTTTTTTCTAATAACCAATCTAAACCTCCCCTGGTGCAACTTGAGCTCATTTCCTCGTCATATCACTTGGTGCTTGGCAGAAGAGATCGATCCCCACCTTAGTCCCGCAGTGAGGTAGTTTACACAGCAGGTAAGACTTAGTAATAACAGTGTTGATAGTGTATATAATGCAAATCTAAGTTTTATTGGTGAAAATCCCCAGTTTTTCTTAAGACCAGTGCATCATTTGGGTACAATCAGTCACTTTTGGATAAAAGAGATCTCTTGGTGGGCTTTGCGGCCAAGAGGTAAATCTCTATTTTATCCTAGTTTGGGCCATTCCAGAAGTGAAAATAAATGTACTACACTTTATAGTTTAAATTAAGGAGCAAGTCATTTGCACCAGCTAAAGGAGAAGCTTCAGTACATTTTGAGTTATTTATTTATTTATTTATTTTATTTTATTTTATTTTATTTTATTTTTTTTATCTTCTCATTGTAGGCAGGCTGGATAAGTGGGTTCTGTTTCTTTGTTCCCTTCCAGAATACTTTTTCTCTCTTCCAGTCAGCAGTCTGGATATCAATAATGAACGGTTTTAAGCAGTAGCTAATTAACAGTATATTCATCATTATACATATACATCTTTGAGAGAATGGACTATGTCAGCAATGTGTTTTGATGCTGAGACAATCCATAGAAAGAACCTACAGCTAAACCATTCCCAAAGGTGCTCCTGCATCCTGTGGCATGTTGACAGCAAGAAGATAGATGCTTTTTTATAGCTTTTATCCATAAAAAACATTTATTTGAGATTATTATAAATTTTGCTTAGCCCTACATTGTGTGTAATTGCATAGAAGACTGGTAAGAATGCATCTTCCATATAAATAGATCTCAGTAAAATCAAAAGTAGGTTATCAGTAGAACTGGAGTATTTAAGTGGCATTCCTCTCTTTGAACCTTGGGACACAAGGACTAAATGAGAAATGGCAGAAGTATTTAGAAGCTATTTTTGCTCATCTTTTGAAAAATAATCAGGTAAACTCATTCATATAATTATAGTGAAATACTTTTTATCAGTAATTCTCAAGCTACATGAACGTTATTAAAAAGACTTAAAAATCAGTAGTTCTGTGCATCTGACGCTGAAGAACTGGACAAGGAGTTTTCTGTAGTGTTAAAGCTGATGGATTCTGTTCAGCAAATAAGTTATGGAACAGTAAATGTGTACCAAAGAAAGCAAACAGAATGGGGCAGGGATTTCTTGCCTCAACCCTACATCAGTTTCAGGTAAAATAGTGGAACAGCTGTTATATGACTTGATTAATAGAGAATTAGGAGAGTAGCATAGTTAGTGTCAATAAAAATGAAAAATAAGCTAATTATAATTTGTAATGAGATTAAAAGTAATAGTATTGATTAAATATGGTTCTGTAAGACCTTTAATTTGGTTATGCTTCATGAGTTTTTGAGAAAGTTACAGTGTCCAGAAGTCATGCACTCAGTTGACTAACAGCATTGATATCCTACAAACCACCACTACAAAATATCCAAATGGATAGCTTCCAAATGGAAATGTGTGTTCAGCAGAGGTACTTCTAGCAAGCCTGGGACCAGCCTAGTCTGGACATTTAGAACAACGATTGTGGGTGCACGTTCAGAAAGGTCACTCTTTGACTTTTAAAACAGTTTATATTTGCTGATTGCCCACCAGAAACTCTTCTGTTACAGGTGAAAGAGCTAATGTAATCTTTTTACTAGTGGAGGAGTTCAGAGAATGAATAGTGAACCTGTTCCTGGCTAAGTGTGAACATTGACTTGATTGAGGAAATCCATCAGGAACAAAATCAACCAACCTCACTTTCTCCCATGTGAACCACGGGAGACTTAAACTGGAAATGTTGCTTCAGCAAGAATTCAAAGCTATTAGTGGTTTTTTTTTTTTTTTTTTTTTTTCTTTTTTTTTTGGGGTGGGGAGGCAAAATAAAATGAGCTGGTGTCTGGACCTGTAATCAACAGGACAACAGACCTTTCTCTCAGCTGAGTAACAATGGGTTGGGATGAAAGGTATTTGAGTTTAAATTGACAGAAGACAGGCAGGTTTTAACTCCGAGAGTGATTAAATATTGGAAGATTTTACTGCTGTGATGGATGGACTGAGATGAATACTCCACTGAAAATGTGGAAATCTAGGTTGATCTCCTTCCAAAGTACATACTGTAGTCCCAGTAGGAATAAATCCAAGTCAGGACTGTGTGCCAGAAATCTGGCTAGATAACAGTGGCCCTTTCTGGGCTTCAGATAGACATGCCTTTTACAAAAATAGCACATTCTTTGGTCCAGTCCGAGGCAGGAAGTAGCGCTGCTTAATATCAAAGTTAGATAATAGATTTGTAGTTGCATCACTTCTGATATGCAATTTTGACAGATTTTCTTTTTTTTGGTATCATGCCTATGGCAATGCTTTTCCTGTTGATTATAATGCTAATATAGCATTTGGATGCCTTTTTTTTTTTAATCCCATTCTTGTATCAGGTAGCTTCTTTTCATTTAAGCTAATACTTGGAAAGGTTACTATTGTTTAACAATAGGCTACAGAAAATGGAAGATAGAGAACTTATGGTTTGCCTTCTTCCTGTAGGGTGTTGTAAATTTTTCTTTTCAGATGACTTCATCCTGAAGGTATCTGTATATTGTCTGTACACAGGGGCTATCGCTTCACAGTAGGTTGTTTTTGATAGCAATATGACATAAAGCATGCCTGTTTCCTCACCTTCCCTCAGACATCTGTTGTGCCAGCACAATGTTTGTACGGCTGTGCTGTGAACCAGATCAAGGAACTGAGCTAGCTTTTAAAGCAACCTTGTGAAGACTGTATGACATCTGGCCTCTTTCCAAAATGTGAATGAACTTTGAATGTGCCCATATAGGTATTTCCTAGATAAACGTATTTCATGATGGATGCAACTATTAATGGATTCATCAGTCCTTTCACAAGGAAAGACTAAAAGATTTTGATATGAGAACAGCAAGAATGACCCCATCATTCTGAGAATTCCTCTGTGTGTGTACAAATATTCTAAGAAAAAGTTACTTTATTTGAAAAGTATTTTTTTTTTATTGCTATAGTGTATTCAACACTTTCGGTATATCCTTGCAGATCTAAGACAAGTATTTTCTTCCATTTTGCATTCTCAGCTAAGATTTTTTTGTTTTGTCTTATGGCACTGATCTCAGGTGCAGAGGAATTTTTCCTTTCATTGAATATTTGTTGAGCATTATTTCTATCACCTGTGGATGGGGAGAATACTGTGGGCTCAATACCACTCAGCAATTAGGAAGTATCTTCCACATTTCATTGCTGTCTTATGGAGTTCAGCAACCCCCCTTTTATTAATATTGCTAGACTTTTAATGTAACTCTCCTGGTCATACCTCAAAACTAACAGGAACCAAGGCTGGAAGAATGAAGAGCTTTCGAAGCCATGTTGGCAAAAAAAATAAAAAAAATAAAAAAATAAAAGCAAGCTTCATGGGGAAATTTAGTGTTTTTCAACCAAATATTATTACTTTAGTCTGCAGGGACTAAATCAACTTTGGGACTTAATTCTGTGTTGGCATTATGGGGAAGTGCTTGTATCACTGTGAGATGAACAAGACCACCAGCCCTCTTGGGGCTGGGAGAATGGTGTGTCATCTCAGTGACAGAACTTTTTGCAGAGATTTTGCATGATGCTATAATTTTAGTTTACATTTCCATGCTCTGAAGAGACTCCCACAAATTTGAGTTGACAAACTAGCTCAAGTAATAGGAGTTATGGGTGATGTACCACTTCATATTGATATACACATGTACTGATGTTAAAATAATTTGAAATTCTGATGCAGTGGAACAACCACTTGTGAAGTATCTGAAGCTCATTAAGAACTAATTTTTATTGCGCCATCCTCAGACTGGTTCAGTACCATTAACTATCCCTCTTCAAAGATCGAAGTGTAAAACTGAAAAGGGTATCAAATAGGGCAGAATTGTAATAGTTTGAATCAGAGTACTGTGATTGCTCAAGATGTTTCAGTACAGGTTTCTAAGTCTGACCACATTCTGTTAATTACAAAGGTCTTCATTAGTCACTGAGGAGCTTAATCAAAGAAAAAAACAGGTTTGAAAGGACCTCTGGAAGGTGTCTGTTCCCATCACTTGCTCAACACAACACTGTACCCCCTGTACTCAGAACCACAGAATCACAGAATTTCTAGGTTGGAAGAGACCTCAAGATCATCGAGTCCAACCTCTGACCTAACGCTAACAGTCCCCACTAAACCATATCCCTAAGCTCTACATCTAAATGTCTTTTAAAGACTTCCAGGGATGGTGACTCCACCACTTCCCTGGGCAGCCTGTTCCAAAGTCTAACAACCCTTTCGGTAAAGAAGTTCTTCCTAACATCCAACCTAAAACTCCCCTGCCACAACTTTAGCCCATTCCCCCTTGTCCTGTCACCAGGCACGTGGGAGAACAGACTCAAGGTGCGGCCTCACCAGAGCTGAGTACAGGGGGACGATCACCTCCCTAAACCTATTTGGCTCTGGTGAGGCCGCACCTCGAGTACTGTGTTCAGTTTTGGGCCCCTCGCTACAAGAAGGACATCGAGGTGCTTGAGCGGGTGCAGAGAAGGGTGACAAAGCTGGTGAGGGGCCTGGAGAACAAGTCCTACGAGGAGCGGCTGAGGGAGCTGGGCTTGTTCAGCCTGAAGAAGAGGAGGCTCAGGGGCGACCTTATAGCTCTCTATAGGTACCTCAAAGGAGGCTGTAGTGAGGTGGGGGTTGGTCTGTTCTCCCACGTGCCTGGTGACAGGACAAGGGGGAATGGGCTAAAGTTGTGGCAGGGGAGTTTTAGGTTAGATGTTAGGAAGAACTTCTTTACCGAAAGGGTTGTTAGACTTTGGAACAGGCTGCCCAGGGAAGTGGTGGAGTCACCATCCCTGGAAGTCTTCAAAAGACGTTTAGATGTAGAGCTTAGGGATATGGTTTAGTGGGGACTGTTAGTGTTAGGTCAGAGGTTGGACTCGATGATCTTGAGGTCTCTTCCAACCTAGAAATTCTGTGATTCTGTGATTCTGTGGTTCTGACTGGAGATGAGGTGGCTTGCAGTCTTCCATCAGTTTCCTCTTTATTGGATTCTCTTCAATCTTCCCCACCTAGATAGCTAGCAATGCTGAACCTTCCTTTAAAGGTCTTGTTACCTGAAATCTATCCATAGCTCTGACTGCAATGATCTCAGTATTGTGACATTTTTCCTTCTTTCATAAGTTGGAATATCAGAGGTTAAATTGTTCCCTGAGAGTTTAGTGGGAAAAGCGGGAGAAACACTCGTGCTCCAGGCAGCCAGCTGTTAGAAAGATGGACACTGAGCAAAAGAAATTGCTTTTGTGAAACTTGTGATACCAACTTTGCATTCCACTGCAGAATGGTCTATTTAAGGCCATTTATAATCACGAATGCTCTATTTAGGCACAGTTGATCTTACTGAGGATAATTCAATTTAACAACTTGAAATATGTATGAGAAATGGAGGTAAAATTTATATCTTGTGCGGTCAGCAAACATTTGGACCTTGCATAGCAGTAAATCAGAAGCATTGTACTGTTTGTCCTTTTCTGGCAAGCCATGAAGAAACAAGTCAAGAAGTGTTGGCAGCCAGCATAGCCTTTTAGACTTGGGTATTTGGTAATGTACTGCCTGAATTCTTCAGTTCTTGCCGAGGAAAAAATATAAGATTTGGTACTGTATTTGATTTGTGTTGTTTTGATTTAAGTTCTCCAAATTCTGCTGAGGGAGCAGAATCTCCTCTCTCTTTTACATGCTGCAACCACAACAATCCAGAAGTTGGAGATTTTAACATGTAGTTCTCTCGTAAGTATAATGAAATGTGAGCCCCTTTGTGTGCCTTGTGAAAATGCAAATGATAGAGAGTAAAGTAAGTAAATAACCTCAGAACCTGTTAACAAGCAGATGGGGAAGAATTAAGAAGCAGTTGGGGATGAAGTGATAGTGACTACAAAGTTTGTTTGGGTAATGCTCTTGTACTGTGCTCTCTTAAGCACTCCTGCATCAGACTGTTTTCAGACTGTACATCTCCTGCTTAGGGCAGAAGTCCTTCAGTGTCAGGTTCAAAGTCATTTCCCCCTCAACCATATGCTGCTTTAAAGATGGAGAGTGGGAGTGAGGAAATATGCCTCTGTTGCAGTGTTAGAAAATGCATTATTTTTGTGTCTTATGGACTCTTGTTTCACCAAGTGCTTAACAAAAAGAATCATAGAATCATAGAATATCCTGAGTTGGAAGGGACCCTTAAGGATCATCAAGTCCAACTCTTGACACTGCACAGGTCTACCCAAAAGTTCAGACCATGTGACTAAGTGCACAGTCCAATCTCTTCTTAAATTCAGACAGGCTCGGTGCAGTGATCACTTCCCTGGGGAGCCTGTTCCAGTGTGCAACCACCCTCTCTGTGAAGAACCCCCTCCTGATGTCAAGCCTAAATTTCCCCTGCCTCAGCTTAACCCCGTTCCCGCGGGTCCTGTCACTGGTGTTAATGGAGAAAAGGTCTCCTGCCTCTCGACACCCCCTTACGAGGAAGTTGTAGACTGTGATGAGGTCTCCCCTCAGCCTCCTCTTCTCCAGGCTGAACAGGCCCAGTGACCTCAGCCGTTCTTCGTACGTCTTCCCCTCCAGGCCATTCACCATCTTCGTAGCCCTCCTCTGGACACTCTCCAACAGTTTCATGTCCTTTTTATACTGTGGTGCCCAGAACTGCACACAGTACTCGAGGTGAGGCCGCACCAGCGCAGAGTAGAGCGGGACAATCACCTCCCTTGACCTACTAGCGATGCCGTGCTTGATGCACCCCAGGACACGGTTGGCCCTCCTGGCTGCCAGGGCACACTGCTGGCTCATATTCAACTTGCTGTCTACCACGACCCCCAGATCCCTCTCTTCTAGGCTGCTCTCCAGCGTCTCATCGCCCAGTCTGTACGTGCAGCCAGGGTTTCCCCGTCCCAGGTGCAGGACCCGGCACTTGCTCTTATTGAACTTCATGTGGTTGGTAATTGCCCAGCTCTCCAACCTATCCAGATCCCTCTGCGAGGCCTTTCCACCCTCATTCGAGTCCACAACTCCTCCAAGTTTGGTGTCATCAGCAAACTTGCTCAAAATACCTTCTATTCCTACATCCAGATCATTTATAAAAATATTGAAAAGTACCGGCCCTAAAATGGAGCCTCGAAGGACCCCACTGGTGACCGCCTGCCAGCCTGACACAGCCCCATTTACCATAACCCTTTGGGCCCTGCCCGTTGGGTTATAGTAAATGGGGCTGCGTCAGGCTGGATCAGAAGGTCCAGGGAACAGGACACTCAGATGATGCTCAGTTTGATATCTCTTTCAACTTTAAGATTCCAGGGAACTGGAATAAAAGCTTCAGGTTGCTTATATTGTTTCCACAAGAATTGTGTTGCCTAGCTGGAAAGGGTCTATTTTTAAGGGTTATTTTGTAGTCCTGACTATTTAATCAATACCATGAATTTTCTGTATCTTCTAATATGTCTTTCCATGTGCCTATAAATGCACATATCCAGTAACTTGATTCTCCTTTAGACTTAAAAGTAACCTGTCAATATACATATTTCATGTCACAGTATATATTTGAGACTGTTCCACGATAAACAGAAATTTTTTTTAGTTTCCTTTCTCTCTGGAGATAAGAGAGTATTATTAAAAGAAAAAAAATAAAGAGATTGATCAACAGACATCCCTCACCTTAGTCCAGTTAGGGATTTGAATGTGTTTTTATTTTTTATTGGTTTTTTTTTTTTTTTTTTTTTTTTTTTAAAGGATGCCACAGCTTCTCTTTCTTAAAATAAAGTTTTTAATTGATGTTTCAAACATTTCCTTTCTCCTATCAGGGAAAGATTTAGTTATTTTCTAGCAAGAGAAGTTACTTTTACTTGAAATGATTTTTAGTAAGATTCTTAATTAGATCTCGCTTTGTAACACATTGCTACCCATTTTCCTTTGTTTTGTCTTACGTAATAGTGTTTTTTAATACCGAAAGCCTTTCATCATACCAATTAATAGATTATGCATTGCAATGCATTTTAATTTGTCCCTCTGGTGAAGGAGCCTCCAATGATGAGGCTATAGGGCATCTACAGCAGTGGATTTTGTTGAGGATGAGAAATACATATATGCATAATTCAAATGGGAGTAACCCCAAGTAGCTTAGAACCCCCTGTACTAAGGTATTGTAGTTCCTGAGCTAGCCATTTCTGAGCTTGCAAAAGAAAATTTTGTTTAGATTTATTCTGGGTCTTCCCTAGGGCTTAGTGCAGAGGGTGGGTGAAGGAGGACAAGGCTATAAATACAGGAGTTAAGGACTGATTGATGGGCTGGACTGTGAGAGTTCTCAGTATGTGTTTAAGATACAGATTTGTGACTGTGGTAGCTGAGCAGACCAAGAAACTATTTTCTGAAAGCATCAGCTGCTGTTAAGATTCAGAAGTGTGTGGCTGATTTGTTGTCAAAATTTCCAAGCCTTTGGAGGGCCGTGAGGCTGTGGTTTGCATACAGAGTTGGATTTAGTGACAGCAAATACTTAAGGTAAACAAAAAACCTCGGTATTCCTGGTCTCCCTCCTCTCTTTTCCTTTTTAAAATGTATTATTTCTGTAATTCTGAAACATGTATTTCCTTATCTCTAGCCCCACGTTGTCATGTTTAAAACTAGCTTGAAAGCTCATTGTGATGTGGTAAAAAAAAAAACAACTTGTAATTATATCAAACATCTAGCATATGTCACATACAAGATAAACGGCAATAGAGGAGGTCAGGCACTTGTGGGGGTGTCATAAACTGTGAACCTGCACTTACCAGGGATGAGAGTAAAGAATCGCAGCAGCTTTCCAAAGCAAAGTCTACAAATAGTGGTTTTGCTTATTCCAGTTGTTCTTCTGAAGTTTGTGAGGGCCTGAAGGCTCTGTAGTTGCCATTTGGCAGCTTTCAGAGATGCTATCGCCACAACAAAAGCAGCTAGCTGTAGGATTTACCTCAAGTCTGTAGCCTCTATATGCTTAGTTCTCTGGATGCTGAAATGTCACCCATAGGGTACACACAATTTTATGTTTATTGTATTTTGTTGGCTGATATAGATGATACTAGGTAAGTGTGAAATTTCTCTCAGGGGAATACTGGCAATGATTACTCAGAGTACTTTTTGAAAATACCAGTCTGTTAGCAATATTCCTAGGTCTGGATCATGGAGGAATTTGGGCTCCTATCTCCCTTTGGACTTCATGAAACTGAGCACCTACCTAAATATCTTTGAGAATTTGAGCCTTGGACTCAGGATGTTTTACTCCTGCAGTGCATGTAGCCTTGGGAACAGCATTTAGCTTTCAGAAGAACTTCTCTCCTGTTGAGTGGATTAAACTGAATAATAATTTATTATTGTAAGACACAATTTCCTACAGAAGAAAGAATTTAAAACCTTTATAGTTAGAAGTAACAAACTCTATTTTGCAAAGCACAGAGTTAGAAGCAACAAATGAAAAATATAATGATGGGTGGGTTCTTTGATAGTTTTGTCTCCCTGCTGTGCTAAGTGACAGCCAACATCCTGTTTTAGAGGGAAGCTTTCCACTCTGAAAGTGGTGGCAGACAAATTCCTTCATTTGGCCTGATTCAAACCACAGCTGGTCCTGGTGATGCTTCATGTGCATGGCAACTTAAAATACGTTGGATGCAAGGATAATAGAGTTCAATCAGGTCCCACCATAGTGAAATGGGGCAAATACAACATTTTCCATAACATTGAAATAATAGTGCTGTGAGCTTTTTTCTTCCATGTTTGTTATTCTGAATGGTATTTGGTGAAACAAGAAGTGAATACGATCTATTTATTATTATTCTGATGGACAATTTAGCTATAAAACAGCTCTCTAAAATTACAAAGCAGTCTTAAATGGCTGTGCTTATTCATGAGAAAGTTCTAGAAGAGCACAGCAAAAACCACTCAATGAAATTAAATCTCTGATTTCATCTGTCTCTGTATCTGCAAAAACTGCTAAATTCAGCATTAAGTTGTAGGAGAGTAAATTATTCTAATTTTGTTCATTGATTGGAGTAATGATAGGTTATACTAATATCATATTAAATTATTGCACTGTTCAGCATTCATGTAGTGTTTTGCAAAAGCACAGATAAATACGTACATGTCTTCTGAAGTTTGGACATCGATTTTTAGACTGTTTTACAGACCTTGCAAACTTAATTTATGCAGTCATAAAAAATGTTTGTGGAGGCACTATTTAGGTTTAGAGTTATAAAAGGAAAGTACTGCCTGGTTTTTAAAATCTATTATCTGTCATAAGTGTGTTTTTTTTTTTTTTTTTTCTTTTCCGTAAAGTGTGTATATACATACGGAAAGAGTATCTGTATAAATACAGAATGTATGGTTTGCAAAAGGCAATTTTTCCTGGTGGCATATTAGAAAGTTCCGTGGTCGAGTACCTTGATTGGGACTTTCCACATGTGAAAACTTGACAAATCAGTAACTCTGCATCTGAATTTTTAACAGATTTGTTGAATAAAGTAGCATCATTGCATCTTCTCATAATGAAAGTTTATGCAACCTAATTGTGTTTGCGTACATATTTCCACCTTATTTTCCAATGTAAAGAATCTTAGATGTTAAATGGAAAGATCAGTTCACAGTTTTGAAAAAATGGGTACATTCTTAAATCATGTGTTTTTGTTGAACATATTTTGCTATGTGGCAACATTTACTGATTTAATTAGATAATTATAAATGAATACATGGAAAATTAAAAAACAAATCAGCAAACCTCGGAACCTTACATTTCTCGCTTGCTTATGTTTTCCTCTCTAATGGAAAGCAGAAGGGAGCTAAAGGAGGGCAATGACCAAAGAGTTGGATGTTAGCAAGAGAACAGGATTGCAAGCTTTTTGTAGCAAGAAAAACCAGGCCTTCAGGCCTGGGTACCTCTTAGGTGTTAAGTGTATGTTTTGCCTGGCTTGATGCATTATCTTGGGCTTTGGTAGTATTAAATTATTGGGCAGCCAAATCAAAGGTGTGATAATACAGTCATAGTCCAATAGGCCAAGTCCAGTTGGAGGCCAGTCACTAGTGGAGTCCCCCACGGCTCAGTGCTGGGGCCGGTCCTCTTTAATATCTTCATTGATGATCTGGACGAGGGCATTGAGTGCACCCTCAGTAAGTTCACAGATGACACCAAGTTAGGTGCGTGTGTCGATCTGCTTGAGGGTAGGAAAGCTCTGCAGGAGGATCTGGATAGGCTGCACCGATGGGCTGAGGTCAACTGCATGAAGTTCAACAAGGCCAAGTGCCGGGTCCTGCACCTGGGGTGCAATAACCCCAAGCAGAGCTACAGGCTGGGAGAGGAATGGTTGGAGAGCTGCCAGGCAGAGAAGGACCTGGGAGTGATGGTGGATAGTCGGCTGAATATGAGCCAGCAGTGTGCTCAGGTGGCCAAGAAGGCCAACGGCATCCTGGCTTGTATCAGAAACAGTGTGACCAGCAGGGCTAGGGAAGTGATCGTCCCCCTGTACTCAGCTCTGGTGAGGCCGCACCTCGAGTACTGTGTTCAGTTTTGGGCCCCGCGCTACAAGAAGGACATCGAGGTGCTTGAGCGGGTGCAGAGAAGGGTGACAAAGCTGGTGAGGGGCCTGGAGAACAAGTCCTATGAGGAGCGGCTGAGGGAGCTGGGCTTGTTCAGCCTGGAGAAGAGGAGGCTCAGGGGCGACCTTATAGCTCTCTATAGGTACCTCAAGGGAGGCTGTAGCGAGGTGGGGGTTGGTCTGTTCTCCCACGTGCCTGGTGACAGGACAAGGGGGAATGGGCTTAAGTTGAGCCAGGGGAGTTTTAGGTTAGATGTTAGGAAGAACTTCTTTACTGAAAGGGTTGTGAGGCATTGGAACAGGCTGCCCAGGGAAGTGGTGGAGTCACCATCCCTGGAAGTCTTCAAAAGACGTTTAGATGTAGAGCTCAGGGATATGGTTTAGTGGGGACTGTTAGTGTTAGGTCAGAGGTTGGACTCGATGATCTTGAGGTCTCTTCCAACCTAGAAATTCTGTGATTCTGTCATGCAATAGTTAAAATTCAGTGCATAGCAAAGATCACACTAATTGGTGCCATAATAGTAATACATCTGTAATACATAATACATTATTAATAATTTTATTTGCTATTATTTAGTACATATATATATCTATAATATAGATAGTAGTAACTAATTTAAGATTAAATTAAAAAATGCAGGTTCATAAAAACAGTATTCATTTTTCCTGGTGGCAGTGAAAAATCTGACCAATGCTGAAGTTGCTTTTTTTCTAAAATTTAAGGAGGACTTGAGTAGAAACCTGGCTACTTGCTACTTAGTTCCTATAAAAACAGAGTAAAGTTTTTCAGTTTGTGATTTAGATTTGCCAAAGTTTATTTCTGTGAGTTGAAAACAGCAAGAATTAGTGGCGAACCAGGAGGGGAGAGGATCTAAATAATCTTTGGTTCTTTGATTTATATTTTAAATGAAATAAATTCATGATATTTGGGCTGCGGTTATCCAAATTGTCATTTCTGGGGACTACTAAGGCTGGCACTGCACAATGTGAGCACGACTGCATTATCTTTGAAGGTGGGAGATTGCTTGCCACATCAGAAAGTTGTGCTCTCAAGTATGTCTTTCAGTCAAAGAGCTGCCTTGGCCACCCGAGACATATACATTCCAAGTTTCAGTGTCTGGTAGCGAGGAGAAGGATGGGAGTGATTCAGAACTCTTTCATCTTTAATTGAGAACTTGCTTCATCTTTTTCTTGATCCATTAGCTGGCAAGCCTGTGAGCAAGCTGATCTGGACAGCCTAACATAATAAATTCTGAGCTGAGAGAGTTTTCAATCAATCTGCAACAAGCATTGTATCTTAAGCTGAATCACTCTCTAATCACCGATATTAATCAGTGGGTGCTTTTCTAATGTGAAAATGAAGGCTTCCTGTTTGCTATAAAATTAGAGATTTCAGTCTGACATTTTATCTTAAGCCAAAACAAATAACTTAGCATGATCCATTTTTTTTTGTGGAAGTTTCTGTGCGATATATATTAAGGTGGATATGCCTAGCTAGACCTTTCCTTAGGCAATGAGCTTCCCAGAGAAAAGCCACATGGTTTTAAAATTAAAGCAAAGCTTTAGAGGTTTTAAAATGTATTAAGTAACAAAAACTTGAAAGGGCTTTCAAAGAAAGAAACAAATAGGAAAGGCTTTTACACCATTTTCTCGTGAATCGCTTTCCTGAGATATGATCACTCCACTTTGCTTTCCTTCAGCAAGGTAATTACCGACAGACATGTTGGGATGAACTTCTCTGTTTTTAGGAAGAATTCAAACACTGTAATGCTATGCTCATGGAAAGCCTGTAAATTAGCTTTGAGCACTCCAGAAATCATCATTATGGCTCAGTGCATGTGGATTTTAACACCCACAACAGGCTTTTTTTGCTGGAAACAACATTTTTGTTTGTCTCAAATGAAAAGTGGATCCATGCACTATTGGTCACTTGGGAGCTATGTTTCTCTTCCACTTGTAATTAAAACAACTCATTTAAAAGCGTAGGAATTTAATTTCTTTTCATTATTTGTAAAAAGCCCAAAAGTGATTTCTGTCGTAGCCTTCCACAGATCTTCCACAAAGGTTCCTCAAGCAAGAAACATCATGCCAGATTTTAGTGGGGTCCCTCACTGATCTGGAAATTAAATACTCACTTATTTTAACATTTCATGGAAGAGATTTGTTTCCTTTTTGTCACAAAGGAGAGATGGATACTTGCTTTCCTTTAGCAGAAGTAAATTCTTCCAAGTCCTGCTTGTTAACCAGCTAAACACTCAGGTATGGTGAGGTTTTGCATTTAAATCCGGACTCTCGTTTCCTAATAAACAAGGAATTGTCATATATTGAAACAGGGCGTGTAAGATCTGAATAGATGTATAAAAGGTATTTTTTTCCCCTGTTTTTTGTTCATATATGCCAATTTGCAAGTGTTCCTATATGTTTATAAAATCTTGAGTTGATCTGTCATTCAATTCAACAAAACAAAACAACAACAAAAAACACCACCACAATATGGTATTTCCTCATCAAGAAAATTTAGAATGGGTTACATCTGGAATTTGTTACAAACGTGCCAGTTCTGGGATAGTCCTTCTACTGAACTCCAGTAGAGTCCACTGCCTTCCCTGCTGCCTTCTGGTGGCACAGGCCGGTCTCCTGGGTCTGGCGGGTCTTTTTTTTTCCAGAGGCAAGTCTGAATAGGTCAACACCTCTAAGACTGTTAGTAGTGATGAATATGATAAATATATTGTAAGAAAAGGGCCTCTATATTTTGGAGAAATGGTAAATCACATTATTAAATAATATATATGTATATTTACTTAGTATTATTTAGTATGTTATAGTACAAATATATAGATTAATAGTAATTAATAATTTGAGTGGTTTTACTGGGATCCCTCAGATCTAGAAATTCAAAAATAATTTAGGTTAAAGTCTTATAGAAAAAGCTTGCATAATTCATGTAACAGATAAAAAATTAAAAAGAGTATTTGCAAGTATTTGCTTTCCTTTTATTATTAGGAATGCAAATTTACAGCCATGAATGTTGGTCAGCTCTAGAATTGTGTGGAATTTTGGATCAGGTCTCGACTGTGATAGGAGTTCTAGCTTCTAGAAAACTGCTAGAAAAGCTATGCTGGAAATTGAAGAAGTCTAATTTCTTAGCAGCACTAAAGGAAAGAACTTTATTGCAATCTTATATGTGGATATGTATGCTTGATCTGCATGATGTGTTATGAAATTTGCTACTCGTTTCTGTAGTATTTCATCAGTCTGCCTATGTGCAAGTGTAGTAAAGCCAAGTTAAATTTCTTTGAGTACATAGAGTATTACTGACATGAGAGACAGGGATGAAGGCACTGTGGAAGAATTGTAGCCTGAAGAAAACTTCAGCCAGTCCACCTTCATTAACTTTACATGGCCTCGGCAAGTCTGAGGTGTAATCTGCAAAAAAACTTGAAGGAGCAGGACTGTGGAAAGGGAGTTGGGATATGAAGGGAGTTTGTGGCTTGTGTTGGATAGCTGATACCTGCAGAGCTCAGGACATGATCTAGGTTCTGAAAAAAAAACACCAAACACATCAAAACAAACAAACAACACACAAAATGCTGTATCATTGCTTACCTTCATCAGAAGTCTTCAAAACACCCATTTAGATTAGCATTGCTATGCCAGTGCTTAATTTGGCTGATGGGTATATTATAGGTAACATTCCAATGGTAGAAAGTGACCTAGAAATCACTGTTCTGTCCTCCAGTGGAAAATAACTGAAATAGTTTTGGCATTATAAAACTTGCTTGATTAAAATGAAGTCTGATATTTAAGTTTTTAAGGACTGAAGATGAATGACTGCTAAAGCATCACTTACTATGATGGAGTGACTGTGACATTAGGAATATTTTGTTGCCATATGTATATGTGTGTGTGTTAAAACACATAGATACTACCATGTACATATAGGGATTTTTCTGTGTGTGTATATTGTGTGTGTTGTTGTTTGCATTTTTTATATTGAGTTGTTATGTAACAAATAGAGTCCACAAAATTGTTTTGAAACACATTTGTTGGATGCACCTGGATATGTGTGATGATGTGACATGGAAAAGAGTGACTATCCTGCAGGGAATAGAATAGCTTTATGACCATTTAGAAAGTATAACTTGGTTGAGGAGCAGATAATTCCAGAGGTGGTTGTAACTTCAGGCTTCACTTTTAATCCTATAACTCCAATCAGAGGATGGCACTTACTCATAACTTAAATTAATTGGGTACTAGTGAGCACTCTGTTATGCAAGGGGGAAGTAAGTTAATCATGCCTAATGAACTGTAACGAGCTTATGTCACAGCCATCACCAGTGCTTCTTTGGAAGGTGGTGTGCATTTTGTGATCTGTTTTGACGGAAATGACATTTTCTTATTTTTTTTGCTTATTCTTATGATGAAGTTTCCCTGATATGTTCAATTAGTTGCATTGATTTGTTAATTACATCATTAGTATTTGTTCTTAAAAGTCGAGATTTTCATATTTCTCTGCAAAGATATTAAAAAATAAATGGCACCTATGTGCAATCTGTGTGGCCAAAACCAGAAGTATCAAAGGATGGTGAGAGAGACCTGCATTGTCTTCTAATGTAACAGTGTTACTTGGATTATCTGTTCAGAATATGAAAAGAGGACACCATATGTGTATGCTGGTCAGGAAAAACTATAAAATAATCATTGGTTGATGTCAAGGTCTTGCTCAATAAAAGAACAAAGCAAAAGGAAGTTGAACAGATGACATGTAATACTTTACCTGTAAAAACTGCACTAAATAAATGCAAAGCTTGTTCAAGTGTTTTATGTTTCCAAATAGTCTCTTAATTCTACAACTCAAAAATGGAAAACACAAATCCTTAAAATGAATTTAAATAGGAGGCTGTAATTTTTAAGATAGTCTGTCTGATTTGATTTTTTGAATTGGAATGAGATATAATTTTTCTTTGCTTTGCAGGTAGTTATTTATATCACTACAAATGTCAGTGAATCACTAGGAAATTTTCATTTATATCTATCCAGACTCTGAATCTAACCTAAACTTTACAGAGGTGTAGACAACTTTAATAGATTTCAGTAATAGGAGATTAAGTCTGTGATCAAAGAATAATTGCAGAATTAGCTTATTTCACTTCAGTCAGCATCCTTTGCTGCAATCCCTGCAGTGTTCAATACCATCCCTCTCTTTAGGGGTAACAGCCCTGGCAGCACTGAAAATCACTGAACATTCTTCATCTTCTTCAGAGCAGATCTGGCCATTTGAGATGAATGAGACACAAGAGCCTGTTTAAAATAATATGACTGACTTTGCACTGAAGCAACCAACGAGAATTCACAGGAATCTTTCTTCCAGCTGCACCATCAGGGTGACAGCTGCCAATGGGAGGTAACAAATTAGAGGGCAATGAGAGGAGGAGAATGGGACAAATCAGTTAAACAATTTTGAACACAGCCAGTTTTAATACTGATTATCATTCATTGGCCTGAGAAGCCTGAGCAAAGTCTGCCAGACTATCTGTTCTCATGACTTGTAAGTTTTTGCAGTAGATTGTGGAGTATAGAACTTGGGCAGTGGTAAAAGGTGTTGAGGAGACAGCCTTGGGGCCATGAACTATTTCAAACTTTGTTTCATAGTTGAAATGGGTGTTCTGAAGTTCTAGCAGTTGGACCATGTACTTTGGCAAGAAAGTAAAGGTAGTTCAAATAATAATGCAAAGATGAATATAATTTGTAGAATGTTCAATTAAAATGGGATAACCAACAGTTACCTGTAAATTGCTAGTGGTGTGACTGCTATGCATCTCAGCAGTTATTTAAATGCCATGGCTTACATGTAATGACTTAGATTTTTTTATTTTGTTTCTCAACCAAATTTTTTTAAGTCCTTCAGTACATAGAAATTGATCAACACACTCTTTCAAAGATACATTAAGGTCCCATTAACCATGAGACTGCGTATGGGTCTCTGTGTAGAGACAGAGCTCTGGAAACCAGGTGGTGAGCAACAAAGAGGTTGAATTCCCTAATTTGTATTGCAAAGGGAATAAATGAAACTGATTTATGCTATGTATGAGTATATAGCTGACTGAATCACATTCTCTGAATAAACTTCTGCTTCTCTTGGCCATCAAATACCCCTGAGTCTGCCTGGAGATTTGGAAGTGTTAAGTGACGGGCTCAATCTTTCTGAAGCGGGCAGGAATTTGTCCTAAGTCTTGCAGTTAACAAAGGTGTTCCTGTTTTCATAGAAACATTCTCTTCAGCTGCTGCTTGGTGGGAACAGGAAGAAGTCTGTGTTAAAGACATTAAGAAACCATGAAAATATTTAAATAGCTTGTGAAATTACATCATATCCACAAATAGGAATAGGCACCTAGTTCTGGGCTTTACAATGCACATGTGCACTTAACTAGCTATCTGAAAGAAACCAAAGGGATGACCTAGTCTTCCCACATAGTGATATCAATCAGGCCCCAGTTGTACCTCTTCTGCTTGTTTGCTGAAGCAACTACCACCATTTTTAGCACTCTCTCTCCTCAAACTCTTTTAATCATTGTATATTAATTTATATGAATGAGTCAAAGAGAATTTCTCTTATACATCCAGTTGATTTCCAAGTGTACCGATGTATGTATAAGCATAATTGCTCTGTTGAACTCTCATTTTGACATAGTTGTTTACTTTTCAAGTAATAATTTAAGTCTTTCCTTTGGAGCAGGCACTACTTTCCCCTATATGCTTATTTCTGCCATAGCACCAAACATTTCTATTTTGCTTTAATGATTCCATTTTTATTTATACTTCATTCTATGCTTTGCATTCAATTTTGCTTACAAATGCTCTATAAAATCTGTTATTTCCTGGAGGTTTAGGTGAGGCTGTCAGAAATAATCTAATCTAATGTAATAATCTAATGTAACGTTTTAACGGATCTCAACAAGCACATTGATATTTTTATATATTTTTGTAGTAAGCAAGAAAATGTGTTTTGTTTCTATGGAGTGACTGTATGATAATAAATCTGTTCTCTGATGTGATTAGTTGGGCAAAAATCAAAGGAAAATGTTCTTCATCTGCGGAAGAGGAATGAAGCATTTGGTGTGCGGAAGTCTTTCAGTGCACATAACTCTATACATCATGTATTTCACAGGTTTGAATTTTTTATCAGCATAGAAGTTACAACTTTTTTTTTCAGCTTAAGAAAACTTATTCTGGACAGAGGAAAGCTGTTGCTGATCTAAGCACTGTAAATGAGCTAGCATTTAAACTTGGCTTTAATTTTTATCCCACAATCAGATCATATGTTATCATTTGATACACTGAGATAAAATTGAGTACAGCCACATCCTGTACATAGGCATATATACATACAACATATCATCTGTCTGTAGGAGTAAAACAACTTTTGGACTAGACTTACGACCATGTGAAAGAGGATACTAGAATCTATTTCCTGTATGGCTGATTTCAAGATATTTTCATGAGGTGTGGCACTGGAGCATGAGTTGCACCAAGTTATTCTATGTATCCCTGGGGATAAATGAGTGTTCCAGAAAGGAAAGTTTACAAGGAAAGTATTTATACTTGCTTATTCTAAGGCTGTACTCTTAATTACTAAGGAAACTATTATATCTTTGAAAATTGATAGCTGCTGAACTGCAGCTTTTGTGTAAATGCCTTTTTATGAAATGGTCATTGTGCAATCTGAAGTGACAGATTATTGCTAGCTGAGCTGCATTGCTGAGAATAATTGTTAATTACTGCTCTAATTCAGTGGGTTATACTTACAGTGACCCTCACTGATTTTATCTGAAATCATGTTACTTTTAGTATTTGCTTAATAATAAGGACTTTGCTTAGTAATAAGGACTTTCCTTAACAATGGTGTTAAGGAAATTAACAATGGTGTCTAGTCATCCGTCACGATGTATTACTTCTGCTCTCTGCTTTTTTCTTTTGGTATTTTCTGAAGAAAAGTATGTGTTCAGTGTCAGGATTTCGTGTCTGTGTTATCAAGGTGTTTTGTTTAAAATCGGTAAAAATTTCAAAGTAATTATTTCTATCAAGAACCAGTGAGTGTCTAAATATTTATTAATAATATGTGATCCTTACATATTGAAAGAAAATATCTGCTGCTGCCTGTTAGGGATATAATTTTTGCTGCATTATTCATCAATTTCTAATGGCGTAGGTTGGGAGCGGGGAGCTGAGCTGTGGGTCTGTAGGTACCTGCACACCCAACTCCACCCCTCTCGTGGTGCTTTCTAACATCTGTCCTTCTTGTCCAGGCTGATGCAGATGAACTGCTTGCTTTTCAGAGGGCAGGAGTTTGCCCCTCTCCTCCAGTCCTGTTCTCCAAGGTCCTTTGCAGGAGCTCAGATTTTGAAGTCCTTGACAGGCTGCCCTGTGCAAGGACAGCTGAGAAGAAAAAAAGGTTTATGTTGCACGACTCTGACCCATTCCCTGCAGGATGTGCTTGGTAATACAAACACAGCTCTTTGCATCCTTTGCACTGGTATTTTTGATCCTTGTACCTGTTCCATCAGCAACTGAGTTTACTGCCATAGAAACCAGTGAGGGTCAAAACAGAGCTTTTCTCTATATGAGCTTGTTTCTGTTTCTTTGTCTGAATTTTCTAATGAACAGACAATTCATTGCAGTTGTGGTAATAAATATTTGCTCACTGAGAAGAAACACAGATCTCATACGAACTTCCATTTAGCCAAGTGTGTGCCTCCCAAAGAGCTTTGTTTTAGAGAGTGATTCTATTGCGTGGAATGGAGACTGTTAACAACCAGCAGAGTTTATACATCTCATTTTTCTTTCTCATTTTGTCAATATGCTGGGCAGAAAGATTGTCTTACTTGGTAAGGATTTGAAAAATCAACACCTCTCTTAATAAAACAAGCAGTATCTGCTCCTGAGCGCAGCACAATCCCTGTTTGCACCACAAATCCACCTTCCTTGCCCAAAAGAAGGGAGATCCATTTCAGTATTATTATTCATCTTCTTTTAATTATCTGTTAATGTAACATGAAATATCATAATCTGGCAAATTCAGACACATTGCTTTTAAAGAGATGATTGTGATTCAGGGAAAGGAGTGCCAGGAGAGCCCAATGAGAGCTGTGCAATGAAGTCTAGCTCTGTTTTTCTGCCTTATTCCAGGAGTTTTCCTTTGGTGGAGTATATTGCAAAGAGTAATGTCACTGCTTTCTCTCTTTCTTTTTGGTCACATCATGTGACAGTAAGCCATGACAAGTTTGAAGATCAGACCTAAAGTTTGTATTTTAATAATTTTTTGATCATAGTGAAATGTTACACCTGCTCTGAATAGCAAGTATTGGATGGAGATGGCTGGGGTGCTGCTTTCAGGTCTCGGTATTAATTTTTCAGACTGGATTTTGGACAGTGAAAGATCCATGGGTTATTTCTAAAGGACTTGCAAAACATTAGCAATCCTGTAGTCTGTAAATTAAGAAATGTTATTCTAGAGTATGGCACTAGGGGACACGCATGGAGACAAATCAAGATATATGAGTTTAAGGCAAAGCACAACTCCTTGTGCCTTTTATATTGAAATCTAATTTGCAACTGCAACTTTAACAAGCATCTAAATTCCTTTGGTGCACAGGCCCATTAAAGAAAATGAGCAAGTGCCCACACTTCATACTGGTAGACAATCTATTTCAGTTAAGTGAGTACTTAAACACCTCTTTTTTTTGGGACTCATGTAGCAGTGTAAATAAAATGGGCACAGCCAAACTCTCACATGACTCTCACAAACTCTCCTTCCTGTGTGAACATCTCCACCCATGTAGGCTGCTGATCACCTTGAGCTCCCATTGACTTCAGATGGGAGAGCACTTACAATTTAGTTGCATTATGAATATTTGAAAAAATCTATTATCTGTTGTTGTCTATATTGAGACTAGTTAAAAAGCTTTCATGTTTCCTACATATGTTAGAACAACTCTGAAGCTTATTTGGATATGTTTAATATGAATCTATTGAAGTCACTGATTGTGTGGTACTGTATCTTTTCAGTAAATAGCTATATGCATAGTGTTGTAAAGAGCAACTAATTGAAATTTCTGGCATTAAAAACATCAACCTAACTAATATGTATGGTTGCTTAGTCATATTCATTATGAGGATTACCATGACACTCTCTTCAAAGTATAACATTATTGTGCAGGCTAAAGAAGAGAGCTTCATTCCTCTTCGTACTGTACTGAACATTGTGCAAACATGGTTTTTATTTTTTATGGCTATAAATGAGATACTCAATTTGCTACAGCAGCGCAGTATTTGCTCTATCTAGTATGACTGTCAAATCTGAAAGCATTCCCAGAAAGAATTATTGTGCCTTGCAAGGACCTAAGCTTAGCAGTTTGAACATTTCCTTTCTTGAAGTTGCTTTCCTGCTGATATTTATTGCAAATCAGAAACATGCTTAAAGATATTTTGCTTCTACTTAACTAACGAATAGTAACTTGAACTGTGCTATTTGATACAAGAAATAGTTTTACTGCCTGCATAAAAATCTCAGTGACTTGAATATGTGTAGGTAAAGCTTTTCTGCCCAGAATATTATTTGCTTATGCTTATGCTTGGCAAAGCTGTTGATGTGTGATATTATTGAAACTAAATAAATCAATGCATCCTTAAACAGAATGCCAAAAATAAAATGTAGTTTCAGCTCAAAGGTGTGGAACTGTGTGGGTAGTTGGAAGAAGTATGTGCAACGCTTTTTTTTTTTTCTGCATATCTCTGTTGTCTTACTTACCATCCGTCATAGTGTGCACCATGTCCTTGTCTGGTTAGCACACTGATACTGTAAAACTGTTGTATCTACGTATAGCTGAGCCTTCCTTACCACTCTTTTTTCCTTCTCATATGGATGTGGGAGCTCTGAGTACTGGAGATTTTCCAACACCATTGTGTTTTGTTTGTTTGTTTCAGCAAGGGTGATTTGAACTATGATTATTCAAAGTTTCTTAAATGAATATGAGAGGAACATGATGAATTGCTGGTACTTTGGGCTATGTTCTCATCAGTGGGATTCAGTCTAAGATTCACAGTTAGCCACCCTCCGCTCAAGCTAGGTTGATATGTAAGTATTGATACAGATCATTCATCTTAGAATTTTTGTAACTGAAGTTACTTCTGACTTGCTGCTATTACACGTAGAATGGAAAAAGGTATTTGTTGCCATGAGCTGATCACTCCCTTTGAGAAAGCATGTAATTTCTATTAGCATAACAGAAGAGCAGATGTAGCTTTGCCCAGAGGCCAAATATGCCTGAAGTGAGAATATAAAGAAGATAAGCATAAATGGTATTTCCCTTGAGAACGCTCTTCAGATCTGCTGATTGTACATCAGAGCAGAGGAGCATTCTGAGTACTTTAAAGTATCACTTCCTTCTTGGAGAATTTAAAAGCAGCATGCATGTTTTGGATAAATTGTGAAGTTTTTGTGACTTTACCTTCCAAAGGCAGATGAATCAAGTTCACACCTCTTCTTGTTTAAACTACCTGGGAAACCCAAATGCGTCTCCCTTCCTGAAGAGATCAAGAGGGATCTTGAATCTCATGTCTTATCATTGTCATCCTCTGTTACTTGGATATCTCCTACAAATCTGTAGCTGTTCTGAGTGGCTCCTTGAACTACATTTATCCTTTCTCTTAAAAGATTTCCTACCCATCTGCCTATGTCTTTATCCTGTCAGCTAGCCTCATGCTGCTGGATTTCTCTCCTCAGTCCAATGTGGCCAAGGCCAAATAGGTGCACAGAGGTGGCCAGTCCTACACTCCTGGCTCACAGGGGAAAAGCACAGAGTTACAAGCACACAATAAAAAAATAAACTGTCCTTTTTTGCTTAATATTTTATACTCACCATTTGGTGAAAGGGGGTGGTGGGGGAGGTTGTTTGTTGCCTTCATTTTTACTTGTTAAAGTGTAGATGTATGGAAATGACTTAGTTAATGGTTTTCTGGCATCTCATCCCAACACAAGTGAGAAGTATTTTAGCATTCATCTGAAACCAAATGTTTTCAGATAAGGAGATGATGTCTTCAGGCATTTTTATCAATATTTAATTATGCATATCTTTCTATATAATTTATGGCTTTTATGCACTCTTAGTGCACTTACACAATAGTAATCAGGTTGTTTGGCTTGGTTCAGCTGCCATTTAATGACAAATTGTTACAGATTCTGAATTTAAGACTGGATTCTTGAGTATAGTGTATTTTAATGGGATCATGGGTAAGTGAAGTTTTGATTCTGTTTACAGGATTAATAAATTTGGTTTGTGTGGGTATTAAAGCTCTGAACAACAGTAGAAACTGTACAAAAAAAACTGTTTGTAAAAGGAGTTGATGTGTGAGGCATTAGCAAGCAGTTGGTTATGCAGAATTTTACTGTGCAATACTTGTACTAGATAAGATACAAAATTTTAACTGAAAATCCTACTTGTCCTCAAGCACTCTAAACCCCTTGTTCTGAACCAGTTTTCCTATAGGCTGGGTGTTTAAGGTACATATTTAATTACCCTATGTGATATCACTTTACAGTTACGTAAAATGGTTTGTGTATAAGATATCAAAAAGCAGGAATGAAAGTTTGTTCCAGGGAAGAATTTCCACATAGCATTGATTCTTGAAAATTTCCATAAACTATTTGAGCAACATGTATTTTTGATTCCATGGCAATAGTAATGTAAACACATAAAATATTACCGTTAAACAAAAACAACAAACAAAATTTAAAATCAACTTACTTTAATATAACAGATTGTTAAAATGCTAAGCAAATTGGATTCTGTCCCAGCATGTTCTGTGGATGGCACACAGTAAATTGCGTGCATGTTTAATCTTATGGCTAGGTTAGAGCAAGATTGATTTGGGTGGCTGATTTTGGAAAAAAATAAATTAGGTTGGTGTTGTAAAAAGCTGTTAATCAAAGTTTGGGCATTACACTTTTTAAAGACGTAACTCTTTGGGGCAATGAGATCTGTATGATTAAAATCTTAGAATGATATTTTGTTTGTTGAAAAATTAAAAAGAAAAATACAGATCAGCACACTTCACTTCTTATTGAAAAAGGAAGATAAAATGTTCCCTCCCCTCCCCTTGGAAATTTTGAAGTCATCCTTTGTGTCTGATCCATCTACTTGTACTGAACTTTGCCTGTCACAGTCTCATTTTAAAATCAGACAGTTAAACCTTATATAAGGTTGCTTTCACTAAGCATGGCCATTAACAATGGGATTGTTCTCAAGATTTATAATTAGAACTATACGTCTGCTCCAAGAAGTCATATGAGCTGCTTTAAACTAAATGCTTTACTTTTATATCTGCTAAGGTTCTCCAGATTGCCCATGAATCAAAAGAAGCTCATCTCTGATGGCCTTATAGGAGCAGCTGTGGTTGAAAGTAAATGAACTAACTGATTTGATAGATAACTCTCAATAGCTTACAGATTGGATTTCCACATAGCTCAGCATGTTGTTTTGTTAGCAAAATATGTAGTATCTGAATACTGATAAGAAGCAACATGAATATTGGAAAATAATGCTCTAGTGTGAATAGAAGAGAGTGAGGATATTGGGTGTGAATAGTTTGTGACCCAAGATATTTTTTTTATTTACTTATGTGGCTCATCTACTTACCTTTATTTGGCTGATATCCTTCATTCATCCTACATTTTTATGGTGTTTTATTTTTAGAGGAGGTAAATTATGTGAGTTCCAATGAAATACCAGTACTAGAAGAGGAAAGCTATTCAGACTTTCCTTCCTGAAACATCTGCATTTATGCCTGCTGGATTTCTTGGACTTGCACCAGGCTGATTCACGAGCTTTTTGGTGCCCTCTATTACTGTTTTTTTTTTTTTTTTTTTTTTTTTTTTTTTTTTTTTTCTGTTACCTGGTGAAAAGATTTCTATGAGTTTGCAAAATGCATTTTTGTGTTTCTGAAAATAAATCTGGGATTTTATCATTTTGTTTTCAGCAAAAGTACATAGAAGCAATGTAATCCTGAGCTGCTCCTAAGTCTTTAACTGTAAAAATTTATTATCCAAGCCCGGAAACTAAAGAGATTTGGATGTAAAGTTACCTGCTGTTGGGTTTGTCAGACCCTAATGTGCTCTGGAGTCATTTTGATACTTTTCCCTACAACCATGAGAACTGGAAAAATTCTTAAATAAAACCACTGTACTTACGATTTATTTATTTATTTATTGTGATCCCGTGACACCAGAGGTGGACCTTTGGTTCCCCTCCTCTGTTTTGAAAGTTTTGTGGTAAAATCATGGTAGCTAACAACACTTCAAGACCTTCTGATATGCATTCAGGTTTCTTTCTACCTAATTTTATAGCATCATTTTGTGCGAATTATTTGCCTCATCTAGGTAGGTAACCCATACAGAACAGATCATCATCAGCATATTCTAAACTTTTTTTCTGCATAGCAACATGATAAGAAACAGGACCTCATTTACTTCTAGCTCTGTCACAATTTTGTTGTGATGCATCAAATGTGAACTGTTGGCAGATTAATGTTTCCACACATCAAAAAGTCTGTTACTTTCCCCTATGTCTTTGGAGTAACTTCCCAGCAATGGTCTTCTCTGTCTTTGAAAAGTCATCAGCTTTCCTGATCATTTCCTAGTCATTCATAACAACTGTTTGTAGGGTTTTCACTGAAGGGACAGACTCAAGAGCTCTCCAAATAACTCAGGTGTTCCGTAAAATGGCTAATTTCAAGTCATTTTCCCATGGAAAATTATGTCTCGCTGGACCGTTCAGGAAACCATTTACTTGTATCAGTGCTGACTAATTACATGAATAAAGCATAAGGATACTGGTTGTACATACCATGAGAAAATAAGATATCTAAATTAGATAAATGGCAAAATATTAATCTGCAATTACAACAAGGGGCATAAGAGAAATCATACTCTGCTATAATATATGGCATAAAATCTTTCTTTCTTGCTAAAAAATGGATATACTATATGTTGCCATATTTTTCACGGTGAAATACTTAGAGAAAGTACAGAACTTGTACAAATCTCTTTTTCTCCAAAAATTAGAAATATTAGGCTAGTGCTAACAGTTCACCTTGATGTTCAGCACCATGTCATGGACCCGCATGGGTAAAAGAGGGACTGATCTGTATTCAGGAAATATTTGTCCTCCCTTATCTTTCATGCAGGCATCTGTTCTGTACTACTTATGTGTTGGGATTCTCTTTCACTCCAGAAGTTCTATGAGCCATCATTCATCCAAGTAGCTATGGTGCAGCCAGCTACACACTGCTTTTAACAGAACTACATGAGTCAACTCTTCTCTCCTTCATTGAGATAAGTGTAAGCCATTTCTGTAATAGTGGAAGATGAAAATTATCTGGAAAGGGGACATCTTGAGAATAAATCTTTTATCAAATAGTAACATGAAAATCCCCGCTGTTTCACATCATTTTTTTTTCCCCCTTAATCAGGTTCAGTCAGAGGCTTGTTGATGTAATTTCAGTCTTTGAAAGCATTCTTCCCTGATCGTGGTGGACCAGGAGCTGAGGCTGAGACTTCAATTTCCAATATTTGCGCAGTCCATGAATGAAGACCCAGCTGGTGCGTTCCAGCCTAGGGAATGGTTCATGACCTCTATACAAAACTAGTCATCTTTCATAATTACGTTATGCTGTTTCAGCGTGATGGCATGTTGAGTTACTTTAAATTCATTAGACATGACACTAGTATTTGAAGAATGTAAAGGATTAAAAACCATTGGACTCTGCAATGATCGTTAGAAACCCTGTTTCCATCCCTTGGTATTTATTTGCTAATTTTTGTAAATGTAAAATCAGTGACAAACATTGACTCTTGTAGCAGGACCTGATAAGCCAAAGAAGTATATTATAATTAAGCAGATTTAATGAAGAAAAAATGTTATCTAGTGAAATTCTTAGGATAAAACCAGGACCTGAAAATAAAGAAACCTATACAAAATGAATCCCTGCAGGCTCCCTCAGGAGATGGGAGAGAACATGCTTGATTAATCTGGTGCTAATCTTTGACAATCATGCTTCTCTGATATTTATTCCTTGAAATAATAAAAGGGGACATGTCAGACATAGGAAAGCCATAATGTACTCCCTTGCTTGCTACTGCCCTTTTCTAACTTGAGTGTTCCTCTCCCAGAGCAAACTTTTAAAATAAAAAGCCCTCCACTCGTCCTTTCTGTTGACCTTTACTATTTTGTGGCTCTGCATTTGCACAGTTAAATTACATGGTAAGAAATTTTCCATCCTTTTTCTAGCTCTGTCAGAGAGTATTCATCTTCTCAGTACCAAATTGTGGAACACACAAAATCTTCACAGGTATGTGTGGGCAGATTTGGAGAACATAAAATCTATCCTCGGCCATAGAGTTCCTGCCCTGCCTATCCTGCAGCATGCCTTGCCATGTGTGGAAGTGGAGTGACAAGTCCTAGGGAAGAAAGTGTCTTCTGCTCTTTTTAGTAATTACTAAATTATTTCCACAGTCACATGTTGCTCTGTTTTGCCTGGAAGTACATAGTTTTGTATAATTTCCCACCAAATTGGTCCCATGGTGATAATGGGGGAGTTTTCTCCCTGGGCACCTCTGTGAGATGTTTGTGTTGGGAATTGCATGTTCCATACTCTTAATGAATTGAGACAGGAATGTAATAACTTGAGACTTTAAAAGTGTGCAGGGTGTCTTGAGAGGAAGGGTTTTCCTTTCAGCTCCTCTATTTTGGTGTCTGCATTTACAGAAATTTTTCTATGGGTCTCTATGGAGGGAAGAGACTGTATGTCTGAAACCTGGATATTAATCACATCTAAACACAATTCACCTCACTTTTACCTGGGAATCATTGCATCATTTCAAGTAGTCTGGTATAAATGGTACCAAGGTAATGCACTGCAAGATATATTATTCACCTACATTTGAGATTCATAAAGTAATTTCCTTCTGGATATTTTTGATGTGATGTGAAATTATTCAGCTTAAATTCATGACTAATCTCTGTTTTTCAAATTTTTCAGTCTTCATAAGAATGCCAAATATCTACTATAATTCATTAAACAGGAAACAGCTTGCACTGTATATGTAGACCTAGCACCACATGCTTTAAAACTGTTATAAAAACAGAATATCTGCATTACAGTGGCATAAAATAGAACAATTATTTCTCTATCTCTCTTTGGAAGATATAGAGTGAGAAAGAATGAAGTAATTAAGATATCTTTAAAGTTTTACTTGTTGTGTCATAGTAATAATAATATTTTTAACTGAATAAAGTCATCCCATGGGTTGCTTTTTAAACCATATTCCATATTGTTTCTTGCTTCTTGTCATAATATCATTAAATAGAAATATTACAAGCCCACCGAGTGGAAACTTGATTTTGGTCTTAAGTTGACCCCAATTTTGTTCTGGTTTAGCATTTCATTTTCATTTAATAAAAGTAGTATAGTATTTTATATAAGCATTCCTTTCTCTAACCAACCAACTATTGCAGCTTTTCCCCCAGTAGCCATAAACCATGGTCAGGGCTAACCTCTGCTGTTACAGCAGCAGTGAATCTGCCCTGCTGATCTCATGAAAAAGCTGGAGCTGGAAACTAAGATGGCATGAATATAGCTGAGGATGTGGTTTTGAGAGAAATACTCATGTAATTTCTTGGAATTAGGGAAGTTAAATGTGCAATACTGATGATAGCGACTGAGTTATAGGCTCAGTACACTAATTAAAAAGCATCTTAATCTAATATACTAATCTGTCAAATGACAGCTCTAAAGAGAGCTGCTGTCCTGTGCATGAACATGGGAATGTTGAAATTATGGTCTGTAATGACAATTTTACATTGTATACAAAATTCAAGAATACTGTTAAAACAATAGCAACAACAAAACAGTTGAAGGATTCCTTATTTTTGGTGTGAAACATACTGGGAGATCACAGAATCATAGAATCATTAACCATGGAAAAGCCCTCCAAGATCATCTGGTCCAACCATCCCCCTACTACCACCGTCACCCACTAAACCATGTCCCTAAGCACCACGTCCAACCTTTCCTTGAACAACCCCAGGGACAGTGACTCCACCACTCCCTTTGGCAACCCATTCCAATGCCTGACTGCTCAGTATAGCTATAAACTGTTAATGTGCAAGATAGAAGAAAATAAAATTTTCATTTATTCTTTTCTTTCTCTTATCATTGCTGTTTCTTTGTTTACAATGCTGTGCTAGAATCCAGCTAAGAAGCTAGAAAAATCAAGTCAGTTTGAATAAAGCATTTCTTAATAATTTCCATAACTACTACTAACTAAATTTTTGCTCATATCAGTGTAACATCTAGGGGTTTTCATATTTTGAGATTTATCTACAGAATTCCTTTGTATAAAAGTTTCTTTTATTGGGTAACTGGTATAGCTTTCTTGTATCCTCCACCAATAATTTCAAAATATGGGGCCAAAAGAAAAAGTACATTCATTTGATGTACATCGAAAGCACCTTTGATATAACATCTATATTCCTCCTTTAGAAATGACTTTAATGGGTGATGAGATGACAGTTAAATGAAAATAGCTGATTTTTTTTTTTTTTTACAAACATCATTTCAGTTTGTTTTCTGAATATAGAAAAGTACCAATTAGATTTTGCATGTGTAATAAAATACTAAGTCTGTATAAAGCAAAGTAATAATTGTACTCTTTGGGAGGAATGTGAAGCTTTAAAAAATCCCAAATGAATACTTCTGTAGGTGTTTAAAGATACAACTCTAGAATCCCTTATAGTTTTAATTATTTGCTGTTTTCTTCACAAATTTTTTTATTTTTTTTTTGGCTAAGCATAGTGGATAATGTGTCTTTGAATATTCTCTTCATAGGTGTTTAAATATCTGCTAAGGTTCCTAAAGCTAGAATTTACTTGCAGTCTAACATCTGTTTCAAAATCATTGTAAACACATAGAGTCAGATCTTCAGCTGCTATAAAAGCATCACATGAATTTAGTGGAGCTACGTGGAATTTCTTCAGAGGAGAATTTGGCTTGTGATATTTGTATCTGCACTTTTATTGTTCTTGGATGTACATACAGGCTAGGGAACAAGTGTCTGGTGTGCCATTCTGCAGGGAGGGATCTGGGAATTTTGGTTGGCAAGCTCAGTATGAGTCAACAGTGTGCCCTGGGGCCAAAAGGGCCAGCCATATCCTGAGGTCTATCAAGCACTGAAGAGCTTAATGTTGGAAAGAAGTGATTGTCCCAATGTACTCAGCACTGGTGCCACCTCACCTCGAGTACTGTATGGGGCTTTGGATGCAACAATACAAGGAGGACATAAAACTATTAGGGTCTGTCTGAAGAAGAGCTACAAAAATGGTTAGAGGGGTGCGGAGGAGCAGGTGCTGATCTCTTTTGCCTGGGGACAGCAACAGGACCTGAGGGAACAGCATGGAGCTGCTACAGGGGTGGTTCAGGATGGATATCAGGAAAAGGTTCTTCACCAAGAGGGTGGTGAGGCACTGGCACAGACTCCCCAGGGATGTGGTCATGGCTCCGAGCCTGCCTGAGCTCAAGGAACATTTGAACAATGTTCTCAGCTGTTTGGTTTATCTAGCATGTAGGTTGTCCTTTGCGGAGCTGGGAGCTGGACTCATTGATCCTCATGGGTCCCTTCCAACTCAGGATATTCTATGATTCTGTGAAATCTGGTACTGGCATTCAGAATGCTGCCTTTGATGTGACAAATGTGCTACAGCAGATGGTTTCATTACCACCAGTGATGTGTATTTTATACCTTCGACATCAGTCTTCATGGTCTGACACCAGTTGCAAGACTGGTATTGCTGTTAAGCTATATAAAATCCTGGTGTCAGGTTCTTAATGTTCTGAAAGTAATAACACTCCTCATCTTCTATTAAAATAAAACATACAGGCACTCAGTTTCCTGTGAATAGATTTCAGTAGATAAAAGCCAGAACTTGGAGAGCTGAGTTATTGTTCCCACTAATAATTGTAAGTTTAACACCACCTTCCTTTGAAACCTAAGTCAATTAATCTGCTTCTGTTCTCCTCACCTGCAAAAGGATAGCAGTTCACAACCGCATTCATAAAACTGAAATTAAACACGCTGTGTGTTAGTAATAGAGTTAAAATCTCTCTCCTTTAAAGGTTACCTGTTGTGGTTTAACCCGACCAGTAGCTGAACACCACACAGCCGTTCGCTCACCCTCTCCCCTCCTTCTCTGGGATGGGGGAGAGAAACAGGGAAGTGAAGCCTGTGAGTTGAGATAAAGACAGTTTATTAAGACAGAGAAAATAGTAATAACAATAATGATGATAATAGTACAAAATGTGTACAAAACAAGTACTACTAATAACAATGTGTACAAAACACAGTGCAGTTGCTCACCACCCGCTGAACAATGTCCAGCCTAACCCTGAGCAGTCTGGCCCTTCTTCCTCCAGCTAGCCACCCCTCTATATTGTTTAGCATGACGCCAGATGGTATGGAATACCCCTTTGGCTAGTTTGGGTCAGCTGCTCTGGGTCTGTCCCCTCCCAGCTCTTGCTGCACCCCCAGCCTGCCCACTGGCAGGACAGAGTGAGAAGCTGAAAAGTCCTTGGTTTGGTGTAAGCACTGCTCTGCAACAATTAAAACATCAGCATGTTATCAGCACTCCTCTCATCCCAAGCCAAAACACAGCATTCCACCAGCTACTAGGAAGAAAACCAACTGTCTCCTAACTGAAACCAGGACATTACCTAAGAAATCTTATATGATTGGTTCCTTTTTTAAATGATAAACTTTTCTTTCAGCATAATTTCTGTATGATGCATAGAATAATTTCATGTATGATGCATATAAGTTGCCTCTGCTGGTCTGGAAAAAATACTGAAGTAAATTGAAAATAAAGAAGGTGTATACACTGATACTCTAATAATTGCAATGTGTATAAATCCAGAATGCAAAATTCAGAAATAAATTTAGAACTTATTGCAACATGGCAAAAATAGACCAATTGAAAACTTTTTAAATTTAGTGCCCACAAAATATATGTGTCCCTATTTTTGACAGAGGTTGTTAAAATAAGAGGTACCTTCCCTTAAGCCATGTAGAATGCTGTGAATACCGTAAAAGCCCAAGACAAATATTAGAAACAAGTTGTGCAGCAAATTGATTGCACAGCTGTATCCCTCAGGAAGGCAATGCAGCTTCCAGTTACAGACTAAGAGATCATTGTTTGAATTTTCTCCCATTTCAGCCCTTTAATGAGTACACCAGCAGCTTGCAGGTTGTCCCTGGAGTACCATCCTGTTAATTCTACAATAGGCATCGATGGGCCATGTGATCTGAATGGAGCATGAGCAGTAGTGAGTTCGTGAGAATTTGTGAGCTTGGCACATGGGGACGATAAATAGTTCTGTGGAGTTTGGCAGTGTCCACCAATACGGACTTATGGGAAGTGAAGTATCACTCAGACATTAGGTTTGGCAGTAACAGAGGTCATTCATATCTGTACAGCATGCACATTGCAATTTATTTACATTGTGTCTGAAAATTGATATTAATTTATTGGGTCAGTTTCCTATGTAAATATATGTTCATACTCTTTGGCAAATATTTTAATTTGCTGTGGTACTCACTTATGATCAGCATAGGTTATTAATGATATGAATACAATAAGGCACAGAAAAGTCTTTGAATACAGCAAAAGTTTGGTAGCCACAATGGACCCAAAAAAGAAGTAGAGATTCTCTTCTTTTTAGACTTGTCCCAAAGTAGTAATCTTCCGCTGTATTTGGTATTCTAGGATGTGATGTCAACGTTCTTCCAGTTTGGGGCTTCTATCCAGCAGGAGGCCATTGTCATGCTGAAGATTATGCAGGATTATGACTGGCACGTGTTTTCTCTGGTGACCACGACCTTCCCTGGATATCGAGACTTCATCAATGTCATTAAGACCACAGTGGAAAATAGTTTTGTGGGCTGGGACATGCAGAACATCATCGTACTTGATACTGCCTTTGGAGATGCCAAGACGCAAATTCAGCTGAAGAAAATTCATTCATCTGTCATCCTGCTGTATTGCTCCAAAGATGAAGCTATCTACATACTGGATGAGGCTCGCTCCCTGGGCCTTACTGGCTATGATTTCTTTTGGATAGTTCCCAGCCTGGTTAGTGGTAACACAGAAATCACCCCCAAGGAGTTTCCTTCAGGACTCATTTCAGCATCTTATGATGAGTGGGACTACAGCTTAGAAGCTCGGGTGCGGGACGGCCTTGGGATTATTGCCACTGCTGCATCAGCCATGCTGGAAAAATACTCCTTCATTCCTGAAGCAAAAACTAGCTGCTATGGTCAACTGGAGAAAAACGACCGGCCATCTCACACCTTGCACAAGTAAGGATTACTGTCTTATTTATTTGTTTATTTTTCCTACAGAACCATGATATTTTTCCATTCTAGTGCCATTATATGTTTCTTGAAGGAGAATAATGTTTTTTTGTTTGTTTTGTTGATCCTGTCACACTCTTTTTAAGCAATGATTTTCAGATGTTCCAAGAGAATGTGCAATGCTCACTCAAGACTTGCCACAATGCTTACTGTGCACATGGAAATGATGTTACGTGCTGTGGAGAATAGACACTGCTCTGGGCCTGATGTAGAAGGCAATAGAAATTAGTGTTAGGGGGTATGAAACTTAGTTAATAAAATTGCTCCATTGTGTACCTTAACTATGAATTCAATTTCCAAAATGCTATGAAGGCCTTGACAGTTTCTCTGGGACTATCACTTGCAGGAAGCTGGTAACATTTTGAAAGAAAGGAAAAAAGCAGTAAAGGAGGTGTCCCTGGAAATTGTAGAAGCATTAGATTAGTTAGGCAGCTTTTACAACCGGAACTGAAATATGTCACTTCTGCTTGTGAGGATTTAATTTTTGTTGCCTTTACGAGAATAACTGTAAAACTTCATCTGCACTAATCCAAGTTGGTATAGGAGTTTCCTCAAAACAGTTTGTCATATGGGAACTGACAAGGTTTAAATCGGGATTCTCTGTCATTTATTTATTATCTTGGGCCTTTTATATATCCCCATTGGAAGTAGTACTCCTCATTACTTGTATCCAAAATGTTGCATAATACATGCCACAGAAATAGATTTCTTTATATGTTTTGTGAGAGGAAGTAAAGGGAATCTTGCATATTTTTATAACTCTTTGTAATATATCATAGGAAAGTTATGAAGCAGTATTTATTATATTTGTTTTGACTGAATAGTCCAGATGCAGCACTTTACAGAAAAGGAGTTTGGAATTGCCACAAGAAGGAAACTCAGTGCCAATTTCATATAGGAGTTTATGGGAAGTTTTTAATTTTCCGAGCTGTACATGCATACTTAGAATAGGAGTTGTTTGCTGTATAATGTCCTGGAACAGTTGTTGTTTTCTATGAAAACGGCATCTTCAGGCACAGCATTCTTCAGAAGCTCTCTTAGAGGCCAAATACTGACAGGTAAATGGATTTTAACATTTCATACATGTATTTCATAAACCATAAAACTTAGAGTGTTCTGTCATCACAAGTGTTGGTGCTTAAAATACAGAGGTCCAGTTGGACAGACCATAACAACTTGAACCTGTTTTGAAAAGGGCTCCTACCCCACAGGGTTGGCAGTGCACAGCTGTAGATTTGAGTTAGGCATTCAGCACAAGCTGTCTTTCTTCAATCATTTTTTCTCATTAAATGTGTATGACTACAAGAACAGGGCTTGCAAGTGTTAGGGTAGTGAGATGAGACTTCACCAGGAGATTCTGCAGTGTGCAGTGCATGGTGCACACAGAAATTATTAATAGGCGTTGTTTGGATATAGTGCACTGTAGTTAATAAAGTCTTTTTGTTATGCAAAGCACTGATGTGAGAACGTACAGAAGATGCTTTGAGCTACTCCAACAACATAGGAACAAGAAACAGGCTGTTTTTAATTTAGAAATGTCAGAATTACACTAGAATGTATAAACTTCAAATAGTTCTCCTTATGTAATAACTCCCCAAGACTATTCTTGTCACATATAATCAGCAAGAAAAGCAAGTTTATGCAAGCATTTAGCACTGCTAAGTAATCTCTGGGAGCTGACCAGTCTCTCCATGCCAGTGTGAATAAAATAAATTAATTGAGTTTTCTTTTCCTCATTCCTCAATTGCAGTTTTCTTCCTACATGAAGGTCAAAGTGTCCTCTAGAAATCAATGCCTAAATTGGGGTTTTATTCTGAAATGTCATCTTCACAGTTTAAGGCCACAGAGAGTGCAGCTTTGTATTTTAAACTAAAAGATAAATGTATATGATGCTGTATTAAGGAACAAACTTGAAGAAAGGATTTCAGAGCATACTTACAATGATAAAGGGCTAAAATAATTGCTGTACTGGGCCTCCCTGTCCATGCTTGGAACATGCAGGAGAAGTGGGGTCACACAGCGGAGCACTGCTGGCAAACTCAGGGGCAGACCACTCGGTGGAGAGCAGGAAAGTAGCCCTATAAGGTGATGCCTGAGGAAAATCAAGCTCAAAAATAGAGCAGGAAAGAGGATTTTAGACTTCATCTGTTACAATGACAGTCTAAATTCAGCTTTAAACCCAGTATAGTATTCTAAGGCTATGCCATAATAGCTAATTTGTGTGTAAATGGAGGTAGGTAATGCTTTATGTGCTGCTTCCCACACCTAGATAGCAAGGTTCATCTCCACTTATGAAGAAATTCTATGTAAAGGAAGCTCTGAAGTGAAAGCTCCTCCTCCCTCTTTCTTAAATCCTTTGAGTATTAAATTAACTTGAAGATATATATGTTTTGAAGCACATAAATTATTCTTCCTGCCACTACAATTCTAAGATGCTTTCATTGGTTTTCCAGACCAGACCCTGAAAAAATCCAGTTTGCTTTAGCTTTTGAGATGATCCAGTCAACGTTAATTTCCGATATCTATACATAAAATAGTGTTTCTATATGAATTAAAGATTTAATCCAAAATATTGTTTCCAACACTATATATATATAAATTTTAAATGCATATGTATTGATTCAACTCTTTTCCAAACCATGGAAGACCTAGAATCACCCAAGACAGAAAAATATCATTGCGTGAAATACTGGCACCACCACAGCAGGATAGATAGAATTAGAAGTTCGCTAATGCAATGTCAATTGAACAAATTCTCTCTTGCCCTCTTTCCAAAAAAAAAAATAAATAAATAAAAAATAAAAACAAACAAACAGTAAAACAAAATTATCCTGCCAGTTGTCATGGAAAGTTCTGCTGCTTTATGAATAGAAATTTCTGCTTTGTCTAGGAGTGTATTCACATTGTGTTTAAAAGTCATAACACCCTGGGAGTGACATCTCCCAACATTTACAATAACTCCGATTTTTACAGGAATGGATGAGGGGTGACAAAGCTGTTGCTCTGTTGTTCTCCTGGAAAGCAAGATGTGCCTGTCCATAGGCATGGTCAGTTGTTGACCATGCTGTGTTTACGTTTAGTTACATTCAATTTCCAATTACAACCAAATAATATATGGGATTTGGAGACTTATTTTACCTTTGGTAGTGAAGGTGTTAGACTAGAAAGCTGACCAAATAGCTCTGGGCAGGCTGTGGTTTCATACTCTCACCAGGCATTGTTTCCATTATTTATCAACGAAGCTGGTGAGGGGTCTGGAGAACAAGTCTTATGAGGAGCGGCTGAGGGAGCTGGGCTTGTTCGGCCTGGAGAAAAGGAGGCTCAGGGGTGACCTTATCGCTCTCTACAGGTACCTTAGGTACCTGTAGACCGACCTAAGGGGTTGGTCTGTTCTCCCACGTGCCTGGTGACAGGACAACGGGGAATGGGCTAAAGTTGCGCCAGGGGAGGTTTAGGTTGGATATTAGGAAGAACTTCATTACTGAAAGGGTTGTTAGGCATTGGAATGGGCTGCCCAGGGAAGTGGTTGAGTCACCATCCCTGGAGGTCTTTAAAAGACATTTAGATGTAGAGCTTAGTGATATGGTTTAGTGGAGGACTTGTTAGTGTGATGTCAGAGGTTGGACTTTGTGATCTTGGAGGTCTTTTCCAACCTAGTTGATTCTGTGATCATCACCTAAGCCAGAGAGCAGCAGCATCCTGAAGTTCACAGGGGTCTGGTCTGATGGCCAGATGACGGCCTACCACACATTTCATCTCCTTAGCCTTGCTGTTGTGCTGCTGTTGCAATGTGTCTATGAAACATCTGCTCCAGAAGATGAGGGTGTGCTCTCCTTGAAGTCCTGGTATTCATTCATCAGGTTCAATATTTTGATGTCTGCTTTTAGCAATGACAGATTAATTTTCCTCTTTTTCTTTCAAGTGAAATCAAGTATTACTTGGACATAATGGTTTGATGAATAATCCAGAAAATCTGTTTAATGTTTTCAATTTTCAGAGATTTGTCCATTTCATTAAGTTCTGTCAAAAGACTTGGAAAAAAAAAAACAAACAAAAAAAAACCCACAAACAAACAGCAGATAACAAAAAGTATTATCTGCTTTATTGCGTGTTTGAAGATGTATTGTTATTTAATAACTATATATAGAGCAAAATGTTTTTTCACTATTAATGTACTTGCTGTGCAGGAAAGCAAGTGTTATTTAATATAATCACAGAAAAGTTTGGGTTGGAATGGACCTTAAAGACTACCCAGTTCCAAACCCTGCTGTGGGCAGGGACACCTCCCACCTCCCACTAGATTAGGGTGCCCAAATCCCATCCAGACTGGCCTTGGGCACTGACAGGGATGGGGCATCCACAGCACTTCTGGGCAGCCTGGCCCAGGGCCTCACTGCCAATTTCTTCCTAATACCTAATCTAAATCTACACTCCTTAAGTTTAAAACTGTTGCCCCTTGCCCTATCACTACATGCCATTGTAAAGTCTCTCTCTGTCTTTCTTGTAAGACCTCTTTAAGTACTGTAATGTTGGAATAAGGCCTCCCCGGAGCCTTTTCTTCTCCAGGCTAAACCGCCCCAATGCTCTCAGCTTCTGTTCACAGGAGAGGTGCTCCAGCCCCTGATAATTGCTGTGGCCCTCCTCTGCACCCATTCAACAGGTCCACATCTCTCTGGTGCTGGTGACCCCAGAGCTGGATGCAGCACTCCAAGCAGGGCCTCACAGGGGCAGAGCGGAGGAAGATAATTACCTCCATCAGCCACCCTTTTGATGCAGCCCAGGATGCGGTTGGCAATTTTAAGACTTGAAGATATTTCAGGTTTTGAACACTGCTGGGTTTGCTCATTTCTGCTTCTTTGCCACTGCATCTGCTGGTCTAAAGAAACAGAAATCGAAAAGAGGGGAAAACAGAAAACTGAAACAGCTGATTGCAGGAATAAAGCTGCTGAGACCACAAGGATGCAGGGAGACTCAGATTCTCAGTGCATTTAGACGAGGGTCTTCAAATGAGGATCAAGCTGCAAGTCCCTACCAATGTTACCAGCTGAGTTCAGACATCCTGGATGACAAGAATTTATTGGCAACGTGAAACACTAAATGAGAAAAGATGCTCTGGAGAAGAGAATTTTTGGTAGTGGCAGGATCCCACTTCGATTGGTTTGTGTGGGAATGACTTCTGATCAGGAGATATGGTATGGTGGTGTAGCAGTGAGGTTGGCACACAGGGATACGCTAAATTTAACTTCCTGCCGATGAGCATATTTTAAACACTAACAACTAGCTATTTTTGCTTATTTTAATTCATGTGCTCTAAGTGCCCTCTTTTATAGCATAAAAGTTCTGTATAGTGCAGTAGCTCTGTACAGTTAAACAGCTCTGTACATTAAACAGCAGAAAATGAATTGATGAAACTCACATTCATCTGGTAGTAAAACTAAACTTCACCAGCATCCTTATGTGATGCTGGTACGCTGATAAAATGAAGAAATTATAGAAAATTTGTATCAGAATTTTTTCCCAGGTCAGGTCATTTTAGGAAGCAAAATCAGTTTAGGAAGCAGAATCAGGTAGCAGCTTAAGGGCTTCTAGAACACTTACCCTTTATTGGGATGCTAAACAAAAGCAAATCAACAACAACAACAAAAGAGCAAGCATGGCCTGTGTTCTGCAGCTGAACGCAGCCAGCTTTCAGGGCTGGAAGCAGGCCTTGAAATCAAAAATATAAACATGAAGGGTATTGGAGGTGGTGTTGCTGCAGAGACTGCCTCCTTGTAGAGAACCAGGCAGGCTTCTCAAGGATGAGTCTGGGGTGCTGCTGCAATGGTGAAGCAAAATATAAACATATTAGCACTTTTTACAAAATGTTATTACTACTAATAAAAGTAGCTTACTAAACCTTCTGGAGTTTGATGGGTTATGCTAGTCTGTGGCACCTGCCCAGCCAGCTGTGCCCTTTCTCATTTTGCTCCCACCCTGTCCCCCTTTTAGAAGGGTTCTCCAAAAGTTTGGTTTCTGGTCTGGCAGAACTGGGGCAAAATGACATTTTCAGACCTGGTGGCATCTCATGCTTTAAGGAGCAGCTGGCAGAAGGTACAAGTAGTTGGCGTGCCATTTCTTTTTCACAGTCACCGAGCATATTGTTCCCAAAATTTGATTCATCCATGCTGGCTCAAGGCCTAGGGAGATGCAGCTCCAGGAACAGGAGTTATATTCAGGAGAGCGAGGGCTGGGGGACGTGAAGGAGGAGGAGGAGGCATGAAGAGGAAGAGGAGGCTCTGTATTTGCATCATTGGGAAGGATCTGAAGTTAGAAAAAAAAATCCCACATAGTCTAAGATATAAAATTGTCTTGAAAAAATGCTTATCTGTTTGAAAAATGCATCACTACCTTGGTTAATAGTGATCTAATTCAGATCTGTTTCTGTACATACTTCAGACCCTGTTACGTATTTTATGTACAGAGTTTCTCAATTTAATTTTATAGACATTTTTAAGAAATCTGTTTCTTAATGATAAATCACTTTTTGTCAGGTTTCTCTTGATAAGTATTTTCCAGATTTCACAGCAGCACCTATGAGGTATTTCATCTACTTTAAAACTCATGTTGGAAGTCCCTTCTTTGGGAAAGGAGGCAGAGAGCTGCTTTTATGAAACCTTTATTTCCCGAAGTCTCCACTGTTTCTCTTCATTGCCTGCAGTTGTCACAGATTTGAAACACTGCCCCATGGTGCGGAAGGCGCTAAATAAAAAAATGATTGTCTGCAGTGATAGCATCTGAGGGATTTATTGGGTTTGCTGAGCTGTTTTCCGCTGCAGGGTAAGGGCCGGAGTCACAGGCTTGAGCTCTTGGAGTCCCGGGGGCTTTCTGCTCCATGCAGCCATCAGGTCTTGTGATGGGTTTCTCAGGTCTGATAACAAAGTTCCCTTGCTTGGAGGTAGCTTAGGAGTGATAAGTTTTCATTACTGCCTCTGCCTTACCCATTCTTTTTTTCCCAGCTGGTGATCTGTTCTGGAGCTGGGCACTGGGTGGATTTCACACTGATTTCAGCCCAGGCATGCTTGCTTGTTATGAATTAATATTTGCAAGGATGTTCCCTGCCTGGCATTCCGGAGGTACATCATGGGGAAAGGTACTCCCAGGTGAGGACTTCCCTGAATACTGGAATGATCTTTGTTTGCGACAAAACAATCTTTATAATTTTCATTATTTTTACTTAAAATATACGCTTGCCACAGAATAGACTAAACCTTGCTTTTGCTCTCAAATACTTTAATCTATTAGGGCAATGCTTGTGTATCTTGCATATACATACATGTGTTAAACATCAGAAGAAATCCTACAGTTTGGAAGCATGTTTGCTGTTGTGTAACTAGAACAAAAAGCCTCAAAGATTCTGCTCCAGGAGTGGTCACAGCATTGCAGGTGTTTCAGCTGACCGTTAAAGCAGTCTTCTAAAAACTGAGGTAGCACTCTCATCCTTCTGCTGTCTTCCCCCATAATAGAAAGTGGAGTCAGTGAAGTTGTGATATAATATTTAAAGTGTAGGAAATCCCACCTTACTGAAATGTGTTCTTCTTCTGGAAAATATCTGAATTTTAATTTGGGTAAATATTGCACAGTTTTGGCATTAATCCGATGCCTTATTTGAACCGCTTGATCTTTCTGAATCTATAAAAATTAAGTTGGAAATCTTCAGAGAAGTGGTTTTGTAACCTTGGTGCTTCAGATGGTTGCTGTAAATTCAACGTGAACAGTTTTCCGTTGTGTTTTAGCACTTCTCTTTTTCAGTTTTGTTGAAGAAGGTGAAAAAAAAAAGTATAAATGTTTAAAAATGCTTATGAAATGTAGTACAGGCTTGGCCCATTTTATGATAAAAGCCTGTTTTGAATTCAGTATGAGAATAGCTTAACTTCTGCCCCAAATTCCCATCTTTCATACATGTTTCACCTGGGGAGTCTTAGTCATGAACTTGGATTTTCAAAAGTCAATTAACACTTCAGTATCATACCACCATCACAAGGCCTCCTGCTATCATGTCTTTGCAAAGGTTGTAGCATTAATGAGGTGTGAAAGCAGATTAACTACTAATCCAAGGTGTATGCTGAATTGCCCCATTAAAGTAAGGAGCTCAAGTAATCAAGCACTGCAATTATTTAAGAACAGGAATAGGCAATTCCAAAACTACTTCAGAAATATGTTTCGACCAATTAAGAAACCAAAGACATCTTGCACAGAACTAATCTTGGGCAAATTTAGAACTTTGTAATAATAACGTAGACTATAAATGCTATTTTTTCCTCACTCTTCCTATCCAGGAATAGAGTAGCATGCAGTTGTTTTTCAGAGAGACAGGTACCTTAGGATCCTTGCCAGTAAAAGCAGAGCAGGACGTCTTGTCCTTCGTGGAGGAAAAATACAATTCAAAAGTGAATGTAGACATTAGTCACTGGTTTCTGAAAAACACAGGCAATTGATGATTTTTGTACAGGAGACCCTGCTTGGGAAAACAAGAATCCCTTTGAAGTTCTTTTTTATTGCTGCAATTTGAGAAACTGGGGTAGCTCAGACTGCTCATTCACTGATACCTTTGTAGATGAGTCAGGCAATATGTGTTTAAGAGACTTCTACAGATTAGGAGCCATTTTTTAATTTGCAGATTTCACTACTCAATGGTTTGAAAATTCACAGTTTAAAATATACAATGAATCCAGTTTTTCATTTTAGATTTCATCTGTATTTTGAAGTGCTTGAACATTACTGCAGCTACAGCACTGCATCTTCTTGAGGCCATTGAATGGCTTCTAGTCTGGAGGATCTGCACATAAATCCCCAAAATGTGATAAGTGGTGTTTGAAATCTGGGGTAACAATCCCAACAAAATTCACAAAAGAAGTATTCAACTCAAGCCTGATCGCCAGGCTTTGTAATTAAAATCCTGACTGGACACCAAAGCCTTATTTGTGGTCCAGCCCTTAGCCAGACACAAAGTCCTCAGCCTCCAGTTTTGTAGAGATGAGCTCATTTGTGCCTGGCCCTATAAGAAGTGGGCATTCCTTGTGGGGGGCTATTTCATCTGTAGGAATTTCAAAGGAGAGACGTGTGAATGAGGGTGCATAAATATGAATACAAGTAGTGCATGCTTTCACATTATGTCCTTACTTTTCCCTTGCAGTGTTCTCCTCAGCATGTTGTTCCGTGGGTCACAATGCACTTGATTTTCAGCAGTGAGTGAGCGTTTTGCTGGCTTTCTATGTGTATGCACAAGTTCTGTCCAGTGGTTTGCCGCTTGCTCTTCAGGTGGCAAACAAGCTTTTTTATTCCTGAGCAAGCTCTTTTAGTGCTGGATGAAAAATGTAGTATATGGGAAATTAGTTCAACTGAAAAGCAAAGTTCTGCCGAGGGGAGAATTTTCACGCTGCAAGTCTGTCATAAAATATGTGTTATTGCAGTGGGTGAATTTGCAAATTACTGTCAAACCGGTACTGAATTGTGTTAATATGGTTGTTTAGGGCAGTGCACATTTAATTATTAACTGTTATGATACAATGTCATTATTTCTTCTGGGTCTATGTTGTTTTATTTAGTGTGTTTCTGCTGGGATTTTCGGTCAGCTAAGTCTATACTAAGCCTCCTTTGAACAAGAGACAAAATAATTATTTCGATGTCAGGTTCACCAGGAGACCATACTGCTACTAGAAAAAAAAACCCACCATGTAAAATATATCAGTTTCTTGTGGATAAAACATTACAGAAGAATGTACGAAGAATATCTAGAGTAACTTTAATACCTTCCATAGCACACCCATCTGAGGGATAGGACGTGAAAGCGTTAAGTGGGGAATTCCAGAAGGAGAGCACCTAAGAGAAAACCTGGACTGAATTCATCCAGTGGAATACCCTGAGAATCGGTGTAGGTCTCTTCAGACTGTGGATATATGGTGGAGGGTACATTATCTTCTGGAAGTGCCATAAGATCTTCAAGTAGGATGGGACTTCAGGTTTTTCCTCTCACCCGCAGGATAGCTTGGTCAGGCTCATGTTGACAACCTAGAGTTAGATTTTTTTTTTTTCAATATGACTGAAGTACATCAACACCAATACCATAATTTTACTCACTTCCCTTTCGTTCCCAAATTTCTTTGGTGAGAGAGTTTCAGACAATGTGCAAAATGATAGATTTTTGCAATATCACAGTCCAGCGAGAGCTTGGCCTGTGTGCAGACTCTTGGCAGCAAGTTTCCATATTTGTGCTTTAAATAAAAACTGCAGTTTCTCATCACTCTTTCTGACCCTGGAGCAGTGGAAACAATCTGTTCTTGCTGAGATTTACTGAAGCTATGTAGAAATGGAACAAATATAAATATGGAATTATGTTACAATTCCATGGAAAATTTTGAGAGAAAATTATTTTGTGTGAAAAGTCTAGACCAAAAGAAGAGTTTATTAGATAGTCAGAATGCCGGCATTTCTGAACCACCAAAAGCACAATGCTTTTGAAAAGAGGCTACATGTCTCAATGATGAATGGAAAGCAGCCATTAGAAAGTAGACTATATTAAAATTAGCAAAAACTAAGTAAGGCATTTAAGACCTTCAACGGGAATGACTTGGTAGAGATGATGTAATCTCTGCTGATGCCAGGATTGCTTATAAGGAGTAGTTTTCTGTCTTTAGAACATACAGGTTAGCATGACAGTAGAGGAGGAGGAAGATGGAGAAAGCAAGCAATAGTGCTGTGGCTCCTCTTATTGTAGTATCCTGAGTAATATCCTTCCATTGACAGAAATTTACACAAAATTTTCAGTTGGATATGTTTTCTTTTTGAAGCTGAAAAGTTACACAGGAGCCTGTGGTAAATAAACAATTTTCTTGATTCAATGCTCAAGTGTAAAGGCAGGAAATTTGGGATTGAACCAACATTTTCAACAACAACAACAACAAAATCCTCCCTCTTTTTTTCATTTGAAATGTTAATTAGCTTATATATGTTTTGTAAACCACTGAAAATTAACCTAAATAAAAATATAAATCTTTTTTCTTCTTGAAAATATTGAAATGAATGAACTTCAAAGTTTCTATGTCTGTCTTTTTTTTTTTTTTTTTCTGAAGTTATTAGTGGAAGTTATTCATGTGTCTCAGAGACAGCATGCAAAGCTGCAGTGTCAGGAAGGGCTGATAGGACTCCTGGAGGTCTAAACAGATGAAGCCAGAAGAGATACAGTGACCTCTGAGTGTTATACTAGTGAGACGAAAGTGTGATGTTACACACAGTTCTGATGTGGATGTGCTTAAAATGGTACTGAAACACTTTATGTTTTTTTACAGTGTTAACAGAATTTAATGCATGGACTTCATCAGTGCTTCTGATGACTGAATTAGCTTGCTCATTAACTGCTGGGACAGCTCATTAATTTTTCACTGTACCTTTTTTTTTTTTTTTTTTTTTTCCCTTTCTCCTAGGTTTATGATGAATGTGACTTGGGAAGGTAAAGATTTGTCCTTCACAGCTGATGGTTATCAGGCACATCCCAGGCTGGTGGTGATTGTACTGAACAAAGATCGCGAATGGGAGAAGGTGAGCATCATCTGTAGGTAAAAGATTGAGAGGAGGTAGGAGAGACTTGGTAGAACCCTGTTAATGACAGGTAGACAGATTAACATCACACATGTCAATGATGATATTCTGCTGTAGCAGGTTTGTCACAACAGCTCAGAGAAAATAATTTTATCTTATTCTGAGTAGGTCTAATGAATTTTAATAGGGAAAGCAACATATCAATGAAGGTAGGCCACATGGATTTCAGAAGATTTATGTGAAATGTACATTACATTTCTTCTCACAATTTGGTAAAATAAAATGGTGAACTGAAAAATTTCCTGAAACTTGAATTTTAACTAACTTTAACTACTGAAGCTTGGGTGGATTTATATATCTTGACATACTCCAGGAACTCTACAGAAAAGTCCTTTTTACTTGCTTTTATTAAATTATTTTTTTCCTTCTTTCTTATCTTTCTACAGGTTTTAAGCAGATTTTATTCTCAATTTTGGCTCTGATGTTTTGCAGGATTATTTGTAGTCCCATGTTTTAAAAATACAGGACCTTAGAAACTGTTTACACTATAAGAAAAAAATACAGCTGTACCACCCCACCCCCAATTTATTTTAAATTCATAAAGCATGATCATGCATTACCTAAATTGCTGCTGAAATCTATGAGCTCTTTTGTCTTATAGTTTTAGGATCCCATAAATGTTCAAATCCAGTTTGTAAGACTGCCAGGCTCTTCATGATGTTGAATAATAATGACAAAATAAGAATTACTGTAGGACATCTCAGTAAATATGCTAGTCATGCAAAACACTGAGAGTAGTTGTAGATTATGCTATGTATTTCTTGATGTTCATTTGATGCAAATTTAATTCTCTTGACAAATTTAATTCTATTGAAATGTGTCAATCTGAATCTTTGGAGGAATCTCTTTCTCAGTAACAATTTTAAAATAAGCTAAGAAATTTTCATAATTCTGCAATGGTCTGCACGTCACATATAATGTTCTGCAAAAAAATGTTATTCTACACGGGGAATATTAGTATGGCACCAAAGGGAGAAAATGGTTATAGAGGCAGACTACAATGCTCATGGTATCATAACTTTATACATTTAGTCTCTTGAGACTTCTCTAAAGTGGCTGCTCACAGGACAAGAGGACATAGACGTTTTTGAAATGAACTAGCAAATGAGAAGAAGTGCTGAATATATGAATCAACAATATTTCCAGTAAATAGTTTGGGCCTTTGTTAACCTTTGAGTGTCTCCCATATGAGAGAATGGAAGATTTAGTCCAGCTTTTTTTGTATCTAACCATGCATGTTGTACAGCATGTTGTACACCTGCTGCACTGGGCTACAAGGCTCTCTGTAGGCTGAGGCTTACATCTTCCATCTGGTAAATCCCTCCGTGTTTGAGGGGTTTCTGGAAAGATGAAGAGTAACTGAAGGGGTGCTGCTGCCCAGAAAATATGATGCATCTACTCCTAGCTGCTGCCTTTGCTTTAGAGCCCTTCTGGTAGCAGACCAGACAACTTATTTTGGTAGAGACAACCTGCCCCTAGCTGCAGCTTTTGTATCTGCTTCTGTCATATGCCTCTGTCCTATGGGAAGGCAGCCAGGTTTAATTATGTCAGAGGGCAGAAGCAAAAGGCAGCCAAGAATGGGCTGTCACCACCAGAATTATTCTTCCAACCTCAAGCTGATCTCTGCCTCCGTGGATGAAGACAAATAAACTGACTAATCAATTATCCTGGCAAACTGGAGGCAGTGCTCGGCCATGTTGGAGCACCCCACATTTATAGCAGTAGAATATCACTCTGCGCTTCAGAAATAGCAGAAATGTTCCTCTGACTTAGACATGAGAAGACTCTTGCCCACCTCTTGATTTATTTGTACATATCTGTAGTGCCATCTTGACATTCCTTCCAAGTTTCTTTCCTCACTCCATATCTTGCAGAAACAAGGAGAAAGAAATTGGCTTTCTCCTTGCACTGTTTTGCTTGGTTTCAAAACTGTCAAAGTTACTCATCGGAGATACAACATTTTCTGCTTTGAGTTTCCTGACAGGTGCATGCTTTTATTTCTAATTACAGTATATTACAGTCTTATTAAATGTTCTCAATCCTATAAGGAAAACATCAAGTCCTAGAACCTAATTAAATGATTTACTCATGTGAAAAACCGACAATGCAACAGGATGCTAATAATAGTAACATAACTAATGTACACAGAAATTGCAAATAGTTACTTTATTATTCATGTAAGAAAGAATAATTGTGTTGTATGGGACAATTTTTTACCCAGTATTCTCCTGAAAATACAAGATTTAATATGAAAACTCAATTTCCTGTGGTTTTAGTATAGTAACATGCTTTTATTTAAATACATTTTTTTCCTTGGTCTCAAAAATTGATCTATTTGACTCAGGGCTTGAGGTTATAGAAAATACATTCAAGCATAGTTGAAGAGCATATATCTTATCCTTAGGAAAATAAGTTCTTTTTTCCTTTACAAATGACTCAGTATCAATACTTTGAAATGGAAACTTCATATGTAAATGGGGTTGACTTGGGGATTTGTCCCATAACTGATTCTGGTTGGATGATAATAGTTTGAAGACTGAAAATCACTTTTGGGCACGTTCAGCAGGCATCCAGCAAGATATTTTGACAGATCCTAGAGCAGCTGCTCAAACTTCTGACATCAACATTCATAGTCTTCCTGCTATATCTTGACAGCTGATGGGGCTGCTGTTCTTAGGCAAGAGATTTTTAAGAAGACAAGCTTAATGTGCTTGTTTCAATGAAACTTGATAAATTTGCCAGAATTAACAGTGCTGCCCCACTATCACCAAAAGTCTGCAGGAACACTGCTAGTGCTAAAGAAAGTCTCAGAGGTCCAGCAGTAGCAGCTGCAAGTCCCCCATTAAGCTTATCTCAGTGAGGTGTGACCTGGACATCTCACCCAGCCTATTAACTTCGCTGAGGTGCAGACTTCACAGTCCATTAGTCTTTTCCTTTTTTTCTTGAATTTGGAAAATTAATTGAAATAAAACCAATCAATCCAATATTAAAATCATATACTTGAATATAAATAGCAGTGGCAAAATTAGGTTGACAAGGCACGTGACCAAGAAGGCCAACAGTGTCCTGGCTTGCATAAGAAACAGTGTGGCCAGCAGGGCTAGGGAAGTGATTGTCCTTCTGTACTCGGCTCTGGTGAGGCTGCACCTTGAGTACTGTGTTCAGTTTTGGGCCCGTTGCTACAAGAAGGATGTCAAGGTACTCGAGCAAGGCCAGAGAAGGACATTGAATCTGGTGAGGGGTCTGGAGAGCAAGTCTTATGAGGAGCGGCTGAGGGAGCTGGGCTTGTTTGGCCTGGAGAAAAGGAGGCTCAGGGGTGACCTTATCGCTCTCTACAGGTACCTTAAAGGAGGCTGTAGCGAGGTGGGGGTTGGTCTGTTCTCCCACGTGCCTGGTGACAGGACAATGGGGAATGGGCTAAAGTTGTGGCAGGGGAGTTTTAGGTTGGATGTTAGGAAGAACTTCATTACTGAAAGGGTTGTTAGGCATTGGAATAGGCTGCCCAGGGAAGTGGTTTAGTCACCATCCCTGGAGGTCTTTAAAAGACATTTAGATGTAGAGCTTAGTGATATGGTTTAGTGGAGGACTTGTTAGTGTGATGTCAGAGGTTGGACTCTGTGATCTTGGAGGTCTCTTCCAACCTAGATGATTCTGTGATTCTGTGATGAAAGTGCATGATCCATTTGCTAGTGTATCTTTTGTCAGTAGCTCTGTGGCCTAACCTGACGGCTACAGCAGATACAGCATGCTTCTTAACATGTGTTAGGTTGTTACTTTCAGTGTTTCATCCATGTTGCTTACTGTATTTAGTCTTACTGTAAAGACTTACTCTATCCTAACACTTGCTGTTGCATGCAAGTTGTATCTTGTTTATGTATTAGTGGCTTTTACTTGGTTAAGGGAAAGGCCTTTAAGCTTTTACTATGCTGAATTGTTTGAATTGTGCCAGTTGTTATGCAGCATTCTTTAAATCCTGTATTCCCAAGAAGACAATGCAGGATTTAAAGATTCTCTCTGCTGCTGTAAAGGAAATGTAAATGCCATGGAAAGGGGTGGTGAAGTGTACTTTGTTCCTGTTATTTATAGCTAATAGTTAAGATTATGGGAGTAGTGTGGGAGCTGCTTTCAGAGCAGCTCTTCCTTTCTGGAAGTAAAGGTGTGGCCATTTAGACACATGGAGAGCTGAAAGATATTCAGTATGTGCCGAGGGTGACAAAAAGTCTTCCCTACCTGGCAGGTGGAGCAAAGGCCGTCCATTTGTTCATCTCCTTTCTTTCTAATGACATAATTAATTTATAAAATGATTTCCCTGGCATAAATTTGAACTCCTGTGCTACACAAAGTTATTTGGGACATTTCCCAGTACCAAAGCTATATCAACCACTGAGGATCTGGGGAGTGCTGATTAATAATTCTGTATTAAAAACAAGGCTACAGGAGCTAGTAGCTTTTCTTTCTTCCCGTTTGTTTATAATCTCTGTGGGTACTTAATTTTCCTTTGAGCCCTGATGGTCCCAGTGTTGGTGCTTTCCTGTCAGTGTAAGGAGCCGCCATGAGGGAAGAGCAGTACATTTGCATACCCCATATGAGATTTTGCAGCAATTTTTGAAAACTTCAAAGTCCTAAAATGGATGCCTTCAAACCAACTAGGACTGTAAACCATTCCCCATTAATAAGATATGAAAGTGCTCTCATCGTATTTTGTCATTTAAATTTAGAATGTCATTGTGAAATGTGGACCTTGATCAACATGCAGAGGCACAAAAGTTTGCAGCAGAAGGAATACAACAGATGCTGTTTCTGGGGAAAGGATTTTGCTTGTGTGCTTCGTTCCGCAGCTACTTGTTATTGCTAACCTGACAAAGTCAATTTATGCTTCCTAGTTATTCTGTTAAGACTTGCCAGAGTAGCTCTCCCTTGTAAGTGGAAAAGTGTGGTGAAATAAAAGTAACGAATAGTTTTTCTATAAAGCAAGATGAATTAGATTTTGTGTTTGCTCAGCATTATTTTCTTCCCAAAAGTGCGAAGTGCGACAGCTCAAAAAGTATGTTTGCTATATGTGTGTGTTTGGTGCAGAAAAAACATCACTTTTTTTTTTTTTTTATCTTTTCAAAGGTTTGGTCGGGTAATCCTGGGAGTGCATTTAGCATCCGTGTCATCATGTGACATTTTTCCTTACAAAAGGATGATGACTGTGTTATTGCGTACAGTTCCCATCTGCTGGGAAGAGGGTGATAGGACTGAGTTATTTGTTTGTTTTCTCTGAGATGCCTGTGTGACAGACATTCTTTTCATGCCAACACTGACATTATTTAGAGACTGGCTTAGGGTGCAGCAGGAGAGGGAACTCTTAGGGGTACAGTAATAAGTAGCTTTGCAACTTTTTTTCCTCTCTTTACGCTATCTGTGTATCTGTAGCTGTTACACAAAACCACACCAAATAGTTCATTATTGCCCTCTTCTGCTGCAGTGTTCAGAAAATGAATGAAGGGAGGGTGAGATGAGGACCCTATCATTGCTAATTCAGGCAGACATCAAACAAACTCTTCCATATTCTCAACTATTTTCTGTTTTTCGTCCTCTATACTGTAGAGATTAAATGAACAGGAAAATTCCAGCGCATACATGAAGAGGAAACAGGAAAGACTGTAGATGTTTCAAAGAAACACAACGATAAATGTACATGTATTTGTATAATGGGAGCACTGCTTTGAAGTCCACGCTTGAAAGTTTTATAGGTTTTGCACCGACAATAGTGAAACAAACCCTGTATGTGTGAAGCAACTTTATGTATGTTTGTATGTAGGTATTTATTTTAAGAGTTCCAGTCTTTTGGCCATAAATAAGAGGTTTTATCATTTGGGGTAGGATCCTTCCCAAAAACAATCCTATTGCCCTCTTTTCAAGTGTGGGTCATCTTCCATATTCCTCTGGGATTGAGGCCACACACTGCTGTGTTAGCAATCTAGGTAGGAATGACAGAAATTTATGAGAAACATCTGGATATTTCCTGGCTTTTCCATACAGCAGAGTAAAGCTTAGTTGGGTGCAGCTTTTGACAGTTCCATAGCAGAGCATGTCTGCCTTTTTTGAACATTATTCTCAGCTTGAATTTTCTGGTTCAAAAAAGTTTGCTTTATAAATACACACTATCAGGTTTATTACTTGTAGCTCCATCTCAATGCATTTTTACATTCCCCCTCTGTTTTTGAATCTAGCAATGCAGATATCTGAAATGAAGCATCCACTGAAAATAAGCTCAATTTCACTTATAACTACTCTAGTACTGTTAATTGAATTCTTTGGAGGTCTAGACAGAATGAGAACTCACCTTCTAAACATACTTCTATGCCTTTGCACTCTAAGCATGCTATTCTCTTCTTTGTAGCTTGCTTGATTTGCTATAGACTGTAACTAAATATAGTTAATTGAGTTTGTTTGGAGAATAAATCAAATTTTCAGACCTGTCATCGAACTATTCAGTAGTTCCATTTTACACATTGCATAATCCAGAAGTCCAAATACTTCTTCTCTATTTTATTTAATGCTCAATTAAATGGTTGTCATTCTAAAAACAGAGATTTTAAAGAACGCATATTAGAAAAAAAAGTCTATATTTTGCCTGTGTTCTTAATGTGCCTAGAGAAGGAAATAATTCTTTAGCACATGGGATTTTCTAACAGCACGTGGTTGCAGGTGAAGATTGTTATAAGTTGCCCCCTTAATTAATTTTCAGAGAGCATTGCATTAATAATAGAAAGGAATTTACTGAGTAAGCAACAGCAAGCAAAACAGCGCTGGGCGGCCGGGGAGTCTCGGCTCCGCCAACGGTGCGCACCTCACCCCCGCCAGGGTCCCTTTTTATATCTTGGTAATTCCGGGATTACGCAGCACATCCTGGTATATTCTGCGACTGCGCGCACTGTTGCTAGGGGGTCGTCTCTGTCCCTCTGGTGGTCGTGAAGATGAAGGCCGTAGTCTTCCTCAGCGTTGTGGTTCAACTTCTTTTTTTATTTGGTCATGTTGGCCCAGCGTGAGACAGGAAGGCAGGATGTTGATACACTAGTTTAGCAACTTATCAGGAGATGGTTACATGAGCTTTGCAGCAGGGTCTTTGAACAAAAGAGGCAACTGAGATGCAGAAGGAGAGAAGGGGAGGGGGTTCTCTTTTTTGTTACATTAAGCAAAAGAATTTTCATAGTGTCTAGCCAAGTATTATATTATATTTTATTATATTATATTCTGTGCAAAGAGAATTATATTGAGATCAGTGCAAGTTGGAACTTTTAGGTGAAAAGGCTTCTAGTGCTATATGGTTCCAGCACTCACCAGAGAAAGGCTTCGGCAAAGAAATTAAGTTGCATGGTGTTAGAATGCAAAGATGAAGGATATATTGCCAACAGTGCTTCAAACGTGCAGATTTCCTGTGACTGCACTATAGTTTTTATGTGCTGCATATTATATTCCTTTTATATAACAGCCATTTGAACAAAAGATTAAACAGACTTGAGCAAATGATCAGTATTTTCCACTTCTTGTTTCTCTCTCTCTGTAAGAATGAGTATTCTGCTGACATTTGCTTTTAAAATATAAAGCTTCTAGTAAGTGCTTCATTTTTTCTGCAACTTTTGCATCATGTGGTAATTTACAAGAAACAATGTAGATATTAAGCCTTTATACTTTTACAATCACCTGCCTTGCTTTTTTCAGTTATTTCATTTTGTTGTACTGTGTGATTCAAATAGATCAGATTTTATTCTGAATTCTTTGAAAATCAACTCCAATGAGTCAAGATGTGAGACAATTAAAATTGTTAGATAAAAACTAGTAGCATCAGGTTGCATTTCATTGATATGTAACAGCAGTATCTTTGTTTTCTGTTTCATAGTTTTACCTTCATATTATCAATGGTTTAGCATAGTCCGCATTACAATGGTAACTTCAGATTTCATGGCTATTTCATGAATATTTGTATCAGGGATACCAGTATTATTACGTAAGCATGCTAATTTAAACAGGAGCACTTTCTTACCTCAAATCTAGATGCTTGAACTTGGTTGGAGGATGCCATGTTTAGTTCATTTCATGAGTAGCTATCATGAACACGAAGTAGCATGTTCTAAAAACAAGCACTGCAAAACACTGGAGACAGCTGAATTTTGAAGCTGTCCAGGTAGGTAAGCTATTTCACTGTAAAATGGTTTATTCAAATATCACTTGTCTCCTACTGAAAATAGCAGTTGAACTTTTCATATCCTACTTTCTGTATTTTACATATGAACTTTTTTTTTTATTTATTTCTGGAGTATTTATAGTGGCCTTCCCTTCAGAGGTGAAGTCAGGACTTGCATGCTTTTTTAAACTCAGTTAATTTTATATGTATATATATATATATATATTTGTTATAGTCAAGTCACTTTAACAGTCAGTGCTGAATAAGGACTTAACATTTGACTTTGCACAGAAATTTTTACAATTTATAAACATATCTCTATATAAAGTTCTGAAATCATTCAACATGTGTTATAACTTGTTTTTTCTTCCCTAAGCTTTTGAAGGTTTTAAAGGCATTCAGAATAGGTACTGATTGGATCTAGAACTAGATCTGACTTTTCCTGAAGTGACATAAATGCTGATCTTGCAAGACACCAAAATATGTATTCAACTTCATAAATTCTCTTAATCTCAACAGAAACATATTCATGTTTTAGTTTTCCTTAATCTACAGCTTTCCTCTCTCATTTCAATCCTTCACTCTGTAAAAGAGTTGATACTATTGGTAGCACAAAAATGTTGAAGGATCTAAATAATATACGAGGATACAAAACATTATGTAAATAATTAATACCCTTCAGATTCTTATTCGCAATGCTATAATTAGTTCTGCAGAGGCTGAAAGTCTTCTAATGTAAGTATAAAAATCTTTGTGTATTTTGACTATGTGCTTTAATTGCATAAAACTAAATTCTTACCCTTCTTTTAAAATAAACGAAAAAGGGAAAAGCATTTTAATCATTCAAAACTGTAGCTGAAAGATAGAAAGTGCAATGTGTTCTTCAACAATATTACTATTGCAAAATCAAAATACCAAATGAAGAAAACTGTTTACTTCCAAGTCTAGTATCAGCAACAGAGCAAATCCATCATCTATTCTAACCATTTAATAATCAGAACTAGCAAATCCAACACAAATATTTCCCAAGGAAAAGGAGTGACTCAGAGGCATTACTCTTCCTCATTTACTATTCTTAGCCAAACAACAAAGCTTTTCAGGACTTTTCTGCCATTTGCTTTTCTGCTGTTCTTCATGACTTTGAAATCTTTTGTTTGTACTTTTTGCCATTGTGCTTTCTGATGCTGAGGGTTCCTGACTACAAAGTAGGGATGACCTGCAATGGACATGAGATTTGTGCCTGTATAAAGCCCTGATGAATTCAGTGTGACTCCCTGGAAGTGCAGCAGTAGACATCTTCAGGCAGAGTAGTAGGGATGGCCCTGAGACCGAAGTGAAGGTCTTAATTTTTAATTACTTTTTCATAAAGGTACAATCAGTGAATATGGAGATAATGGAATGAAGAGGATAAAAATGTTTGAACCTAACTTTAGAGACCTGCTCAACACACACTTCTGTACAGATGCATAAGTCTAAAAAACTAGCATTTCAACAAATTCATCCCTTTAAAATCATCAGTGGGTGTATCCTCCTCAAAACAATAAGATGTGGGTGAATTATTGAAAATATATCATGAGTCCTCTTTTAAAAACAAAGCAATCATCACATTTTTGATAAGATCAAACTCGTATTATGGTGGGCTGCTTGTATTCCAGTTGATCCATGTGGCAACAATATACAGTGGAGATGGCTTGCAGGGGGAAACGCTTTGAATTACATAGACCTGTATCAGGTAATGTAGTGTAATGTAGCGACAAGTGCTGCTACTGCTATACTCTGGGACATGGAAGTGCAACTGAGACCCAGTCACATCTCTTTTCTTATTGCTGGTTGGAAAAGGCAGGCAGGCAGGCACATTTTCCACTGCTGAAATTCATCATTGTACTTGGCATGTTTTTTGTTAGATTAAAGTAGTGATCTGTCTGGAATTGTCCCTGCTCTAGGCAGCCAACATTGTGGCATACTTAGGGTGTAGATATAAACTACGTTCTGTAAGCTAACATAAACCAGCACAGGTTCTGCTGTGAATGAGATTATGTACCATAACTTGACAATCAAACTTTTTTATTTGCAATGGATCTGTGTCATAGAGTTAAGTAGATAATTATTATTTTGCATTATTATTACTACTATTACTATTATTATTTTTATTATTGTTATTATTGTTGTTGTTATTATTATTCCACAAAGGCTTAATCCCTTGTGTTTTGGTTAAACTTCATGCTAAAACTTTAAGCAGTATAAATCCAGTTCCTGATTCCCAGTGATGTAGGTGTGATTTCCTAATTCCCTTGGGATATTTTTAATTTCCTAATGAAAGTATATAGAGATTTGGCATTTCTGCCTCCTACATTAAAGTTCAGCAAAATACCTTGCCTCAAAAACAGGACAGAAAGGAAACTGCAAAGGGCATGTACTTATGTGCTTCCCAAATAGGAATGGATATAAATCTTGTTCTTCAGGAACTTTTGTGATTCATTTTAAAGTCTTTAGAAGACAGAAGGAAAATAACAATTTTGTGCAGTTGTGTTTTTTTTTTTTTAGGACCCGAATCTCTCATTGTACTGTTAATTCCTACTGTTTTCCTTGCAAAACAAATATTTTATCAGTCTCATGATTATGTTATAATTTGTTTAGCTAAAGTAACTGAAGGATTATTAAAATGTGTTGGTGTAAATTGTGTGGACTGGTAGCACATTTATATTATCTGTCATTACTGCTCGGATAAGCCATACAATTAGATTTATGGATATCAAGTAGTTAAACAACCATTAGAAATAAAATGGTAGAGCTTTCAAAATATTTAAATAATTTTTTAACCATATTCCCCTTGCTGGTGTTCTGGCAGTGGAAAAAAATGCAGATTAATTAAGGTTGGGTAATTTATAATAATGAATAAAAAGATGATTTTAAAGTAAAGTTGGTTATGCTCCCCCAAAAATCTTAAAACTGCATATTTACTCTAAAGGTTGGTGTTTGCTTGATTACTTGCTAAACTCTTAGGATTATTTCACAGTAACTAAACCAGAATAAAATACATTATTTCTAATATGAAACCGTGTCATGTAAAATTCTGCTTGTGTTTACTAAAACCCTCGTCTGGCCCACCTTGGGAACCCTAGGACTAGGGTGTAAAATACTTTCACCATGACTTTTCAAACAATAATGGTTGAAGAGTCCTTTCTTTACAGAACATACAGAAATAATGTTGGGATACTTTGTTCATTAGCCTGGTGGGAATTAGTTTTCTTTTTCTTGTCCTTTTTTTCTTTTGAGGCCTATTTTCTTGTTACTGCAAATTGGTCCCAATTACATACGGAGTGTCTGGTTGCTGTTCTGGTTTAATTGCATATGACAATATCAAATTTCAGTGCACCTATAGCCAAGATCATGTTAACTGGTATCATCCAGTCTTTAAATAACTTTACCTTACTTTATTTTCCCACTTCATATGACTACTAAAGATTTCTAAAGTAATTTTGATAATAAAATTTATTTGATAATAAAAACCTAGGACTGCTGTCTTTTTACTCTAATTTCCCGTACCTATATCCCTGTGTATTTAATGAGATGTTATTTGTCAAATACAAGCAATCAGATATCACCAGCTTGTGTATCTTGGCTTTTCAGGTGGGGAAATGGGAGAACAACTCACTGAGCCTGAAGTACTCTGTCTGGCCAAGGTACAGCTCTTTTGCAGACAGTGAACCGGATGATAACCATTTGAGTATTGTCACCTTGGAGGAGGCTCCCTTTGTCATTGTTGAGGATGTGGATCCTTTGATGGAAAGTTGCCAAAAAAACACCGTGCCATGTCGTAAATTTGTCAAAATTAAGTAAGTAAATACACAGTGTTCCTTTTTTGTTTGTTTGCTTTTGAGTGCAAAATGTTCATCTATTTTCTCATTAATGCTTTCCCTTATTTCTTTTGTTGTATATACATTTTTTCTCATACTTTGCTGTTCTTGATTCCTATCTTTGCTTTTTGTTCTGTATTTCTCTTCCTCTTTCTTTTTCTCTTTCCTGCACAGCATGCTTTTCTTTGCACATCTTCCCTTTCAATACATCAGAAGGTTCTGGTTATATACATATAAGTAACATTGAGTCAATGACAAGATAGTATGTATGTAGTAAATTCAAAATCAACTAGAAATGGCCCTTCTCAGTCACATGAAAGAAGATAGCATATTCTAAAACTAGATTGTTTTAATGAGTCCTCTTTGAATGGTTTCCTGCTATGTTGAAATGCGCCTATTTTAATATATATATATATTAATTAATTAATATATATATATATATATATTGAAAATAATACATTTATGCTTAAATTTGGTACAAGATAAACTATTCCAGCACAAAATACTATGACATACCAGCTAGAGAAAAGTCCATTGCTTTGATTGCTCTGTAATTTTGGAGTAATCATTAGAAAACGGTGGAAGATTTGTCATTGTGGATTCATTAATGCTTCTTCACCCATTAAGTGCTTCAGTCTACGTGTTTCCAAAATGAGTATAACATTTTTAATTGAGCAGGTGTTAGAAGATGTAATTGATGTTTCTGAAGTTTTCCAGAAGTTGCTGAATACTTTCTGAAGTCCAGGACATTTTTATTGACATATCTGAACTTCTTAGTCAGGTTCTAAGCAACATTTTGTTTGTGATTTGAATTTCTTCAAAGTCTGTAAAATATTGCCTATTTAAAAAAAAATAAAAAAATTCTTGTCTAAGACCTACATGGGTGATCACAGTTTGGGACTCTGGTTTCTCTGTTGTCAGGATTTTTCTGACCTTCCAGAGTGGTCTTTGCACTCAAAGATAGCCTGAATGTCACCTTCTCAAACTGCAGGAAAAGATATAATAGCACCCACTGCTTCCAGAGCTGTGTACTACCATGCCTTTACACAGCTTATGTGTTGGGCAGTTCAGTAATTATTAAATTATGTGTGGTACATAATATCTTAAGAGCAGAAGTAATAAATGTTTAATCTAAATCAAAGAAACATCAGTAAGTGGAGACTGTATGAATTGATGGAGAAGTGAAGTCCAGTAGGAGAGAAACTGAAGCAGAAAATGTTGTACAAGGTCTACCACCATCTTCTATTTATTTTGTCAAGCCACTGTAATATGATTAGTAAGAGCTATAAGCACCATATAAAGCATCCCATGGTTTTTTATTTCTCCATCATTCCAGAAAAAAATGGTTACTTGGAAGTTTGAAAAATTGTTCTTTTACAATATGCTGACTCTTGCTGTTGTGGTGGTTCTGTTTTTCCCAGGAGAAATGTTTGTCTTGCTTCTCTTTTAACAGCAACTCAACTAATGAGGGAACTAATGTAAAGAAGTGCTGCAAAGGATTCTGCATTGATATCTTGAAGAAATTGTCTAAAACTGTCAAGTTCACGTATGACCTGTATTTGGTGACTAATGGGAAACATGGCAAAAAAGTCAATAATGTATGGAATGGAATGATTGGTGAAGTAAGTTCTGTTAGGTAAAAGAGCTCTTAAGTAAGAACCTAGCAATGTTTGTTTTAAATTCATTTGGAGAAATGAGGTGTTCTCTACTGAGTAATATTGGTGGTGTCTTCTCTTTGTGGATCAGGTGGTATATCATCGTGCAGTTATGGCTGTGGGGTCTCTCACTATTAATGAAGAGCGCTCTGAAGTGGTTGACTTTTCAGTGCCATTTGTTGAGACTGGGATTAGTGTCATGGTGTCACGGAGCAATGGCACAGTTTCACCATCTGCTTTTCTAGGTATGGTTCTTCAACCCCTCAAGATCATTTAATTGCAATTCTGTAAAGTGGGATAGCTTTCATTGTTAGTTAAGCTAAATAGTGTGTTGACATGTTTCTTAGTTTTTTGAATTACATGTTAGGAAGTTTGTATGGTGTCAGCAAACTGATTAATGTGATTTTTAACACATGAAGAGAGTGCTGTTGGTTTCAAATGCAGTAACTGGAAACCAAATGATAATGATTTGAATACAAAAAAGAATTCCCCAGCACCTTCATTTAGGAAAATTACTTCCTCAAGATCTGCTTACACATTAACCCGTGCTTTTTAGCCCATAATAAATTGTCTCATATTTTTCTAGCACTCACATTCACAAAATCATTTAACTCCCCCCTCGTAGAATAGCGTAGAAAAGAAGACTTTGCCGTGATTAGAATAGATCTGACACTAAATGGGCAACAGATCTGGCTTCCAAAGACCATATTACCGCACTGCAAAGCTTCTGAGTGTTTTCTTCAATTTTCTGTGTTGTGATGATGGAGTTGAGCAATGGGGATTCAGCATGGAAATGAAAGGCTCGATAGAAAAGAGGTGGGATACAAAGAAGTAAAGATCTCTGTCTTCTCTCCTTCCCTTGTTTGCTACTTGTTTCTATTGTTCGTTTCTCCTTTCATTATCTGCCTCTCCACTGTAGTGCCTATGTTTGACTTTTATATTTAGTGGTTTGCCTGAGTTTTTCAAAGGTATTTTGCAAATGAAAAATAGTGCTAGTGGAGATAAAATAATCTAATTGAAACTGAAGAAAAATCAGTATTTTACAGGTATCTTACAGAACAGTTTCACATCTTCAATATGGTGAGCAATTATGACATTTTAATCATTTTATTATTTTATATATTTATTATATATATATATTTATATCAGTATAGTTTCTTTTTAGATTAAGTGTAAATTCTTCACTCAATTCAAATCACCTTTAGCCATTGAGGAACTGATTGTTACTAGAGTATCAGATACAAGTGGGCAAATAATTGTTTTTTCTCATAGCCATTGTCATCATTTATACACAGAGCTTATTTCTCATACCTGTTCCATAAATGCACATTGCGGAGATGAAGCAATAGCTCATAAGTGTAACATAGTGAATAATCAAATAATTTACCTAACTTGTTAATACCTAAACAGATTTTGTTGGTGATTAATTTTGTTGTTTACTGAATAGAAGACTGTTTAATGAAATTATGAGAGGCTGCATTTTTAAATGAAAATACTCAGATAATGATTTTTTATTTCTATAAGTAATTGACTTGTACAGTTAATTTATTTTTTAAATTGTACTTTCTATGTGTTGAAGTTATCATTTGAATTATACGGTGTTTTCCTAAATATGTTCCAATTTTTGGCAATTTTTTTAATGGACTTTGCTTACTTCTTACCTGCTTCCAGCTATCATCAAAACAGACTGCTTTTATGCTTTTTTCACAACATCATAGTTATATTTCTACAATTAATTTAATGCTTTTGGTTTAGCTGGATATGTACAGAATTTAAAAAGTAAAAATGATGCCTTCTTGTCAAGCTCTATAGAATAGATTTTTTTTTTTTTGTAGAAATCTGATCTACTGCACTGATAAATTAAGTCTGTGATCTCAGATGTACTTTCTGTTTATTTAGACATAGATGAAACTGTCACATCACTGGAACTGCTTGTGTATTTCGATGTTGTGGGAGTAGTATTAAAGTGCTCTGCCATGCAAAATAGTATCAGATAGATAACTGAATTTATTCATAGACAGATTTAATTTTTTTAACTGAGTGTCAACTGAGTTGTCTTATGTAACTTTTATGTTTTTTTTTTTTAATCTGTGAAAAACAATACTATTAAATAGCAATGAAGTTTATGAAATACTTGTTTTTATGATTTACTGCCATCACTGTATGCAAGTACAAAATTTGTCTGAACTAGATTTTCCATTCAATGATTGTGTCTAATGGATTTAAGTAACTGATGGGCTGACAGCCTCTCCCTCATTATCTGTTCCCAAAGGTGTCTCCTACCAAGAATTTTAGAATAAAAAATAAGAATTTTATCCATGATAAAACTTTTTCATGTATTACTACTGTTCATGTATACTAGATCCACGACGTAAGTTTTTAAAAAAATCAGTGGGGGCTTTATTCAACTTTTCTATATATTTAAGAGAAAGAGAGTTCATAGGTGAGGCTACTTGTCTTTTTTTTTTTTTTTTTTTTTTTTTTTTCTTCTGGTAAAATGGCAAATCTTTTTCATTGCTCTATTTTCTCCACTGCCAATAATTTGCAATGTACACTAACAAGTCATATGCTAGTATTTTTCCGTCATATCATTGTTCTACTTAAAAATTTTATAAAACCTGCTGCCTCCTGGGGAAAAATTCCTTCTGTCCTTTGAGAATAACAGTGCTGAATGCACAATTTGATCTGTAATATGACAGGAACATCAACTTTATTATTCAATTGATTTTGTACTTGTTCAATCTTGCTACTTATTATAAATGGCTTTTTATTTTGCTGTTGCTTCTGTTGCTTCTACTCCTCATTACCAGACTGCGTAAATTATTAAGGACCATTCTGCATTAACTGTTGTTTATAGCTTGCTTTTTCACTTTAGCTTATTTTGCCCTTTGCCTAATTTAAATTTTGACAAATTACCATTGCTGCTTTTACCCTGATGCTTTTCATAAGAGTTTTATGAGGGTTGCTGACTGTCTTCTATGAGAATGCTGTCAATATTGTATGATAGTTTTATGTGAATTCCAATTAATTCCAATTAATATGTGATTACATAGAATATTTATCATTAAGTGGCATCTACTTGTCTGTTTCTGAATGGATTTATTTTTGTCTTTTAAACATTCTGTTATTTTGCTAACTTATTATTCTCTTCCAAAAAATGTCTTTAGTAATTGAAAGAATTTTATAAACTGTCTTTAAAAGATAACAACAAAACAAAACCAAAAACAAAACCAAAAAAAACCCTGTTCCTTAATCATCTCTTAAAATCAAAAAGAGAACTGTTTGGTTTGAAAATTCCCTGCTTTGTCTTGTCAGTTCACATTCAAACTCACAAGTGGGGCTATCTGGAATTTGGTCTTTCATGGTTCCAAATTTATGAAGAAATTGTAGCAAACGAAACCAATCTCATAAGATTTTCACATCTAGGCCCAAATTATGATACTTTATTCCAGTTCTTGGTGAATACTTCATGCTAACGTGGGCAAGGTTCAGACTGGGCTATTGGGCTCAGCTCACTTTAGCTCTTGCTCAGAGTCATTTCCTACAATGATAGAAGAATTTTCATTTTTGATGAAGAGATTAGGATGGAGGAATCTCTTGGGCTTTCAAAAAAGCAAAGCATGGGAGCAAATTCATTTATTGTCACTTTCAGTGCTTCTTGGTTCTGTTCTAATTTAAAATAGTTATTAAGATTTTTTTCTCACATTTCAGAGCACATTCACGCTACCAGTATTTACCAAAATTAGAGTATAATATGCTCCCAGATAAGCTGACCTAATAAAGATATATTACTTTGCCATACCAAACTTTTGTTGCATTTATCCTTATACAGCTACCACAGGAACACCTGAAATGACAGAGAATTTGTAATCGGTCAAAGCTGAAATTTAAGAACTTTGTGTTATCACATGGTATTTCCAATCCTTTCAAAAAATTGGTGCTTGTTCTGGTATTTGAACCTACTTTTAGTTTTCTGTTCCAACCTACTTCTTTAAGTTATGTTTTTTCTACCTTTCAAACTGACATTCAGTTTTCCATAAAAACCTTTTGATTTCAGAAATTTGCTCCCAGATGAGAGTGAAACTTGCAAAAGAATATTTTTGCTATGAGTGGAAACAATGAATGCAAGCATTTGGCTTTTTTCCCTAATGCTTTCTGTTGGATAGAAAATCAGAGAGGTGTACTTCACTGAAACACCAAATGTTTTAAGCATATGCGTAATTGCTTTTTCTCTACAGAAACTGTCATAATGGTTGGAGTATTCTGTTGATAAAAGCATGCATCACAGGATTAATAGAAAAGGATTGTAAACTGAATGAGCCGCAAGTCAAACCAATTATTTGCCACTCGGTGTCGGTTAAGACTTTGTTAAAGAAGACAAGTACATAGACTTCATGTTTGAATTGCAACTCACATTTATGATTTCAGATGTATGGAGATTGTGGATACTAACAGCAGTTCTTTGTATATTGCTGCTTAGTTCTAGCAGTAATGCTAGCATTTTTGTTGGTAAAAGCTAATTTAAAGAAAGCCTCTGGGCTTGCCTAGCCTGAGACACTAGAATTCTTGTGATGTGACTGGTTTAATGAACTGTTTCTGTTTCTCTTGTCTGTTTTTCTGCAGAGCCTTTTAGTGCTTCCGTCTGGGTGATGATGTTTGTGATGCTTCTCATTGTGTCCGCCATGGCTGTCTTTATATTTGAGTATTTTAGCCCTGTAGGATATAACAGGAACTTAGCACAAGGGAAAGGTAAGCTTTGCAATTTACACAACCTTAGGGCTATAAAAACAAAGCAAAACAAACAAACAAACAAAATGTATTTACCATCCTTTACCCTGTATCTTTTAAAATAAATGTAACGTAGGAATAAAACAGTAAAAGCAGTTATGAAAGCATGCTTGCTCTTCATTTAAAATGTGATTTCTTGAGGCCTTATATACTCATGTCTATATTCTAATTCATTGCAATAAAGATGTAGAAGGATAAGTGATATTAAAGAGAGTTGTATTCAGGCAGCATTATGTTAGTATACTGTATCAGTTGTAGGGCGTCAGCTTTAAAAAAAAAGCATTGAAATACTCTTCAGTCTCCTGACTTACGAATTCACAGATAGTTCAGAGATAATGATCTCCAATGGTGAGGTTTGGTGGCTAATCTGGAAAAGCAGCTGTTACGTTGTATATAGTTTTATATAGTCCATATAAAAAGGTATGGTTCTCTTGTGGTGAACTCATCCTTGAAATGAGGCCAGTGGCAGAAGGGCATAATTTCTTACTTTGTAGCATTTGTGGCTGTAGAAACTTCTTTTTGAAAATATAGTGACACAACAAATTTAATACAGAACACGTCTTTCTCAGTGAAAGATACAGTTGTATACTATTAACACTCTGACCTGAGAATGATGATTTCATGTACCATGGTGCCCTCATCCTTCCCTTTCTTCACTTTCAGTTCAGAGTGTGGACAGTTTTTAATTTCTGAACCATACCTTGTTTTATAACGATGTCTCTCAGGTTGGTGAACATAGTCCTAGAGACTATAACAAGCTAATGTTTTCTTCTAGTTGGTGGTTGGTTTGTTCCCTGAACAAGGAGGGTTTTGTAATGTTCAGATATTGTCAACATTTCAATAACTTGGTAAATTTGTAACCTATGTCCAAAATAAACACTGTATTAGGAAGAGGAAAGGAGAAGTTTGTACAGACACTGGGGATCTGCAGCCTGGGCTGTTCTTTTCTCTGTCACATTATGTGATTATGTAGTGGCTACAAATTTATATTATGGCACTGCAACATCATAACTTAGCAGTAGAGGCTTGCCACAAATCCAGTTGCTATTCATTTGAAGCTGGGGAAGCTTAAAAATAATGTGACTCTTTATGTAGATTATTGTACTTTCTGTGTATTTTTAGTAGGATGAAACTCAATGGTGGTAAAATCTTCAGTAGTTTTCTTGGTATATACTTTCATTCGTATTACTGCTCAGAAAATACTTACTATTCATCAGCTCAATCTTAAATGGCCCTATAGGATAGCTTCATAAACCAAAAGGCAGCTCCATTATGATTATTTTACTGCGGTCTATCTTAGCAATGCAGTAAAAATAGAAAAAAGATAATCTAAGATGTGTTTGAGTCTATCAAGAAAATTTGCACTGTTACATGGAGCATTTCTACTGAAATGACAATATGCACTGAGTATACCAACTTTGGATTTTATTCCTTTAATAATTATTTTTAATAATGTAAACTAAAGTTAACAAGTAAATCTGAGTTTTAGTGTGCATACCCATAGGCAGGAATAGAGGTAATATTGGAGGAGTCTGCATAACAGCTTATTGTCTGAATTGTCCCTTAATTCAAAAATGAGTACTTTTGAAAAAGTTGGATGAGTCACGTTCAGGAGCAGCCTGTTTCTCCATTGAACACACAGGGAATCTAGATGATGTCTGCACTGTACTAACCTAAAGCTGGGTAAGAGGAATCTTCCCTTTATTCTCAGAGGACTCAACAAATATGGTCTTTTTAGTGGATAATATCTCTGCTAACCTGCTTCTGCTAGTCCATGGGCATGAAGTGAGGGCATTATGCTGACAACTTTGGGTGCCTTCGGATGAATTCAAAGCTGACTGAAAAAAATTACAGAACTGCACAGATTACCTGGGCCAGGTTTCTGCCTGTAATACCAGTGCATTTGTACCTGTGAGGTAGCCTGAGTCTAGCTATAAGTTATATAACTGTACAGGTGGCTCTTTTTTGTTGATTTATTTTCTGAGTGCAGTGTTGCTTAAAAGTAGGTGAAATGTTTACCCATTTTGATACGCTTATCTGAGAGTACATAAAGTTCAAAAAATATAATGTTGAAGATAGGAGCTTATAAAAATACTTTGGGTGGGAAAAGTATTGGAATCAAATCATTAAGACTTATATCCACAGTTTTCCATTTTACATGTCAGCTGGTACAGAATACTGAAAGGGGACATAGCGTGGCACACACCTTACTGCAAGAGACATCAGTTTGGTCTCCTCCAAACCTATGTTTGCAGTCTCCATTTGAAAACTGCTGAGGTAAATACACGTAGAGAAGTGTTGAAATATTTTTTGCAACAAATATGGAAATAAATGTCATTACAGCAGAAAGTACCGACACTAAATTCTGTGATTACATTGGGAGGACAATGAATATGTATAAAAATATTTTTCGTAATGTGTTGGTGAGTGCTTTGTTGTTATCATGTAGTTATGTATTTGTGGTATCTTACCACAAATATACTTGCAACTAAAACAAATGCTCTTTGCAATTCCAGATCCCCATGGACCATCCTTCACCATTGGCAAGGCAGTGTGGTTACTCTGGGGCTTGGTATTCAACAACTCTGTGCCTGTGCAAAACCCCAAAGGGACGACCAGTAAAATCATGGTGTCAGTTTGGGCCTTCTTTGCTGTCATTTTCCTGGCTAGTTATACTGCCAACTTAGCTGCATTTATGATTCAAGAGGAATTTGTTGACCAAGTGACTGGACTGAGTGATAAAAAGGTAGCTCTTCTACCTTAAAAGACATCAGTGTCTGTTCTTCGTAATCTTTATACAAATTTGTACTCTGTACTAAAACCTCATTAACTAAAACTGCATTAATTGATAAGTACATTAATTTTGTGAAAAAAATGGAAATAAGTTCTTGTTAGATTAAAAGTAATGCTTCATGAACATACAAAAGCTTGAAAAAACTGAAAAGTCAGCTTGAATGCATGGAATACATTTAAAAATATTTAAACATCTCTGTTTAAAATGTTAGTAGTTTATTAATTGGCAGAATATTCATTAAACCAGAAACTATCTAGTAATCATCTGATTACTATCAATACTAATTACTAAATACTAATTACTAATACAAATTACTAATCAATGCTCCTGAAAAAAAAATATGTCTTTTTGCTTTTCATGTAGTGTGGAAGGAAGTCGGAGAGAGTTCAGATTTAGAGTGGTGCTAGCATGACTAGACAAATAGAAACAATAATAATCCATACGTGTTCCCTGTGGACACTCGAATATTTTCCTTGTATACCATATGAAGAATAAAGAGTAAAAATAAAGTTGAGATGTACATTACCTGGGATAAGGCACAGAATTTTGATTGTGGAAGTGGCTTTCCTCAATTCAAGAACTTTTTGTGAGAATTCTGTTTTGAGCAGTAGACTCTGATAGTTCACTTAAAGCTTGCTAAAGTTTCACAGAAATAGATAATAAATATGCTTATTTTTGCATATTGTTCTAGCTTGACTGAATTTTCATCTGCTGAAAGTATTCAAGGTCTTGGTACTTGTGAATTTTAATCAATTGTCCTATAAATCAGAAACCCAGCAATTATTTATTTCTTGTTTCATTTGTGACCACTTTGTTGAAGTGGTATTGCAGAAAGTGGTTGAAGTCTGTTTGCAAAATTATTGTAGTGATGGATATACACAAAACACATAAAGGGCACGCTGTTCTCAAGTTTGTGCCCAGTTGTTTAAAAATAAAACTAAATCTCAACATCGAGAGATAATATTTCAATAGACTATAGCACAAGGGAGAACTTTACAGGGAATTTATTTCAAAGGACAGAAGACAAAGGAAATTGTTATTCAAAAGAGGGCAACAGCTCAGATAGACTTGTCTGTTTTCAGTGATCTGAAATATCAAAGTATGAATTTCAAGCATGGCTAGGGGAAAGATAGATATAAAGAAAAGAAAAATGGTAGTAGTTTTGTTTTCATTAGGTTGTGTTGTAGCAAAACCTTTGAAAGAATGTGACTACTATAATACCTCTATTTTAAAATATTACTTAATATGATACAGATAAAAGGTATTTTTCTAACGAGGATTAAAAAGATGGATTTGAAAAATCTGTTCAACTATTTGTGATTAAGTACAGAATGTTTTCCTGATAAGTCCTGATCAGGGCAGGCTTTGGCTTTCACCTGGAATAGTGCTGGTGTTCAGGTCTGCCAATTCATTTGCCACTCTCACCTGTGGGCTGGGTAAATTTCAGTATTTGTTCTGTAGCCATTGGCTCATATCTTCCTCATTTGTGTAATTTTCCTGTTCTGTCTACTAAACAGGATTTCATTTCTAAAAATAAAAAAGTAAAAAAGGACAAAATAAAAATAGAAAAATACTTGAATTGGAAAACAGCATCTGCTTATGTGCAGTCTTGTCATGATTTGTTTGATCTCTATCTTTTTTTAATTTATTTTATTGTATGGTTCTTCAAATCCTGCCTGAATTATACAGGGATATATCAGGGGAGCTATACCTTTTGTGATTAAAATAGTTAAACAAGCCAGAAATCCAGAAAAGCAATAATCTATTTAAAATACTCTTTGTCATACACAGGTTTTGCCTCCTCTACAAAGCTGAGCTTTTTCAGATTTTCAAAATTTCACATAACTAGGGATAATTTATGGGTATATAATGATTCGTGTTAAATAATTTTACTCCTCTCAGCCATGTTGCTGCAATGCCGTTAGTAGTAGATCAGTTAGGAATCTGCAGTACTGTTGCTTGGTGAATAACTCTGTCCTTTGCTGCAAGCAAAGCTGTCATGGGCAAAAGCCAGTGTGAAGGGACAGAAGTGAATATGAGTTAAATTAATTGTAAAGAAGTAATATCTAGAAGTCCACAAAATTCTGGAACAATTGACAACTTTTTAAATAGGAACATAACTAGGGACCTATCAAAGCTATCTTTTTTGGTTAATTTTATTTTTTTTAATGACTGAGCATAATTTTAACCCATAAACTTGAAGATTCCTTTATTATCTTTGTTAGTAGAATTGGCCTTCCAAAACTCATGCATGGCTGGTAAATCAGTTCATTGAACCCATTTCAGTTCCCTTGAACCCGTTTTCCTACTCCCACAACTGAAAAGTCATGCACTTTTGTCAGTGCTGCCCTGCGATAAAGCATTCCCAATTGGAGGTGCTGGCGGTTCTCAATCCAGCTCCATTCAAGACAGATAATAGAGAAGATAAACCAGGAAAATAAGCATCTCTGAGCAGTCATCCCTGACCCTCATCCTTCAAAACCTTCCCATACAGGGAATGTATTCCACCATCATCTAGTTCCGTCGTTTTGCTGAACACATGGTGACATGCTGCTTACCCTTCTCCTTGGCTTCAAGACTTCTCGATAGTTTCCTCATCCTTCATAATGTTGCTAATGAACTTCTGAATGCTGTGTCATCTGTGTGTCACCCAGAAACACATGGCACAGCGTGTACTGGAATTACTGGAAGTGGGTGTTCATAAATTCAAATGATTCAGAAGATGAGAAGAAAATTATATTTTGACATCCTCGTATATGTAAAAGATTTCAAAAAGCTTTGTCTTCATAAAAAGGTACAGAAAATGAGTCCAAAAGTATCAAGCAAAGCTGGCACTCATGGCACTTGTTACTTTTGAGACCTCGTCTGTTAAAAGAGAGACAAGATCACTATGAGAGAGTACAAAGCACTGGACTACTGTCTAGCAAGCCTTTGTTTTTGTCTGCTGTGGTTCTGCCACACAGTCACATTTTAATGTGTCCCATGTGTGTGTGCTCAAGGGGATTCTCTTTAGCCTTAATAAGAAGCCTTAATTATGCCATTTGCAGGTTCCTTAATTTTGCAAGATTCATAGTATTTTTTTTTTTTTTTTTTTTTTTTTGTGGAATAAGATAGGATGAGCTCTCTAGTTACTTAGAGAGATGTTTGGTTTGTGTCATAACAGAGCAGAGTGAACTCAAAAGTCAGTATGGATTATGAGGTAGCTAGGGTGACCCTCTCACCCCAGTCCATCTCTCCACTTCAATATTAGACCTATGCAGTACTTTTTGAAACTTGTTGGACAAAGATATTGAACAATGATTATAATGATAATCTTGGAAATACTAAATACAGCAGCTATATTTTTCATGATCAGAAATCAGCATGTCAGTGCTTTCCATTTGGTAAAGGGAGAAAACAGAGTTCAATTTATTTATTTTTTCTCCGCTATCACCATCCATAACTTCCATAAAAATCTCTGTTAGCAGACAGAAAATGTTTACCATTTGCTATTATTGTAGTAATTTCTTCACAGTTCCTTAAAATACTTCAGAACAATAATGAACCGCTCTGAATACCAGCCTTTTCAGACAGGTGTGCAAATCAGCATACTAAATCAGTATTAAACATTAGTGAAAGATATTTTTCCTAGCTTTAATGAAATTGTCATTTTTCTTAATGCATGTAGATAAAACAAACTAAAATGGTAGGAGTGTTTTCTCAGCCCAAACATTCTGTTTGGGATTTCTAGATCATTAGGACTGTGTGCCACAGATCTAGCAGCAGGCATAGCAGGGGGAAACAGGAATGAATTGCTTAATCATCTGAATAATTGTAGATCTCCCCAATTACATTTCAAGTAGGGGGTTTGTGTATTATATTTAAGGATTTTATTACCAATTAAAACAAAAACAAAAATATTTCAGAAGAATTCTAGGAAGGAAATTGTTTCCTAACAGACATTAAATATTTTAATTTCCATCATGGGGTATCAGGGAAAATGACTGCATCTATAGATTCAATGCTTTTTTCTTTCTTTCATGCCTGTCCCATAGATGTGTGCTGAATCACAGAGCCTCCATACTTCTCTAGGACATGTCAGTTTACAGAAGACAAGTTTAAAATTGCTGATAAGAAATTTATATAACTTAGACGCGAATGCAACATTTTTAAAAACATTGTAAACTGTTTCTTTGTAATATTCAAGTAGTCTATGAGCAGGCAGTAGTAACAATCGTTTGAAAACAAAAACAAAAACAAAAACAAACTCCTCATGACTGCTAAAATTTGTTGGTTGAGTGCCTTGTGCCAAAAAAATCTAGTCAATGGATGGTGTTTGGAACCATTCAAGTCTCTGAATTTTCTGTACTTATTCCACGTACAATTTTTTTAATCAATTGAGTTACTTGTTATCCTTATGACCTTTAAATGAACCAGTACTTTCTATTAATCTCTGCTTTCCTGCAGAAATATTTTTGTGTTCTGTTGAATGTTCAGTTTGGGACAGATACCTCAGTTCCTCCAACCATTCCTATGGGAGAAAACTGCCCCTAACAACTTTCACATCTATGAATGTTCTTGAAAAGTGAGACTACGCAAACCAAAACTCCATTTGTAAACCACCCTGATACTCCACCATGATCTTCCTCTTCAATCCCCTTGTCATACCCCAGAATTAGGATCTGAGGTTCCAGAATTCTCACCACAGTTGAATTTCCAAAACCACCAACTGCATGACCAGCATCATTTTTTTACAGATCTTGAAATTGGCAGTGATCTTTGATTTTTTTTTCTCTCCCGTTTTATTGGTTGGAAAACTTGAAACATATATTAGGAGTTACTGAAAGCCATCTCACTACTTCAGGAATTAATTATCTGACCATTTTATTAAAGTTAATAGCAAGTGACATCTATATCGGTGGAATCTCTGGACATTAGCTTAAGAGCAGGGTTAGCCTCAGTGCCACATCCTAAACACAAAAAACGAGACAGCAAACATAGACTAAGAACCATGACTGGTATACAGTGCAATTTTGGTGCATGGGTCAATTAATATGTGTAAGGTATTAGTAAAGTAATAATTTAAATGGTAAAGCTGTGAAAAGGGAAAATGAGAAAAGTACAACATCCGTTAGCTAGATGAACAGAGAAAAACAAAGTTCATTCCTTTATGCTTTGTCAAAATATGCATAATTAAAATGGAGCACTTAATTGTAGTTCTGTAACATGAAAATATTGTTGTAGCCATAATTTCACAGTCAGGGTTTGATGGAATTGAAAACATTCCCACTTTTTGTGTAAGCCTATTTGTATTCTCTTTCCAAACTGGCACTGGATCCTCAGAATTCTTAATGCCCTGAGACTAAACTTTAAGAAGAGGACTAGTGCATACATAGCCCAAAGGAAGCAGCAGCTGTATAAATATTAGCTCTCTCTTGCAGCACGGGGTACATAAATTGCTCTTCTAACTTTGACAATAAAAACAGAGTTCATTTTACCATGTAATTCATGGGTGACTGCTTTTATCAATACTCAATTGCATTTCCTTATTAGCCAATAGTTCCTCTAAGTTGAACAGCATTCTAAAATTTATTTCTTAAAGAAACATTTTACCTTGATCTTAAAGTGTTTCATGGTACCTAATGAGAGATCTTGAAAAGCCACATATATAATTTTCAGGTCTGTTAGCAAGTGTTTGTGTGAGACTGTCTGAAACCTGAGTGTGCCCTGAGCTGTTGCTAATCCCTTTGAGATACTTCCTGGCTTGTTTGTCTGTGCTGATGCAATACTGATCGAGAGGGTGAAATTGTAGAATAAAATCTATATGCCCTCAGGCAATTGGTTTGTAGTTTTAAATTGTAGGAATAAACTGTGCTTAGGATTCTAGGTGTGAGAGCTCCAGAATCACTCTTCATATAAAGTGGTGAAACTGCTTAGCCCCTGGGAAGATAGAAGAACTGTTCTTCCCCCTGAATCACAGAGGTGGAAGGAAAGCTAGTCCTCACCCTTTCCCTCCCTGGGCACCAGCCTCCTGCAGTCACCCTCCAGAGCAGTGTTAGGCTCTGTGTCAAGTACTGAAAATGGGCCTTTTGCCTGTGCGGACCCACCATGTCTCAACTGAGATGAAGGTTGGAAATGAATTTCAACAAAGATACTGTTTTATTTTGATCATTAAGTACCAGTAGGTCTGCCTAGAGTTTGGTTTCTCTAGGGAGATGCTGGCAGATGGGGAGTATCTTCCAGTAGCTCTCTGCTCCAGATGCTGTGGTCCTGCCATATTGCAATGCACAGGAGAAAGTCGTATTGAGTGGCCAATCTGAGCTGTTTTTAATTTGGATGTAGATGTTTCTGTGTCGTTCAACCAGTGTGAAGATAATTTCTGTTATAATAGAGCTGGCAATTAACTCCAGGCATTATTTGCCTGGAATAAATTTGAGGCAGCCTATACAGTTTTTTTCTTTTGTACCTACAGTCGCCCTGATAGATATTACTTCCTTAATTGACATCTTCATGGATACCCATTTTGAGGCCTGAAAGACTTTACTTTTCCCTTTTCTCTCTAGTTTCAAAGGCCACATGATTATTCACCTCCTTTTCGATTTGGAACGGTCCCAAATGGAAGCACAGAGAGGAATATCAGAAACAACTACCCTGATATGCACCTTTACATGACAAAGTATAATCAGAAAGGAGTTGAAGATGCCTTGGTCAGCTTGAAAACTGGGTAAGCTTCTTCTATGGGTTTTAAAGAATACTATACACTTTGCAGAAACTGAGAAAAATTGATCTGTACTTACTGTGATACTTACTGAGCAGTGGTCTCAGGCATGGCGTGTAGTCCATGGAGCTTTGTTTTGCTTTGTTTTTTAAACTTCTTTGTACTGATATCAGAAAAGAAATTGAGCGCCTGTGATTTGTATGACTGTTTTAAAATTGTATGGAAGCTTCAATGCCCAATGTATGATAGATGCACAGGACAGAATTGCTATTCCAATTTTACGAGAAGGGATACAATTGCACCTGGATTTGGGTGTGGGCTCAACACGGATCATGATTTGTACAGTCCCTGCTTATCATTGGAGGACTCTCTCATAGCAATGTGTTTTCAAAAGGTGCATTTTTGACAAGGCTTGTTTGTCTGGGCAGCGTGCACTACCTAAGATTTCTTTTCACCTTCCCATCCTTTTGACATGCTTTTAGGTGCACTCTTAGATTTTCTTCCCCCTTATAATTAGCATGGCCTCTTGCTGTCAGATCTAAAGTCTTGACTTTGACCTTAATAAAATCTGTTGAGATGAGGTATTCTAAAGCGTGTTACCTAATTCTGTTTCTGACAATCTTGGCAAATATTCTGGCAAATTTTGTCTTTCTTCCTTATGCTATGCAATTTAGACTTGGGTGCTATCCATCCTTTTCCCTCTCTGAACTGGCTCATTCTGCCTTGTTGGTCAAAATGACAGGTTTTTCATTTTAATTGTCAAAAAGTTTGAATATGACTCACAGTTTTCATCATTATATATCAGCATGATATACATGTATAATGGTTTTAATAATCTTTTCTAAACATACAGACTTGATAATAACATGTATTTCTGTTAAAATAGTGGATTACAGAATTTATCCAGATCAGTGTTTTTTGTTTTGTTTGTCATGTGTTGTTTTTGTTTTATTATTTATTTATTTATTTATTTATTTATTTTAAGTGAGAAGACTAAATTACCAATAGCAGATTAAGTACATCAGCCCCAGTGGCTGTTTGATGGTACAGTTATTACTTACAATGAGAACAGGATATGTCATCTTATACTAAATTAGCTGTTACTTTTAGTCCATAGTGTGGGAACTGCCTGTCCTTTAAATTTTTGCTCTCCTTCCTCCAGATGTGTAGGGGATTGTAACATATTTCTTCTGTGAAAAAAACTGAACTTCTCCAAACTTTTTCATAGTATCCAGGTTCCCTTCCTTAAAAAGTTGTCCTTTGTATAGTTTTGTTTGCCACTGTCTCCATGTACTCCCTGCATTGCCATTTCTAAAGGTGTTCTGAAACGGCATTTCTCAAGCAGGCTTTGTCCCATCCTAAGATAGACATGTAACATAAGGTGAGTTGGACCTCTCCCAAGGTCTTCCAAACTGGGGGCAGAATTACTGCTCCTGCCAGCCTGTGCAAGTTGTATTTCCTGGGAGACAGCTAAATTGTGCATTGTAGATACTCAGCTGAATTATTTTCCTGCTGTGAATTTTTGAACAGGTAGCTATCCTTAATTTCAGCCATTTCTAGGGCTTGTTTGGGTTTATTTAGGGGATATATATTCTTTGTACTTTTCATCTGCTATTTGTGCTACTGGAGACCCTGAAAAAAGAGTGTTAGATTTAAAATAAGGCCAATTGTCAGACACTTTATCATGAAAAGGAGTGAGCTGCCTGGCTGCAAGGGAGTTCAGGACATTCACTAAAACTCAGGCTGGCTGCTCTTGTGCCAGCTCTTCCAGCTGCTCTTCCTTAAATGTTTTAGTCCTTTGACAGCAATAAACCATTCATTTGTAAATAGATGTTTGTTTCCACTGGAGTTTCCTCTTCTAAGTGATTTCCCAGTGTGAATACTCTTAAGTGTCTACCTTGCTCCTCTTGACTGACATTTCTCTAGCAAATGGTACAAATAAGCTGCCATGTGTGGTGTTTTCTGCATCAGTGTAACTGCTACATACTGCTGCACTCCTTAGTATTTTGTCCCATAGCACCTACAAGATTAAGCAGCATGCCATCAGCTGCTGAAATTTTCTATGATACAATTGTCATGTTGAGTTTGCTTAGATCACATTTTTGGACATTCCAGCAGAAAAGTAGTGTCAAATGGGCTTATGTATTTTCTCCCTGTACTTTCTGCCAAGCAAAAACTGTGCAAAGCCCTAATCTCTGTGGTAATTGTGGGTAATAAGCTCAGTTACGGATCAGGCAGCATGACTGTATCTTCTTTTTGACTCAGAGTAGTTTCTCTCTAGAAAGATGATCTCATTTAGGTGACCAAACCAATCAGCCTGTGTCGTTGTCCATTGTCAATTGCACCTTTGTCCCACTCATCTTCTCCTTTTTGCAAAGACATTTGGTGAGGATGTGAGGCAGTTCCAGTGGCTGACACCTCAGGCATCTGTGAAGCTTAAAGTGTCCTGAACGAAGGAGATGAGCCTGTGTAATATGGGACTGTAATAATTTGCATTCTCAGTAGGAAAGACAATAAAAGCATGAACTGGTATTTGTCAGGGTATCACAATTGCCTGCCTCTTCTCTTTTTGTCCAGTCTTATATTCTTCAAAAACAGCATTTTTCACTTTTTCTACTTTTTTTTTTTTGTTGTTGTTGTTGTTCTCTTCCTCAGTATATATGTTTTCTCATCTGTGGCATCCTTCCGAACATCATCTTCCTTTCTCCATCATGATTTTTTTTGACGAGATTGCAGATTATTTTACACTTTCATATGAAGTTTGCCCTCTCGTCCTTCTCTAGAATAGATCAAGCTGTCACCTTCCCTACTTCACTGGAGCCCATGGGTTTGGATCCTTTGTGCCCCCTGGAGTCTATGTTGCTGCTGCTTTTTTGAGAATGACATATCATTCCTTCCACAATCTTTTTCTGCTTCCCAGCAAATATATAATTTCTACTTTCTTCTTCAGCATGTGTGTGTCCTGATTGCAACTATTTCATTTGTTTTCATCTGTATATCTTGTCAAAGTTATCCCTAGATTTTTTTTTTTCTTCTCATTTCATCATCGTCATCATTGGTAGCATATAGCAAACAATTTTTCTTACATATCAAGCAGCTTGCTGCTTCTGCACAGCTTTTTGAAGATGAACAACTTGAAAATTATAGACTCCTAGACTATAGACCTGGTAAGGACTTACAAAGATTGGCTGATGGATATTGCTGCTGCCAGTCAAAATAAACAGTGCCTGTGTTCCTCATGAAGAATTTTGATATAACCTGTATGTATTTTGCATATCACTTTAAAAACTACTTTTATTTAATTGAAGACATAAGATTTAGTCACATTTGACTCCTCATATACAGTGTTTGATTCCAGTTTTAGGGTGTAGCAAAAATACCAGCAATCAGGCAATACTTAGAGTTTGAAAAATACTGCCCATATGGCATCTGATCTAAATAAAATAAAGCTTTTAAGTGGTTGATTCTCACAGTTAGTATAGTTTTGCTATTTCTCAGACTCTTAAATTTCTAGATTAATTAAGGTGCTAACGGAGCCAACTAGGAAAGGTGCCCTCCTAGACCTGTTGCTAGAAAACAGAGAGGGTCTGGTGGGAGATGTGGTGATTGGTGGCCGCCTCGGTCATAGCGACCATGAAGTGGTTGAGTTCAAAATTTATGGTGACAGAAGGAAAAGTGCCACCAAAACCTCATCCCTAGATATGGGGAAAGCGGACTTCAGGCTGCTCAGGGAACTAGTCAGCAAGGTCCTATTGTATTGTATGCCATTGTTTTATGATCAGTTCATTGGAACAGGCTGCCCAGGGAAGTGGTGGAGTCACCATCCCTGGAAGTCTTCAAAAGACGCTTAGATGTACAGCTTAGGGATATGGTTTAGTGGAGGGCTGTTAGCGTTAGGTTGGAGGTTGGACTCGATGACCTTGAGGTCTCTTCCAACCTAGAAAATTCTGTGATTCTGTGATTCTGTCCCCTGGGAAACTGCTCTTGAAGGCCTCGATGTCCACCAGTGCTGGTCATTCTTTAAGCGATGCCTCCTAGAAGCACAAGATCAGGCAATTCCTAAATATCACAAGTCAGGCAGGCGGGGCAGGAGGCCGGCGTGGCTGACCAGGAATGTTCTAATGGAGATTAGGCGGAAACAGAGAGTGTTCCGCTACTGGAAGGAGGGCCAGGCGTCATGGAAAGAATACAGGGATGCTGTTCGTGTTTGTAGGGAGAAAGTTCGTGTGGCCAAAGCACAGCTAGAGTTGAAGCTGGCTGTGTCTGTGAGAGAAAATAAAAAGGATATGTAAATGGAAAAAGGAGAACTAAAGAATACATAGGGCCGCTCCTTGATAGGGAAGGTCTCCTCACAGACGATGACATAGGCAAAGCAGAGACGCTTAACGCCTTCTTTGCCTCTGTCTTCAATGCCGATGATGGGCTTCGGGACCCAGGGTGCCCTGAGCTGGAGGGCCGGGACGGTGGGGATGACAAACTCCCAACTGACCCTGAACGTGTGCGGGATTTGCTACTCCACCTGGATCCCTACAAGTCCATGGGTCCGGATGGGATTCATCCCCGGGTGCTGAAAGAGCTGGCGGATGTCATCGCGGAACCTCTTTCAATTATTTTTCAACGATCCTGGGAATTTGGAGAGGTCCCGGTAGACTGGAAGCTGGCAAATGTTGTGCCAATTTTCAAGAAGGGTCAGAAAGAAGACCCTAGCAATTACAGGCCTGTCAGTCTCACGTCAGTGCCTGGTAAAATCATGGAGAAGTTGGTTCTCGGACTTATTGAGGCGCACCTGGGGGACAAAGCAGTCATTGGTCCCAGCCAGCATGGGTTAGTGAAGGGTAGGTCCTGCCTAACTAACCTGATTTCCTTTTATGATAAGATCACCCGTATGGTGGACCAAGGGAAACCAGCTGATGTGACTTTTTTGGACTTCAGCAAGGCTTTTGACACGGTTTCCCATAGGATCCTACTGGACAAAATGTCCACCATACAGCTAAATAAAAACATCATACGATGGGTGAGCAATTGGCTAACAGGCAGGGCCCAAAGGGTTATGGTAAATGGGGCTGCGTCAGGCTGGCGGGCAGTCACCAGTGGGGTCCTTCAAGGCTCCATTTTAGGGCTGGTACTTTTCAATATTTTTATAAACCATCTGGATGTAGGAATAGAAGGTATTTTGAGCAAGTTTGCTGATGACACCAAACTTGGAGGAGTTGTGGACTCAAATGAGGGCGTAAAGGCCTTACAGAGGGATCTGGACAGGTTGGAGAGCTGGGCAATTACCAACCGCATGAAGTTCAATAAGAGCAAGTGCCGGGTCCTGCACCTGGTACGGGGAAACCCTGGCTGCATGTACAGACTGGGCGATGAGACGCTGGAGAGCAGCCTAGAAGAGAGGGACCTGGGGGTCGTGGTAGACAGCAAGTTGAATATGAGCCAGCAATGTGCCCTGGCAGCCAGGAGGGCCAACCATGTCCTGGGGTGCATCAAGCACGGCATTGCTAGTAGGTCAAGGGAGGTGATTGTCCCGCTCTACTCTGCGCTGGTGCGGCCTCACCTCGAGTACTGTGTGCAGTTCTGGGCACCACAGTATAAAAAGGACATGAAACTGTTGGAAAGTGTCCAGAGGAGGGCTACGAAGATGGTGAAAGGCCTGGAGGGGAAGACGTACGAAGAACGGCTGAGGTCACTGGGCCTGTTCAGCCTGGAGAAGAGGAGGCTGAGGGGAGACCTCATCACAGTCTACAACTTCCTCGTAAGGGGGTGTTGAGAGGCAGGAGACCTTTTCTCCATTAACACTAGTGACAGGACCCGCAGGAACGGGGTTAAGCTGAGGCAGGGGAAATTTAGGCTTGACATCAGGAGGGGGTTCTTCACAGAGAGGGTGGTTGCACACTGGAACAGGCTCCCCAGGGAAGTGGTCACTGCACCGAGCCTGTCTGAATTTAAGAAGAGATTGGACTGTGAACTTAGGCACATGGTCTGAACTTTTGGGTAGACCTGTGCGGTGTCAAGAGTTGGACTTGATGATCCTTAAGGGTCCCTTCCAACTCAGGATATTCTATGATTCTATGATTCTATGATTCTAATTAGTGTTAGTCTCTTGGGATGTGTTGGAAATATTTTCTTCTTTGAGACCATCATGTTTGATATGTAAGGTCATTTAATTTAACTGGATGGAGAAAGAAGGAAGGAGACAGGCATAATACTTCAGGTGCGCAGATTTCTGTAAGATATATATAAATTTTTGTCAGAGACATGCACGTCTCTATCTGTTTCGGGAAGAAAAAAAAAAAGGTTGTTTTCTTGCCTTTTCACAAGAAGTGAGCATTCAGCTGTCTGAGTTGAGTCACTGATATGGCCAGGAAAAATCCAGGGGCAGAAATATGAATAGGAATGTGTATGAAATGTGTATGGTTTAGGGGTTTGATAGGTTCTGTTGTTGGAGGATTGCAGTACATGCAGAGATGAGCATGTGCACATTATTGTGTCAAGGAAGCCTTGAATAAAACGCCAAGACCCTTCCTGTTTGCATCATTAACAGAGTAAATGCACAGTGTTTCAAAATCAGCTTACATGGAAAGCATCATTCTCAGAAAGAAATGACTGGGAAATACTGCAAACTCAAAGGGAAAGACGATTTGTGCTTTAGGCTGACATTGACGTTAAACCTTCTCCTGCAGGTGAAGTTCCTGGTTCATTGCAATGTACCTGTGAAGACTTGTTGCTATCAGTAGTGGAGGCAAATTTATCAGTTGTATTGGCTTTTTTCCTTTGTTTGATAAAAAATCAATCTTTGATTCTGACAACACTAAAAAATACTATCTGTAAAGTCTCAGTAATATCTACCTGTTGTCAATAGGGTCTCAGTCCTGTGAGGCAGAGATACATTTCTCAGAAAGCTGCCGAAACATTGTTTCAACAAAACAAAGAACATTTTGTATTCCCTTTATTAATTAAAACTAGCAATTTCCACCTATGCCTGTTGACAAGGAACAAAATTCATGTACCTTGTTATTGGAGTACTGCTTAATATTTTTTTTCAAAACAGTAAAATAAAAGATTCAACAACATACAGTATTGAAAGTAGTCACAGTTTTACAAGCTTGCCAAAAATGTACTGGTGTTTTTTTTCCAAACTTCATGCACGTAAGTGGGCAGCTGAACCAGATGTGCTACCTGTAGATCTCTCTAGACAGAAGTTCAGGAATTTTCCTCAGGTTTTTCTTCCTTTTCTTCAATGAAAACCGAAACAGCAGTTATTATCCAGATAGTGAAGAGTGCAAGAGACTATGTTAGCCAATGTCTTCTTCATGGGAGAAGTCCAGCTCTGTTAGAGTCATGGTGGCTTCTTCATCTTCTTCAGATACTTCTTAATAATACAAAGTTTTTAAAATGCACTAGAAGTATTTCTGTCCATGCTGTGTTTAATCAAACTATCCTTCCTGAATCCACTGCACAGGACAGACAACTAACATTTTATTTCTTGAAGAGAAAACAATTCTTTGAATTCATAACCAAGTTGTTTTTACAGTGGCTGTTTGGGTGTGTTTGTTTCCATTTGCCTTGCTGTATTTTTCCAACCTTTTCTAGACGAGGTTAAAGATAGATAATGCTGTCCTTTTCCAAGGCAAACAACCTTATTTGTTATAATGCTTTGGTGTGGGTTGTGTCAGCTTGGAGTTGTGTTTGCATGTAACATTTCTCCATGTATGATTGTTGTGCTGCCGTGTAAAAGTGTAAAGAGGAGAACATTCAACAGCAATATATTGGAAGTGCATTGAATGTTCTCACCCTTGCCCTAGCACAGCTGCAGTGGTGTATTGTCTGGAATTTAACTGCTAATGGCTGAAATGAGAAAAATTCTTTGGGATATTCTTTTCCAACTATACAAATAAGATAGGAAGCTTTCACTTGCCTATTCCTCGTCACTGATGAATCCATCTTTTTTTTTTATTATTATTATTATTTACTTCCTTAATTTTGCCGGATAGGGAGAACACAGGCTAGCATCACAGCGTGTATCTTTTTTTTTGTGAAAAGAGATGGCCTATTTAGTTGATGCTGTTTTCTGGCAGCATATTGATGTGAGGACTTTATTTCAGTTTCATTGCAAAAAGCTGTCAATAGAGCTTGTTTCAAGGAAACTGCGGAAATGAATCCCTTGTGTTCCACGGGCAAGCAATCCCTTGCTATACACCTGCAGATCCCTTTGCTACCATGAACGTTTTTCAGTTTTTATTTGCAGCCACAGCTGTGACTATAAACTCAAGGATTTGATGCTGAAGTTTACTTGGGATTCCATCTGCCTTCCTGTTAATGACTGCAATATTTGGTAGTTTATGCACATCAAGGTCAGTGTCTTATTCCCTCCTTGTCTGTGGCATACTGGCAGAAATATGAAGCTGCTTTAAATGAATGCCATGGTGACAGCCTTTCTGCCAGACACTGGACAGGTATGGCCTCGCATGCAGTGGTTTATCAAATTTGAACTGTCCTAAGAATATGTTATTGACCTGCAGATGTGGCCTGAGCTGTTAGTTGCTTTGATAGGAAGAGGTGACCAATCTACTCCTCAACATTTTTAATGACAGATAATTGTGCTAGACAAAACACCTGGAAGAGGCTAACTGAACTGTGTGGAAGTTATTCTCTCTGCCCCACAGACACACACTCTCCCACCTGAAAACAATAAAAAGTTTTAATTATTTTAAAGCATGCAATCGTACTGAACAGAGAAAGTGCAAGAGAAAACCCCAGAAGGCTCTGATGCCCTTTTAACCCTCAGTCCCTAAGCTTATTGACCTGAATTGGATATTTGTTGTGTTAACAATGCTTATAATCATGTCCAATTCACAGCTTTGCACATCCCATTATTTGTTGAGCAGATATAGACTGGTCAGAGGCTGTGCTGGCAGCTTCTGCAGTGTGTTACAGGCACAACCAGGAGGCAAACATCTCCATTTCTGTCAGGTGGAACACAATTCAGATTATGCCCGGCAGGTCCTTCTGTTCATTAGGTCTGTCAATTAACATGGTAGTGTGCCTAAAATAAAAACACAACAACAACAACAAAAGAAGCTTGTCTTTTGGACAGCCAGCTGACTTCTTCGCTTGGATGCAAACCCATTTTTACAATTGCTCTCAATTTATTCTTTAGAAAAAATTCATCAAAATTTTCATCAAAGGAAAAGTTTCTAGTTTTTATTCTTTCTGAAGTTCATACCTTTTCACCTAAAATGAGGAGTAAAACTATGACATAAATTGCCTGTTTGAGAGAAAAATTATATCTTTAAATTTTACATAAAAAGCACAAGATCTTCATCATTCTTGTGGGCAGATAATAACAGCTTGTAACTGGAACTCAAAGAAGCATTCAGCTGACATAAATTTTTAAACTTTTAATCTAGTGGCTCAATATTTTCTGACTGTTTCTGATTGACAACACCTTCCAATATTTGTAATTGAGACTATTCACCCTTTTCTTAGACTTCTAATATTACAACTCATATAGCAATAGTTTTAGCAAATTTTGGAAAAACTACCTAAAGTGGTTGGCTTTGAGGGAAGAAGGGAAAGGTGAGTGGACAGCATGAGATATCTGTAGTCTGTAATCATTTATTGCTTGCAACCCTCCTGGGTGCCTGTTACGATACATGAAGGGAGACGTCTTTACCAGACGCACAAGTTTATGCAAATGAATATTAAAATAATATATGAAACCCTTAGTATTCAGCTCTCTTTCTAAGAATGATGTTTTCATGCCTTTTTATGGCCTACTCATGAAGTCTGCTTGGGTTTTGCAAAGCTTTCTAAAATCTTTGAAAACAGGATTAAAAAATGCAGTACATCATCTGAAATAACCAGTATTCAGATGGGCGATCCTTGCTCCAATCACATTTTTAAGATACCACTGAAACTACAATCTGAAGTTTAAGTATGTGCTGATGTTAATGAAGAGGGAGTGTGGTTCTCCCTCAAAGTGTCTCCTTCTCCTTTCAAAGTGTCTTTCAAGGACTTAAAGTCTTAGAGATTAGCCATTTGGGATACTCAGAATTCACTGGTTTAAATTACTGTAACTGAAACTTGTTTATTTGGAAAAATATATTCATTGATCTGCTCTTATTACAACAACAACAAAAATATAAATATTTTTATTTTAGGAATTAGCTCTTTAGCCTTTTTTTTTATTTATTTTAAGCAATATATTGAGTGATGAATCTAATTTGTATCTCTCAATGTTATTTCATTAAGGAGAAAATCACTGTCCATATTTTCATCAGATCTATAAGATATTCCTTAAAGAGACTTTTGTCAGTCCCTGAATGACCAAATTATTGTGCCAGGTGATCATGCCTTTAAAGGCGTGATAAAACCAAAATGTGAATGTCTAGAAGAAGATGGGAAATTAATATCTCAGATAATTCTCTGTCAATGGTACGTATATCTAATAGTAAGGAATATACAATAGCTTAGAGGACCGATATAACTAGCTTCTGGATAGCTCTATTCTCATAAAAAGCCACACACTAGACCGTTTTATTATAACTTTTTGACATTTTTGGAAAAGAAGCATGCATTTCAGCAGCTTGTCTGAAAAACAAAATAATAATAAAAAAAAGGCAGTAGATTGTGAGACAGAAACATGGGAACTCCTTCTAAGAAAAAACAACATGAACTGAACTTTAATTTTCTCAGTCAAATAAAACACAAAACCAAGATAGACTACATCTGAAGTGCAGGCAATGTTTGCCTTAAATAATATACAGAGTGTCATGTGTTATGCCTTCATACGTTCTGCTTTGTAGCTAGACTAGAAGTAGAGGTGAAAAATACTTTCAGAAATTATAATTCTGTAGAAGCCTTTAGTGGCAACAAGTTAAAATAATCACAACTGTTGACCATTTTAGATGTTTTTATTTAAGTGAAAGTGAACATTGGACTGTCCTTCTCTTGCTCTCCGCTTTTTGTTCTCTCTCGTCTCTTTCTTTCCTCCTTCCTGTTTGGCACCAGATTTTTCAAGTTCAGTGGTGACTGACATTATGCTGAAATTTCTGAGTTAAACTGGCATAGTTCTGGAGATCAGGTGTCGAGAATACCAATATTAAAACAAGCTCAGAAAGAAACTGAAAAAATTGGTGGAAGGTGAATTATCTGGCAGCTGTTAAACATGTTGGGGGATTTAATACAATCTCTAGCTCATAAAATCTCCATTCATCTGAAGCCAAGAAGATACGCAGGGAAAATGGCATCCACATGTCTTGTTTCTTTTATTCCTTCTGAAACATTTATAGTTTGCTTATGTCAGAGATATTGGGACTTAAATCTAAGCCAGTGAAGATCTACTGCCTATGTATAAGTATTCCTAACTGTAGATATGTCTGGGCAAGTCAAAGTCAAACTGGGCAAAGTTGCAAGTCAAACAGCCCTGAGTAAAGATCCATAACTACCTGGGAGAGCAAGATGTTTGCTATGTTCCAGAATGTCTATTTATCCCTACCAATTTTGTCAGTAAGTACTAAATTATTGTACAAATACAAATACGTTCTCCTTAAAACCATCTGAAGAAGCTAATAATGTGAATAATGATCTCCTTCCTGACATTCTGTAAAAAAACTCTCTGCTAAACAGTTTTCTCTCCTGGTTGGCTAGGGTCAGTCAACTTCTGAAATCAATAACTTCATTTAGTTTGGCATTCGATGGCTGGGGTAGTTTAATTTCAATTTACATTATGCTGCTTTCTTTTGGACTTCATTCTAATATCAATTTCAGTATTCATTCTAATATTTTTTTTTTGCTATTACAGTGGGTGAAAAGATTCTGAAGTGAACTTATAACCATAGACACTGAAAATAGGAATTGGAAAGCCAGTTTGCAACTGGGCAACTTCTATTTGTGCTGAAAGACTGTGGAGATATGAAGACATTTAAGATTGCTCTTCCATAGGCATGTTTTTCTTGGTGGTGGTAGTGTGTTTTTTTTTTTTCTCCTGGGGATCTGTTCACTCAAGGATCAATTCTGATCAATTCTAATAGCTTAAAAGAAACTTGTGCCTGAATCAGCATAGCTTCCTGCTTCTTGCTGGTGTTACTGCTGAAGTGAGCTGAGTACAGGGTTTGTACTACAAAGTCCCACCAAGCTGGTAGCATGGTGATAAGGACATCCTGTGGTATCTCCATTCACAGCAGGATTTTCTGGCATCAGTTTTTCTCATGTTTTATCCCTATTTCCCCATCACTTTCCAGTCTTTCAGGAAATACAGTGCTTCTTACATCCTTGTATTTCTTCCATGTATTGAAAAGTCTAAATAAATAATGAACTGTGTAGGACTTTATGTGCTGTTCCAGGGGACTCTGGGGTGAGGTTGTTTTTTACAGGTTTTGATGAAAAGGAAAATAACAATTTAGGTGCTTATTGGGATCTGACAAAGCAGTCACTGAAATGTCTGGGGAGGATCATACCTCAATAGTTTCAAATAATCTATAAACAGGAGCAGACATCATCATGTCCAGTAAAGCTGGGCCACATTATCAGGGCTTTCTTCATGGCCATTCAGATAAATGTTCTGTTGAGCTTATCCAGAACAAGTTGCCTCCAGGAAAAAAATGGCTTGTAGTGTGCTCTTCTGGTATATTTTTAAAAAGATTATTCATTTTGTCAACGTTACCATCACCATCATCATCATTATTATTATTTTACATAATGTAGTTATCAGCCTAGTGTCTTTAAATATTAAAAAGAACCTGGAGATAAAATGAGCAGGTGAAGGTAACTATATCCCATCTAACTGCTCTTCTTTTGAGAGGAAGCTATTCTAACTTTTAATGCTCATTTGATTTGGGGAGCAGATCAGCAGAGCAGGTGCTTGGTGAAATGTGCTGATTTCATCCTTCATTATGCTATTGTAACTGGGACAAAACCTTTAATCTAAAAATATATCCCCCCTACTTGACTTTTCAAATTTTGTGTTTTGATAAACTGATGCTTTAGAAGTACTTCATTGCTTGGCTTCTGCAACCCGAAATGGGACACTATTCCACTGCTAAAATTAACATAAAGGCATGCAACATTTTCCATCATTTTGTCACTAAGGCAAATATTATAGGGACTGGGAAGGAGGGTGCATGGAGGGGTGGGGATTGTGAACTCCTGTGAGTGAGAGGCTGAATATGTGCACTCAGGTAATTATGGGCAAGTCAGGCAGGAACTCCTCCAGCAGCCTGAGATGGCCCTGACAGGTGAGGTGAGCCTCTACAATCTCTCAGGTTTTGCAGGATGGTAATAATGTTTGTCAGATCTTTGTGCCTTTCAAGTTTTGCGCCTGCATTTTCTGTGTGAAGATTGAAGCGAGGACAAGTTTGAGTTGGGAGAGAACTTGGAAGGGGAGAGATCCACTCCCTGCTAATGAGTTCATCATTTAGGTGGGTTGAACTTTGCTAACCTGTGTTGTGGCACAGGGGTGGTCATTAAGTTAGCCCCTAATGAATTGGTAATGTCACGGAATGTCAAGGAATCCACCCAGTATATGTTAATTAAGTTAATTTAAGATTTGTGTGGACCTACTTGGATATATTCAAGAATCACTGTAGTGAAGTGCCATCAGATAGCCTGGAGTAAGGCAAAGAGAACTGGGGTTGTTTGGCCTGGTGAGCCTAAGTGTCATGCTAGCGTGCTTTTATTGAAGCCTCGTGTTTAGAGCAGTGTTCCTTTGCTTTGATTGCTGCATCACTCTCTAGTGACCTTTTGGCATTAGACTCCTGGACACATTTTTAGAGAGGCACAGATGAGGTTGTGTCTCTCACTGTGCACTCTTGTCATGCTTTCTTTTATCTCTTTGGTGGATGTGACAAAAACAAAACAACAACATAAACAACAAAACAAATCTGTAAATCCATCATATATTGCAACCAGGAAGTGCATGTTTGATTTAAAAGGCACTCTTCATCAAGAATAATGTAGAAAAATCATTGAGATAGAGCTGTTTACAGCAAAATGCAGTGCAAGCAAATCTCTGTGATGGTGCAATTAGTAAATTCTATGCATTCTTGTTTTGTGTAAGTCAAATCTGTGTTAGTAACAAATACACAGCTTTTGTGTGATCATGAAATAACATATTTGGGGTGTCAGAAAACATAAAGAAATGTAAGAAAAGGAACTGATTCCGAAGCTAATGTGGATCTGACAGATGAGCACTGTTCATCATCGAGTGTTGCCCACTTTAGCGAGAAATTAATTCTGCGGTATATATTGAATGATTGGATTTACTGCTCTAGTTGAAAACTGGAAGGTGACTTCAGTCATAATCCAGTTTCTCTGATCCTGAATGGAAACACAATATTATTTGTTCCATATGGCTCAGTGACTGAAGATAAAGAAGAATAATGGGAATAAACAGAACTGCATAAAAGCATCCCTCTCATTTTCTGAATTCTTCACTACAGGCTGTAGTAGGACACAAAGTAATTGGAAGAAGTTGATTTCCTGTGAGCAGATAGTCATTTTTGATTATTCCCTCTTCTTTCCATCACAACAAACAAAATTCCTGAATGATCATGTGGCTGGTTAAGGAAGAAAAGAAACATTTTCCAAATGCACTATCCTTTTGTTTTTTGAGGAAGAAACCATGACTAATAAAGAAGCATTTTCCAAATCCTGCTTTTCAATTTCCATTATGCAAATTTTGTTAAAAGTATGTGCTAATTCTGAAGATAAGGAAAATCACTTTTACATTGGGGAAGTGTTTTAATCTTTTCAGAAATTACTCTTCTGTACCTTTTCCTCATCTAAATTTAATTTTCTTTAAACAGGATATTTTTATTTATTTTTTTTTTTTTGGTCTGTATATTGCAGCACATAGAGAATGATTTTTCAACTCTTATATTTCATGCAGTCCTATAAATGTTTGTGTACAAGACTTTCCACATGTGTTTTTCACAGATCACCCACTTCAAATTATTGCATTCAGTAATGTTTTTGGTTATTTTAGAACTATTCCAAATCATAATTTTATAACACCCGCTGTTTGTCTATGCTGTATGAGCTAAAATTCTCCCCACCACCCATTCCTCTCTATTTGCTAGTTAATGAAGGACACTTGCCATGTAGATGCTCTTACACAAATGTTTCAGGATGTGTATTTTCTCTCCTACCTGGGATTATTGCAGTAGTTCAGAGAAAGTTTACAAACCTGCCAGTTGCTCAGATGAGTCATAGTACTGTAATCCTGTTCCTCTACATTCGTTGAAAATTCCTGGCATGTTTGGCCAGTATCTGGTATCTATAAATCTTGGTTCTTGCTGCATTCCAGTTTCTATAGCTCTCTTCTATCTTTCTTGTAATTCTTGGCAGTTTATTTAAACCTACACAATGTGACAAAGCTTTTCACCCCCTGAAGTGGCTGAACTGAAGCAGCAGGTTTAATTGATTCATCTTTATGAGACTAAGGTTTGCAAGAGGCTGTGAGCCTTTCTTGATGTGGGTTGCTGTACTCTAGGCATGTAAGCTGTTACTCAGAAGCTATGTGACTTAGAAGAGTGATTGACACTCAAGCCATCTGAAAGTTTCTCAGCTTTCAACTGCATTTTGCTGCCACAAGAGTGAGGATGCTGAGGCTTTCCAGTGCTTGTGAGGAAGGGAAAGGGTCAAATTTTTGGACTTGCCTAGATTTGGCTCTCTCAGTTTTCATAAACTCTTCTTGAGGAATGTTTAAAGTTGTTTGAAAGTTCTTGAAAATTCAGTGTGTCAGAAAATCCACCTTCTAATGATGGAAGATTTGTTTGCCTAATATCTGAGAGTTTCATGTATGGCTTATTCCCTACCCATGCTCCAGGGGTACATCACATTCCGAAGCTTTGCTTTGCAAGGAAAAGTGCTTCTGTAATCAGCACATGGTGAGGAGATAATTAAGCCTTGAGAGGTTATAGGATTTATATTGGAATAGGAGAAAATATACTCTGAATATGAGCTTGTATTTGTAGAAAGCAAGTTTTTTTCAGGGCAATCAGCGTTTTGATTTACAGTTCAGTCATTGGGCAGCAGTGCAGAACCCTTCAGCCCTCAGCCTCTGTCAGGAAAGCACCTCATGTTTATAAATTGGTTTGCGTAATAAGATTTGTTGTGACCTTCTAGACATAGTAGTGAGAGAAAGCTCCTCAAAGTAAAGCTGCCTGTGATTTCAGAACCTCCGTTCCTTGCTGTGCACCCACTGCATCTGACTGACGCCAAGCTCTACTGGGAAGCTGGGGAGGGTCCACAGTGAGTGAGTGAAACTATGACTGTGCCTTGACTTTCTTCCCAAGGTGCTGGTAGAGTGCAGAACAGCTGAGACAAGCTGCATATAGAATGTGATTTCTAAGGTAGCACAAGGCTTTTGCCCTGAAGTCTTTAGCAAAGACACCTCTTTCCTCTGTAGTTCTGACTGAGTCTCTTTTGACAGAAGAAGAGCTGACTCTATATTTTCATCATGTTTACCAGCATGCATTTTACATGCTTACACTGAAAAGGAAATAAAAAAATAAAACCACACAATAAACCCCAAAATAAAGAGATGAGAACCTCCAGAGTGTATTTTAATTTAGTTCGGCTTATTGCAGCAGTGACGGCACCCACCAGGAGGAGTGCCACCTTCCAGTACTTTGCCTGATCCAAAGGCATCCACCCAGCAGGGAAGTATCCTTCCTTCCCCACAGATAACTGCAGAGGGCTGAAAGCATGAGATTGGAGTATATTGATTATGGTACTTGCCTGCCATAGGTCAGAAATGTTACAAATATCTTGAGAGTATGGCAAACAGTTTTTCTTCTTTCTTTCCCTTGTGTGCCTGCCCAAAGAACTGTCTGGCCTTGTGTTGAGGAGACCTCTGCCCCAGCAGGCCAGCTGGGCCCAGTTTAGCTCCCCTCAGTGCTAGGAAGCCATACCTCATTTCCAGACTGAAGTTGTGACATGACACCTTCCAGATGTTTAACAATTGTTTTCTCCATATCAATTAATTAATTTAAAGGAAGGAGACAGTAAGATATATTTAGAGTCAATGGAGCTAAACTGACTTTTAAACTGAGGATTGCACCAACAGAGTTTTAGGGAAGAGTAGAAAACAAAATGTTGGCCCAGCTATTTCTTCTAATGATTGCATGAGCCATTTGCAGTTTCTCTAAAGTAACTACTTCACTAAATTCTGGTTTGATGACTTGGATGGTGACTATTGGAGGAAATATCCTTGAAGGGACACAATAAAGTGCAGTAAGAAGTGAGAGAAACTCTTAACTTTCTCATAACAGCAGACAGTATCCAACAACCTCACTCTCCTCTGGTATTTCCTTGGTTTAACATGAGATGGATAGGGCATTTTCCTCAGTGCCAAAGTTGCTATTTGATCTAGAGTTCTGTAAAAGTTAGGATTCTGTATGAATCTGTTGATTAAATATTTAAGAACAAACATCAGATTATGTTGTGCATGAAAGATTGTTTTCCTCTGTCAATAGCCAAAATCTGATAAGCCTAGGTATTGCTCTGTTCTGCAGCTATGAATGAAAAGCTTTATCAATAAAAACTTAAGATAGTGGCAAGTGTGACTCCAAAACTTCAACAGCAACTGAGTTCACTACTGGGACATACTACACGCGTACAGAACTGAAGTTGATGCCCTCATACCTGTTTGTGCCACAGTGAATTTATTTTTACAGTTCTGTTCCCATGAAGACAGGTCCCAGCTGTTTATGAACAGTGTTTTGCCAGCCTCTGTCATTTGCATCTCTTCAGAAAATTTCAGCAGTGCTCCATAGTAATGTGCTGTAATCTGCCTCTCCAGAGGCAGAGCAGAGCAACAGTGCCCAGGAGCTGCAGCGCCAGTAGGGGTGGGTGGGAGAAGAGCCCTCTAACCCCCAACTGTGAATCCAGTTGTGCCGCTGTGTCCTCCCCATTCTCCTGACTCTTAAGGAATGGGCCAAGATGTTGAAAAGGAAAAGTGTTACTGGGGAGTAATAACTTTGATTTAGTGTATCATTTAGGTGGGTTTTGAGCAGAGATGCTATATTTTTCCTATTGCCTCTGTATTCTGCTAGTCTGTGCAAGTGGTACAAATCTTAAATGTTTTGGCTACATATTAGGGTACCTAATATAAAACATACCTAAGTTTTCTCTTTTCCCTTTTAAATAGTGCATATGAATTTCTGTAGGTATCAGAATGTCTTCGATGACTGAGGTTTCTGTTGGCAAGTAATTGTCTTTCCAAATGCCCTCTTCATGTATGTGCACTGGCTTCATTTGTGAAATATCCATGCATTTCTCTTGTCTAACCCTTGCTTTGTAGTGCTCCTTAAAATTATCCCCAAAGGACACTGCCTCTTTTCTTTTCCTTGTTGATTTTCTGTTTCCCATTATTTTGTTGTGTTCCCTGTATATCTTGGAGAATGGGTTTGTCCCATTCTTACATTTTTTAGGTAAGTGGGCTGAAAGACTTGACATTTTCCATAAGTCACTTTATCCCTGCTCTGTTCCAGGTACACAAATAATATGTTTGTAACTGCAAATCATAAAGAAATATTTTCTATGATTTTAAAGTTTAATTTCATAGCTGTATCAGATATATTCCAATGCATTCCTTTGTCGTAAGAAGGACTTCCACCTTATTGTTTGTTTTTGGAAAAAGATGTAATGATAATTGTCTGTGGGAAAAACTGTAGAAGTCACGTTTTCAGTCTTTCTCAATATTTTAAATAAATGAATTGGTTCTTATTATTTTGATTCTAAATTCTCTGTCATTATTTCTGTTGTGTTTGGACACCATTTTGCATCTCAATATATTTATTACCTATTTTGAGATACAAAGATAACAGGCCAAGACATTCTGTAGCTTCATTTCTCCTGCTCTCAGTATTTTTAACAGCATCCCTTAAAATAGAAAAGCAAAACTATGTGTCCTACTTTCCCCTCACTAAAATAGATGCCTTTTGTTAATTTTAGATACAGCAGAGCAGGATATGTAATTAATGATATCAAAGAATCCATATGATATTCAACAGGGTCCTAACATCAAGGACAAAAGAAGTATGACAACAGCTGTCCCTATGATTTGATTTGTAAAATGTTTGCTTTTATTTCAGGAAGCTGGATGCTTTCATCTATGATGCAGCAGTGCTGAATTACAAGGCAGGAAGAGATGAAGGCTGCAAACTTGTCACAATAGGCAGTGGATACATCTTTGCCACTACGGGCTATGGAATAGCACTTCAGAAAGGATCACCTTGGAAGAGACAAATTGATCTAGCCCTCCTTCAATTTGTTGGTGATGGTAGGGACCAATCTTTTTTCCTTCTTTTTTTTTTTTTTTTTTTTCTTTTCTTTTCTTGTATATGCACTGTTAATTCAGTTTTAATAGCTCTGGGCCTTTTACTGCTGTTCTCTTTGTTGTTGTTGTTGTATTTTGTTCTTTTTTCTTTTTCTTTTTCTTTTTCTTTTTCTTTTTCTTTTTTTTTTAAACAAACAACAACAACAAAACACACAAACAAATGGGTAAAATTATTTCTCAATGCTAGGACAGGAATTCTCTTCCACCCGGTTATAATTCATTTTACTGCCATGGATAGTTATATCTGTTTTCAGAAAGTGTTTCCATATATATCACAAAATAATGTTGTCCTCAATGTTAAAGAGCATTTCTAAATTTATTTTTCTAAATTAATTTATTTCCTTTTTTAAAAAAAACTTTTTTTTTTTTTTTCTTTAATGAGCAGTTCCTGGGGAGTTTTTCTTAATACACAGGTATTCTTTCAGAATGACCAAGTTAGCTCATCCATGCCTAACTTGTAGGTAGAGGAATTCATGTAAATTTTTTCCTCATTGACAAGTTCTTTGAGGTTTTCTTTGTGGTAAAAAGAGAAAAAGACTGCAAATTTTTTGTTTGTAGGAATTGAAGCAGGCTGACTGGTTTTATTGGATTTCAAACCACCTATTTGTCATTCTAACACAAAACCAGAAGATGCATAGGCCCTCTTGGCACTTCTCCCCTACTGGAAAAAAAAACACACTATACATCTTTGATATGTTTGTAGAGAGTAATAATGGCTTGTTCTTCACGTGGGGCTTTCAAAGTACATTTTGACTGTTGAAACATTGCCTCAGTGAAAATTCAAACCTTTCACATGTACATGTGAATAAAAACATGACAGTTAACAAAATTTCTGTATTTTGTATTATGACTGGCTAAACTCCTCCCTCAGATCAGAATATGGTGTGTGTTACATTATCATTTTGATTCTTTTACATAGATACATGTATTAACTTTACATTTCTTTGTCAGTGAAAGAGAGGCCTTCATTGTAAAAGAGATGTGCACTTATGGTCACTAACAGCATGTCATAGAGGATAAGAATGGTAAATTTTTAAATACATGTAGCATAGTGGCCTCCTGTTCAAAACAAACAAACAAAACAAAACAACAACAACAACAAAGAAAATGAACTAACTAACAACACCGAATGTGTTAGTGTTCCAGGACATGGATTTTATTTCCATTATAATACTAAATGATGTCTGGAAGAGACTTAATAGTCATGACTGATGGATTTTTTCTGGGTAATATGGAGAGATGTTAGAGTCACCAATATTAATCTGTTGTACTTCGAGACGTTTATGGAAAAATATTTTCTTCCTTTGCTAAGTAATGAATATATGACCCACAGTGACTAGGTTTCAAGTAATGACATTCTTTAAAACAGTTGGAAGTAATTGGCTAAAACATTTGCTTTATTATTTGTGAGTATTGTGTGAATAGAATATTTTTCTATTTTTGTAATAGTATTAAAAAGTATTAGATGCTGTAATTCTGACCCATTTTACATAGGGAAACAGAATCAGAGAAATAGAATTATTTGTCCCAAACTAAAGGAGAAAAAGACTGGTTCATCCTGAAAGAGGATCTGAGGTCTTTCTTGGCCATGGGCTAATGCCTTTAGATTTTGTTAGAGCATCACTGAGGTTTTTGTTTTTTTCATCTTGCATTTTCTTCCTGCTTGCTCTTTCATTATTTATGATACTTTCTCATCCAACAAAAATAAATGAATTTCCAGGGAAAGAAAATAAATGAAATAGAAAGGAAATTATTTGAACCCATTCAAGAAAAAAATCCTCAAAATACCAAAGGTACTGCATTTATATGTATCATGTTGTCCCTTAATATCAGGGAGAAAACGGAAGGGAAGAAAGAGGGGAAAATCTTATCATGTATTTATGCTTTGACCTGTGAACTTACATAGCATATGAATGCTTGTCTCTCTAGTCCATTTTTAGTAGCTGAAAGTAAAACAATTGAGTCATCTACAAAACTTGGTATTAAAACCTCCATATGAATAATTTACAGAATAGCAATAGATACAGATAACATCCAGTTGAATGTAAGCTTATCATGAAATATCTGTTCCCATGTTCAATGATGCTTAGATTACTTCAGAAGATAAGCAAAAGTTTTGAATACACAAGCCTTGGGGATTATGAGTGTTTGTGGTATTTTTTCTGTAGTACTTTTCAATACCTTTACAATGTATTCTGAACGAGCCTGGAATTCTAAAAAGATCATTTTCTCTTGTGAAGAATTCCTAAACTTGTTCAGAAAATGGTTTATGCATGGTGTAAGAGGATAGCAGTTGGACATACCTGTGGGTAGAAATAGGTATGTTTCCTTTAGCCCTACAAATGTTTGCTGCCTTATCTCACTTCTTTGTTTCACAGATCTAGATTATAATTTTCAGAATATAAATTAAAAAAAAAAAAGTATAAATACAAAAAATAATTATGAGGTTGAAAATACTACTTTGTAAAGCATATGGCAGGTGAACTGGAACAAAACACCAGGAAATTAAATGTAATGAATGATTGCCTTGAACTAGCATGACCCAATAGTGATATTCTAGGTCTAACCTGAGTAGTTCGGTAGGCAATCTTTTTATCCATAAACTTATATAACTCTGTTTTGATGAATCAGAAGGGATGAACACAAAGTTCAGACAAACATCATTTTGCTATATCACTAAAAATCTCTTTGAAGTTTTCTAGACTAAAGCAAGTATGATTGGGCTGAAAGTTTCATCTTAAGATGAAAATGATGGGAAATTCACACTGGAGTCTGAATGAGGTTCTTTAAATAAATAGACATACCCAACTGAAAGTAGACAGTTCTTTCACATTTTTAGTTTCTGCAGAATTTATTATTCTTTAACACTATGCCTATAAAATAGCAAAGCACCTAGAAGTATTGAATCATTATGCAATATATGTAATAGGGTGTTCATCTCTGTGGACTGGTTTCAATGAATGATTATAAATCTAATGAGTTTCATAAATATAAGAAAAAAACTAATGAGTTGAACAAACAATTTATTGATACAATTGTTATGTTAATGAGTGAAGGAGAGAACCTTTTGGATGATATGATGCTAGATATTTGGATAAGACCAAGTAATTTGTTTAAAAGCATATCTGATTACACGGACATAATGCTTGATTTCATCTCTTTTTTACATTTACACTATGCTGAGATCTTGAAATGTATTTTATGACTTTCAATTTCCTCTGCATGTGTCTTTCCCTTGTGATTTTTCTCATTTGATTTTTCTTTTCTTCTTCCATTATTCTCATATCAAAATGAGTTCACTTACTCGTTCAAATGAAATTTTTTGCACAGTTGATAGGAACCTTCTCCCTCTTCCCCAGTGATGGAAAACATCCAACTCAAGTATTACTGACTTTTCATGCAAGAACATCTTTTCATAATTTCCACAATACAGTGCTTTTTTTACATTAAAGTAAATGGCTTTGAACCCTCTTTTGTATCTTGTTGGTACTAGAAAAAAAATTAAGGTAAATACAAAGGGACATGAGTTTGTGTTAGGGATAGCTTTAAGCTTAGACTGGATGAGTTATATGTATCTACGAGTAGGGATCTGATCCTGAGGACAGTTCTTATTGGGTGGACAAATTGTATTGCCAATTGCCAATTACATTGGGAAAGCAACTCTGAAGTCTCAGTGGAAGGAAGCAATCTACAAGTTGCCAACTTTATTATTCTAACTATCAGAAAATGAGAGAGAGAGGGAAGGAGCATGGGAAGGAGCTACTGAGGAATTTGAAGTATAGAGAATAGCTACTTGTCTTGCAAATAAGATTAGACCCAAAGTGTTTCTTCACTTGGTCAGTCTGTGCAGTTTCATATGAATAGCCAAGTTCATTGGAAGTCAAGATGAATATGCATTTTAATGTTATTAATAACTTTATGTTATTAATAACTTTAATTGCTTTGGGAACACTGAGCCCTTTTAATATACTGCGTTAGGAGTTGCTTTTTCTTGTACAAAGTGAAGTGTATCAGTGAATTTCTGGTTTTGTACATCTTACTGTCTCATTGCATTACAACTCATCTGTGTAGATTTGCAATTGACAACTAGCATCTTGATCATCGAGGTAATTCTCTAAAGCACAGTGGTGGCACAGTGGTGGCTGTGCTTCTTTTTGTCTTGCTTTAGTTCCAGGAGGAATTTTATTTTATTTTTTTTAACTGAGAAATAAAAATATTCCTACTGAGATGCAGAAGACTATTTCTCAATCTTTTGTTGAGAAATAGGAGCACCCAAAAGTTCAAAAACAACTATGATACGGCTGCTAAGAAACACCACATTTGTTTTGTTTGGATCTTCTGTCCACAACAGCAGTGATGTGTCAGAACAGAAAGGTTGCACACTGAAGAGCTGCACAATACATGCTTTCATTTCTTTCATAAACCTCTGGAAGGAGCATTTGGGCAGGCTGACATACCCCTAATCCAGCCTGTTACCCTAGGAGCTGTCAACTGCTCATTCTGTGTTAGCTTGTGGTTTGATAGGTTCCTACAGGCTCAGGCACACAGGCTGAGTAATTTAGCAAGTCTGTAACTGCTGGACTGCAACAGTTGTGATGGCACTCATATTCCTCCATCTTTCAGTATTACAGCCTTTTGGCCAGCTGTCTGAAGGCCCAGGTATTCCCTGTGCTCCTCTGGGTTGGGCTGCATGGTGTGACAGAGCAGAGTGGTACTGTGATAAAAGCATACTGCAACCTGGCTTGCAAGATGTTGGTTCTGAAATCTTCTGTAGTGCTGTTTGGGATTTGGAGCAGAATCACTAGGGCCTAGTAGGTGAGGAGAAATTATTTTTATTTCTTTCTCATTCTCTTTCTCTCTTTTGCATTTTTGAGTAAATGAGAATACCAAACTGCAAACAGGAAAGTTGATTTGGGATTAAGAGGGTAAGAGGGCTTCAAAGGGTGCATTGGATAAAGAGAAAGATATTAAGGAACCTTTAATTATGTGGATGCAATCGGAACAGAGGGACAAAAGACTCATGACAGCAGGAATCGGTGGAAATGGAGGACAGAAAAATGCTGCATAAAGAGGGCAAGTATGGAGAGGAGTGGGAGAATATCAAACAGTTGTCCAGATCGAACACCTACTGCATGTAAGGTATTTTTGACTTACTGTGCTACCTACAGGCAATGAGCTCAGCTCAAATGGAGATCTGGGAAGATATCTCCAGGAAAAGAGGGGCAAATGGTATCGCTGTATTAAATCCTTAACCCTTAAAGCTGCAACCTTTAGAGCAATTAGAGACAAAAAGATGTAAAGAAGAAAACAGGTTTTGGTTTGAGTTTCCACAAAGAGTCTGTTATCCCCTTCCTAATATCTTTAAATTCTGATTAATCTTTATGTGCTTTTAGGATGGCTTAATACACAAAGATTTATTTTCCTGGGTGGATAATTGCTTCCCACTCCTTAGGGGTAATAGGTAACCGTAGAAGTAAGATTTGCCCCTTTACATCTGGAAGAGGAAAGTGCTTTTTTCTTTTTTTTTTCTTTTTTTTTTTTTTTTCATATTTTAGCATAAGCCTTCTAAATCTCACTTATGAGGAAGTGTAGCAGTGTGACTCACACTGGCTGTTAAAACTCAAGAAGGAAATACGTATGTGATTGATTATAAAGACATATTTTCAGTGTGTGCTGCTTAGGCAGAATACACCCACAATCCCAGTGATTTTCTGTTTATATATTTAGTGTCCTTCTTAAGCAGTGGGTGGAACAAATGTGACTGGAGACCATATAAGAGGAGGCTGTTTGTGTAGCTGAACAAGAGTGAGAGGAATTGTAATATTGAAAGTCGTGCTTAACAGTTTTGTTAATTCATCCGCGACTAATGGGGGCATGCAGAGCGCAATCATTAGCTCACCATAAGGTTTTTGCTGTCAGTCATCTGTGTTCCTTTTACTATTTTTAAAAGGGGAGATAACTTAGAAGATTTCCATGGTAAGAGAGATTGTTCTGGGGATTCCAGGCTGAATTTGAGAGGTTATGGTGCTTTTATATAAGTTCTTATATGCATCGTGCTGTTGTCATTCATAACTAGGTCAAATTGAAATTGATAAGCTTATTGAACCAAACACACATCACCCCATTTGGCTTCTGACTAGGCTAAAGAGCCCGTTTTTTGGGGTCTGCAAAATAGGCAGTGCTACCTTCCTCCACCAACACTTAGTGGGAGCTATCACGAGAAGTGTGAGTCTGTCCCTATGTTTGATAACTGCCTGGTTTGCCCAGTACGAATAAGCAGATGATTCTGCTAGTGCAGCGACAGTATTCTGAAAATGATCCCCCACATCTGTCCAATGTGAACACAAATATTTAACCCCTTCATTCGAGATACACAATTTGTATATTTTGATTTCTTTACTTGCATGCTTTCTCCTCAGGCTGAACCTCAGCTTAGCACTTTGTACAGGAGTCACTATCCATCATACATGCCTTTAGTTATAGCCTGTGCCTTTTTGTGCCTTCTGCTGCCACATGTGCTGTGACCTCCTGTTGTGGTGGTCTCCTCCTGCACTGTGCCTAGGAGGTGTGCTGAAACCAGGAGTCCACCATAATTCACCAATAAAACAAAGCCAGATTCCACCTTTTTTGAACACAGAAGGGATATGAAATAGATTTCTTCTCTCTTTGTGTGAGAATAATTAAATAGAATAAAATTAAGGTAAGGACTTGATGAAAAATCCCTCTAGAGTGCCCAAGAAAGTGAAGCAGCCTGTGAGTCATCAGTGATTATCGCCAACAACCCAGGGAGGATGTACAGGAACCTAGATGGTTTGAGTAGAGCAGAAAAACACCTGACTCCCAAAGAAGAAAAATAAGAACTCAGTGAGTTATAGACTTTAATGCATATAAGAATATTAAAACACATTATTTAGCATTTTATTTTGATCATTTGGAGCATAATAAGAAAATGAGAATAAAGGCAGGTTTTCTAATTACAAATATTGTAAAATCACTGTAAGTTACTTACTTGATAGGATAAGTGTTTTTGCAGGGAATATAAAGAAGTGAAACACAACAAAATAGTGAATTCACAAGGAGCATTTCTGTTTCCTTTTCCACTTGGTTAGTGCTTTGACTGTGATGACTGTTTGTAAGTAGCTGCTTATTCTTCCCTCCCTCAACTTTCATTTAATGGCTTCTTGACAAGCATTTCTCATGTGTAGAGCTAATTCCAAAGTCGTATCTCTGTCAGTTATTATTTCTTCCATTTCCCTCCATCAAACACCTTATCTAAGCTCCTGGTGGTGTTTGCTCCCTGCCGGGGGCTGGCTGAATGCAGCACAACTTTTAAGAGTAAATGGTGCCTCGGGTTTCTGTGTGATATTTTGGACTGTCATGAGTCTGTGGTTCATCTGGCTGTGCTCCCATGCCATGCTGAAACCCAGTTCAGGTTTGGCTTACTTCAAAGAGTGAGTAAATCATAGGCTTGCTTTGCTTTTGGGGTAGTTTTCTTCCACAATGTAGCTCTCCCCACAGCTGTTCTGGCTGAGGTGATGCCCTTTGGTGTTTCTCAGAGTTTTGGGGAGGAGAAGGATAAAAGCCCTGTGGCTGTGGACTTGGAAAAGGTAGACGAAGGCGCTATTGGGTGTGCATCATTTCTGGTGCTTGTTACATTTGACTATTGAAGTATGCTCTTAGTTTTGCCATCAAGAGGATACAGGGTTAGGCATTGCCTTTTCCATCTCTGACCCTTTTCTCTGCACCTGTATCCTCAGGAAGAATGGAAGAAGGTGCTCAGGTGCCAGTCAAGTTTGAGGTCTTGCTTTCTTCTCTTGAATGGAGCAGCAAACTGATTTTATAATTTGCTTTTTAAATAAGCAGCAAAGAAGGCTATCATAGTTTGTTTGTTCTTTTTTTGGATGTAATTATAAAACTTTGTCCTTGTTTATTTCTGGCAAGTTTTTAACTAGGGAGCTATTTGGATGATAATGATTTTTTTTTTCTTTTAACTAAATATGAGGAACACATCAGACAAATATTGAAAAGCTGTTGTCTTCCCCTAAAACAAACAAAAAGCTTTTCTTTAAACTGCTTTTCTGTAAGTGCATATAGTGAATGATGGATTATGGTTTGGGTTGGTTTTGTTCTTCTTGTTGTGTTTTGATTTTTTATTTTTAGCATGTGCACATCTTTCTGGATGCATCAATAACATCAGAAATAACATCCGTGAAATGACGCATAAGGCAAGTAGCTTTAAGCATGACTGGGCCATCATTGGGGAAGTTGCTGGCTCTTACAGGAAGGTGGCTTAATGAAAAAAGCTGAGAACCAGGAGAAGATGCCAGGCCCTTACAAGAGGCCCAGGAAACAGAGGGCTCTGGCACCTCCAAAAAGCACCCTGAGAGCTGTCCCATCTGCAGGGAAAGGTCCAGGGGCTGCAGGAGGGGAGCATGTTTTTCGGCTCAGAGGGGATGATGGCAGGGATGGATGTCACTTCCCAAAGCTTGCAAAAAAGGTTAAAGACTATGATGAGGAAAAGTGTGTAATTCTACCTTTGGACCTATACCTTGTCTGTGTCTGGATAATGACATTTTTATTGTGAAGAAATTGTTCTGAGGATGCGCTGGATAGTTTATCATTCCTTCCCAGAGTGATAAAGTGTCAAATATGCTAGAGGTGCTGCACTAAAATGCAGACAGAAAGGCACTTCTGGGGAAGGCAGAGTCAGAATGGCCAAACAGCACATTTCTGTGCAAATAGCAGCCAAAGCAGAGCACACCACATACACCGAAGCAAACCCAAGAGAAAGTCAAAAGTCAAAACAATATTTGTACTGTTTGCCCTGTAACCTAAAAACATTGTAAATAGTCTTGAATTACCACTGAGAGCTAGAATTTTGCAGTTTGCTTGAGAGGAGCATACTGCATTTTAAATGAATAACGTGGAGTGTCAACACTGCTGAAATATGGATCTTGATAATAATTGCTAACATTGAGTCTTATGCTGTAAATGAGGCAAACTTTTTATGACACAGCACTATGTAAATTAAAAAACAAACAAACAAACAAAAAAAAAAACTTACTGTAATGCTACTATTTTTATTGTTGTTTTTTGTTTTGTTTTTGAGCACATTGCACAGGTTCATGTCCATGTGGGTGTTGAATATCTCCAGAGAAGGAGACTCCATGGCCTCCCTGGGCAACCTGTGCCAGTGCTCCGTCACCTGTGCAGCACAGAATAACAATTCATGTAATCATTAATCTCACCCACAAATGGATGGATATAGAAATTGATTGTGGTGTGACATTGCTTCTAGTAAGCATCAAAAATGAAAACAAAAAGCTTTAAAATAAGTCTGATAAATATTTATAAGTATCTCGAGACTCCCTGTTAGACTTGAACTCCATTAACACTGGACTTGTTGAAGCCCGACATTTATGTATATTGAGGCTGTTGACTTCCAAGGTTTGTCTCATGGAAGATTTGAGGCTTGTGCTTGCTAATTAGGATCATGCACACATGGAGACAACTGCACTCTCCAATGCCTAATAATCCACATTTCTGGTCTTTCAAGTGCTGAGACTGTCTATGGCTATAAGTGTCATCACCCTACACATTCACCTCACAAGTCAGACCATCCAAGAGGATTTGAAAGAAAATTTCTCAGAAGGCACTTGATACTTTCAAATATTTTTTTCTAACCCCAAATTGAACTGAATTTCAATGATGTTTTGAGTTCTAGCTCCAGGCCAAGTTTCTAAATGGTTGATTTTTTGTAAAGAATGAATCCACACCCCCATTCAAAAATTCCTTATACCAGAGGTATTTGTGAGAAAAATCATATCCTAATGCATTTTAGAAACCATAGCTATTTTATTTTGGATTGCCAACTATAACAAAGAAAACATGAAATATTCGCCTTCTGTAAATATCTTGGGTTAAAAAAGTGGGCTGCAATGGCATCAAATAGATAAGGCTTTTTTTTTCAGTTTTATAGAATCAGCTGTATTGAAGTGTTATTACAGTTAAATGAATAACTATTTTGTTTGTGTGTCTGTGTGCATGCACATGTGTGTATGTATATACACACATATAGATACATATATATATATATCTACACACTGGAAATGAGTAATTTTTATATATACACACCAGAATTAGCCTAATCTGTCCATTCCTAGATAATAAAATTTCATAAATATAACAGTCCAATGATTCAGAGTGCTTTATGATCTACAACACTGTGGTACATTACTTTTGACTACTAATTAACAGTCTTTTCTGTCATTGTCACATATAATGAAAGGGCTATTACAACAGCATGGTCCACAACACTCTAGGAGGCTTTGCTCTTCACAACTTGCCACGACACTGTCATTTATCTGGACTCAGACAAGCTTGGTTTGTTTCTGTAGTGATGTTTTTGGAAAGGTTAGTGGATTATCAATAGTCACTTTAGATGTACAAGCCAAAGGGAAAGAAATGCATGGAAAACTAATGAAAAAGGGGTTTGTATTCCTGCTGTAAAAGGGCACAGCAGTCAAATCAAGTTGATGTTTGACAATCCTGGGAGATGTGAATTTTCTTCTGGGAAGTAATATTGGCTGATTGTCAGAGCTTCAGCTAATAATACCCAAACCAGAAATATTGCTCTCTCTTTGGACTGTTCCATAGCCTCTGTGAGTTTTATTCATAGACCTTGGGAGGGCTTGGAAGACATTTAAGAGGAACAATCCATTGAGATTTAGCATGTTTGCATATATACTAAACAAAAGAAATCCAAATGTTCCAGGACATAGAAATGCAACAACAAACCCCAAGTACCAATGTAGTGACAGTGCAATATCAATACTGTTACAATTAATAATTTAGTGTGTCTATGTCATGGATTAGAAGTCTTTTAAATATGCATTAGGATAGACTTTTGTCTTTAGGAATGCTCTAAGGTGTTTTGAAGACTGAGCAATGTAATGTGGGAGAAGGTTTGCTCTGCGTTTTTCAGATGTAGAGGTTCAGTTCATGCTTCAAGCACAAAACTATTCAGTTCCTAGTTAATTATGAGTTTAATCTCTTGCAAAATTTGTGAAATGCCTTTGCTAAAGTGCCCCCGTACCTGTCCTTTCTGCTTCAATGTTTCTTCTACACTCTCTGAGAACCGACTTCTCCATTGCAGTTTTGTTTTCCACTTCCAACTCACACGTGAAAATTGTCAGTGGACTTCAGCTTTCCCATTGGCCTGGCACTCTATCCTGTAAAATGCTTTTTCACAGCAGGTCATTGATCTTATAGTCTGGTTTGAAGGTAGCTGAAATGTCAATATAGCTTTTAGCGATTTTTCCCTGATGTTTACTCCCATGATGTATGGATTACAGTGCTGAAAATGCATTTCCTAATCTCTTGGTAAAGATTACGGATCAGTAGCACGGAAATTCTTCCCCCAGATTGGAGGCATATCCTAAATGGTTTTGGTCCTCTGTATTGCCTGCTGTATTTTCTAGACAGAATGAAGTTTATGCCATTAAAAATAATAATAGAATTACTCAGCTGACTATATCCTCAAGAGAGTAAAAAGGCATGTATGTATATGCAATGCTACAGTAAGTAGAAGAACAATGATGCTTGAAAATGTCATATCGTGCAATAAATAAAACAATCTTTGCAGTAACAATTGCAGTTTCTTGCACACATCTGTCCATGTTGGCAGCAGTAACCACTGCTAAATGATAACATCCTTCATCTAAGGCCAAATCTCTTCTATGAGAAACAGATGCTAAGGCTAAGAATATGCATCAGGGGGAGAGAATTGATCTGCTTCCTTAGCTTTGAGTAAATGAAGTGGTCTAATTGCAGTAAGATATTGCATAGTCAGAACCAGAAAGCAGGAATGCTGTTTCAGGTGTGATGGTGCTATTTATTTTCCTGTGGCTGCTCAGGAGGCAGGCAGTAGCAGCAGCAAGAGGCCAAAGGAGGCCAAAGGAGGCTGTAGTAAGAAACAGAATGGTCCATGGGATACGGAGGGAGCAGGAGAGGTCCAGGGCTGAGCAAGAGAGAAGCTGGAAGTGAGCAGAAGTGAGCACTGGAGGTGGGAAGGGTTTGTGTTTACTGCATTGCCCAGGGCTCTGGGGGTAAAGAGAAAGTGAAAACAGATGGAAAGCACAAAAAGGACTGTATTTGAGAGAGACTGCTAATCATGATTTAGGCATATATAAATAAATGAAAGAAATTTAAACAGAAAAAGGGGTGTATTACAAGTATCCCAGGCATTGCTGTCAGAATGTTGCTTTCTACTGAAAGCAGTCAGTGTATGGAACACAGTAGACTTTCCTTAAGACTATATCCGATGCATCCATATTTCCTCATTTGCTGCATGTATAGGATGCTAGCCAAGTTTCATATTTCCAATTGTACATTAGTGTCACCTGCAAACACAACTCTTTGGGTAATTTTGCATCCAGTGTTGGTGACTGTCATTTCTTTGCCATAAAAGGATTGGGGGGGTGGGGGCACAAAGTTTTGATAAATAGAATCGTTTTCTCCTGAAGTGCTTGTAGATCAGGAAGTGATTAAAAACTAAATCTCTGGATCAGTTTACCTACTACCAAAATGAAGCCAACTATGAGATGAAATGTAACTGGTAAGCACTGCAGTGACGGCCCGTTGCAGCACCTTGCGGCAGCCTAATACTGAACCTGGTCGTTACTGCTTACACTGAATTTTTTAACTGAATTTAATCTTTGTTGATTGGATTGTCTGTGTTTTAACATCCAAAATTATCTTCTTTGGTTGGGAGACTGGTGTAAAAATATTTATTGTAAGGGATAGGTGGATATAAAGGATATGTAAATGTCTGGATTGTAAGGGGCTATGAGGCTACTTGATTAGTGGCTATTCAACATAAAAAAAAAAATAAAATAAAATGAGAGAGGAAAACAAGTAATGAAATCCCCAGATACTGAAACTGTAGGGAATAAGAGATATCAGAAATGATAGCAGAGCCCACACCTGTCGGGAGAAGTTCAAACAGAACTTTGTAAGAGAAGGGGAAGTAAGGTTATCAGATGTCTGATAGGAAAGAGAAAACTTCTTACAGTATGTTTTAAAGGGGTTGGGGGAAAGTGTGAAATGTTTTTTAGGATGTTTAGGGGAAGGGCCAAGTGCAGGGAAAGGAAATGGTCAAAGTGGATCAGGAACAAGTGTATGTAAATGGGAGGAGGGGAGTATAAAAAGGGCTGCTGGTATGTAACCATGCTGGTCAAGTACTTATCTGACTGAGCCCTGTGTCTGGTTACTGAAGTATGTCCCATCTCTTTACTAAACTCAACTCCTAGCTGGTTTTGGTGTGATCCCACTTTCTGTTTGGTGTGTACAAGTGTGGGGACAGATGTGGTTTATTAGTGGACTTCTGGAAGGACTGAGCCAGTGCCTGGGCAAGGGGCATAGAGTCTGGATGTTGGACAGACTTAGCCCACACCACTGTTTGAGGGATCTGTAAATATTGGTGAATCACACAAATGGGAGTGTGTGCCTGCTTCACCAGCAAGCTTCAGTCCTCATCAGCTGGACAGGAGGAAGAGGATCAGGCCATCTGTGCTTACATGAGTGCAATTTCTTTTTATGAGGGTGCTGCTGCTGGCCCTGCTGTCTGTGCTGGTCTGTAAGGTTGTCTCCGTGTGTCCATGTGTGCATTGGCACCTCTGGAATACAAACTCAGGCTTTCTACTGGCAGGACTTGCAGGTGGGAGCAGTGATAGCATCTATTGGACTGGAATAGGAAGAGCCTCCTGGGTCTAAGCAGGCACTAACCACAGCCCTGGTGGATGGGGCCCCCAATCCCCTGGGATGGGAGCCCTCTGCATCCCCTCTCAGTAACAAGTGGTGCTAGTGTTAGTAGGCAGAAAGAAGTTAAAATATCACAGGTCCTGCTTCCTAGAGCAACCAGCTCTAGGAAGTAATTAATGAAATGTGAGGACATCTGTGACTAGGGTGCTGTGATGTGAAATGTGTTATATTTGCAAACACTTTGTAGATAAGTGCTTCACAAATGAGACATTAAAAGGTGCTGTATTTTTAAACTTGCAAAGGCTTTCTATTATTGTGAGCACTAATTTTTGCATTTTATAAATTATAAGATGCATAAATTTTGCATTCTAACTGTTTTGACTCCTTGCTGTCCCTAGGGGAAATGGAAGAGTTAGAAACCCTTTGGCTGACTGGCATTTGCCACAATGAGAAGAATGAAGTCATGAGCAGCCAGCTGGATATTGACAACATGGCAGGAGTGTTTTACATGCTTGCAGCAGCCATGGCACTCAGTTTAATAACCTTTATCTGGGAACACTTATTTTACTGGAAACTTAGATTCTGCTTCACTGGAATCTGCTCAGATAGACCGGGATTATTGTTCTCAATCAGCAGGGTTAGTATTGCTTTCGTTTTCCTGCTTTAGGCAATAGGCAGTATAAGCCTGCCTCCCTAAAATATCACCTTTCTTTTTTTATTCCCACTTAGACATTTGAAATACTTTTTTAGAGCATTAACAAAGTGATCAGTGGCCTTAGGATGTAATGGTACTCCATGGGAAGTCTTTTCTCCACTGAATTATTCTAGGGTATGAATGAACATTTGTCAGGATAATTGATAATCAAATGCTGAAATCTAATATGTTTGGAGGAAATTTTCATGAAAGAAAGGTAGAGATGCTAATGGCAGACATTAGCTCTCAGTTTTTGTATTTCTTATACAAGTGGATTTTAAGTGATGAAAGTACTGAGCTAATTTTTATATAGGCTTTTCTTCATAGCAAATTCAAATAACCCATATGAGAAGAGGTCAAACACAAGTGTCACTACGTTTGGTTAGATAGTAAGACAGTTTTTAGTGATAATATTACCAAATCCAAAGTGGATTTACATATCCAAGTAACTTACATGAATAGTAAGATAAAGGAAGTAGGTGCTGTTACATTTTTTGACAAATGAGTATTTCTTGTCTATTTTTTTAATGTGGTACTTTCATTAGCTAATGGACTTTGCAAGATTTTTCTATATAGCTGAGGATAATTGAAAATGGTACAAAATTGCCTAATTGATTAAAAATATACTGAAATTACCCTTTTGAATAAATTGGACTTTATTGGAACTGCATTAAAAAGACTCTGCCCTAGCCTGTTGGAGGTTGCCTAGTAAGGCATATATATTTTTTCCTCCACATTTTATATATGAACTTTATTCTTTTGGCCTTTTACATGTGAAATTCTTTTAACCTCTCTGGTGAAAAAAAAAATAAATACTTATTTCAAGTAAGAGTCACAGGATGGACTTCAGCAGTTTTGCTCAAAATGAACTCAATTTCAGGCTTAGAAAGAATCAGGATTTTTTCATATGTGCTAGGACAGGAAACAGGAAAGCAAAAATGCCATGATTGGAAACTTTTTCATTTCAGTGAAAGTGAAGAATATCATAATATCAAAGAAAATAGCCTGAGTGCAGGCTTCTTTTAGAGTGGTAATTTAATCACTGGTTTAGAATAATAGTGTTTCCATTACTGAAGGTTAGTTACATTTTGTGATGGGATTAGGGAACCTTTTGAGGTCAAGTCTATTTTTATTTTTATTTTTTTCTGGAATAAGCATGGGAGACCAACACAGACCGCTGGTTTGTAAAATACTGGCATTCCTTCTCCTTTACATTGCCAACAGATATAGCAGAAATTATCCTTCCAAATAGATGAAAACAAATGCCAGAAAGGTAGATATCTACTTTTAATCTTTCTATTAATTAAATAAGCACTGTTTATTTTTTCTTTACTGCCAATAAAAATAGAATGAAAGTATTTTAAATTTACATCTAGTGAATTAATTTGTTTTATATTACTCATATTACAGGGTATTTACAGCTGCATTCATGGAGTACATATAGAAGAAAAAAAGAAATCTCCTGACTTTACTTTGACCAATTCCCAATCCAACATGTTAAAACTACTACGAACAGCAAAAAATATGACTAATATCAATCCTTCAAGAATTAACTCCCCCAAAAGAACAGCTGATTTTATTCAGAGGGGTTCCTTGATTATGGACATGGTCATGGATAAGGGAAACTTGGTATTTTCTGATAACAGATCCTTTCAGACAAAGGACAACTTTTTTGGTGAAAATGTGAGTGAACTGCAGACACTTCCAGGCAATCGGCAGAAGGACAATCTTAACAACTATGTTTTCCAAGGTCAGCATCCTCTCACGTTGAATGAGTCCAATCCAAATACAGTAGAGGTTGCAGTAACAGCAGAAACAAAAGTGAACTCCAGACCCAGGCAGCTTTGGAGGAAATCTGTTGAATCTTTACGTCAAGAATCTGTACGTCAGAGCCAAGGTTCCCAGAGGGAAAATGGGTCAGATGAAAACAGGCAACTTTCAGTGAAAAGCCAAAGATACCTTCCCGAAGAGGTTGTCCATTCAGATGTATCAGAGACATCAAGCCGAGCTACTTGCCATATGGAACCAGAAAATAACAACAAGCACCACAAAACCAAGGACAATTTTAAAAAAAGAACAGTAGCATCAAAATACCCAAAAGACTGTAGTGAAGTGGAACTAACATATCTGAAAACCAAGCAGAGCTCTCCACGGGATAAAATCTACACAATTGATGCTGACAATGAGCCAGGATTCCGCTTGGACACACCTCAGTACATTGAAAACATTGTCCTTCCAGAAACTATAGAACTTCCTGATGTTTATCAAGATCACAATGACAACTACAGGAAAGCAGAGCATGCTAACAGGACTCCCCTACATAATGAAGACAGTCTTCCAAATAATGACCAGTATAAACTTTATGCAAAGCACTACAGTTTAAAAGATAAAAATGCTTCCCTAGTTGACATGAATGATAGATACAGACAGAATTCCACCCACTGTAGGAGCTGTCTTTCTAATTTGCCCACTTATACAGGACATTATTCAGGCAGATCTCCCTATAAATGTGATGCATGCTTGCGGATGGGGAACCTCTATGATATTGAGGAAGATCAGATGCTGCAGGATACAACGAACTTATCACTTCCTGAAGAAATATATGAACATAGTTGGTCACATAATAATGCTCTGCAGTATCATAAAAAAAACAAGTTGAGGATTAGCAGGCAACATTCTTTTGATAATATTGCTGATAAATCCAGGGAAATTGATATTGGAAGACCTGCTCGTAGTATAAGCTTGAAAGAAAAAGAAAAGTTTCTACAAAGTAGTCCATATGCAAGCATGTTTAGTGTTCCCTCAAGCAAACTGTTGAGCAACAAAGCCTCACTTTTAACTCATGCTCTGGAGGACAGTAAGCGGAGCAAGTCCCTGTATCCTGTTCACTCAGAAGATAATCCCTTTCTGCACTCGTATCGTGACGACCAGCACTTATCTCTTAGGCGAAATCCACCTGATCTTTATAAATATTCATTACCATCCAAAGGAAGAAATGATAATTATTTAAGGTCATCCATAAAGTCTACAGCATCATACTGTTCGAGGGATGGTCGGATCCATAATGACATGTACATTTCAGAGCATGTTTTGCCTTATGTTGCAAATAGGAATAGCGTGTACTCAACTCCAAGGGTTTCAAATTCCTGTAGCAATAGACGTGTGTATAAGAAAATGCCTAGCATTGAATCAGATGTTTAAATTTTCCATGAACGCTTTATCTATAGGGAAAAATAGTTGCCACCATCTTAGAGGGAGAATATTTTCTTTAATAGTATCCTGCTGTAGTAAATGATATGTAAACCTCTCCCTTTCTCAGTGTACTTTTGTACATGAATAGGTAAACTAGTATGCTCTCAACCATCCTTTTAAAATATGTCTTGTTGAAAAGGAGAAAAAAATAGCCATTTATGTATACTTTATATAAATGGCGAGCTGTACGGGAATAGCCCCAATATATGTTGGCAACTATGCTGTTTTGTATCTAATTATTTTATATTTTGGTTATTCTAATTTCTGTTGCTAAGTATCATTCAATGTACTTTTGTCCTTAGAAATGTTTAATGATTTTTTAGTACTGGATAAGCAATATGGTATGCATGTACTATGACACAGACAAAAAGAATTAGGAATGCATTTGCACAGTTAAAGAAAAAAAAAAAAAGATTAAACAGACAGCTAGGCTTTCAAAAATATATTTTAGCTTCATGATCATTTTCAAAGAAAAAAAAATCAGAAAAAAAAACTCCAAGCCCCAGAACCTTAATTAATATAACACAATATGTTAGCACAAAATTAATACCTTCATTCTAGACTGATAGAAAATAAATGGGAAGACCATAGACCCAAACATGTGAACTGCTGTGTACCAAAAGGAAGCCCTGTAGATTTTGGTTAATGTTAATATACAAATGCTGTTCTTATATTTCACATGCACTTGCCATTACAAGCTAGGTTCACTGAAAAGTCTGCAGTCATCTTGTCAAAAAATTCACAGCTGCCTAATCCAGAGTATATATTTTTAACAAGCAGTATGTGTCACTTATTGTGGAGCTGTGGTCATCATTAGTAACCTTGAGACCTAATATGTATGTAAGTTTGCATTTGCCCCTTACTGGTGATTACTCAGGGTTGTATAGTATTTCTTTTATTTCTTCACTTCCCAAACCAAATCCCAACCCACAGTAGTTCTTTGTTTTTAGCATGTTAGTGATATCTAATTAACTGTATGTTAATATTACTAAAGCTGTTAATACAGTATCAAACACCAACAGCCATATATTCAGTGTTATCAGCAAGGAACGCAATACTGTTTATTTGCACACACCATGAAGGATTAACACCTTGTAAGGGACTTGTTCCTTCTGGAATATCATACATATTTGTTGAACATCAGACCAGTTTCTTAACCTCTCTAATCAAATCTGTCATATAAATTGAATATATGCACACAGCTAAGGGAGAGTATCATCACTCACCAATATGTAAAGATATTCACATAACAAGGATGACTTTTATTTTTAGTAAAGGTTAATCAGGATGTTACAAAAATAAAATGTGTTGTACACACCTCTCTCCATGCCCTATAACCATAAGGGAGTGTGGCAGGGATGAGAGGAAGTCTTTTGTGAGTAGAGTATATAGTTGTAAATTTTATTTAAACTAAAGAAGTAAATTGGTAATATATTTAAATACTGAAAGCATCAACAGGTGGTGCTCTGCCATTCTCCTGGTATTCTAAGAATTGATCTATTTTTCTGTGTGTGTAGAGGAAGTTTAGATTATTCAAGTGTTATTCCTTACATTTCACTGAAGATCAGTGAACAGGGAAACCATTACCACTGTGAATTGGAAAATGTAAATATTACCCTAACTTTTCCCTGAACTAAAATTCTTCTCAATAGAAAAATACTTACATCAGCTGTAATTGTATATCTGCACGCCAGAGGTACAGTATGCAAGTTGGTTAGTGTGGAGTAGCATAATTCAGAGGAGAGCTGCAAATGGGAAGTAATATAGATGATGCATAGGGATAGACAAATATGGCTTATTGATTTTTTTGTTTACAATTCTTTAATTAAACAGATTTGAGCTGATTTTAACTACCAAACAGTCCACAATGAGTTCTTAGTATTAAAAAATTTAATTGTACATTCACCATAAAGGTGAAGGATGATATTTTTGAAGGAATGAAATGCACTGGGAATTGGGCTTTCCAAATCCCTTCCCAGCTTCCAAAAATCTTAGTATATTTTATTACATCTATGTTCAGAAAGCATATGTATGGCCATCTTCACTCTGTCCAGAATAAATATCTTCTGAGTATTCCTTATTCAACATTTAGTCATAATTATTTTATGTCATTAACATGATCTGCTTTCTGGTGCCTCACTGCCTCCAGTTCTTATAAACAGAAGATCCTTGACTGCCCTTGCAGAGATTCCTATCTCATAGAAATAGTTGTATGAGCTAAGCAGGGCTAGGATGTTTATGGGTGGGATGAACACTACTTGTCATAAATGAAAACCCTCTCCCATGTGTATAAAATATTTGTCTTTGGTCTACAGGAAGGCAAATGCACTAAAGGTATAAATATTGTTGTAACAATTAATTAAAATATTTGAGGCAAATTTTCATTTTCCATCCAAATCATAGTAGACTAAGTAAAATCTTAAGTATTTTGAACCACATGGTGTGTTTCAGCAGACCGGCAATTTGTTGGTGTCATACCAAAAAACTAGGTTGTAAGTTGCTGAGAAGTTTACCAAGCAAATCGTGAAGCTCCGTGGTGGCTTATGTGTTTCACATCATCTTAAAGCACTCAAAACATTGACTCCAAGTTGTTTGTAATATTATCTCTATCTGCAGCTAGATGCCCATACTTCAATATGTAGACAAATACTGTATATAACGTTCTGGGAAGGAAAAATTCCCAATTACAGCATTTTCTAAATAAACTGTTGAAATCCAAATGTAAACATCCTAAACCCAGGTGGATTTATCCTTCTGTGAAATGTACAAGCAAATTAACTAAAAAAAACTATACTGCAGTGTTTGCTGTTTCTGATTTGAGCAGATTTCTGGTGACAGTAGAGATTTGTTATTAGCTACAAATGTGTAAAACAATCCCACACCAAACCAAATTAAAGAGACAGACGGAAGACTTGACAATGTTGCACAGCAGTTGCTCACATGGAAATAAAAAATGCTGCCTTATAAGAAAAAAAAAAAAAAAAGATACTGAAAGTAGAGGGATAAGAATCTGCATGCATTTGTGGTTTTGATCTTGGCATATATTATGACTGAATCCAGGGGGAAGAAAAGGCTAAAATGTAGGGTTTTAGATGAGTAGTTGATGAGGTTGTTGATGTATACATGTAAAGAAGATGAAGCTGAGAAGTTGAAGGAAAAGCTTTTAAGAGTAGAGCCATAAGCCACAGCTTGCGAGACTCAGACGTGTGGAATTCTGAATATTGCCTGAGCTTTGTTGATATATTTGCGTTGACTTTCAATTAAACTGAGATCAAGTCTTTCTGTATTTCCCTCTCTCTCACTCTAGCTGCTGCTATTCTTGAAGAGGAGAAAAGAATCTTCCTGCATAAGTGGCCATCCTTTCTGTACCTTTCTGGATGGTGCTGGTGACTTGTTACATTTTCCTGATTACAGCTCTAGCAGATTGTCTATCACCAAGATTTCCCGTGACTCCAGCTGGAACTGAATCAGGCTGTAAATGATATGGGCCATTCTTGTTAGCATGTCCCGTAGTGTTACACTGCTCCTGGACGACAACTTTTATGGAGGCAGGATATTGAGTTGCTGAGGAATGGAGTAGGTACATGGAGGTAAAAACAGCTACATAGACATGCCTGCCTCTTGCTTTTTTCCTCTTTTAACAACATTGTAGAATTTCTTCATGTTTTTTGTCATTCCCTTTTCACCACAGTAAAATTACTTTTTTCTTTCAAATGGATTTTGTGTTCTGCTTGTGTTTCATAGAGCAGTGTAGCCACCCACTAACTTAAAAGCATGGAAATAAGATACGTTAATATATAAGATAAAATTAATGAAAATTGAGAGTTCTTTGTATTTCTGGAAACTTTCATTTAATGTTTTGGTAGCTTTTGCTCAGAATTCATTATTCTGCTATTTGGGAAGCTTGGTTAGGAAAAAGAGTGCTGTGGACAAACTGAAACCCAATCACCACCAGCTCACCATGTTTTGGCAGCATCTCATGAACATGTCTCTCTTTCTGTGATCTTTCAGGAACATGAGGTAAATTAAGGCTTACAATAAAACTGAGGGAAATATAGACCAGTATAAAACTAAGATTAGTATATATAAAACTAAGGTGGTGGTGTTTTTTTTTTTTTCCTGGTGAAAATAAATCTCATAGAATTCCAAAGGTAGCAAAAACTAGAGCTGTGTAGTCTTGAATTTCTGTGCTGGAAAGCTAAGCTCTTTCTGTCACCAGCTGGGGGAGAGAAGTAGAGAGAGAAAGCTCCCTCCTGATGGCAGTTCAGAGCACTAAAGGCTTGGAAGCAGTTATGCTGGTGATGTTTCCTGAAAGTATTCCTCTCTCTCTTTCTGTTGACTTTTTAGAAGCTACAGGCTTCTAACTTAGCCATTTCAAATAGGCGTGTGTAGTAAAGTAATGATCTATTTATCTCCAGCCTTTAAATCTGCTAAATTGAATCTGCAGGTGAGTACAGTTTAAAACTTGCAGGTCATATGGATTCCTGTGCTTATTCAAGTAGTTACTAAGGTTGCACCTCTCTGTTGTGGATTCTTCAGTACTTCTAACCTAGTCAGTGTCATTGTTTTCTTTATACCATGTGACTGTCCAGCATGAAATAAGAGTGTTAGCATCTATTCCTTGTAGAGTAACTTGCTATTTTTATATTTTGGCAGTGTAGCATATGTATCTTAGGGTACATAACACAACGCTGTTGGTGAAGACCTTGGTATTATTCCTCCCCTGGGTTCACCAATGCAGAACAGGAATTGTGATACGAATCTAAGAGTCTTTGATTCAATCTTGATTTAGGAAGACTTTAAAGGGTGAATCTTTTTGTTGTTTTAGCATATGTTATATATGAAACCTAGTGAAAACAAATCTTTTACGACAAACTCATCTCTTAGTTAATATAGAACAGCAACCATGGTGTGGTTTGGGTAGTTTGTGTTAAGTGTTGGTCATCACATCATGTGCTTCTTTCAAGACAAAGTGTATTTATGTCATGTATCTCCTTTCTAAACTTTACCTTTCCCAGCTCTAAGTCTATTTTAGCTCAAAAGCCCCTTTGAAATAGGTATATTTCCTATATAGGGTAATCTGGTTTGCAATATAAAAACAGTTTTCTGCTGATATACCTAATTTGATAATTTTACTGATGTTATTTTTATAATCTAGACTTCCTTCATATTGAGAGCAGAGCCTTCAAAATATAACAGTGCTGAAGGAACATCTGAAAGAGCACAAAGGCCTTTCTAAGTATGACTTTTATGGTACAAGCCATTCTCCTTCTCTGTATAGCCTGCCTGTACTATCTCATTTAAATGTATTAGCAAAATGTTAGTAATTGCTACCAGTAGGAGGGAATTACAATTTAATCACAACTATGTATTTATCCATGGAGTTGTATGCAATATAGGAAACTATAAGATATGATACAGAAAAGGCTCAACCTGCTCTGGCTGAAGTCACCTACAAAGCTGTGGTTAAATTACAGGTTGTTAGAGTACAAATTAGAGTAGCCTCAAAACTGTCACATCTCTTCCATCATTCAGATCATGCAGAATTCTCTGTCTGATGTGCACATATTGTACATAGTGTAAAATTCTTGTTGGTGTTTAGCTCTCATCATGGAATTAATCCCATGTTCACCTGTTTACCTTCATTGCAGTGTAGCAGCAATGTTCGTGGGATGGAGAAGTGGTTGTTCATGTTCACTGGTGACTGCTCCTCAGTTAACTGGGAGCAGAAATGCTGCCTTGCTTCTCTCTGCTCTGCAGGAGGAGAGTTACTGCACTGTTTGTAAATAAGCTCCTCACTCAAATCAAGCTTTCACTATTTTTATTTTTTTTTCCCTCTGCTTCTCTGCACCTGTGTACAGAGTATGCTCTCTAAGAATAATATGTGCTCTTCCATGTCCTGTGACTTTGGAAGTCAGGATTACAAGTGTGCATCACCCTGCAGGGCAGTGAAAATGCACTCTGTTGTTCTTGCAGGTTCAGGAGCATTTTGGTTACATCCTGCAGGATGTATCTGCTGTGGTTTAAATTGTTTTTAAAATGAATACAAGTCTAAACAGTGGTAAGAATCCACTGCTGATTATGTGATGATCTTGTCATATCTATAATTTAAGAACCAGAAATAATACAAGTAAAATTAAGTTACCTCACTATTTACAAGGCTTTTGTTGTTTTGCATTTAAGTGACACCGTTTTACTCCTTTTACTCAATTCTTTACCTATATTAAATTAGTAGAGTATATAACCATGCTCTAATGTTGTCATGCGATGCCTTTATTAGTAGATAACCACATTAACTATAGTATTACATATTTAAAAGAGAGATGGTTTTAACTCTTCAGCTCTTCAAAAGTAGTGGTAATAAGTGGTTACACTCTTGGATGGTTTCTCTTTTCCCTTTTGTATTAGTATTTGTTTTCACTGATCTATTTCAAAAATTATATTTCTATGTGCACATTCTAAAACTGTGAAAATAAATACCAATAAATATTATGATACTTATCCAATGCACTGTAAAGTTCGGAATGAGGTGAGACTGTTTGGGAATTGATGAAGGTTTCCTCACTTCTCATCAATGGTATAAAGCTGTACTGTGGGCAAATGGTAAAATTGACAGTGACATGAAATTTTAATAGAGAATGTCTTGTTTTGCACTTCTAGTACTATTAAAAGAAATGGTATGTTTTGTTTTGTTTTGTTTTGTTTTGTTTTGTTTTGTTTTGTTTTTTTTCAGCAACAACATTAGGATGATATAGTTTTTTATTTGAGTATTGTACATTGCAGTACATAAGAATAGCCTTTTTGAAGAGATTTATGTTACATCATCACTAAAGGAATCTTTAGTGTGATTATATTTTATTGAGCCCATTTAATAGCAACAAACAGTTTGGAAATATATTCTAGGTTCTGTTTCACATCGCCAAACTGTATCTGGACTTGCAGTTATGCAACTGCAGGCCTTCACAAGGTTCCTATGTCCTCCTCTGAGGGGAATGAGGCTTTTCTTGTTCACTGATGGGACAAGATTAAGAGAGTTGGAAAAAAAAATAAAATTGGAGGACATGTTGTGCAATATGTGAAGTATAAATGATCTTCAAAAGTGAAAAAAGAAAGGAAATTGGAGGTTCACAGTTATTCACATTAGCAAATGTTCTGTGATGGGCATCTTCGAGAGGAGGTGGTAATTATTAACAAAGGTGATTTGAATTCTGTTTGAGTTTTTAAGTCACTGAGAAAAATGGGATTTTTTAAATATTTTTTTTTTCCAAGCCAAAGTCTTTATGTTGTCATACAAAGTTTCACAGGAAAATGGGCCAAAGAATACAATTAAATATGCAAAAGGTTAATCCTATGGAAAAGGATATCCTGTCATCCTGATATGCACAAGCATATTAATGGTAATAGGAGCAATGCGTGTAATTTTCCTGTATATTACTATGTAGGTTGCACTATTTTGAATGATACAAACCTGATATTTTAATTACCAAATAACATAAGAAGCTGTTTATTAATTGTTTAAACTTGTTAACCTAAATATATATACAGTATACACGTGTGCGTGCTTACCCTTTCCCACCTAGCCATGTGTGAGTAATCTCCCCAAGCTGTAGAACGCATTTCAGCAGTGCTTTATTTTAAGTGATTCTCTCCTCTCCTTTCCAAACCTCCTAAATCCAAACTCCCTAGAAACATTTACTGAAGAGGCTAAAAGACTTTCTGGGGATCAGGAGTGCCAGGACACGTGAAAAAACATGTTAAAGGAGAGTTCCTGTCTGAAAGAGCTGGAAATGATGCTCGCTATCATTTCCATCTAGCTAGGCATGGGAAAAGGATGTATTCTCATGCTGTTTTGAAGATTCATGGCCAGAGATGGTCTTTTGGCCCAATGGTTCTGACTTTAAAAGCTTGTATGAGTTTATGTGACCCACACCTGGCCATTAAACACATTGCTTAAAGCAGCTGAGGAAGGATACTTAAAACCCAAAACTTACCAGGGAAGATCAGTTGGTCTGTGTACCAGCGGCAGCCCTTGTGTTTGTCCATGCAGACTGCACAGTTTTCGAAATGGATGTGGCACACAGAGGCAGTATTTAGCAGTTGTGTTAGTCAAAAATGTTTTTTTCTCAATGCATAGGCATTTGAACTTGTTATTACTGATGATGTGGAGATCCTGACCAACAGATAGTGGTATTCATCTTTTTTTTTTTTTTTCTTATTTCCACATGATTCAAAATTTGTGATAAAAAATATCTTGGCTTGATGTATTTGAAGTCATACCTGAGCTTTTTTTTTTATTTTTATTTTTTATTTTTTAAATCTTGGTTACCTTGTCTTTACGTGGCCTAGGTCTGGATTCCAAAACACCTTTTGACTTAAACAGGGATGTGTGAGTGAGTGATGGCACAGCTGATCCTTAGTGCAATTCATGCTCGGAATTAAAATATGAAAACCAAATCTCATGTTGCAAAAGTATGGCAGTTGCATCATATAAAATTGTGTGCAGCTAGAAATGAAACTTGTGCAATTTTTAATAACTGTTTATGATTTATACTTTACATCAGCCTACTATTTTGAAGTAGTCATATTCATTTCAGAACATCCATTCTGCACTGATGAAGAACAGCTCGATCTCTCTGTCTTCACACCTCACACCCACATACACAGTGTATCTTGTGTCTTCCCTGTGCAAGCCAGAAGGTACAAACAGAATTCATTAATGTGTTAGGCATACTCCTACCTGATTTTTTACTAAGTATGCTATTTTAATGCAAAATTTTATACATACATGTATATATATAAAAGCTATATATAAGCTTTTATATATGTATAAAGGTGGGGTTTTCTTTGGAGACATGAGGAGCAAGAGAAAAATGCAGCATTGTGAGAAAGATTTATTAAAAGTTTCAAGTAACACATTGATATTTTGAGTTTGATAGAAGCTATTTGCAATTGTACTCAAAAAAAAAAAAGAGAGAAAAATTAGTATTGGATCTTTGGTCATCAAGCTAAAGCTTCGGGTTAGTTTCTGTGTATCTTGAGAAGAATTCACAATACTAGATTTAGATTTTGCTCACAAAGAAAATTAATTATTAGTACACTTGGAAAAATATTTGCATTCTGATGGGGAAAATAGTCCAAGTGTGCCAATTTGTACTGGTTACACAGAACACTAATCTACATTGTAGTTGAAGAGATTTGCAATCCATGAATAACATCTTACCAGAAATCTTGGAACCACTTGATTCCATACACAGTAAATTAAAAACCCTATCACTTCTTTTATTTACTAGTACAATTTACTGTAACATTCTCAAGAGTGTAATATTTCAAAACAAAGGGTAAGTCATAAAATTCGAATTGCTAGCAAAGAACAGTAGAGGTTTGAAGTCCTCTTTTCACCTTGAGAAATAAATCAAGATGTTACAGTAGAAGTAAAAGTATATTGGTTATGGAATAAAGCATAAAAAAAATAATTTTTAAGTGAATCCAGAATTTTATGATAAAATTGATAGTTTAATGGATTCTTCAAAAGAAAAGGTTTGGGGAAAAAGAGAATAATTAAAAACTAGTTTTGACATTCCAATTACTGCCTGTTTTATTAGATAGGTTTAGGAGAATGAAATTATTTTTAACATGCAAGTGTCTGCACAAACAATTTAAACTGCCGTGCTATGAAGTTATGCATACACCTGGCTATCCCTGCATCCATCCATCCATCCATGCCTTTAAAACCCTGGTGGCAGTAGGACTTCCCCAACAGCACACATTGCAACTTGGAGGAGCTGGGAGTCATACACTTCTCTCCTGCATTATGTATACCGTCTCACAGCAGTTCACCCCAACCATATTTTAACCCTGTGCATGACTGAGTGCTAATACTGTATAAATATTTTGAAACATATCTAAAACATATGTTTGCTTCAAACTTTTTATGATAGAAGAATATATAATATTATGGTTGTCTTACAAATTGTATTGTGTTCTTCATTTTTGTTAAATATGTAGAAAAACATTAAGGGAATGGGGGACTTGAATGTCTGTGTGTACTGAAATGTATATAACTATTTGGAGAAAACACATGTGCCAAGTATAACAAGATGTAAAAAATGTAAATATATGAAAAATTCATTTTTCTAATAAAGGTAATTTCTGCCAATTGATATGAAAATGAACAATTGAATCATTCTTGTCTATGTTCCTTGTTAAATGGTAAGAGATAAAGTGTCATCTATGAATAAGACTTACCTTTTATTTTTTCATATTTGATTTGAAAGGTGTTAACGAGCACATGTTTTGAGTCATCCTTTGCTGTTAGAAATTATCTAAGGGTGAAGATGCCTGAAGCTAAACCTGACAGCATATACTTGATGCTCCCAGTTTTATTTAATTCATGAAAAGGACAGAGGCAATTAAGTTAGGAAAAACTCATTCAATGTGAGAAGTCTAGCTTGAATGATGCTCCTCGACAGAGGGAGCACAGGAGCTAAGCTAAGGATGGTCCAGTATGGTGTGGCACCATTTTCATGTATTCTGAGCTACAGCAGCCACACAAAATACAAGGGGCCTGTACAAATATATATGTACAAATATTTATTGTCTGCAGAAATATAAAATCTCTTTGGGATGAGTGTGGAGGCAGCATCCAGCCTGAGGAGAAAATGGTGTCAAGGCTTCTGTTCCTAAAAGGTGCAGGTGTGAAGTGCTCCTGCCGTGACAGTGCTCTCACAGATGGATAAGGTGAGGATGGGAGAGAGCAAACCAAGGGGTAGAAAATGGCAGATGTGTTCAATGTCTTTGATATCAGCAAACTTGTTTTAATGTTCTATTTAATCAAGACATAACTTAAAATAGGGGATTTAGTGAAGCAATAAAAGTATTTTCAGAGTTGACCTTTTGCTTGGCCAGTAGACCTGAAGGAGCAAGGTTCATAAGGAGCTCCTAGGTAGTTTTGTATGACCACATTTTCCAGAATTTCAAATCAGCTAATGAAAGTCTTCCTTTACTCACTAACAGGGGCATAAACAATCACTCAGCAGTTAGAATAATTTCTTTGACGCAGTAGGATGAAAGACATTATATAAATTTTAAGCATCATTTTGATAAGTGTGCTATGCAATGGTTAGTCTTGATTGTGGAGGTCTTTTCTATCCTAAATAATTCCATGATTCTATGAGCAGAATATAAAAGTAATGGATGGGAGGTGAAAAGTTGCTCACAGATCTCTGAGTAGAACAGTCCTGTTCATTTGTTCCCATGATAAACATGACTGCACAGATAAAATGAGAGAGATAAAACTGAAATTCTGTTCTTAATGAAGTTTTTAATGAGTAAAGACTGCTGGGTGAAGGCTGCTGGGCTTATGCTCAACTGCCAGAAGACAGTTTTAAAGGGACTTCTCTCTATTTTTGTCTAAAATTCCCACTTCATGAAGTAAAATAACATTTAGTGATCTGACTGGCTTTGTTCCCCTGCAGTGTTGTCTCCCAGAGGCCCAGTTCAAGTACTCCAGTCATCTGAAAGAAGCAGAGGCCTGTAAAGGAAACAGATGATGCAGGAAGCAGTTGGTGTGACTCTAATCTGGAAATAGTTTTCTGGCTGAAGAGATGGGCTGGTTTTTGTATCCAGACTGTTCCTGCCATCTCTACCTGACACAATAGTCCTGACAGTGCAGTCCTGGCAATCGGGGGAGGTCCCAGTTGACTGGCAGCTAGCAAATGTGACACCCATCTACAAGAAGGGCTGGAGGGCAGACCTGGGAAACTACAGGCCTGTCAGTTTGACCTCAGTGCCAGGGAAGCTCATGGAGCAGATCCTCCTGAGAGTCATCACGCAGCACTTGCAGGGGAAGCAGGCGATCAGGCCCAGTCAGCATGGGTTTATGAAAGGCAGGTCCTGCTTGACGAACCTGATCTCCTTCTATGACAAAGTGACGCGCTGGGTGGATGAGGGAAAGGCTGTGGATGTGGTCTACCTTGACTTCAGCAAGGCTTTTGACACCGTCTCCCTCAGCATTCTCCTCAAGAAACTGGCTGCTCTTGGCTTGGACTGGCGCATGCTTCGTTGGGTTAGAAACTGGCTGGATAGCCGGGCCCAAAGAGTCGTGGTAAATGGAGTCAAGTCCAGTTGGAGGCCAGTCACTAGTGGCGTCCCCCAGGGCTCGGTGCTGGGGCCGGTCCTCTTTAATATCTTCATCAATGATCTGGACGAGGGCATCGAGTGCACCCTCAGTAAGTTTGCAGATGACACCAAGTTAGGTGCGTGTGTCGATCTGCTTGAGGGTAGGAAAGCTCTGCAGGAGGATCTGGATAGGCTGCACCGATGGGCTGAGGTCAACTGCATGAAGTTCAACAAGGCCAAGTGCCGGGTCCTGCACCTGGGGTGCAATAACCCCAAGCAGAGCTACAGGCTGGGAGATGAGTGGTTGGAAAACTGCCTGGCAGGGAAGGACCTGGGAGTATTGGTGGATAGTTGGCTGAATATGAGCCAGCAGTGTGCTCAGGTGGCCAAGAAGGCCAATAGCATCCTGGCTTGTATCAGGAACAGTGTGACCAGCAGGGCTAGGGAGGTGATCGTCCCCCTGTACTCAGCTCTGGTGAGGCCGCACCTCGAGTACTGTGTTCAGTTTTGGGTCCCTCGCTACAAGAAGGACATGGAGGTGTTCGAGCGAGTCCAGAGAAGGGCGACGAAGCTGGTGAGGGGCCTGGAGAACAAGTCCTACGAGGAGCGGCTGAGGGAGCTGGGCTTGTTCAGCCTGGAGAAGAGGAGGCTCAGGGGCGACCTTATCGCTCTTTTTAGGTACCTCAAGGGAGGCTGTAGCGAGGTGGGGGTTGGTCTGTTCTCCCACGTGCCTGGTGACAGGACGAGGGGGAATGGGCTTAAGTTGCGCCAGGGGAGTTTTAGGTTAGATGTTAGGAAGAACTTCTTTACTGGAAGGGTTGTGAGGCATTGGAACAGGCTGCCCAGGGAAGTGGTGGAGTCACCATCCCTGGAAGTCTTCAAAAGACGTTTAGATGTAGAGCTTAGGGATATGGTTTAGTGGGGACTGCTAGCGTTAGGTCAGAGGTTGGACTCGATGATCTTGAGGTCTCTTCCAACCTAGAAATTCTGTGATTCTGTGATTCTGTAATAGTTCATTTCCATCAGTGCATATACAAGTCATGTCAACTTCAGGTTTAGTTCCCTTTGGATTTGTTTCTAAGATAGTCATGTTCTCCCAGAACCCTTTTTTGAATCTTTGCTGATGTGCCTTTGGCAACTGCAAGTACTCCACAACTTTGCTCATTTAAAATAAAATTAAGTGGTGACTGGGAAACAGAAGCATTTTAAGTCTGACATACTCTGCATGGTACTGGCAGCGGTGTTCATAGCAAAGCAAGCCATTTGCTTGGTATGAACACAAGTAATTTGGACACAAAACCAACTGTCTTATGGCCAACTGTTAAGGTCAACTTGTCTCTATATACAGGAACCCCAAGCACCCTAATTGTGTTGTTTTTTTCCCCCATTGGTCACACTCACCGCTTGTCTCTCTGCCTCTCCCAGCAGTTTACAAATAGCTTTACCTTCCCTTTGTGGACTTGTTCCAGTACAAAAATCAAATAATGGCTCCTACAAATTGCATCAAGTCTATTGTGCAATCTATCTATCCTGTACCACTTCTGTTCTTCTCCAACTTGCAGTCTACTTCTAATCTACTGATAATTTATTTTCCACTAGTTAGCTTACATAGGATGATCACCATCCCTGGAAATCTTTAAAAGACATTTAGATGTAGAGCTTAGGGATATGGTTTAGTGGGGATTGTTAGCGTTAGTTCAGAGGTTGGACTCGATGATCTTGAGGTCTCTTCCAACCTAGAAATTCTGTGATTCTGTGATTCTGTGATCATTACAGAAGTTGTCTCTATTATTTTCAAATCAGTATGCTCAAAACTTACTTATTAAAAATAATCTCTGTTTATAATGTGATGATAGCTCCTTAAGTATCATAATAACAATTATAACACACTGAAGTTACTTAGGTGGGCAACAAGACACAGTAATATCAAAATTAGTCATGATTAATGTTGTTTACACATGGTTATTGCAAGGTCAAAGACATTTTTCAAAGATGTCCATGCAGTTCCAAGTTTCATTTAACAGCAATAGTCCAGGAGCCTTAAAATCCTATTTGTGCTGCAAAAGCAGTCTGTTGTTTCTTTCTCTCTTTTTAGAGTGGACCTCAACCTGCTAGGTAGATGTGGCGCATCTAGTGAGACCACTGAACATTTTCAGAGTCTATGTATAGTCAGGCAGTAGGATCTAATACTTTATGTAAAGACCTATGAAAGTTACAAAATGCTGAAAATTTGAGCATAGGACTTTAAAGAGAAAAAATACAATATTAACCAGGCTGAGAAAATACAATATTAACCAGGTTTGAAAGTCTAAGGCCTTCTCATTATGGAAGTGTGTAGTTCCACTAATTACTCTGAGGACTGACAATATTTGGCCACACAGAAGTTTGGCTATGAGCAGCACTCTCCCTTTGTACTGCACAGGGAAAACAAACCAAGTAGGAATCATAGCAGACATTTCTCTATGCACAAGGGAAAACAGAGGCTTTGGACGGGTTTTACTTCCAATTTCCAAGCATAATTTTGTCAGTTGAGAAGTTTCACAAATGAAGAAAAAACTTTTGCATTTGTACCATGATATCATAATGCTGATTTTACCCTTCTCTTTCCCCAGAAAGAGAAAAAACTTGTAATTCTCATGGTAGTTGAAATGCCGCTAAGTTTCTTTACTGCAGATACAAAAGATGAGCCATATGTGTACCCTCGAGAGGATAAAAGTAGTAGGAAGGGGGTGACTAGAATAACTTTGATTTTCCTCTGAGAACCAAACTGCCGTTGCATTGATCTGGCCACAAGGAGTGTTTCCTCATACAGGCTTTGAAATCTGCAGAGTGAGTTAATCCCTGGTACCCATATTATTTCACACATAAATACATGTGAAGGGCTTACGTCAAAAAGAAGGGGTGGGGATGATGCGGAGGGGTTTTGCTGTGGGAGGAACTTTTAAATAGTACTCAACAACTGTAAGCATCCTGCAGAAAAATGGTGCAAACATCTTTGAACATGTGGTTGGTTCACTTGTAAGAACTTCTCACTGTAAATTTTAACCAACCAAGAAAATAATTCATTAAATTCTTTAAAGAAAAACCTCAAATTGTTACTCCATTTAATTTTTTACCTTAAACAGAAATGCAGGAATGATTTCTGGAAGATAATCAGGTCATGTTTTACTCAGCTTTAAGCTCACTACTGCTTCTTTCCATGGATGCACTATTACCTCAGCAAATAGCGCACCCAATGTGACCTTAACTATATTTGTACTTCTGCTTGCTTTCACATATCTCTTCTCTGAACAGCTCTACTCTTTTAACCTTCCTTTTAGCTTCCCATTCTCTCTGTCTACTCCTAACAGTTTTCTCTGTTTCTGTCCCTGCTAGAACATTATGGAAGTGTGATCTCCACCTTGAACCAGACCTGCTGGGTCAGCACATTTCCATGCATTAGATGAGTGCATTGTAATATCCATGTTCTGTTCTATTTCTGTCTCTACAAAAACTAACATTGCATTTATTTCTGCACTGCCACACCGCAATAGAAGATGATTTCAGTATTCAGAGCATAATGACATCTATAACTTTTTTTTTTTTTAATGGTATTTTTGCAATCAAAACATTTAGATAGCTTAAATCATTTTGCTTGTATACATTTATTTTCTAGCATTTTTAAACATGCCTTTTTTTTTTTTTTCTTAATATTTGAGTCTGATAGATCATTTTAGATTTCCTTCAAAACATTCTAGCTTGGAATAGCAAAGAAAGGAAAGGTGCTGCATGGGCTAGGGCGAGGGCTAGCAGTTCTGTGCTTTAAGGGATGCTAGATGCAGCTGCATGCTTCTATGCCCCAAACGGCTGTGTGTGGTGGTACTGCATTCTGCGTGCTGAGGACTTTCTGAATTAATGTTCTGCAACAAAAAAAGCTTCATTATGTAATATGTTGTGCTGGGTTAGACCACTAAATGCTTTGAAGTCAGAGAATGAGAAATCCAGTTTAGGTTATCAAGTAATGTGTTAAATATTGATGTTTTCAGAAAATGGAACACTTGTCTTTAGTTCTTCCTGTGATCTTAAAAAATCACAAGTTTATTTCTGTGAGGGGCTGTACACAGGCAGCAGAACCAGTCATACAGGGAGAACTGAGTCACTGGTGAAACTAGCCCTATTTGATCATGGTATTTTCATGTATTTCTTTAGAGCAGTGGGTAGGGAGACTGGAGAGTACATGAACCAGACTTGCAGCTTGTTGCCCACATCAGTGTATTCCCCAGGTGGTCCTGCATATTTCTTGTGGAAGCATTTTCTCTTTCTGAGGCTGGGAGGGAAAGTAAGATGTAAAGTTATCTGCAGTGTGATAACTTATGCCCTCTTACTGTCTGTGTGCTACTGCTTCAGACTGCAGTCTTGAATACTTGCCTTAGTGCTGTAACAACAAAATCCTGTGATTTTGCATAAGGAGGTGACGTAGTTGTTTACACATGGGCAACCCCCAAAGAATTAAAAATAAATTAACTCAGAGTGAACTGCTGTCTATTACCCCAGTGAGGATGCAGGGTAACTTTGTCTCAGCAGCCCTTGCACTTATGGCTGTGCTGAAATACCCAGAGACCAATTATAACCTGGGACCACTCTGATTCTCCTAATTGCAAAGTGTTCCCACTGGCTTATTTGTATGGGTGTAAATCAGAGAGAGTTTGGTCTTAGTCTTTACCAGAAATTGCAAAGCTTTAAGAGTCGAGAAATGTGGCTGCTGTTGAGAATACGTCAGGGCTGTTGGCATTTTAGGGACTGCTTATGTGTGTGTATGGTTATGGGTATGTATTTTAAAGAACCAGCTTCTCCAATCCTTTCTAAAGTGAATTCAGTGCTCCCAATACTGAACCCCTATTTGCTGGTTATAGCAGCAATCACGTGAGTGATTTTTTGGGAAACAGATGGCTCAGTGGTCAGTTAGGCTGGAAGAACATGGCCTATGTGTGTCAAACAGACCTTGATAATGCCAGGTGCCACAGATGGTTGGCCGGTTTGCATGCTAATCATATGTCCTGGATTAAGATATAATATCTTGCACTTTTTGGCCAGCAGCCTGGGATTTATGAAAATCCTGCTTTATTTTTGGTTGGAAGCAAAGCAGAGTTCTAGATTAGGAGTCTGGTTTCTTATACTGGACCTTGCCTTGGGATCTTGTGTCACTTTTACATCTTTGCTTTCATTCCCGCTGCTCCTCCATTTGAAAGTAATGTCCTTGCCAGAATCAATCTCTTGCCACTTTCTCAAAAGGAGCAGGCACTAAAATAAGAAGCTCCCAGTCTTGCCAGATGCCAACTGGCTTTGTGGCAATAAAATAGTTAAAAATACTCAAATACTCTATCTTCTCCTACACTGAAGGCAGCCGGGATCACTTCACAGTATCTAACCATTGTCAGAAGAAGCCTAATGTAAAGAGAGGAGCAATGAAGCTAAGCACATCTCTGGAGCCACCAACATTTGGGATGCAATATGACAATGAGGATGAGCCTCCAAATTGATCTCAACTCACACCTGCCTGCGAGGCAAACTGCGAGTCCCTGCCAGGCCTGACAACTATGCTACTCTTCATACCAAGGGGACCTGTTTGCAGGTGAGCACAGAGAGGAATAATTACTCCTAAAGCTACAGACCTGAAACTCACAGCAAAGCCTGGGAAGCATTAGTCAGTTTGTCCTAACTTGGAGTCTTTGGCTTGATCTTACATAGAAACCTCATTGTCTGTTAACCTTGTATAAGTTATATTGCCAGATAATTTTTAAAGGCTTTTCCACATCACATTTTCAGTGGATCGAGCTTGTGGTATTAGCTGTGTGTTAGACCCTGCTGAATTTGTCGTAGTATCCTCAGAGCCCCTTGATTATGAAAGTGTTTCCTTTTTTGGCTTAAATTTTCACTGTTCTTGCTGGCTGGTTGCTTGTGTGCTGTGCAGAGCAGCTCCCCTGAACATTACCACACCGTCCTCCTTGCAACAGGCACAAAGGAAAAGCCCTTTGGAGGAAACAGCTTTGTTTCCCCTTAAGAGCTTCAGCATTAGAAAAATGATCACAAAAGAGGGCTTAATGAGAGAATTTGAGCTAACTATAACAAGAGGGATCCAAATATTTTTTTAATGAGCTAGGTTATAAAAAGAAAAGTGCTGTAGTAATGGTTTCAGAGATTTAATCAGAAGAGTTGATTCATATTCCAGAAACGATCCTTGTGCCCAAGTTAGATCTTCATTAAGGTCTGCATTTTAATGGTCCACCAATCAAACTAAAGTTCTCTTTGTGGACATAAGATGGTGACAGTCCTGTTTTAACATTATCATGTCTTTTCACTGTCTTCAGTGCATGGTGAATGCAAAAACAAAACAAAACAAACGAACAAAACAAAACAACAGGCAGGTGAGAGAGGGGAGCAGGAGGAGTGGGTGTCATTGGGTAACTCAATAGACTGACACAAGATGTCCATTCATTGGTGTGAAGTAAAGTAATGAATGTTTCATGAGAGCAACAATAAGAAAAAATCTCTGCAGAAACTCTGCTTCAGGAGTACTGAAGCCATGGGGATGGGATGGAGCAGGTACATGGCGGCTGCTGCTAGTGAAGCACCTAACCTGGCACTGCCCTTCTCAAATTTCTCAGTTAAACAAGGAAAATAATTGGTATTCAGCCCATACAGCTAGCAGATGAAAGCCCTCCTTATACCGGTAAATCCTTCCAACTGCTGAATAAAAATACTGTATTGTGAGTAAGAGATGTTACACAACATACTGTACAGCAGCAGTGTTATGGACTGGATACCGGGAGGTGCCGTGCTGTCCTGGTACACACTAACTCAATACTGGTACCATCTGATGTAGATCAATCTCCTGAGTGTGAGCGAGCCAGTTTTCTGTTCCCTGATGTACTGGAGTAAGTGTTACGCTTCCCAAAAGTGACATAATCCCCCCCAACATTTATATGAGTCATTTGAATTCTTGTATTTATCTACATGTTGATTGTTACAGATAGAATAATTGTCTACCTGGGAGTATTGGTTGATAGTCGGCTGAATATGAGCCAGCACTGTGCTCAGGTGACCAAGAAGGCCAACACCATCCTGGCTTGCATAAGAAGCAGTGTGGCCAGCAGGGCTAGGGAAGTGATCGTCCCCCTGTACTCAGCTCTGGTGAGGCCGCACCTCGAGTACTGTGTTCAGTTTTGGGCCCCTCGCTACAAGAAGGACATGGAGGTGTTCGAGCGAGTCCAGAGAAGGGCGACAAAGCTGGTGAGGGGTCTGGAGAACAAGTCCTACGAGGAGCGGCTGAGGGAGCTGGGCTTGTTCAGCCTGGAGAAAAGGAGGCTCAGGGGCAACCTTATCGCTCTCTATAGATACCTTAAAGGAGGCTGTAGCGAGGTGGGGGTTGGTCTGTTCTCCCACGTGCCTGGTGACAGGACGAGGGGGAATGGGCTTAAGTTGCGCCAGGGGAGTTTTAGGTTAGATGTTAGGAAGAACTTCTTTACTGAAAGTAATACATGTCTCCCAATATGTATTTCTTCTATATTTAATCTCCAGCAAGACCTAATGAAAAGCAAACGAACACCTGGTGAAATACTGGTTTGTAGGGGTGGCAGCACCAACTCGGGATTTGCCTACAGACAATGGTGACGCTAAATTTCAACTTTGTGCAAGGAGCTATATGCTCTCACGTGTGCTGGGCTTGTTGGCATATTATCTGCCCTAGTTGTAAGGAAGCATCACAGAGATAGGTTTCTATTCAGCCGTCCTTTATGTTTTGTCCTTTCATACCTGTGAGAGGAAGTTTCTACGCAGGTGCCAGTGCACAAATACATAAGTTAAGCTGTGAATAATGAACTACTTTCTTCCCTTTCTTTGAACACTGTATTCAGAAATTAAAAAAAAAAAAAAAAAAAAAAAAAGGCAGGTTGCATAGGGAACAAAACCTTTCAGTTCAGAGAGTACCTGGGTAGGTGGTAGCAAGTGGTGGATATGAAAGGCCTTGTCAGATTTTGTGTTCAGCTGGTGTGTGCAGTACAAGAAAAAAAGCTAATGTGCATGTATTGCGCAGGCAAGTACGGAGGATGCTGTCGACTCCATTGATTTCTGTGTCAGACTGAAATACTTCGAAAAATATGTTTTCCCTAGTGTGTATGTCTTATATGTTGAGTATACCATGCTGTAGATGTTTTAAAATCCTTGCATTTCCCCACATAATTACTTTTGGAATGAAGTGCAGCTACAAATGCATTTATACTCTCTAGTTTCCTTCCCATGCAATGTGCCAACTTGAAGCCTGGCAAATACACTTTTTATAACCTATGAAGAATGTGCTCATAACCTTGTATTTTAACATGAGCTGCTCACTATTCTTGCCTTAATCTGAAAACCTGATAATAAACATGCAGACAGGGAAAACTATTGAGACCATCAAATGGTGGCTATAATAACTCTGATTCAGTACGTTGAAAGACTAAAATAAAATGGAACCTGACAACATCAGTTTTGCATAGCCTGTATTTTCTACCAGCTTTTAATCATTTTTCACAGCAACTCTCCATTAACATTCTGTACTGGAGACACATTTCTTCATTGTCTGTGGCATCATGGACTTTTTCTTGTTCTCAATCAACTATGCTTTCTGCATATCACAGGGTAGATTTGCTGGATATTGAAAAATGTCTGCTCAGTTTGTGTTTTTTTTTTTTTTTGATTGTTTGTTTGTTTGTTTGTTTGTTTTTGATAACAGAAACCCATCCTTCCATATGCAGGTTGCTACAAACTCTTGCTTAACCGAAGCATTCATTTTGACTGTTCTTTCCAACTCTTGCCCTATGGCCAGGCCTGCCCAGCTGCAAGACCTTCCAGCCAGAGCTGGGACTTTAAATGCTGTACTGAAGTTGTCCACTTAGCAGAGTGACAAGTGCTGCTGGGACCGGCTTGAGGAGGCTGGGTTGAGCACATGCATGGGAGATGTATGAATCATCTGAAAAGGGAAGAAGTCTTATAATCGCATAGTAAATCATCATGTCCAAAACAGAAGAATAGGGGAAAATGGGATGTTAGCATTCAGTGAAAGGGAAGAAACTAGGATAGATAATGTGTGGTTAGACCCTGGGAAGATGCAGCATGGGTTCAGATGACCCTGCTGATGAGCAGCAGAAGAGGCTCCCCTGTGAACTGGGGAGGTTCAGCTCTTGTTCTTCTGGCACAAACACTTGTGCAGGTGATGGGCTTCACAAAGGAAACAAAAAATAAATGAAACTTCCTATTTATTAGCTATGCTTTCCCCTGCCCTCATTCACTCTGCACTCTCAAGGTGGAGAACTGTTTGTGCAAAGGGGCAGTGGCTTGTGGGCTGGGCCATCGGTTGATAATGTATTTGCCATCAAGGCCTAAAGCTGTGAGAAAAGACCAAAGGATTGTGAGATTGATCAAATTTGCAAGAGCAGCTAATGGGACTGTCACACTCCTGACTGAGCAGTTGTATTTCTGCTGTATTTTGACTGAGCAGATTTTCTGTTTGACCAATCCATGTGCAGAAGCACTCTGGCATGAACCAGCATGGCCTTACATGGGCTAAAAAGAAAGTATTTCTTTACAAAAACTTTTTCTCAGCTATTTCTAAGACCACTCAGTTATGGTTACTCAGGTCTTGGTAGCGCATGTATGTGCTGGAGAAACTCAGGGAGTCGGTCAGGAAAGAGAAGCTCTTGAGCACAGCAATGGGTTTTGCAGAGCCTGGATGCCACTGATAGCATCCAGCTGCATGATAAAATGGCTCCAGTGTTTGTGGCTTCTACCACATTTAAATTGTACCACATGTAATTCTTCACCACCTGTCAGAAAGGAAGAGGAGAGGGACTTTTCACTCAAACTGTTGTGTTTTGTAAGGATTTTATGAAGGGCATATGAGCCTCCAAGGTGGACTTCACAGCCTGGCCTCTCTTCTTGGAGCTTGCGGGGCATCTGGTCTCTTTTGGCAGGATGAATGCCATGGAAAAAGTCATTCCCAGAGGGTGCGAGTGTTATTTGGGATAATTACCTTGCATCATTCACAATTGTAGAAGAATCCGAGTTGATCTACTGAGTGCAAGGAAGGGAAAGTAGCTACAACCTGTAATGTAACTTAATGCGAACTAATGAAAATTTAACTAAAAAGAAGCAAACAAGTCCCTAACGAGCAACCTGAGCCATAGTTTCACAGAATTTAATTAATCTTTCCTTGGTATTAAACATTATGATACAGGACAGAATCTGTGTCAAGGGCAGCAGTGACTAATTTCAGAACAAGGAGTGAACTTTTTTGTGAAACTGAATTTCACCATGAGGCGGAGGAACAAGAGCTGAGGACCTCAGGCACAGTGATAGTAGAAACCAGCTGCTGGTGGATGGGGCAGGTCAAGAGCTGAAATCATCAGGTAAAGCTAGGCAAGAGGTGTTTGTTTGGTGGTTTACTTTTGTTGTTGTTTTGTTTTGTTTTTCTTATGTTTTATTTTTATCTGTACAGTTATTACTGTATAGATAAGTGTTTGTTCATTCAGGATATTCATGCCCACTTGTGACAACCAGCTGAAAGTCTGCAATTCCCTCAGTAATGATCTTATTCACTACTTGATTGCAGGCTTCCAGGCCTGGTGTTAGCAATAGCAAATATGCCAGGGATTCACTGAATGCCTGCTTTATGTACTTCTGCCTCTGAAAGCAGCTCGCTGTGGTAGCAAAAGCAATCTTCACAAAAGAAGGCAGCCCCTAAGTCCTGAAGAGAGACGTTACTCCAAGAGATGAACAGTTACTGATGTGACTCCCATCTACAAGAAGGGTTGTAAGGAGGACCCAGGGAACTATAGGCCTGTCAGACTGACCTCAGTTCCAGGGAAAGTTATGGAGCAAATCATCTTGGGTGAGATCACACGGCACATGCATGTCATCCATGGGATCAGGCCCAGACAGCACAGGTTCATGAAAGGCAGATCATGCTTGTCCTACCTCATCTCCTTCTATGATTGTGTGACTAGACTGGTAGATGAGGGAAGGGTTGTTGACGTAATCTACTTAGACTTCAGCAAAGCCTTTGACACGGTTTCCCACAGTATTCTCCTGGGGAAACTGGCTGCCCATTGCCTGGACAGGTGTGCTCTTTTCTGGGTAAAGAACTGGCTGGAGGGTCCATGCCCAGTGGGTAATGGTTAATGGAGTTAAGTCCAGCTGGCATCCCATTACAAGTGGTGTCTCCCAGGGGTCGGTACCGGGACCTATCTTGTTTAATATCTTAATTGATAACCTAGATGAGGGGATTGAATTTACCCTCAGTAAGTTTGCAGATGACACCAAGTTGGGAGTTAGTATCGATCTGCCTGAGGGTAGGGTAGCCCTTCAGAGGGATCTGGATAGGCTGGACTGCTGGGCTGAGGCAAATGGGATGAGGTTTAACAAGGCCAAGTGCTGGGTCCTGCACTTTGGCAACAACAACACTATGCAGCGCTATAGGCTTGGGGCAGAGTGGCTAGAAGACTGTGGCTAGAAGAGGAAAGGGACCTGGGAGTGTTGATCAATGCTCAGCTGAACATGAGCCAGCAGTGTGCTCAGGTGACCAAGAAGGCCAAAGGCATCCTGGCCTGTAGTAGAAATAGTGTAGCCAGCAGGAGCAGGGAGGTGATCATCCCCCTGTACTCAGCTCTGGTGAGGCCGCACCTCAAGTACTGTATTGTTTTGGGCCTCTCACTACAAGAAGGACATTGAAGCCCTGAAGCGTGTCCAGAGAAGGGCAACAAAACTTGTGAGGGGTCTTGAGCACAAGTCTTATGAGGAGTGGCTGAGGGAGCTGGTATTGTTTAGTCTGGAGAAGAGGAGGCTCAGGGGAGACCTCATTGCGCTCTACAATTTCCTGAAGGGAGGTTGTGATGAGGAGGGGGTTCCACTCTTTTCTCAGGTAACTAACGATAGAACTAGAGGAAATGGCCACAAGTTGCGCCTGGGAAGATTTAGATTAGATATCAGGAAAAACTTTTTCTCTCAAAGAGTGGTCAGGCACTGGAACGGCCTGCCCAGGGAGGTGGTGGAGTCGCCATTGCTCGTGGTGTTCAAGAAGCGCTTAGACAAGGTGCTACAAGATATGATTTAGTAGCTTATTGGGTAGTATTGGTGATAGGAGGACGGTTGGACTAGTCGATCTCGTAGGTCTTTTCCAACCTTGTGTTTCAGTGATTCTGTGATTCCAGGTGTATTGGGTTTGTGTGGCAAGGTTTTGGTAGTGGGGGGCTGCAGGAGTGGCCTCTGTGAGAAGAATCCAGAAGCTGCCCCTTGTTGGATAAGGGCAAGTTTCAGCCAGCTAGAAAGGGACTTGCTGCTGCCCAGAGTCGAGCCAATAAGCAATGTTGTTTGTGTCTCTGAGAGCAGATTTAAGAAAAGGGGAAAAAATGCTGTACAACTGGGAGAGCGAGGAGAGAGAACCAGCCCTGCAGCCCCCAAAGTCAATGCAGAAGGAGGGCAGGAGGTGCTCCAGGCACCAGAGCTAAGAGGTTCCCCTGCGGCCTGTGGAGAGGCCCCTGGTGGATCAGGCTGTCCCCCTGCAGCCCACATGGAGCAGATCTCCATGCTGCATCCCATGGAGGAGCCCCCAGTGGAGCAGGTGGATGTGGCCTGGAGGAGGCTGCGGCCCATGGAGAGCCCCAGCTGGAGCAGGCCCTGGGCCAGAGCTGTAGCCTGTGGAGAGGAGCCCATGCAGGGAATCTGGGGGGAGCTGCTGTCCATGGAGGACCTGTGTTGGAGCAGGTTGCTCCAGATGGATGAACCCCATGGTGCAGACCCATATGGGGGCAGTTCTTGAAGAGCTGCTGCATGTGGAAAGCCCACACAGGATCAGTTCAGGAAGGATGGCAACCCATGGGAGGGACCCCATGTGGAGCAGGGGCAGAGAGGGACTGTGAAGGAGTGGCAGAGACAATGTCAGGGACTGACTCCAGCCCCCATTCCCACATTCTTCTGTGCTGCTCAGGAGGAGGAGGTTGAAGACAGTGGGTGGGGGATGGAAGGTTTTTAGTCTGTTTTGTTTCTCACTTATTTAGCTTGTTAGTAATAGGTAATAAATTTATCTCATCTCCTATACTGAGTCTGTTTTGCCTGTGACAGTAATTGTTGAGTGATCTCCCTGTCTTCATCTCAATCCTAGAGCTTTTTTCAACATATTTTCCTCTCCCTCTGCCTTTGAGGAGGGGAAGTGAGAGAGTGGCTGTGGTGGAGCTCAGCTGCCCAGCTGTGTGAAACCACCACAGAGGGATGCAGTTGGCTGCACTGGCTGCTGCTGTAGGTTTTCTCTCTATGATTTCCCTCTGTAAGCAGCGCTCTGCTTCTTGTCTACATTAAAAAAATCCCGTTGTTGTTACTGAATGAATAGATTCAATTTCCTGGAGAAAGAAAGCAGATCAAGAAAACAACGGTTCTACCTATAGCACAGCCATTTTGGTGAGGGCTGTGGAGAGCAAGAGGCTGGTGCCTCAGTGGCATGGCCAGGCACAGAGAGTAGGAGGGAGGCCACAAGCCTCCTGGGATTGAACGGTTCAGCGGGCACCATGTCCTGAGGGTTTATCAAACCCTGAATTTTCCTCTGATACCCAATTTAATGTGCCATTTATAACTTGGGCCACTTTTGATTATGCCACTGACTTGCAGAAAATGGATTCCACAATCAGTAAGTAGGTATGTTTATTCAGCGCTGGGCAACATGAGGGGTAGTCCCACCAAAGTCGTGCGCACCTGACGCGGCAACTTGCCTTGGTTATCTTCAGCAAAGAGTTACATATGCATGAAGTTTCACAATACACCTATATTTATTCATAACTTGTCCCCACTTCATATTAAAATCAGTTCCAAAGAGGCATTTCCATAAACTCCTCCCATCTGCGCTTGCGCAGTGGCTCGTGGTGGTGGTTGTTGCGGGTCATGGGGATGAAGGTTGATGATTCTTCCTCATCATCTCTAGTTCACCTCTTGTCTTTGTGCAGACTCATTTGCTCCTTGGTTCTTGTCCATCCACAGGACCAGTTTCTACTAGTCTCTTAAGATATGCTTACACTCTTATTAAGAGACTGATCTTGGTAAGGGGCCCAAGACTTCTTGCTTTAGTTAATTTGCACAATGCACCATAGTTAGCAAAGAAACTAAGTAGCATCCTAGTTTAACGCTGTCAGCGCTCGCTCTCTACTTGATAAGATTCTCCTAACTCCCTCTCTCACCAGTACTGTCTCTCCCCTTGAACATTTTTCACTTTGTACAAATCACGGAATATTCAGCTGGTGGAGGCCTTGTCTCCAAAACTCAGTGATCAGTCAAGAGAGCAGGATTCACATTCCTGCTCTGGGGAGTGGTTAGTTACAGAGCTACAGACCCCAGATTTAGACTTTAGAAATGAGAATTTAGAAATGATGTGGCACATTTCATGGCAAATATATTGTCTGAACAGCTCTGACCAGTTTACCTTGCCACTCTCTGATGTGGTACTAACTTGACAAAAAGCAGGCAGTTGATTAAGTGTCATTCGGTGAGCAGTGTCTGGGAAAGATCATTCATCTCATGGCTGCAAGGGGTACAAGGGGTGACTGTTAGCTCTGTGATGCTGCATGATGGTGACCCCAGGCCACTGCAGAGGATGACACTTTGACAGGGAGAAGGAGCCATGTTTCATCCTGCCCATGTCTTGCATGTAATTTGCTACGCTTGCTGATGGCACTGTGAGAGATGAGCAGTTCATCTCTCCTCAAGCCTCTCCCTTGTATTAGCCCTCAGATGTTTAATTTAACATCTGGTGTATAAACCTGACCACTTCAATGCCAGGAAATCTCTTGGCCATAGCATTTGGTTCGATTTATTTTTCCCCATGTTTTGATGTGAATAGGGATTCACAACAAATACAGCATTGCTACAAAACTTTTGTCATCTGTCACCTGTGTGAGAAGAAATTTGATTAGAGCATTTACAGAAAAATCCAAAAATACTTACACAGGAAAACAAATGTATTTGTGAATAAATCCAGATAAAAACATTTTTGTTGTTTGCTTTTTTGTTTTGTTCTGTTCTGTTCTGTTTTAGTGGTGATAGAGGAGCAAAAATTTCACCTATTATTTTATGTTATCTAAGTAGTGATAATAGGGTTGGAGTTTTGTTAAATCCTTGTTTCTTCTGTTTGACTTGATCTTGGCTTTCTGAAGCCAAAGATCTGTGTTATTTCATAAATATATAGGGCATAAATGCATTGTAAATGCACCGATGTAGGGGAAGCTAATTAAAGAGGGAAACTGTGTTCCAGGTGCAGGAGCCATTAGTATTCTTCTGCTCTAGTTCCCTGAACTACTGCATTTGTTAACCTTTAGCCAGATCAGAGACAATTTCTTCTGTTTCTTACATAATGTTGGAATTATAATTGACAGCAGTGATGAAAGAGAGAATTCTCCCTGCAACTCATGTTTTTTCTTGCTTTCATGTAGAAGATTTTAGAACAAGAGCCTTATCAGTTATGAATAATTGCATATCATTAGCTGCATTCTGGAGATATATGTATATTAGTTAGAGTGGCATATATATTTGCCTGGAAAATGTTATGGCATGCTTCAAGCAGCATCAGGGTTGTGAAATTCAATGTGCACTGCATGTTTATGTAACTGGAGTTACATTGCTACAGAGGAAGCACAAGATGATAGCTGTACACCTGGGTGCAGTTATGCAGAGCTTCTTCCTAGCAGGCTTCAGAAAAAAAAAAAAAAGCTTTCATGCTAATAGCTAATCCGATAGTTTATAAATATTTGCTATTCCGTTTGGTTTTGTGCAAACAAGTGTTTTTTTCTAATGCTCACTGTACTTGTTGCTCCCTCAGAGCAGTGCTTCCCATGGGTACTACGGTCTAGGAATTACCTGCCTTGTCACAGAGTGGTTGAGGAGGATTTCTCTGGTACCTCAATACATTTTTCTCTTCTAGGATAAATTTAGTTTTTGTTTGTCTTGTAAATCCCAATTTACAGGAGATGCTGGAGTCCATAATAGACAGGAAAAGCTGCTAAAAAGTCATTTGTAGTAAGATCCCTTAGCCCTTTTGAATGTTAGAAAAACCCACAGCCTTCTGATTGCACCCTTTGTCTTTTTTTTTTTTTTTTTTTTTTTTCATATGGTGGAAAAGACTCTAAAACCTTTTAGAAAGATGGTTCTTTTTGATAAAATTGTGTGGTGTATTTCCAAGAGGATTGGTCTTTCCTCTTTAAAGTTACTAAGCAGTTACCCTAGAGATGAATATGCTTCATGCAAAAGCTGAGACTGCCACACGGCTGTGCAACAGGGGCTTCCACTCCTGAGACTAACCTGGCTGCAGCACAACGACTAATTGCTTTCTGGCACAAGGCATATCTTGTTATTGCTTGTAGTTCGGAGACAATTCAGCTCACACATGCCTGTGCTGGCATGAAGAAAATGCCAACTGCTCTTATTTCCAGAAAAACACTGACATAATTGTCACGCTGATGAAAAACAAAAACTTCCTCATGATTTATTTGTTATTAAACGAAGAAACAAACAACAACAAAAAAATGCTCTTCAACTAAGGAATACTTTCTACATTTTGCTGAAAAAACAGCTAACACTAGGACAGTTCATGATGAAGTTGGTGAATGAATGAAAAAAATCTTCACACTTTTTTTTTCAAATGCAAACAGATGTTCTTGCTCCTGTTGTTTTCAAGCCATTTAACTTGCGTGGAGCATTCATGTAGAGTTCGTTTTATCTTATAGATTTGCCAAAATTACAGTGGCTTTATCAAATTATCAGACATCAAATTATACAAATATTTCCTATTTTATGCTACTCACCTTTAAAAAGGAAAATAAAATTACAGCCTTTTTTTTTTTTTTTTTTTTTTTTTTTTTTTTTTTTTAATTAAGAGTATATATCTTTGCTCGTTTCATCTGCAATTTGCCCTAAGGATTTTTGCACCTGACCAGAAGGTGCTGGTAATCAGCCTCATGGTGAGTGGGACAAGTGCTGCACAGGGTAGTGCACAGTAAGGAGATGAAAAGAACAGAAAGCACATTTTCACTAATTGTGTCAAGATTAACACTTAAAGGAGAGTGCTGCTATTCAGCACAAGTAGTGGAGCCTGCTGGGCTGCTTCTGGAAACAAATAGCACAATGTTTGGCAATATATAAATTAATAGTATGAAGAGAATATTAGTAGGGTTGCTGTAGTGATTGTTTAGCTTCTTAAATTACTTTCCCAGGATATTATTTTGTATTTATTTTTCACAGAAATAAATTACTTTGGATATTGTAGTTTGTGCTTATGTGAGAAAAAAATAAGGTATTTTATAAGTTAGCAAAATTATTTTCTCCTATATTTCTATGGAAAGTAATAGTGAGTATTCATCAATGCTTCTAACCTGCCTGGAAGAAAAGAGGTAATCATTGACTTCGTTATGCTTTCAAATATGCAAAATGTTGAACCTTAAAATCAGTAAAATATGCAAATGTAGGTATTAGTTTTGTGAGGAGCACCAATTTTCTGGTCAATCAACAAAAATACTCCACAGGATTATATTGCCTTTGAGGAAATATGGAAGAGGCTTAGTGTATTAATTTTCTATCAAGCTCAGAATTCATTAAAGCAGCGATGGAAATTAATGTATGAAACCTTTCAAATCATCAGTCAGGACCAAATTCCAAGCTGGATGAAAAAATCTCATAAAACTGAGGCATGAAGATGAATGAAGAAGTGAAACAAAACTGGATAAAACTGTTGTTAATCCAAAGACTGGCTTCTAAAATGTGTAAAACACACATACACGCGCACCCTGCCCTACTCTGTAAAGCTGTTTCTAGCATGGGGCAGCCTATCCAGCCTGGTGAATTAGTCTGTCGCTAATAGCATTAACATGTTCAAGAGGCTATTCTATTGCTTCTTAGAATTTTCTTCTAATGTTTGTTAGGTATTTCATTATGTATAAAAGATTCATCTTGTGAAAGCCAACTGAGATTTCTCGTTATTCAGAACATAAAAAATATCCTGGTGAAGCAGGTCATATTATGAGCACTTAGCTTTTCATTAAGGAAATTTCAGTGTATCTGCCCTTTAGAATTTATAATATATTTTGCTAGGAGGAACATATTAAATTGATAAACTTTCTACTTCCAAATATTATCCCCTCTCAAACTTATAAATGCAGTCCTTCCACAGGCAACATCTTGCGTCTTTGCAAAGTGCACTCTACCCAGGCCATATGACTTGGGGACATGCCTACCCTTGACCCTGATGCAAGGATGGCTCCTGGCCCTGCAAGTTGACTCTTTAAACCTCTGTAGCTGTATTTTTCCCCCAGTCTGTGTTAAGAAAGAGTGACAACATTTCAAAATGTACTAAGAATTGGTCATAATTTGGCTGAGGAGTGCTATAATGTTGGAGCTTGCCGAGATAGTTGGCAACAGCTCTTCTGCAGCTTCATTTCTCTGGCCAAGGCACACAAATGGATTCAGAAGAATGACTCACCCCCCATGTTGTTTGTTAAAGTATTAGAAAAGTGCTGCTCAAGCAACTTCTATTAATCTAGAGGACACAGAAAATATAACCGTCTTGATTTAGTGCTGGATTCAATACACAACAGCTTTGTGGCAGGACACATGATTTAAAAAGACTTTGCCTATTTTATTATCCTGCTGAGGTGTTGTATTGGAAACGCTAGCCCATGCTTCCTCTCTTTTCATGTTGCGGTACTAAAAGGTGAAATATTAACCTTTGTGTCCTGATGGGGACTGTGAATCAGCTGAACTTTTATGCGGGGATCCCTACATCTGCTGCATGTGTGGAAACTATATACCTTCTGGGGAGGTTCAGACTACGTATTAGGCAAAATTTCTTTACTGTGAGAGTGGTCAAACACTGCAGCAGGCTTCCTAGCGAGGAGGTTACTGCCATGCCTGTCAGTGGTCAACAGGCATTTGTATAACACCCTCATTAATATGCTTTTACTTTTGGTGAACTCTGAGGCACTTAAGCAGTTGGACTTGATGGTCTTTGTACGTACCTTCCAAATGAACTATTCTATTCTAGTCTAGTCTAGTCTAGTCTGTTCTTTGTCCATTTATAACTTGTATCTGTTGGTGCAAGCTAAGAAAAACCAAAAAGAATCTAAATAATTGTGCTCATACAGGTAGTGATATTGGTTATAATATTCCAGTTAATTTGATAGGAGATTTGCTGATATAAACAGTCTTAGAGGAACAGGCCATATTCAATGAGGAATTTAGAAGAAGGCTCAGTGTTGAGATTTATGCCTTTTTAAATTATGTGTCTGAAACAGGTATACTGTACCTGTTTCAGTCCTCTTTGGTGCTGCCTATAATCATGCCCCTATTAAAATGACACTTCTAGGGACTATTTATTTGATAGACTCTCAAGTATTCATTACCTGGGTAATTACCCAGTATAAATTACCCAGGTTACTCTATCCTTGTTTGGCTCAAAATAATTACTTGTTATTATTCAGGTGCTAATCACCAAATCTTAATCTTTTGCTAGTTTATTATGAATTTTTAGAGGAAAAATTAAAGGAGAGTCTTAGATATTGCTGTTCCCTGATTTGTTTCATAACAACAGTGCATCCTTTCTGCCTCTGGAGATCTTCCACAGGTTATGTCAGACTCCAGAGACAGGTAATTTCCTGCATGCAGTGTTGGAAAGTGACAGGACAAGTATTCCCCTTGCTGTGTGATACTATGTGCTACATATTTTTGTTACATCTAAGCCAGGCTTTTATAATTTAGTGTTCAGGGCATAACTTTGACCCTGAAAATAACTATTGGACACAAATGTTCTGAAAAAGTCTGTCAAAGTCGGTGCTAAATTCAGTCAGAATACAGATGTGGCTCTGTGTCATGCTTATACACTTAAAATGAAATTAGCCTGAAGTGCTTCCATTTGAACAGAAAAAATCCGGGTTGCTAGTGAAGAATGAAACAAATTTCAAATTACATGTTAAATAAGTGATGACAAAATATTGATCATTCTAAATGCTCAAGTGCATATCTGATGGACAACATAACCTGATTATTATGGCACTCCAGCCAAATGGGAAAATGGATGAATATGAGGTATGAAGACAGGCCATTGTTTGAATTTCATTGTTTGCCAAATGTGGCAGGACAACTCTCAAAATTAGAGCAAAGGCAAATAACTTTTTGCCATGCTGGATACATCTGCAAATGCCTTTGAATAGTACATGAGAATATACACTGACAATTTCACTAATGAACTCCATTGATTCAATGAGCTGTATCTGTTCCTTTGGTTCCCTTATGAATCTGCCGTGCAATAGTGTTTTGCATGTCAAAATGCACCTTCTCTTTTTAGCTGAAGCTTTTTGTTTTTTTACAACATGAAAACTATTTTGAATCACAGCACCTGTTCTTAATGCTGCACTATTAACTTCTCTGTGGTAGTCAGTCACTCACTGATATTTGTCAATATGCGCATTTGAAATAAGTAGAACTAGTGTTTAAATATGAGTACTACTTTAATTACATTTTAACTACCAAGCTGTTGGAATCTCTGTTACTAATAACTGCCAGAAAAAAATAATTTCAAACTATAAACTCACTTTTGAATTCACTGTGTGCCAAGAATTACTTATGTAGAATTACTTATGTCTGTCACAGTTCCCCAACAAAAGACTCAGTGATAAAACAGATAGTGTTTCAAGTTTAAACTTTCTTTGACTAATTTCCCAAACTGATGTCTTGTATGTTTGCTGGCTGGTAAGAACTACAACTTTCATTCAATTCAAATATAAAATCCTGCAAAATGGAAATGCTTCTGATTATTCCATGGTACATTGAACCATGATGGCAGATCTGGATAGCAAGGTCTTAGTGGATTTGGCCTCCATTCCGGTAATAAATTGACTTTACTCGAGGAAGAGAAACTTCTCATAAATATCACTTGTTTCTAGCAAATTAAATTAAATAGAGTGGGTTTCCTTGGCACCAGCACTTGTGACTGCTGAGGCCTGCAGTAAGAGCAGAAGTGTCCTACACCATACCTGAGCTGCATGTAAGATACCTGTTGCTCTTGTACACGTGCCAAAGCCTAAGAGAGATTGAATATGACTGAAGATGCTGGATCCCCTGCCAACTGCTGCACATTTATGTTTTGTAAAGCATTGCCTGTGTCATGGTCAGGCCCAGAAAATAGACTGAATTCTTATAAACTGTCTAGTATGTCATGGCTTTATTGCAATAAGTACCAGACACTGTGAATGAAGCACTTGAAGCTGCAAGTGCATCAGCATCTGAACTCAGTCACTGCTGCAGACAGGAGATGGAGCTAAATAGGCTCTTGACCTGGATGAGTGCCACATCCTTATATGCCTCTTAGTTTGTGACTGCATAACTTACTTAAACAACTGGCTGTTCATCAAAGATCTTGTCTTCTTAGGTGGAACTATGCTAAATTTCAGTAAACCTGGAAAAATCTGTAATGTGTGTGGAGCACATGTAGTGTGTTTGGTTAGTGGTGGTATCACCTGGTGGTTACACTAACGGTTATAGATCAAAAGAAAAAGTGGAAAGCTCATTAATTTTGGTTTGCCATTATGTAAGAACAGAGAAATACATCCCTGTATGTGACTATAAAAAAGGTGAAGTGCTGTTCAAATTTAGTCACTGCTGTAGTGCTTTTGTGTGTGTTCACTTGTGTATATATATATATTGTGTGGGGGTAGTGGGTGCAGGGTCTTATCTCCATCCTTTCCTAATAGCTATGACTGTTTTACTAGAGAAAGAGAAGCTTTGCTTTCTTATTTTCTAAACATTTTTTCGAAATATGTTTTCAAAATACTGTGAAATTATTGGTGGTGTGCTCTTAGACGATGGAAAATTAACATTAAAAAATACATGTGAATGCGTATCAGTGTTAGCATATTATCTAAGCTAGATGCAATCTAGCACCTAATTGTTTTGCAAATGTTATGCAGGTTAGGTAGGACTTTGTACTGGGTCTGGCTGGGATGTTAAATTTCCCTGCAGCAGCCAGTACAGTGTTGTGCTCTGCACTTGTAGCTAGAACAGCAGTGGTATCACACCAGTGTTGTGTCTGCTGCTGACCAGTGCTGGCACAGCATCAGGACTCTCTCTAACCCTTCTAGGGGGTGGGCAAAAAAGTGAGAAAGGAACATCACCAGGGCAGCTGACCTAAACCAACCAAAGGGATATTCCATACCATGTGATGTCACACTCAGCAATAAGAGGTGGAAAAAGGAAGAAGAGGGGAGGGGTGGGCTCTCGTTGCAAAAATGTCTGTCCTCCCAAACACCGGCTACGTTTGTTGAGGCCCTGCTTCAAGGACGTGGTCAAGCATCACTCATTTGTGGGAAGTAGAGAGTAATTTTTTTCCTCTGTACTTCCACATAGCCTTTACTTTTTTGTTTTGTTTTGTTTTGTTTTGTTTTTCCCCTTCCCCCTCCTTTTTCCCCTTTCATTTTTTTCCCTTTAGTTAATTCATTTAATTAATAATAATCTTTCCTTAATAATTATTTTTTCACTTTTATTAAATTATCCTTATCTCAACCCATGAGTTGTTCTTTCCTTTACTTCTTCCCCTCCTCTTCCAAGGAGGGGGAGTGAGAGGGCGGTTGTGATGTTCAGCTGCCTAGCATGGTAAAACCACCACAGACTTGAAAGCTAAACCCCAGCACTAGACTTCCTTCTTTCTGAAAGGAGTCTGCTATCCCTAGGTGAAAGACCAGTGAGATGAGGCAACTTCTGAGTCCACAGAGATAAGAGTGAAAGGTTAAATGGCTAAAGAAAGAGATTTAGAACATGAGACAGTGCGTGCTGAGGCTGCTTAGTGCCAGCTTCTAGCCCTGGTTCCCAGGGCTGTCTAAGTATTTTGTATGAATACATCACCGGATAATATGCATAATCACTACTCCTTTGCAGCTGTCAGCTTTTCTTCAGTTTCAAACACAAATTCTCTTAGATGACCTCTTCATGTCTTATAAGTTTCACTCCTTCAGGGCATACTTCCATGGAGTTATTAATTTTTTTTTTTATTATCTTTCCATGAGCATGTAACATTTGAACCTTTAAGTTAGGCCTGGAATTAAGCTCTGTTAGGGAGAATTGGTTTTCCCTTGTTCTTTAATTCTGTTGTTGTAGCAAAGCAGAGAATAGTGCAGGCAGTACCATAAAATTCAAATGGCTAATGTAAAAATGTTTTCCTGACTGCAGCAGGGTAATATCAAAATGTTCTGAATTGTTTATCTCTTTCCTAATGAGAAGGAGTATTATAGATATTAAGAGACTCCCTAGAGCTAATGTGTCTGAGGTCCATATATTGAAAGCTTCTAATGTTTAATAAATTATCAGGTAGCAAGCAACGGAGGATGATTTTGAAGTTTTTCCTTTTTTTTTTTTTTTTTTTTTTTTTTTTGATTTTCTTTGGATAAGTAATACAAACACATCACAATGTTGCAATCCATGTCAATTCCTATATGAAATTGATAGAGAGAATTGATAGAGAGGCCAGATAGTCAGATAGAGAGGCCAGTGCACATTTGGGAAATATACACAGGCAACTAGGTTCATTCATCTTGTGTCTGCAGAAAGCAATCAAGAAAACATCTGCGCTTAGATAGAGCTGATTTTCATGGATTGGGTTCAGATGTTGGCAGAAGACACATGCTCCAAGAGCAGCCAAAAGATGGTTAATTGGCTGTCAGTTCTGGAAGCCTGACCATTAGCTGGGAGACACAATGCTTATTTACAGAGTCACAATACTTATTTACAAGGCAAGCAGAAAGTAGGGGAAGTCTGTGAGGAATGGGAATGAAAAGCGATAGGGTAAGTGGCACTGAAATGCTAACTTTTTTTGCCAAAGGGGGTAAACAGAATAATGCTATCAGCTACAGCACTTATTACTTCTGTTAAAATTAAACAAAACAGAGAGAAAAAATACTGTAGCTATTTGGTGAGGGAGCTTTTTTCTGAAGTTTTTGGCAGTCATTATACTTCAGGAACAGTGATTGTGCCAGATTTTCTGAAACTGAGCTGCTAAATGACTAAGTTATTAACTAGTCTTATTAAGGCAGGTGTGTGGCTGCCTTGAAGAGACTTCATTCTGCATTAAAAAATAAATAAAAACACAAACAGCAGCAGAGTTTACGGCTTCTTTACAGTCCTGCCACGCTCCTTTGTGAGAGATAAAATAATGTCCTCTTCTTCATTTTTCTCTTATCCTTGACACAACACTGTGTGTGTGTTGATGGGGTGAGTTACATGTGCAAGATCTTCTCAGTAAGCTAGTGCTCATTGTGCAATCAATTCATTCTCTTTTTATGTAGTGTTTTTAAGCTTCTGTAAAACTTCTGAATTAAAAAAAAAAAAAAAGGCAAGGAAAGTGAGGGTTTTTGTTCTTACTTCTTCTTCATTTCTCCCCCCCCCCCCCCCTCAAGATTCAGGTTAATAAATATGCTCAAACTGTCTGCAGATATTAAAGTGATGTATGAGAATGGAAGTAAGGTATTCAGCAGCTGAAGACACTGAGTGGTTTTCAACCTTTTGGAAGAAGAGAAGTAGATTCATTTTCTTCTGGAAAGAGCAAGGCTGCTGCCAGGCCTCATTCAGATGGACTGATCTGAAAATTAGATAGTGGAAAAGAGTCCCATGACATGCCCTTTGAATTAAAGAAAATCTTGTAACATCCACTGCTTTGGTGTCTGCTGACCCTTGTTACCTCATGATTGCACAGACATCCATTCTGGCCCAATTTACATATTATTTTGTAGCTTGGTGTCTTAAGGAAAAGAGGTTTATGGTCTTTTCTGCTGTCTGTTGACCCCATCTCATTGCAAATTTGGAGTCCATTCGCCATTTTGAACTGAATTTAGCAAAGGATGTTAAATTTTGTTGAAATGTGGCTGGGTGGAGGAGGAAAACCGTATACATGCCTGCTGAGTGTATTCAACTCCTAACAGTGCAATACTTACTAGTTATAATAAAATAGATCCAGATGCTCCCCTTTAAAAGGTACTCCTATACTTTAAGGAAACCTTTTTTTTTTTTTTTCTCACCATGCTTACTTAAAAATAGGCAGCAAACCCAGTCATCCCCCCCCATTAGATTGAAAGCATAGCAACAAGTGTCTTTAACATACATTAAGATGACTTATTGTGGACATGCATGCAAGTGTTTCGTTATGCCGTTTTTTGGTTGACATATTTAATATGTGGATTCCTAATCAGCTACAATTTTTAGGCTTTTGTTTAAATAGTGGCAACAGTGTTGGAAATGATCCATGAGCTCCCCCCCCCCCTCCAAACTGAAGTTCTTCCTTCAGTTTGACAGAACACTATCTGAACTAAAGTGATATGTTAATTGAGTCTGGCAGCCTCCATTTAATTGTGACTTACTGCAAATGATCGAGTTTGTCAGCTGCTCAGTTTCAGTTCTGTTTTTTTAGTGAGAGTAAAAGAAAATACATGGCATATATAGTTTTACCTTTTTTTTTTTTTTTTTTTTTTTTCTAAAAAGCTCTGCAATTTTGAATATTTTAAGGTTTATAATTGCCTTGATTTTTTTCTATCAATTTTGCAGGTTTTTGACTCCAATAATTTTAGAATTTCCTTATACAATTCAGTCTCACCACTTATTAGCAGTTATCACTACCATTGCAGGTTTAAGTGTATGTAGGAAACAATTAAGCACAGCTAAACTTATCAGGTGCAGTTTTATTACAACAGTTGTGCCAGTAAGTATCAGTTTTCACTACATACACGAAATTCTGACTATTGTGTAGGAACTATTCTTTTAAATACATAATAATCTGTGCTTTTAAAATGCTTTCCTAGCAGAGGAATGGTCAAACCTTACTACAGTAAAATTTGCAAAAGATAGAGAGAAGGGCTTTAACTTGAAAAGGAACAGTGTAGAACCAGGTATGTCAAACCATTTCACAGAAATCTGCACTGGTGCAATTCTAAACTTTTGAAAAGAAGGACCTGGTTAGGGTTTCTGCTACAGTGGTCAGTGCCTGTGTTACTCCCAGAGTTCTCTCCAGGGACCAGAATGTTTAGAATTTCTAAGTGGTGTGTGTCCATACATTATCATATTATAAACATGTAGATCCAGGATTCATGAAAAACATAACACCTCAATCAAAGGACACCTTTAAAATGTTCCAATAATTGATATTGATGGGCAATACTGGTTCAGTACTATAATGAAAAGCATACTACAGAAACACAAATAAGAGGAAAATATAGTGAATTTTCTTCATCCATTGAATATATAATCTCACAAATATATTTTTAATAGGGCTGGTCCCTAATTCCTTATCTGAGATTAAAGATCATCATTATATTCTGACATCATATCAAGAGGCTAAAGATTACTTTTTTTCCAGGGCAGGAAGATATTGTTAGAGTAACTATGTCTTTATATGGAAAAGAGTTGCATATACCTTAAGTACTGCCAATTATTAATGCTGTAGTTATTTCTATTGTGCTAATGTATAATGCTCCCTGCATTTGCTTTTGCAGGATGAAACTGCATCCATCAGTGGAGTGTTACCTTGCCAGCTTCTCCATGATTTTTATTTAGCTAATTCAACCACTGTGTTACCTAAAAGGATCTAATTAATAATGATGTTCCTAATCTTGGCTCTTATTGAGACCACAGTTAATTAAGTTTACAAATCAACATGGCAAGTTTTGATCCAGACAAATTACCTCAGAGGAAAATTTGTATCAATAAAAATCTCTGGACCAATATGTTGTTGGCTTGTGCAGTTTGTTATAAAGATCTAGCTGGGCAGTCCTCAGTCATGGATTGGTCATAAACTCAGCCATGCAATGTAAGCCAACTTGCTGAAAGTACCTCAGCATATTGGAAGTTAGAGAATGTCAGGAGCTCTTCTAAGCTATTTTGCATTGAAAGGCTTACCTTCTAAACCATTTATTATCTCAGCTCCTCCTAAATCAATGGTTCTTCAAAGTCTAGTATGGCACTACTGAAATTAGTGGGAAGAGGACAGGGACACAATCACAGAATGGCTGAGGTTGGAAGGGACCTCTGAAGATTATCCAGTCCAACCCACCTGCTGAGCAGGATCACCTAGAGCATGCTGCACAGGATACCATCCAGGCAGGTTTTGAATGTCTCCAGAGGATGCTCCGCAACTTCTCTGGGCAACCTGTTCCAGTGCTCTGTCACCCTTACAGTAAAGAAGTGCCCTCTCATATTCAGCCAGAACTTTGTGTACTTCTGTTTGTGCCCATTGCCTCTCATCCTGTTGCTGGGCTCAACTGAAAAGAGACTGGCTAAATCCTCTTGACGCCCTCCTCTCAGATAGTCATACGCATTAATGAGGTCTCCCCTCAGTCTTCTCTTTTCCAGGCTTAACAGGCCCAGTTATCTCAGCCTTTCCTTGTACAACAGGTGCTCCAGTCTCTAATCATCTTCATAGACCGCCTCTGAATTTGCTCCAGTAGTTCTATGTCCCTCTTGTACCCCAGAACTGGACATAATACACCAGGTGTGGCCTCACCAGGGCTGAATAGAGAGGGAGGATCACCTTCCTTGACCTGCTAGCAACACTCTTCCAAATGCACCCCAGGATACCATTGGCATCTTGGCAGGCTGACATTTTCCTCAATCTTCCTTTTTCTGCTGACATATTTGAAGAAGCCCGTCTTGTTGTTCCTGACATTCCTTGCCAGATCTGATTCCAAATGTACTAACCATGTTTCACAGAATCACAGAATTTCTAGGTTGGAAGAGACCTCAAGATCATCGAGTCCAACCTCTGACCTAACACTAACAGTCCCCACTAAACCATATCCCTAAGCTCTACACCTAAACGTCTTTTGAAGACTTCCAGGGATGGTGACTCCACCACTTCCCTGGGCAGACCGTTCCAATGTCTAACAACCCTTTCGGTAAAGAAGTTCTTCCTAACATCCAACCTAAAACTCCCCTGCCACAACTTTAGCCCATTCCCCCTTGTCCTGTCACCAGGCACATGGGAGAACAGACCAACCCCCACTTCACTACAGCCTCCTTTAAGGTACCTGTAGAGAGCAATAAGGTTGCCCCTGAGCCTCCTTTTCTCCAGGCTGAACAAGCCCAGCTCCCTCAGCCGCTCCTCATAGGACTTGTTCTCTAGGCCCCTCACCAGCTTTGTCACCCTTCTCTGGACTCGCTCAAGCACCTCCATGTCCTTCTTGTAGCGAGGGGCCCAAAACTGAACACAGAGCTCAAGTTGCGGCCTCACCAGAGCCAAGTACAGGGGGACGATCACTTCCCTAGCCCTGCTGGCCACACTGCTTCTTATACAAGCCAGGATGCCGTTGGTCTTCTTGGCCACCTGAGCACAGTGCTGGCTCATATTCTGCTGACTATCAACCAATAATCCCAGGTCCTTCTCTGCCTAGCAGCTTTCCAACCATTCCTCTCCCAGCCCGTAGCTCTGCTTGGGGTTATTGCACCCCAGGTGCAGGACCCGGCACTTGGCCTTGTTGAACTTCATGGAGTTGACCTCAGCCCATCGGTGCAGCCTATCCAGATTCTCCTGCAAAAACTATTGGAAATAGTTTTTACAGGGGGTTGAGCAGCTATTTAGAGAGCCCTGCTGTTGGGTAGCCATTAAAATGAACATGAAGTAGGTGTAAGTAACAATAGGTTCGTTTTAGGGGATCACAGTCTTCCTCTGTGAGCCTTTAGGCCTCACCAGTTTCTGAAGGGAGACCACCACAGTGGGTGCTGTGGTCTGGCTGCTTGTGGCCCACAGAGCACCCAGGAGGGAGTTCCCCAGCTAGGCCGAGGCAGCTGATGTGCCAGATGGTGCCATCTGCAGCACCAGTGAGCCTCAGGTTCCCTGCCCTGGCCTGAGGCAGGCTGAGGCAGGGAGTTGGCTGTCCTGACTGAGAAGCTGGCGATCAGGCTGGGTCGCTATTGGGGGTGGAGAGAAACTGAAAGGAAACGGTGGAGATAAGTGCCCAAATCCCATTGCTGGGCAGTGAAGGGGCAGCTGGTGGTCATGCTTGGTATAGAGATGCCCAAGATGGTGGAGGCTGAAGGTTGGTGACAGCCCTTGTGAGGAATGTTTTCTTCTTCTCCAGATCTGTGGCTGCAGAAGAGGCTTAGTGCCCTGTTAGCAGCTGAGGGGTGGAAGCTGTCTGGGGCGGCAGCAGAAGGACTTGCACCAGAACAACACATCTGCAGCAGACAGACATAGAGAGGGATGGCAGTGGGACAGACCCCTCTGCAGAGCACAGAGGCCTTGGCTTGCTCCCAGAGTGCTTGTTGAGGGCCCAGGGCTAGGGTGCTGTGGAGAACCTGCTGGGGTTTTCCCAAATCAGGGGCTCAAACCCCTTCTGTTTATCCCCATCAGAGTCAGCAGTAGTGCTGGGGAGGCTTGGAGCAAGGTGCCTAGCTGGGGTCTCCTTGGCCTGCTGATGAGGGGAAAGGCCTGGGGAGGACCTGGTGGGTCCTGCAGGTTCTTCACCTAGTTGTGAAGCCTGTGTTGCTGATTGGGGTTTGGCAGGAGAAACCACAGGAATAGTAAAACAGGGCAGAAAGAGTATGTGTACAAAAATCTTTGATATATATATCTTGAGTATATGTACAAAAATGCATGAAGCCTAGGAAACAAGCAGAAGGATCTAACTTCATGACTGGAATAACGGAGACCTGGTGGGCCAGCTCACATGACTAGAGTGCTGCAATGGGTGGGTATTAGATTTTAAGGAAAGGCAGGCAGGGAAGGTGGGAAGGAGGAGAAGATGCAAAGGGTACACAGAGCTGAGATGTGTGCCAGGCTGTTGGGAAGCCTGTGGGGCAGGCAACGCAAGAGTAGAGGCCTTGTGGGTTTGGGGTATGTTAGTCCAGTCCCTAGACTATACAGCACTTATGTTTCTGAATTTGCAAGTGAAAGGTATCCTTCAGCTTTTGTGGGAAATAATTGGCAATACAGTGTTAGAAACACATTAGGTACACTAAGCATTTGTTGTGGAAAAACAAACTCTTACACAAACATTTTGCTTGACTGGATCTCTTATTTTTTTTCACTGTGTGATCGTGAATATATTTAGAAGTGTTTTCCCCCCAGTATCTGCAGTCTGTACTTATGGTAAAACAGCAATTCACTGAAAGATGTAGTACTGCAGACTTTTTGAATATTTACTATGGTACTTTTTTTTTTTTTTTTTTTTTTTTTTTTTGGCATAATTTGAAGCATTCATTAATATTTCTTCTCCACATGGCTATCTGCTCAGCTCCACCATGTAGTCTGTGTAGTCTGACCTCAGCAGATGACTCTAACCTCTGCTTTTAGTTTGCTAAGAATCCTGAACTAACTTTAAGCTATGTTAGTGTTTCTGTGTCTGTAGTAAAAATGTATGTGTGACAGATAGATACAAATCTCTGTTCCTTTTCAATGCAGTTGTAAATAGTTTTTGGTCAAATAATATCTATCCTGCAAAAGGCAGGATGCTTGGTTGATGCTGAACCAGAACTACATCTTTCAGGCATCTTTGCAAGTTTTATAATGCTGAATGGCTGAAGTGAGGCCAGTGTAGTTTGCTGAATTACATTGCAATTTTCCCAAAGCAATTGATGAGGCAATTCCTTTGTAAGGGAGACCAAGCAGTTGAAAAACAAAATGTAATGGCCACTGAAATATCATACTGTTTTGCTGATCTTTGGCAGTATTCATGAAAGAGTGAGGAGAAGAATAAACAAACTGAAGCATTTTGTTCTTTGGAGAATCTTAAGAGAAAGATCATGTCCTTTGCCATACTGATTTTCATTTTAATGATAAGTCTTCTAAATATTTTGATTCTTAGCATTTTTATGTAATTAGGCTTCCTTTAATTAAATTTATAAAGAAATTGATGGGAAGCTACTTACAGCATATTACTATGTTAAAACACCCTTTTTTTTTTTTTTTTTTTTTTTTTTTTTTTTTTTCTCCATTGTTTTCTAGTTGTCCAAGAAACTGGAATACTGCTGATTCACCAAGTTCTTCTCTTCGAACTCTGCTTCAGGAATACTTCCATGTGTAAGTCTTATCTGAGCTTTGAGATTTTTTAAAAATATTTTTGTCCTTAAACTGAAAGCGTTTTAGGAAAAAAACAAAAACAAAAACAAACACACATACGCACACACACAAAAAAACAACAACAACAACAAAAAAAAAACAACACAAAGAATCTAGTTATATTGTTTTCTTTCGCTAGTTCTGAAAACACTATCAGGTGGAAATAAATTTGCTTTTACAACATTAGCTATTGCGTTACTTAAGTCCACAGAGACATCCCTACTGCTATGTTTTTCAGAGTAACGTGCTATTACTGGAACTAAATTATTCATATAAACAGGATGACTGATCAAACACAAACTACTATAACGTGAGGGCTAGAACAATGTCAAACATATTTTACAGGTATATGGAAACTAATAAAATCAGTAAATTACATATGCAGGCACATACTTCCACTCATGAATATAGTTGTTTTTATTGTTATATTTTATAGCCTCTTTTTTTCCACCTCTGACTCTACAGAGAAATAGTCTGCAATGTGCATTTATTCATCCTGGCTTGTAAGCATTTTAAAAACATTTATTAATGATAATATTAGGTTCAGACCCTTGTTTAGATATACACCCCTATATCATGCAAGAAGAGGCATAAACCTCTTGCAATATCTTGATACAACAAATATGGATTATACTGTTTCAGTGATCTCTGTCCCAACTACAAGCAGTATGTTCTTAGAGGTACATAATTCACAAGATATTTAAAGTCAACTAATAATTATTATAAATCATTTATCTGGTGAATTTCACAATCAGTTGTGGTATGTTATATATGAATTTCAAAATTACATGCATTATTGCTCCTAACTGATTACATCTGAATCCCTACCGCACATGCAGCAGGAAAGCAAATTCAGTGCTGCAATAAGTGGATCAAAAGGAGTGCAAGTGCAGCTTGCCTGACAAATCACACAGGCAACACTACTTCAGGAATGAAGAATTTAATCATTTGCACTGTTCATAATCAACAGCAGCAAAAATGTGCAAAGAACAGAAAATACAAAAGTGAATGATATGAGTCTTCTATTTAGGATAGATTCAATGTAAATTGCTTCCTGACAGTTGCACTGGTGGAGACACTGTCTGTTTTGGCTGCGTTTTCTTTTGGATCCTGCCTTACATGCTAGAATAATACATTTCTATATATACAGGTATACAGAGAACACATGCACTTACAGGAGATATTTTCTAATGCATCAAAGAAACATGTCAGTTTGTTAATTAGAGTAGGGCCTGCCTTGCTATCTCCAGGATGTGGGAATTGGTAATGGCACGCATGGTTCATGCTCAGAGGAGCAAGCTGCTTTTCAAGCTATGCTGGGCAGTTCTATTAATGACTGTAAAGACTGTGAGGGCATGAAGGGTTTGTACTATGAAAAGATGAGATCATAGAATTGTAGAATATCCTGAGTTGGAAGGGACCCATAAGGATCATCAAGTCCAATTCCTGGCACCGCACAGGTCTGCCCAAATTTTAGGCCATGTGACTAAGTGCACGGTCCAATCACTTTTCAAATTCAGACATGCTTGGTGCAGTGACTACATCCCTGGGGAGCCTGTTCCAGCGTGCAACCACCTTCTCGGTGAAGAACCTCTTCCTGATGTCCAGCCTAAACTTCCCCTGCCTCAGATTGACTCCATTCCCATGGGTCCTGTCACTGGTGATTACAGAGAATAGGTCACCTACCACTCCACTCCCCCTCGTGAGGAAGTTGTAGACCATGATGAGGTCCCCCCTCAGCCTCCTCTTCTCCAGGCTGAAAAGGCCCAGTGCCCTCAGCCGCTCCTCATACGTCTTCCTCTCTAGGCCCTTCACCATGTTTGTTGCCCTCCTCTGGACACTCTCCAACAGTTTAATGTCCTTCTTGTACTGTGGTGACCAGAACTGCACACAGTACTCGAGGTGAGGCCGCACCAGTGCAGAGTAGAGCGGGACAATCACCTCCCTCGACCGACTAGTGATGCCATGCTTGATGCACCCCAGAATAAGGTTGGCCTTCCTGGCTGCCAGGGCACACTGCTGGCTCGTATTCAACTTGCTGTCAACCACAACCCCCAGATCCCTCTCTGCAGGGCTGCTCTCCACCATTTTGTTGTCCAGTCTGTACGTATAGCCAGGGTTTCCCCATCCCAGGTGGAGGACCCAGCACTTGCCTTTGTTAAACTTCATGTGGCCAGTGATCGCCCAGCTCTCCAATCTGTCCAGATTGCTCTACAAGGCCTTTCCACCCTCATCAGAGTCCACAACTCCTCCAAGTTTGGTGTCAGCAAATTTGCTCAGATATTGAGTCAGATGCGGTGTCAGATGCTGACACTGACTCTGCTGAGAACTGAAAAATATTTGAGGCTGAGCTGCCCTTACTGGATCATGCTGCATATTTGTAAATAATGATACATAGACCCAGGTATGCCAGCACTTCATTGGTGTTGGTGAGTTTGTGCATAGCTGAACTGAGAGTATTTGAAGTGATAATGGTAAATAAATTAGTTGCTTATGGTCCTCCAGTCAGTTGGTGGTAGCAAGTACTCTTGCTTCCAAAACTTTTGTCCAGTCTCTAAACAGTTTATAAAAATGCTGTCTTTCTCTACCCTTCCCTAGAAAGTAGTAGGTTTGTTTTCTGTTTCACATGATGCTGCATTCAGCAGTGTTTGGTCTAGTCTCTTATCAGAGAGTTATACCACTGGGCTTTCACTGGTGTGAATGCCATTCTTCCCATTGCTGTGCCATTTGCCAAAATACTGCTTGAGCTGGAGATCCTGGAAGCATAACCCTGGCAAAACAGGGAGTGCTATCTTCTGAAAATTTAAACTTGGGAGACCTGTAATGAACTGCCCTGGAAAGACACCAAAAGGAAGGTTAATGATGCCAGTTGTGTATCTTGGTTCACATGATTTAATGGTTGAGTGTATGGGAAATCTCCAGGTTGTAAAACCTTAAACCTGGAGTAAAAGCCTTTGGTGAGTTGGGGGGGGGGGGGGGGGGGGGAGGAGGAGGGGTAAGGGAAGAGGAGGGGTAAGGAAGGGGGGCTTCATTATAATAATTATGGAATCAAACAAATATTCCTTTCTCTCCACAAATAGAAACAGTAAATCTGAGAGAGATCAGGGCAAAGCAGCTTTGGGCTGTGGTCAGCAACCACTAAGAAGCAGTCTAGAGGTGACTAAGAAACAGAGTGGGTGTTTAAATTTTATTGCAGTCATGATTTACATTTTTTCCCAATCTATTTCTATGCCCATACTCCCTATTCATTCTTCTTGCATTGTTGACGCCTTCTATTCTATCTTCATTCCTGGCAATCCAAATTCTAGATATAGAATCATAGAATCATAGAATCATAGAATATCCTGAGTTGGAAGGGACCCTTAAGGATCATCAAGTCCAACTCTTGACACCACACAGGTCTACCCAAAAGTTCAGACCATGTGACTAAGTGCACAGTCCAATCTCTTCTTAAATTCAGACAGGCTCGGTGCAGTGACCACTTCCCTGGGGAGCCTGTTCCAGTGTGCAACCACCCTCTCTGTGAAGAACCCCCTCCTGATGTCAAGCCTAAATTTCCCCTGCCTCAGCTTAACCCCATTCCCGCGGGTCCTGTCACTGGTGTTAATGGAGAAAAGGTCTCCTGCCTCTCGACACCCCCTTACGAGGAAGTTGTAGACTGTGATGAGGTCTCCCCTCAGCCTCCTCTTCTCCAGGCTGAACAGGCCCAGTGACCTCAGCCGTTCTTCGTACGTCTTCCCCTCCAGGCCTTTCACCATCTTCGTAGCCCTCCTCTGGACACTCTCCAACAGTTTCATGTCCTTTTTATACTGTGGTGCCCAGAACTGCACACAGTACTCGAGGTGAGGCCGCACCAGCGCAGAGTAGAGCGGGACAATCACCTCCCTTGACCTACTAGCGATGCCGTGCTTGATGCACCCCAGGACACAGTTGGCCCTCCTGGCTGCCAGGGCACACTGCTGGCTCATATTCAACTTGCTGTCTACCACGACCCCCAGATCCCTCTCTTCTAGGCTGCTCTCCAGCGTCTCATCGCCCAGTCTGTACGTGTGTCGTGGTTTAACCCGACCGGCAGCTAAACACCACGCAGCCGTTCGCTCACCCTCCCCCCTCCCTCTCTGGGACGGGGGAGAGAAATGGAAAGTGAAGCCCGTGAGTTGAGATAAAGACAGTTTAATAAGACAGGAAAAAAAAAATAACAAAATAATAATAACAATAATAATAATGATGATACAATGGTGATAATACGAAAGTAATAATAGTATGTACAAACAAGTGATGCACAATGCAATTGCTCACCACCCGCTGACCGATGCCCAGCCTAACCCCGAGCAGTCCGGCCCCCTCCCCCCGGCTAGCCACCCCTATATATTGTTTAGCATGACGTCAGATGGTATGGAATACCCCTTTGGCTAGTTTGGGTCACCTGTCCTGGGTCTGTCCCCTCCCAGCTCTTACTGCACCCCCCAGCCTGCCCGTTGGCAGGACAGAGCAAAGGCTGAGATGTCCTTGGCTTAGTATAAGCACTGCTCTGCAACAATTAAAGCATCGGGGTGTTATCAGCACTCTTCTCATTCTAAGCCAAAACACAGCATTCCACCAGCTACTAGGAAGAAAATTAATTCTGTGCTAACTGAAACCAGGACAACGTGCAGCCAGGGTTTCCCCGTCCCAGGTGCAGGACCCGGCACTTGCTCTTATTGAACTTCATGTGGTTGGTAATTGCCCAGCTCTCCAACCTATCCAGATCCCTCTGCAAGGCCTTTCCACCCTCATTCGAGTCCACAACTCCTCCAAGTTTGGTGTCATCAGCAAACTTGCTCAAAATACCTTCTATTCCTACATCCAGATCGTTTATAAAAATATTGAAAAGTACCGGCCCTAAAATGGAGCCTTGAGGGACCCCACTGGTGACTGCCCGCCAGCCTGACACAGCCCCATTTACCATAACCCTTTGGGCCCTGCCTGTTAGCCAATTGCTCACCCATCGTATGATGTTTTTATTTAGCTGTATGGTGGACATTTTGTCCAGTAGGATCCTATGGGAAACCGTGTCAAAAGCCTTGCTGAAGTCCAAAAAAGTCACATCAGCTGGTTTCCCTTGGTCCACCATACGGGTGATCTTATCATAAAAGGAAATCAGGTTAGTTAGGCAGGACCTACCCTTCACTAACCCATGCTGGCTGGGACCAATGACTGCTTTGTCCCCCAGGTGCGCCTCAATAAGTTCGAGAACCATCTTCTCCATGATTTTACCAGGCACTGACGTGAGACTGACAGGCCTGTAATTGCTAGGGTCTTCTTTCTCACCCTTCTTGAAAATCGGCACAACATTTGCCAGCTTCCAGTCTACTGGGACCTCTCCAAATTCCCAGGATCGTTGAAAAATAATTGAGAGAGGTTCCGCGATGACGTCCGCCAGCTCTTTCAGCACCCGGGGATGAATCCCATCCGGACCCATGGACTTGTAGGGATCCAGGTGGAGTAGCAAATCCCGCACACGTTCAGGGTCGGTTGGGAGTTTGTCATCCCCACCGTCCCAGTCCTCCAGCTCAGGGCACCCTGGGTCCCGAAGCCCATCATCGGCATTGAAGACAGAGGCAAAGTAGGCGTTAAGCGTCTCTGCTTTGCCTATGTCATTGTCTGTGAGGAGACCTTCCTTATCAAGGAGCGGCCCTATGTATTCTTTAGTTCTCCTTTTTCCATTTACATATCTAAAAAAACCCTTTTTATTTTCTCTCACAGACACAGACAGCTTCAACTCTAGGTGTGCTTTGGCCACGCAAATTTTCTCCCTACAAACACGAACAGCATCCCTGTATTCTTTCCATGACACCTGGCCCTTCTTCCAGTAGCGAAACACTCTCTGTTTCCGCCTAATCTCCATTAGAACGTTCCTGGTCAGCCACGCCGGCCTCCTGCCCCGCCTGCCTGACTTGCGATATTTAGGAATTGCCTGATCTTGTGCTTCTAGGAGGCATCGCTTAAAGAATGACCAGCACTGGTGGGCATCGAGGCCTTCAAGAGCAGTTTCCCAGGGGACCTTGCTGACTAGTTCCCTGAGCAGCCTGAAGTCCGCTTTCCCCATATCTAGGGATGAGGTTTTGGTGGCACTTTTCCTTCTGTCACCGTAAATTTTGAACTCAACCACTTCATGGTCGCTATGACCGAGGCGGCCACCAATCACCACATCTCCCACCAGACCCTCTCTGTTTTCTAGCAACAGGTCTAGGAGGGCACCTTTCCTAGTTGGCTCCGTTAGCACCTGCACCAAGAAGTTATCATCTAGGTGCTTCATGAACCTCCTGGACTTGCTCGTGTCAGCCGTGTGGCACTCCCAGTTAACATCTGGCAAGTTGAAGTCCCCCATAAGGACAAGGGGAGTTAATCTCGAGGCCTCTCTTAGTTCTGTAAAGAATAATTTATCGGCGCTATCGTCCTGGCCAGGCGGTCTGTAATAGACTCCCACAACGACATCCCCTTTATTCGTTCGTCCCTTGATCCTTACCCAGAGGCTCTCAACTTTGCCATTGCCGACCTGAAGTTCCACACAGTCCAGCCCCTGCTTCACATACATCGCCACCCCACCACCTCGCCTACCCTGCCTGTCCCTCCTGAAGAGCCTGTAACCATCTATCGCAACACCCCAGTCACAGGACTCATCCCACCAGGTTTCGCTTATGCCGATGATGTCGTAGGTAGAAGAGGTGTTTCTGGATTGTCTCAGTTGGACACAGATCTGTTTTGAATATGGATTGATTTGATGACTAACAGTTGTACAGGAGCTTAGCAACTTGTATTCATGTTCACTGAAGCTTGTTGTACAATATTAATTTAAAAGATGGTCACCTTCTGCATTTCCATATCTATTCCTTGATTCTACCCCATTAGTATACTACTGTGGCTATAGGATGTGACTTAAGTTTTTCTGTTGATTGCTTTTTCTTTTAATTTCCAAAAATGTTAAGAAAAGACTGTATTGCCAGTTTTTAAACTTGTCTATACTCAGCTACAATGACAGCTTAGGCTTTACAAGGACTTTCTTTAAAATTCACTATTGTAATGACTGTGTTGAAGGCTGCCTAATGTCTATTTTCTGAGACATGGCTGAGACTCTTAGATAAAATTTTGGCAACAAATTAAGATAAAATAACTATCTCCCATTGTTTAACTACATCATTGGTCATCTGTGGTGTTAAGAATTTACATTAATATTTAGATTTTATATTATAAACTCTGCACTGCGTTCCTCGTTGTCTCCTCGATTTATTTGTTTCTGGATCTTTTCATGAGTGCAAAAATGCCTGTTAAAATATTTTGATCGTATCATTTGGCAATACGCATAAAAAATAAATAGATTTGTAAAATGAATGAATTAATTCATAAAATGATTATTGAACTAAATGAAGGGTAGTGGATTAGTGAAGATCTACAAAACTGAATGATGTTCTCTATTATGCATTTTTCTGAAAAAAAAAAAAAAAGGAATCCTTGAAAATTAAAGTTCCAGCCTATTCAGTATTCATTGATTAGTCTAGTGAAGCCTCATGGATATGATTAGTTTGTGGCAATCTGCACTATTGGATGCTGAAGAAAGAATTCACATCCAAAAATTTAAGGTACAATAGCTAGTCCTATGCTACTTATGAATGGTAGCTTGTGCAACATGTAGTAAGATCTAAATTATCTGTAAAAAGAAAGAATAATTGTTTATATTGTCCCAGCTGTTGGTAAAAACATTCTAAATTGGCTGTATTTGGGCTGCAGTGAGCTTCATGCTATCAAGTTTAAAAACACACTGTTTTCCCCTGCTTCTACTCGAAATTCTACTCTACTTTACTGGATGCGGGGGGAAACTTAGTTACAAGAGATGAGGAAAAGGCGGAGGTGCTCAATGCCTTCTTTGCCTCAGTCTTTAGCGGCAATACCGGATGTTCTCTGGATACCCAGTACCCTGAGCTGGTGGAAGGGGATGGGGAGCAGGATGTGGCCCTCATTATCCATGAAGAACTGGTTGGTGACCTACTACGGCACTTAGATGTGCACAAGTCGATGGGGCCAGATGGGATCCACCCAAGGGTACTGAGGGAACTGGCAGAGGAGCTGGCCAAGCCGCTGTCCATCATTTATCAACAGTCCTGGCTATCGGGGGAGGTCCCAATCGACTGGCGGCTAGCAAACGTGACGCCCATCTACAAGAAGGGCCGGAGGGCAGACCCAGGAAACTACAGGCCTGTCAGTTTGACCTCAGTGCCAGGAAAGCTCATGGAGCAGATCCTCCTGAGAGTCATCATGCAGCACTTGAAGGGGAAGCAGGCGATCAGGCCCAGTCAGCATGGCTTTATGAAAGGCAGGTCATGCCTGACGAACCTGATCTCCTTCTATGACAGAGTGACGCGCTGGGTGGATGAGGGAAAGGCTGTGGATGTGGTCTACCTTGACTTCAGCAAGGCTTTTGACACCGTCTCCCACAGCATTCTCCTCAAGAAACTGGCTGCTCTTGGCTTGGACTGGCGCATGCTTCGTTGGGTTAGAAACTGGCTGGATAGCCGGGCCCAAAGAGTCGTGGTGAATGGAGCCAAGTCCAGTTGGAGGCCAGTCACTAGTGGCGTCCCCCAGGGCTCGGTGCTGGGGCCGGTCCTCTTTAATATCTTCATCGATGATCTGGACGAGGGCATCGAGTGCACCCTCAGTAAGTTCGCAGATGACACCAAGTTAGGTGCGTGTGTCGATCTGCTTGAGGGTAGGAAAGCTCTGCAGGAGGATCTGGATAGGCTGGACCGATGGGCTGAGGTCAACTGCATGAAGTTTAACAAGGCCAAGTGCCAGGTCCTGCACCTGGGGCGCAATAACCCCAAGCAGAGCTACAGGCTGGGAGAGGAATGGTTGGAAAGCTGCCAGGCAGAGAAGGACCTGGGAGTGATGGTGGACAGTCGGCTGAATATGAGCCAGCAGTGTGCTCAGGTGGCCAAGAAGGCCAACGGCATCCTGGCTTGTATCAGGAACAGTGTGACCAGCAGGGCTAGGGAGGTGATCGTCCCCCTGTACTCAGCTCTGGTGAGGCCGCACCTCGAGTACTGTGTTCAGTTTTGGGCCCCTCGCTACAAGAAGGACATGGAGGTGCTTGAGCGGGTGCAGAGAAGGGCGACGAAGCTGGTGAGGGGCCTGGAGAACAAGTCCTACGAGGAGCGGCTGAGGGAGCTGGGCTTGTTCAGCCTGGAGAAGAGGAGGCTCAGGGGCGACCTTATCGCTCTCTACAGGTACCTCAAGGGAGGCTGTAGCGAGGTGGGGGTTGGTCTGTTCTCCCACGTGCCTGGTGACAGGACGAGGGGGAATGGGCTTAAGTTGAGCCAGGGGAGTTTTAGGTTAGATGTTAGGAAGAACTTCTTTACAGAAAGGGTTGTGAGGCATTGGAACAGGCTGCCCAGGGAAGTGGTGGAGTCACCATCCCTGGAAGTCTTCAAAAGACGCTTAGATGTAGAGCTTAGGGATATGGTTTAGTGGAGGGCTGTTAGCGTTAGGTTGGAGGTTGGACTCGATGACCTTGAGGTCTCTTCCAACCTAGAAAATTCTGTGATTCTGTGAAATAGCAATTGGGTATTCGAAACACCTTTTCGAAAGAAGTAATGACATGGAAATGATTCTATTTGCAACTCAGGTACCTCCTCTGAGCGATCTCTCTTTGCAAGTCTGAAAAACAATGTGCTTTGTATTATTTTTTGTTTTGGTTTTGGTTTTGGTTTGTTTTTTGGTGGTGTTATTGAATAAGATTCCTGTGGCCATGTTCAATATTTGACGATTTGGGCCCTAGATAAAGTATGCTGCATCACATAGTTTCACTGCTCACATTTGCTATGTATTTAAATAGAGCTGAACAGGATGTTTTAGAAGAACATACTTCATCTATAAATGTCAATTTGTCAAAACTGGAATCGTGTGGGAAAGGGCTGACTTATTCCTTTTTTTTTTTTTTTTTTTTTTTCTGTGGAAGAAGCTTTAAGAAACAGATTTCAACTGCATCTCATTTCAACATTTTCAACATGTAAGTGGCAGTTTTCTTGGCTTGGAAAAAATATCTAAAATGTAATTGAATGTAATAAGAATAAAAGAAATCCAGAGAACTTTAAGAGAATGAAATAATTCTAGGAAAATAAATTAGACTTAAATACTCTCAACTTTACTTTGACTCTGTGGCTCTTTATCCACGCTGTTTTCAGTACTCCTGTGCTCAATAGCAGCTTGCTCATATTTCTTAACTTCGCTTGACCTAGTGCTACTGCCATTCAAACTGATAATAAAGTAATGCCTAGTTCCATTCAAACTGATAGTAAAACTGCATTTGGCTTAGGTCAGTCCTGGACACTTTGAAAAGCCCATCTTTGCTCCTAAGGCAATATGCACAAGAAACAGGATGGCTACTGACTGAGGAGCTGCACTGCAAGTTGCTGTCAGTCCTACTTTATAATGAAAATGAAAATAGAACTGCTCTCTAAAATGGAATTTCACTGGAAAGATTTGATTGCATTACAATATCATTTTCAATATCTATGATCTTTTAGTCATGTTTGAGAAACTGTGGATTGCTTTATGATAAAAACAATTTTTTTTTTCTGTATCTTTATGAGTAGAGTTGATGTAAAACACTTGTGATTCCACTGGACTTTTTAACATGGAACACTATTACTAAGAATAAAACCAACAGGATTCAATAGAAATTACACTGAAATCAGTAATTTATTAGGAGTTAATTTAACTTGCATATTAGTATTCTTTCTGTACATTGAACAAACAAACAACAACAACAAAAAAAACAACCCACAAACATATCCTACATAATTATTTGGTGGAGTTGTATTCCCTCTTTTTGTGTTATTAAAAGTGATTAGTTCAACCTGTTTAGAAGTTGCCTTGTTGTTGTTGTTAAATTGTACAGCATTAAAGGCTTGAGAATAGTCAGTAAAGGTTATTGGTATAATTTGGTTAAAAGAGAGCTTAGGGAATATATTATTGTATTTTTCCAAGCTGAGAATGACTGAAATGACTTTCTTTTTTGGCCAGTTGGGTATTGACAGAATTGATGCTATCATGTGAAACACTGTTTTTACCAGACTTTGAAGGTTATTATATATGGAACTGCAGAGAAGGTATCTAAGGAAGGTTATTTGTTCTTGTATGCAGTGATCTACCTTTTTTTTTATTCCAGATTAATTGTAAGAAGGGAAAGGTTATTTAAGACAATCAATGGTCCTTCATCATCCACTGAAATACAAGTTTTCTAATTATAAGGTAAATCTCACAATACTGGGTTATAAAACCTCGGCTTAAATGCAGACTTAATACTCTGTAGAAAAAGAACAATGTATCAATCCCCACATAGTGATGAAGCATACACACTGGGAGAAAAATCTCGAGCTAATGGTAATTCCCTGAAAACGTTAGTCTTGAACTTTTTGGTAGTCAAAAACTAAATGCTGTCTTAAAAATTAATTAGGAAAGGATGAACAACAAAAAACATTCTGTCTCTTTATGAATCACAATGACACATCCATTCAAATGAGGCATATAGCACATTCTGATTCTCAGCTCACAGGACAGAAGTAGAAAAGTGGAGAGGGATGTTTGGGATGGGAGGGGTGGAATCGAGTGTCTTCCATATGAGAGTGAAAATAAAGGTATTTCAAATAGAGTAACTGGATTATCTGTAAATTTTTGTTGCATCTAAAAGCATGGGTGATAACTAGAACTTGAGAACAAGAAAGCACAAGGTCTAAGGTAAAAAGCAAAGCACAACTTATGGAACTGATTGGTGTAAAGAAGTGTGAAGATAGATGTATACAGGTTCATCTATTGGGTTAGACAAAGTAATGGGGGGTTGAATGCGTCAATTGCTGTTAGGAGCTCTAGAAGCAAGGTCTGGGCATAAAGTGCTAATGCAGGAAAAGATTTGCTCCTTGCTTGTTGGAGGACAAACCAAAAATGAAGTATGGGGAAAACCCTTGAGAATAGGTTAGGTATAGCATTCATACGAGGATGTACTGTAACATCATGCATATGTGTGCACACAACAGGATTTTCTATTTTGTGTGTGTGTACAGAAAGAGAGTTCTGTATTTAGGTGTAGCTGGGGACATGTGCGCATACTTAGTATCTTTGCTTTGCTGGTCACACAGTTCTAGTTATTTTCAGAGACTACAGACTGTTTTATACCTGTCAGTTATTGTCACTAAAACTGTGATGTCTCTTTCTGCTGTGTAGTCAGTGCAAGATTTTCTTTCATCTTGTTTGGGCTGTCATCCATTAGAACTTGGCTTTGTAACTTATTTGCTTTGGAGGATAGGATCATACTGTTTAACTACTTGCTCAGATGGTAAGTACAACTTAAAACTAACATCTATGCAGCTGTTGGGACATTCACAAGCACTACCAGGCCTTCTCTGTGATTAAAAGCACATTCCCTCTGTTGGTTTCTTGCACTCAAATTTGAGAATAGAGATCTTGGATCCTCTCTTTATTAAAGATCCTTTCTTATTTGGTTTGAGCTTGACTTGAGGCTTTCAGGGATTAGTAGTATTACAAGGGCTGAGCATGCCCATAGGGGAAAGATTGTCTTCGGCTAATGTCTGTGAGTAATCCTCGCATGATGCAAAGTGAGGATGTGAAGGTTGCAGAGAGCTGTAATTCCTCTCTGACAAACAGAGAGGTCACACTGATGCCAGGCTTCTGATGGGGGGTTGATTATAAAGTGCTAACTGGCTTGATCTTTCTATGGCCAGGCCTGAAAAAGACTTTAAAGTTGTCAAAGCTGTTGTCCTAGACTCTTTATGGAGCTATATGCCTAAAGGCATACAAAGCAGAGTTTGCAATCACACTTATGCTACAGACATACCCATGATACAAAAAAACTTATGTTTTGGTTTGACTCGAAGGAGTCAGAGTGTGCAGTCTGATCACAAATTAAAAGTGATGTTGGAAAAACAAATCTGGTCTTGAATAGCAATTATAATGTATTTAGCATGAAATAGTAGTTATGGGAAAAATAGGTTTTCTTTTTCATTTGCAGCATTGTGGTTCTCCCTGAGATTTAATTAATAGCTCTCATTTATTCATATTTCTCCCTATTCTGTGAGTGCTGAGTATAAAAGAACACATTTAATTTGGCTTCTGGGCAGGAAATTCATTTAATTTCTATATAGAAGCATCTCTTTGGATTTTAAAAGGAAAAGAGAAGGAAGGACATGCAGGGGAAGTGTGTTTAGTATCACTGATATCGTAGAGAGTTTGAATGGCTTTAGCAATCAGAGTGAATTTTTATGAAAACTGAATTTATACTCCTGCAAAACAATTCAGAGAATGAGGAATTATCTCCAAGAGCACATTAGATAAATGCAGTCTGGAAGCTATAACTGACTTAATCTGGATGTAACAGTTTACATTTTGGGATCTATAGGAGACGTTAGAAACACACCTATGTTCATTTTCATCCTTATCAATTAAGATAATGAGCTTTCCTTTGGATAATGTTGTCTTGAGGAATAAATTTCAGATTAAGCAAATCTTACTGTTGGATAAGACAGTGTATTACTACACATTTCACTATGTTGAAAGGAACAGAGTAGTCAATCTGCAAAGTTCACCTAGAAGCATAGGAGCAGAGATGGAGTGGGTATAGGAGGATAAATTGAGCAAGTCAGCTAGAGGGCTGTTTTCCTTAAATTAATAGAAATTTTGATACCAACTTTCAATTAATTTAAGATCAAGCCTTCAGGCTTTCATCACATCTACCAAGCCTGATTGCAGACCCACTGGCATCAGGAACTGCCGTTCAGGGCTTTTTATTCCTCCTCTTCAACACGAAAAAGGCCTCTCTTTAAAGGCACATGAACTACTTTTGAGGAGTGTGTTGCTCGTAGAAGAGCAACACACTTCTCAAAACTCCTTACGCTGTTTCATGTTTCATAGGACTAGAAAGGTAGCCAATGTGGAAAGTTTTGTTGTTGTTGTTGTTGTTTGTTTGTTTTGTTTTCTCCTCCTGTCTTGGGCAACTCAAACCAACAAAAGAGGTATTTAAAAGAACAGGAGAAAATTGGGTGCATCATTTAAGAATAAAAATTGCTCAGGACTTATTGCGCTGGCAATAGTGAACACTTTTACAGCACAAAAAGTAGTGGCTACAGAAATAGTAGCACTTTGGTTTACTGATGATACTACGTTGCATGACATTCTGAATCTTGTTTGGTCCCATATAGCATCATCTGCTCTCTGTAAATCAGCCCATATGAATTGGTCAAGAGCAGGTACCTCTGCTTTTGATGACATGACTAATGTATTTGTTAAGCAAGAATTCAAGTGGGGAAAATGGATTTGTATTTTGGCTGTGGTAATTGCATCATTCATCAATTTTCTTTGGTAATGGAGATATTCTCCTCTGGCCTAGTACTGATTTTCACTCATTTAGCTCTCTTAGCTTATTTTTTCCCCATAATTGTTGCAGCTTGAAGACATGTCTAACTGTTTATGTATGCCATGAGCTTTGTTTTTTTATTCCATCCTCTACTTGCTGCCTTCTTTAAAATGTTGTTGAGCGTGTGTGTATATGTTATATATATATTATATATGAGTTTTGAAACCAGATGGTATTAGCAGGAGTGGCTAAAGGCCTTTGAGTAGACCTCTGCCTTGTGATGCCAGGCAGTTTTCACCAATGATTCTTCTCATTAAGTGTCCTCTATGGTCTTTTAGCCCTGGGGATAGACATAATAATAGCTTATTCACTATTCACTGACCACATTTTCTTCTTTCTAGTCTTAAAAATAGCTTGCAATATTTGACTAGTATGTTATGAAAACATGATTTGCCTGTGTCTTGGGTCTTGTATGGTCTTATGTGCTACTAGGGGTAATGCTGAGTAAAGCATGAAACAGGAAATGATGTGACCTGCACCCAGTGAGGTGGAAGATGCTGACTGCTAGTTTTGACTCTTAAGTGGTGGTAGCAGCATGGAATTCCAGCTGCAGAGGTAAAAAATATAAAAGTCCAGAGTTTTGGACTTTTGATTTTTGTGAACTATGTAGCTTCAGAAATAAAATGTTTGAAGAAGCCCATATTCTGGTTCCCCCAGTGTATCAATATATCTATTCCAGGGGAGAACATAAATAAATAAATAAAAATTAAAGTGATAATAAACAGCTGTTTGCATATGTTTTTCTGTTGGATTGATGAGACACCTTGTCTTGGAAAGCAGTTTGGATAGGAGACTGCAGATGTGCTTTATCCCCTGCGTTTTATGAACTGCATTCAGAGAGGATTATTCAGAATCAGAGAAGTTATTTTTTTCATTCCTTGGTGTAGTTCTCAATTTTATTCTCAATTAGTTGAGATACCTGACCTAGGACTAGGTTTATTATTCCAAGAGAGCAAACATGGGACTGGTGATTTGCATTGGCTTTCATATTCATTTCATTTTTACTAGAAAATATTTAATATTAAATCAAAGGAACATGCTATTCGCTGAATTTCTTTACTGCTCACACACCTTCAAGCTCTTACAATCAACTTGGTATAGGGGCTGCTGCTGGCCATCTTGCTATTTTTAATGCCGTTGTCCTTTGTCAATACACAGATCTCAGTGGAACATCACGTTGTTTTGCTCTGCAAGCTTTATGTATGCACCCCCCTACTCCCAGTGTGCTGTGCATTTTAGGAAGGCTGTGAGCAAATAATAAGATTGCTAAGGTGAATTCCCAAATCACCGTGTTTTCTACCAGAGATGAAAGGCCACATAAACATGCTTTTCTGGCTCCTTTCTCAGATGTGATTTCCCTGTTTTCTCTTTTTCCTTTGCCCTCTGCTGGCAATATGTACTCATAATATCTCTGTATCTACATAGCTTTCTTCATAGTGTTATCACAATGCAGATAGTAATTAATCTTTCTATTTTCTTAGTCTAATTTTCTTAGGATAAGTACTAAATAGTTTTATATTATCACTAGCTTCCAAAAGTGTTAAATAATAACTCTTCTGGCAGAGAAAATATTTTCCTTAGACGGACTAAGTCAGGTGTCCCTAGTAAGGGCATCCAAACTAACCTTAAAAGTTTAAAAAATACAAAAAGGAAAAAAAAAAAAAAGGAAAAAAAAAAAAAGGAGAGAGAGAGCACACTATATTAATCTGTCTCTTCCAAGACTGCCAAGGTTCCTGTTATACATCTGGAGACCTAGAAGCCTAGGACAGAAACAATTTTATACTGAATGTCTGCACTATCATGCTAGAACTGCTCTGTGGGGTCTGGTTTTATTGGGGAATTTATGGTCATCAGCTCATAATTTCTGATCATCTGTCCCATAAACTCCAGTAGTATCAGATGCATCCTTAAGAATTTTATCAGTTTGGAGAATAGAAGTGCCTAGAAAGTAAAGTATAAATTAAATTTTCTGTTACCAACAAAGTGGGTTGAAAGTAAACAATTTCATTGCTGAATGGGAATGTTTAATTGGAGTCCATGTATGCAAGAAGAAAGAAAATGTTTGCCTATCCACTGATTTTTAAGGGGCAATCAAATTCTTCGACATTCAGCTGTAAATGCAAGTTTATACAAAGTCTGCAGCACACATCCAAAGGCAAAACAGAGGTCAGTTTGGAAATTTAAATCTAACTGAATCTAATTTAAATGGTTCTCTAAACTTTTTTGTTAGGGTCAAGTCATGAAAAGAATATTTTAACCCTTCTTGATCCACATCCAGTCAATCAAATTAATGATGTTCCTACTAATTTGATAAGTAGTCAGAATACAAGTGGCATGTATAGAACTACAGCTTTCCCTCACAGTAGGTCCTCAAGCACTGAATGAGCTGATAACATTTTATAAAACACAGTTATATAAAGTATTGCTGGAGGCAAGACTGAAGCCAAATCTTTACCATTTTCAAGGCAGAAAAAGAATTCTAATGTGTTTATCTAGCCTCAATTGTCATCAAAACTAGCTTAGGCTTATTAGTTACAGTTAACAGGACTCTTCAGCTAATCTACAACTAGAAGTATTCCTTAATTAGTGGAACAGAGACTCAAAATTATTCCCAGTATTTAAAGTTGGTTATACTCATCATCGCTTATTGAACTATTTAGAATCCCCAGACAACCTCTTATTTTTATCTAGAAGAATAATATTCCACATCCCATCACTGACTTAATACTTCTTTTAAAGTGAAATGCTGTGGAATCTAAATTTAGAAAAGAACTCTGAGCAGGGACAGTTTTTGCATAACTTACAAATGAATTGCCCATGAATCATTCCACGGCAGATTTAGATGAGTAATGTATTTTTGTAATGAGCAGTACATACATCATTGTCAATCTTAAGGTTTAATTGGGAATACACTCAACTATCTCAGTGCCACAAGTAATACCGTTTTGGGGTCCTGTGCAGTTAAAATGACAATGGTAGATGTTGGTGACATTATGCTGATGATAACGTTATGAGTTGGAAAAGTGGCATGTGTAGGCAATGAACGAAAGTATGTCTTTGCAATGATGCCACCCTAAATGTATTCTAAATTTCTTCAGCTTGAATCATTGAAACTTAAATCTGGAAAAGTTAATGCAGTATCTGGTTGCGTTCGATCAATAAAAGGGAGAAGTAGGTTTTCTTTTCTTTGGTGTTGCTTGCAACAACTTATATTTTTCTGTTCTTAAGGCTTTTGTTGGTGACTCTGTTAGCTACATTCAGACAATTCACATGAGTGGAGTAAGGTTAAAACTTGTCTTCTGGTGTCAAGAGTTGGACCTGGAATATGCTGTTTGAGGACAGATTATACAAAGCCAAGAAAACAGTCTGTTTTAGATGACCCCACTCCTCTCCATCCTGCTCCATAATACATCAAAAACCAAACCCTCATTTCATCTAGTGTCATGAAATCATGCATTCCTCAAATTACACTTTGCAATTCTGCACTCTTTATCCCCCTTTGAATTATGCATGAGTTTTTTGTTTGTTTTCAAACAGTATCTCATCAAGATGAATGTTGCGTAGTTCAGTCTGTGACTGTTGAAGATGTTCATCTTTGTTTAAGCTTACTGCTCTGGCCAAGCAGAAAAGGGCAGGTCTTCCAGAGAGACCTAGAAAATGGCACACAGGAGGTAAATGGTGCTCTGCCACTGTTTGTAGGGAGTGGGGAAAGGATTTGTTTGAAGCAACCCAATGAGAAGTCCTGGAGTAGTTTTGTTAGGAAACAAAATATTATGTCAGAGCAGTCACCGTACAAATTCATATTTGGTACTTGTGGTTAGACAGGTGATTAGTCTCCAGCTAGCAAAGGGTGGTGGGCCAAGGGAATGGTTAGCTGGATCACTGATATAAAGGCATGGTTACTGCAATCTACAGGGTCAACTGTATATTGGATAAGGCTGTGCCAACCTGACTAAGTTCGAGTATGCAATACAGCCCTAAGACATCAGGGGATCCAAGGAGAGCATTAACAAAGAAGGCCTAGTACCCTGATCAGGTTGTCTCAACAGATCAGAAAGGGTGACTTTAGCTTATTGCTGTTGCCCTTTAGAAGAGAAGTAGCTGCTACTGTATGCCATCCCATTTCCCATCCCTATGCCTTTTGTTCTCTTCTGTCAGTGAAGCACTCTTCAGGGAAAGCTGTTTGAGTAATTGTTTATGAAAGAGGAATTATCGCTTGTTGAATATCCAGGCAGTATAACTTAATTTTTTTACATCCCAAGCTAGGTGTGTAGACAATAATGACCTCTAGGAATTGAACCCAGCCTTTGGGTGCTGGCCAAGGCAGAAGTGTTGCTTTTGATAATGAAAACTTTAGTTATGTAAGACTGAGAATGATAAAACTAATTAAATCTCGTGCTTTAGTGCATTAACTGGATGGCTATGTTCAGTTTAACTCGTTGCCCATATGGCAAGAGTCTTTTTCATCTTCTCTGAAGCACCTGGTTCTGGACATTGCTGGATACCAGACTGGATGGCTCAGTCGTATAATCTAGCAAAATAATTATTTGAATTGTCTTGTCCTCTACTCAGCATTTTGAACAAAGTATCTTTAAACTTTGTCCAGGTTTACATGAGTACACTGCAGTACTTGAGAGAAGCAAAACTGAATTTAATTTAAAACCATAGAATTAAAAACAACTGAAAAATTTCACAATAGTAATTATAAAACTGCAACTTTTACTCTGAATTATTTTAATTGCAAGATTGGTACAGGTTTGTTTGGAATGAGGAGACAGAAGCATTTGGTAGTATTTGAAAATTCAAACAGCTACAGGAGTAGCTAAGTACCTAGTAATAGGTCATTTCTGCAATACTAAAACACCCTCCACATGACTGAGAAATCATCTTAGCAGGGAAAAACAATTGCATACAATGGAGATTCCCCATTGTATGACTATAAGTTGCTGTATGTTTTGTGTAAATGCGTCAAAGGAATTCTTTGATTACCTTGGCTGGACCTATGCTTTAGAGGAAAACAGAATTTGAATCACCACTTTGTTCTCTCTTCTCTGGAGGATTCATAATTAGGCAAACCCAAATGAGAACAGAAATTCTTTTCCCATCTGCAGTAGCTCATGAAAAGGCTGAAGGAAGCAGTAGTGCAAAGCATTGTGTGAACCACAGCAACATTCTTCCAGTGAAGTTCAAACAGCTATTGATAGGTTCACTCATGCTTTAGTTTTAGATTTTACTTTTGACAAATAGTAAAATGTTACTGGTGAAAAAAAGCTCAGAAAAATACATAGTGTTTTTGTTTTGTTTTGCTTTGTTTTATTCAATACAATTTTCTGGTGTTAGTTCCTAATTCTGTCAAAGAATCATTACAGCTTTGCATTTAGCCAGAGACGTATTCTAACACAAGAGGTATCATGTTGGTCACCACGGGTAATTGCCAGAAGAGAAAACTGTGTTTCTGTACAGCTTGAGCTACATACATAGGGTCCAAAGTTATGGAGGTTGGTGACACCCATCTTCTCTGGGCAGAACAAGCACTGGAGGATGGAAATGTATGTAGTGCATGTTTGACGGATGGTTCTAGCTCACAAATATTTGAGCATGATCAGGAATGAAGCTTATGGCTATTCAGAGACATGAGTATACTAATTTGGTGGTGGATGAGACTAGCATGTTTCTTACCCTTATAAGAGCCAAAACATGAAATAGAAAAGAGCGCTGGCAAGCTAGCTCTAGGAAGGTTTGGGCCCCTCACTACAAGAAGGACATCAAGGTGCTTGAGTGGGTCCAGAGAAGGGCGACGAAGCTGTTGAGAGGCCTGGAGAACAAGTCCTATGAGGAGCGGCTGAGGGAGCTGGGCTTGTTCAGCCTGGAGAAAAGGAGGCTCAGGGGTGACCTTATTGCTCTCTACAGGTACCTTAAAGGAGGCTGTAGCAAGGTGGGGGTTGGTCTATTCTCCCACGTGCCTGGTGACAGGATGAGGGGGAATGGGCTTAAGTTGCACCAGGGGAGTTTTAGGTTGGATGTTAGGAAGAACTTCTTTACTGAAAGGGTTGTTAGGCATTGGAACAGGCTGCCCAGGGAAGTGGTGGAGTCACCATTCCTGGAAGTCTTTAAAAGACGTTTAGATGTAGAGCTTAGGGATATGGTTTAGTGGGGACTGTTAGTGTTAGGTCAGAGGTTGGAGTTGATGATCTTGAGGTCTCTTCCAACCTAGAAATTCTGTGATTCTGTGATTCTGTAAGGTGATTACAAGCAATGTTATTGACATTTGACAGTGTGAATTGTCCTATCTTTTAACAGCTGGCACGCTGTTTAGGTGAGCAAAAGCTGAGGATCTGACTTTTGCTGCTTAGATGAACAGAATTTATAATGCTGTGAGTTTTATTCTTTTAATTTTTTTTTCTTTGTTTATTTTTCTGAAAGTTTTTCAATGGCAGAATTCAGGAATACTGAGATTAGTTTTTTTTTTTTTTTTTTCCTTTGCTTTGACGTAAGATAAAGTAGATTAATATCGACCAGAATTTGCAGAGTTTGTGTACCTCAAGATGTATAAATAAAGTGTGAAAGCTACAGTAGATTCAGACCTGGAAATTATTACAACAGCTAATGGGTGAATAAGACAGAAGAAAATTATGACACAAACAAATGTATTATGACAGGCAGTCTTTGTGTAAATTACTGTACATAACTGCACAGAATTTTCTGAAGCTCTAATTAATGAAGTACTGTAACAGATTAGCATTTGAGTCATTTTTCTTATTAGTAACACCTAATGCCAGCTATGATGGTTTTATTGCCTTGTCTGGTTTTTAGGCTTAGTTATACAAGATGTCACAGATCATTGGAGTTACTTTTCTGATGCTTCAGTCAAAAGTTGTGTGGTGATTATTGGTTAGGCTTGCTGTGAAGTAAGATTTTCTTTTATAGATCATTGTTATTCTTGAAGATTTCTAAATGTGAAATAACATTTGTACATATGACCTTTACGTCCATCAGAAACCCTCTGTGAAACCAAAGAGTTTGAAGTTGATGAAGTGTTACATAAGTATGTTTCATACAGGTGCAGGAACCTTGGATTGATTTGGAGCCAGAATTATAGACCAATAATGTGGTGTATGGAAAGCTTTCTCTGTGCTTCCATCTGCCAGCAGCCATGAACGAGTTCATGCAGCAGAAGAATATGCTTTTCTAAGGGCGGGTTTGATATTTTGGTTACATGTATGTCAATATAATCTCTTGCTAAGTTTAGCCTTAAGTAAAACCTAATTTAGTTTGCATAACTGTGAGAGCCATGGGGGGTCCCAGGGTTGCCAACCACATCTAAGTTCTACCTACTTTTCCTGGAGCAATCAAGAACCTTAGTTCCAAGAATTCATCATCCTAAAAATACAAACTAATGAAGTGAAGTCTTGATTATCTGAATCCATGTCCCTAAATTAAATACAACTCCAACACTACTGAACTGGAGGAGTCTACTGCAGTCTGAATTTGTTGATGGATCTCTTAGGTGCAGCACAAACCAGCTGGGTATGGTAGCAGTACTGCAGCTGAGTGTAGATTGATTCTAGCAGGATTTAGTGATTTATTGCATCAGATGTAACAGCGTGGTACAAGGTAACATGCTATGATTAGATTTAAGCAACATAACTCGGTGTGATGGCTGAAAGGTATGGGGGAGGGCATCTATTTTTCTGGTCAGCCAGTGTTAATTCTCCTACCTGATGTCCAGCATAATTTTCTTAAAAAATCATAACTGTGAGGGAAAGCTTACAAAGAGAGATATATGTAGAATTTCTGAACAAAAAACATCATGAACAGAATGATTTATAATAGATGGATAATGATCTAAGTTTATATCTAGTTGTTTTAGCTGTAACTAGCAGTGAGATGGAATCATTCATGACCAAATCATCCTTAATCCCACTTCAGAGCTTCTTTTCTTACAGCCCATCTGTTGACAAGACAAATTTGTCAAATTTCAGAAGACTGTTGCTCTGTAATTTTACCATACCCTAAAGTGGCGCTGCATAAATAAATCTAAGTGAAAACTGATGAACCATGACCTTGGGATAAAATACTTTGCCGATTATATATTCAGAATATATATATATTTTTTTTCAGTTATTTCATGTTGCCTCCAATATATATATATATATATAATATATATATATTGTGTATATATATATACACAAATATATATATATATTCGTATATGGAAAAAAAGTGATTACTAACTTCTTCTTACCTAATCTTTTTTTCCAAACCAACTGCCTGCCAAGTTTAAACCACAACAGGGTGTACCATATATAAATAATTTTCAGAGTGGGCAACATTCATCAAGAGTCTATAGAGTTACTTTGTGTGTGGAATACCTGAACAAGTTGTGCTATGGTGTCTGAAGAGCCAGCTTTTGGTACAGTTCAGGGTAGGAAGTTCATCAGGTGTGTTAATGAGGATCTGCTACTTTGCATAAAAGAAATATGAATGTGCTCTTTGTTCTGAAGATCTTACCTGGACCTCTTACCTCTATCACCCAGTTCTAGATCTGTGGTTCAAATTTAGCACTGATCCCTTGAGATTCACTGTTCTATTGCAGCACAGTTTGGCTTATTGTGTTGTGCATCAGTTTGTAATCTGAAGTGACTGCTTGCTTTGTACACTAAAAAAACCCATAGCCTCAAGGTGAGCAGATGTTGCATGTGGTGTTTTCATTGGCCCTACCGGCTGGCTGGTAGAATGATGGAAGACAAGGTGGATCATGCTTTTGCACACATCTTTTGGGTTATAGCTATCCTGAGGTTTGGGGTAGCTCTTCAGCATTGCCAGCAAGCAGCTGGGATTTTTTCTAGCAAAGCTTGATCTTCACCTGTTAATGCAATGTGATGTTATTCCTCCTGGACCAGGATTGGACCTGTAGAAAATCTTCAGTGTTATTCCATTGCCCTTTCTCACTTTTCTGCTGATGTCTACTTCCCAGCAAGTGCAATTTCTATTTTCTGCTCCATTCAAAAAATATATATATATATATCAAAATTCATAATCTTAACAAGAAGGAAATGTCCAAGACCTGTACCTCTGACAGCCAGTGAAAAGTAGAGGTAGCTTATGTTAATTGGTTATTGTTTGTTGGGAAAAAACAAACAAACAAACAACAACTCCAATTAGTTTCCAGAGGTTTAGCTCCAAGGAAGAACCTTTATGTTTTAAGATGACTAGAGTGGCTAATCTGTGTGACAAAATCTCTGTAGCTGTTTAATTTCTGTTATTATTGTGACGAAATACAATTTCTAGAGTGGAAAATGGTGCACAGTATTTGCTATTAACAATTTCTCTGACTCGGCACGTGAACTGTCTGCTGATAAACTTTGGCATATTCATTAATCATGCTGATTTGATGGCAAACCAAATTCACTTAACAGATTTCATGGGTATTATTCACTAAGCTACTCTTATTTGTGTATTTTCTGTTCAGATTATGTGAATGGTTGTGTGCCTTAGTGGAAAATAATTACTGCTTCATCTAGTGTTTAAATAAAGGAAAGGTTTGAATAAAGCCATACATATGCAGTAGCTTTCACCTGGGAAAATGATACTGTTTAGAATCTTGTTGTGACATTTTTGTCAATAGAAATCCCTAAGAAGGATACGATTACAGTGACAGAAATGGTCTTTCATAACTAAATTCCTCTGTTTGCATGTGGCTCACTGGTACACCAGTGTGAAACTGAACTTGGATAACACAAATACATATCAATATTTCCTTGTTATAGGAAATAGTTGTTTTATTTCCAGAAACTGGTAGAATCATTTTGAATGAATTTGTGACTTATTTTTCTTTTGAGAGCATTCTTATGACAGCAGTATGGTCTCGGCATGGTGTTAAAATGCCCTGTCTAAAAATGGAGAAATAAAAAAAGAAATCTCTAGCACAAGCAGACTCATGGGAAAGAAGTGAAGAATAATCCTGACTTTAATGAAGGAAAACTTAAAACAAAACAAAACAAGACAAAACAAAAACTTTGTAACAAATGCCTTTTTTTTTTTTTTTTTAATGAAAAAAATCCCACCCTTTTTCCCTCCTCCTCATCTTTGTATTCTGTTTTTTTCAGGGGCAAGCCTACAGGAAAGGACAATTAAAAAATATTAAGAAAATAAGCTATGTAATTCTAAAATACCTATTTTTTTATTTTGATAATCTTTTCAACTATGATGTTTGTTTATAAATTTTAGCTGAAAACTGTCAACTAATTGACTTTTTCATCATGCAGGCTGATACTGACTGTGCATTCACCAGCTTGGAGAAGTTGCTGGCAAAAGATAGTCATTAACTTATCAACAATGAATGGCCTAGATGTGTAAACTCAACACAGTTTTCAGCTCCAGTTTCAAATATGCCACTGGAATACCATCTTGAAAGCTATCAAAACTGTTGAAAGTGCTATTTCAGTGGTATGGTCTGAAATCGTTAGGTAATAAATGGGTTTTTCCTTATGTTTAAATGTATCTTAGTTCTTCACATACAGAGTGGTCTGACATTCATCTAGGACATAGAATTGGAAATATACCTAGGGTAGGCTAACTGCTTATTATATTTACTTCAGCAAAATCTTATTACACCTGTGCTGTCCTTTACAGAAGAGATTGGATACCCTGTTGTACTAGGTGCTCTCCTGCCTCCAGGGGACTGTAATCTCTAGAAATCAAGAGAAAATAGGTAGGGAAGGGAACACAGAGAAGCAAAGCAGTTAATGTTGTATAGTTGGATAAGGAGTGGTCTGGTCTTGACATCAGCTGAACTGTTGTCTTGGTATATTAAGATGCATGATGAGTTTTTGTTTATAATGAGTAAATGCTTTGAAATGAAAGGGGATTCACTAATGCTATCTGGCCTTTGTTTTTCTGTATCTCTGAGGAAATGTTTTCAAAAATATTTTTAACAGGCAGTATAACTCATTGCTGCATATTGTTGCAGATGGTTTTGCTTAACAAACTGCATCTGTCTAAAGATCATGAGTACTATTAAGTTTCCCTTTATTCAGCTTATCTTTTAAGATGGGAACCTTTGTATGATAGTATTGAGATATGCTGATAATAATAGTTATTATTAATACAGATGGTCTGAATTGTGTTAATGTATTAGAAAGAATGTTAGAAACATCATTGCCTTGTAAGCTCATAAAAATAATATATTAGCCAATGTTCACTGAAGGCAGCGCATTGGGTTGAATCTTTGTGCTGTGCCCCTGGATGAGTCTGTCTAATCATACAGGATGGCCTCAGACCAAATGTCCACCCAGCAGTGGGGGCAGTTTATGAGAAGTCTAAAAAGCTCAGTAGCAAGTGCTTATTTATAAGAACAGAGCATGTTCAGCATATCCCTTTCCCCTTACAGCAGAGAGCTGCTGAGGAAATTATAGAGTTAGTGAGTAGCAGGCACAAGGCAAACTATGTTTAACAGTGCTCTGAGGAGTTATTTAGTCGTCCTCCTCCTTTGTCGTGCCCCCCCCCCCCTTTTTTTTTTACCTTAGTAATACTTTTGTTTTTTCCATAACTCTGAGTTTCTGAGCTTTATTTTACTATCTATTGGCAATTGAGATACATTTCTCTTAATATAGCACAAAGCTTTTTGTAGCAGTATTTATTGACCAACACATCAAAAATCAGAAGGTCTGAGGAATGTTTCTTTTTAATCAGTAAATTTCTATCTGGAATTAAATGAAATTCTAAGTAGGACTCTGAAATTAAAAGATAAATTACAGAATTTTTTTCTTAGTTTGTCATTGTTTTTAATATTGCTTGCCTACTCAGGATTGCATTTCCTACATAATCAGACACAGAGTAAAGGTTCAATGGTTTCCAATGAAGGCTAAGCTTTCTAGAAAATCAGTTAACATTTATTAGGGAGGAAAAATCACCATTAAAATAATTCATTTAAGGATAGGAGTGGATTCTTTATCACTTGCTGAATGCAAATTAGGACTATAAAGTGACTGAAATAAAACTTGCAAATCTGATGAAGAGATTGCTGGTTGAAGCTTTACATAGTGTTCCTTGTAAGCGGTCACGGCAGATCATGATGTTAATTTTTCCTGGCTTTAAAACTGGTGAGTTTAAGCATGTAGCAGAGTGATAAATTTTTGAAAATAGTCTTCAATGGGGGATATGTCTTAGGGTTTTTGAAAATCTAGGGATTTGCTACTGTCCTGATATGTCCTCTAGTGAGCCTCCTGGCTAGTCTCCTGGGGGCCACTGCCAGTGGCAAGTGAGACAGAGTCCTTTAGTGGGTCTTGAAGATGCATGGAAACTGTATGCAGAAGTATTAGACTTCATTTGGATATGATAATAATGGAGATGCAGCAAAATAGGTGGACTCTAGGAAAAAGAAACCATGAAATTAAGCTGTAGCTGGATAGATTCTTATAATCCCTCAATGCCCAGTTGTGGAGTAATGACCAGTTTAAACATATACATAATACACAGAAGTTTGGACAATGAAAATGGTGTCCTATTTCAAAGCATGTAACCTGACATATGCGTAAAATGAGGAGCTATTCTGAAAGTCACCGTTTGTCTAATGAGTCGAAAGTCTTTTTTAGACTGATCTGGTATTACGACATTATTTCTGTATCATAGTCCCTACAATTTTCCCTTGATAAAGAAAAGGATATGAAAGCCTGCAAGTTTCATTTATTGCCTGTAATAAACAAGGAGAAGAGGCAGGATGCAGTTAGTGACTGGAGATTGCAATATTATCCTGGGCAGACAGATGTGGTGCAAACACTTTCCTTGCAGTAAGCAAAATGTAGGCAGAAACTTTCTGGATCTCACCGTATGTGCCTGTGTAGGAATGGTTGCTTGTTAAAGCAAGCTTAAAGTTTCTGACTGTCATTCTTGGGATGTGTAAGGAACTCCACTATCTCAGTCACAGGCAAGTCTTTTCAAAGTCTTTATGCAGCCTTTCATAAAGTAAGCTACCTTTGTAAAGGATGGATATATCCATTAAAGTGGATTTGAGAGACTTTCCTGCTGTATTTCACAGTGCATTGACAGTCCTGCTCACTCGTGTGTGAGATTTTATCTGGATACTCATGGTCTCGTATAATATTTACACAAAATAGCATTTTTGCAGTATATTTTGCATTGGAGTACTTGCAATTGAGTTTTGAACAATGGGCTAATTGGAACAGAAATTGTCTCAACTGGAATGGTAAAAATAGCAAATGAATGTTAGTATATTTGTTTGCATATTGATGCATGCCAAATGTAGAAAATGCACAATTTGTGTGATGTATGCTGATGGATGGGTAGTTTGTCTTCACTCTCAACATTGATCTCTTGTAAAAAATCATGTTCCCATTGCTCACTATATCTAAATGTAAAATAGATGAGTCAAATCCCTTGCACTGTTGGAAGGCACTGTAGTGTACTGAAGTACACTACAGTGTACTGTAGTGTACTACATGATTACAGTGTACACTGTAATGTACCAAAGTACAATTTCAGCTGTTTTGTGTTATGCCAAAGATGAGTATCTAAATGAGGTTTGTTTCTGGGATGAAGAGGTACCCACCTCTTTCTGCAATGGAAGGAGATGGAAATGACTGTTACTAGATGTTCTACAAAATATGTGAAATCAAGTGATAGTGGCTGTTATTTGAGGTAGTAAAATAATTTGCCTGTGTTATCAGTTTGTAAAAATAGATCTCAAATAAATGGGAAATAGCTTTTCATTACTGTAATAAACTAGGGGGTGGTAAGTTCTAGAGCTTTCTCTGTCTTTTGTCAGGCCATAACAGGATTGGGGAAATCATATTCCAAGAAATGTTTCTGTTCAGCTGTGTATCATTTATTAATGGATAACTTTCTCTGAAAAGTAATTGCATTTGCTGCGTGACAGGCCTCCCAATTTCCTATTAATTCTGATCTAACAGTATATCCTTCTGAAATTAAATGTAATTTGAATTATTTTTCTGTAATCCAATTGTATCTGGTTTATACAAGCCCATACCAAGAACTGTGTTTCTCAAAGTTTTATGTGTAATGAGCCATGGATTTGAGTGAAATACCATCCCTCACTAACAAGTTGGTAAATGAGGCAAGATGCCATGAGGTAAATTGATTATGTCATGCATAGAAAGGTTGTGGCAGAACTGGGAGCAGTACCAAATTCGAAGGCTTTGTTTTCAGCAGAAAATTTCTTGCTCTCATTTCTGTTAGTAGCATTCTTCAAGAAGGAAAATACCACTTGAAATTTCTACTTTATAGATTTGTGCATGAAGTTTATTATAGCAGACAGAGTAGTGTAAAAAGGAATCTCAGCTGTAATTGATTCATTTGCGTGTTTGTTGCCCTTTTTACTGTTTTCCTGCCTCATTTTGCGCACCTTAGCTGACATTGTGTTGGTGCTGCGCTGTGCGTAGGTGTGCAGCTCTGGATGCCAGCCACATCTGGGGAGAGTATCTGAAGGCACAAAGCTCCTCCAGGTTAGCATACAGGCAATGACTCTCATCTCCCACTGCGCTTAAGGCAGTGAGGAAGAGGTTATGTATCCCAGCTGACAGATCCATGGACTATTTTAACAGCTACTTGGGGATGAAAAGCCTTGGAGAGCGGAGGAAGATTAAACAGCTTGTATCTGCTTTATTTTCTTCTTGTTTGATCTCAGTGCAGTCCCATTCTCTCTGGCTTCACTTTTTTTACTTTTTATTTTTTTTTAATATATTTGCGTACATTAAAATCCTGAATAGTTTTGTTCATCTATTTACTAAAAGGAAGCTGATAAAAATTAAATATATTACAGCACATAAGTATATAAATATATTCTCTTTATTCATCTCAGCTGCAGGAGATGTTCCATCGGGGGCTGAGGCAGTTGTGGATATGACATTAGTTCTTGATTTTTCAGGGAGGTAGCATGGTTTGAGATGCTGGGTTAAGCTTTCAGGAGTTTCAGGCTACAGTCTAATTCTGCCACGATTGTTTTTAGCTGGTGCATATCTAGCTTTCATTTTGGTTGGAGGAGGTACTTCACAATTTCCCAGAAATATTGTGTGTAGTGTCAATTTTAATGACTAGACTATCTGTAATGACTAGACTATCTCTTCTGCTGTCCAGCAGGTAAATGCCAAGGCAGTTGGGGAGATAAAAGATCCATCTTTGACCTCCTAAACTGACATTTTTTGGCTTTGCTAGATTTATATAACTCTCCTTTTAGCAATCTGAGGTTTCAGTGGATGAAGTGGGACCCCCATTGTATACAGTATTTTTAAGAAGTGATGTAATAGTGACTATAAATTCACAATTACATTGATAAGGGTAATGGTGATGAAAAACTTGAGGCTTCAATTAAGATGCTACTTGGACTGGATACAAGATTATGGATTCCTCCATAAAATGCCATTGTAGGGTAGAGAAATCCAGAGAACTTAAGGGAGAATGTGAAAAACAGAGATGCTAATACCTAAATCACTCCCTTAGGCAGATTTGTTTTTAAAGTATCTTTAGCCTTTTGCCTTATTTTAAAGCAAAGAGACAAAGAAAGGGACAAGAGAAATAGAAGTAAGAGTCCCTTACTGTGGTGGTCTGGGCACCACAGCACAAAAAGGACATTAAACTGTTGGAGAGTGTCCAGAGGAGGGTGATGAAGATGGTGAAGAGCCTAGAGGGGAAGACATATGAGGAGGGGCTGAGGGCACTGGGCCTGTTCAGCCTGGAGGAGGCTGAGGGGGGACCTCATCATGGTCTACAACTTCCTCGCGAGGGGGAGTGGAGAGGCAAGTGACCTATTCTCTGTAATCACCAGTGACAGGACCCGCGGGAACAGTGTTAAGCTGAGGCAGGGGAAGTTTATGCTGGACATCAGGAAGAGGTTCTTCACCAAGAGGGTGGTTGCACACTGGAACAGGCTCCCCAGGGACGTAGTCACTACACCAAGCCTGTCTGAATTTAAAAAGTGATTGGACTGTGCACTTAGTCACATGGTCTAAACTTTTGGGCAGACCTGTGCTGTGCCAGGAGTTGGACTTGATGATCCTTATGGGATATTCTATGATTCCTTTAATAGGGTTGAGCATGTTTATATAATGAAGATGAAACGGACGAGCTTTTCCTGAGTCAATGGGCAGAATCCTAAGGGGTCTTAATACTCACAGGTTCCTGGCCTACTGGAAATGCCTGGTGCCAAAGCAGTTACTGCCACCTTAAGCACAAAAACAATCATGCATTTCTGCTTGAGGCCCAGTATTTCTGGTGTGGCAACAACTTTTCACAGAAGGAGAAGAAAAATGTATGATGGATGATTCAAATAGTCTGTGTTTTCATTCACAGACTGAGGGACATTATCAAATGTAAAAAATATAGGTATCTTTCAGTGAGTTAATATCTTACATTAAAAGAAATGAATACTAAATGCTGGGCTCTGCTTGGTTATGGACACATGCATTAAGCAATATAAGAATAGCTGTTGGTTGATATTACTGTGTGCAGTTACAGCCTGTTAGAAAGACAAAAGACTATCTGAGCAATAACTTTCTCTGAGTCATCCTTCCCTGCAGAAATGTTCAGAAGTCTCCTGAATGGAGTTGTCTGTAGGTGTTCCTGCAGAGATGGTATAAGTCTGTTTTTGCCTTCCTTGCTGCTCTCCAGAAGGACCTGAAGTTGCATTTGAACACCAAAGTATTATTTAATGACGTTTCCGAAGCTTAAGCATCTGGGTGGCAGGCACTCTTTCAATGATGCCTGGTTTTACCCATTTTCCAAGCAATATAACTCCACCGGAATCATTCAGTTTGGCTTTTCCTGCTAACCTCTGCATTTGTTCATTCCCAGCTCAGGGGTCAGTGTTTTGGTGAGGGAAGAGCCTTTCAGAGGGCATTAAAGAGTCCATCTAGTCTCTAGGTGTGTTGAATCTCTTCTTGATATTAGATGTGTAGTTCTTCTAGTGAGCCATCACTGACCCTTCACAGGAAACATGGGGAGTCCAAAATGGGTTTGGCAGATATGTCCATATGGCAGCAGCCAGTGCACAAGAAGCAGAGGGAACTTGATAGCAATGCTTTCATTTCTATCTTTTGGATCTTGCGGGTATAAGTCTAAAAATAATATATAGTGGAGATAGTGTCTTTTATTTTCTATTCAGGATGTTCATACTTTTCGATGTGTATTTCATGCTTGCATACTTCCTACAATTATAATCATTAAAATGATTATACCCAGAATGATGAGCTACTAATACCATTTACCTTTTGTTTAACATTGTAGCATTTTAACAAAGGGAATAAGTGATTTTGCAGTGAGTAATTCCTGCTTTTGCAAGCCAGGGCCCCTGATTTTTCTTGCACTGTATATAAAATAAGTAATGCCAGCCTGAACTTTAAAATGCTATTAATGATTTTACACACACACACACACACACACACACAGTATCTTCAAACGGAAAACTTTGAATTATATTGAACTTATAGTGTTTTTCTGTGTCTTTGGCAAATTAGTTGAGCTTTGTTCCTACCAAATTCAGGTGGATAGTCCTGGATCTGGAAGTAGACTGCTGTAAGAAGAAGATCGTTGGTCTCAGCTCTGTCATGAAATATTGTAGGACCTTTGGCTTTGACAGTGAGGTGCTCCCCCTCTGTGTAATACTGTCCATCTTCCAGTGTAAATTGCTGAGAGGTCTTCATATAAAAGATGAATTTAAAATCTAAGTATTCATTTCTCTTTCCCATCTTGTTTCAAGCTCATGTGAGAGGTCATATGTTGCTTTGGTCAAGATGGGCATACCTGGAATTGTTGAAGATTTTTTGGAGTAACTGAATAGAGAGATTAGTTAACTTGAATCGGTTAATTTGTTTTCCTTTTTTGACACCAGTCTCAGCTTTGCAAAATAGTTCACAATATCCACGTAAAGAAACAGTGAAAAAATCAAATTGATATATTGCTCTTGAGTATTGATATATTCCTGAAATATTGATATATTCCTGAAAAGGCCTGAAAAGGTTTAGCTGGTGAACTCAAAGGAACAGAGCTCCTGGCTGCAGATTGCTCTGCTGCAGCCAGCAAAGTACTGATTGATAGCAAAGTAACAGGGCTACGGCATCTTCTGAGTCCATGAAAACAGGATGTGACACAGAATAGTAACAGAGGTATGCTATGTTCGGCTTTGTGTGTCTTCTGAAGATAGCAGAGGAGATATTTCCAGGTTAAAGTATTTTAATTTGTGGATTCTTAGGGGGGAAATTCTGATCCAGTAAAATCTGTTCTATTTTTTTTTAATTAATTTTTTTTTTCAAATTTGAGAAATTGTTTGTTTCAAATTAAATTATTCACATTTAAAACTGCTGGTGCTGAGGTTCATTTACATGATCTGTCTTCAGATTCTAAATGATTATTCATGCAAGGAATATGAAACATTTTGAAAAGGTGACCACCCTTCCCTTGCAGGTTGTAACACACTAAACATTTTTCAAGGTGTTGCATTTCCATACATCATCCTTGAATAGATTTCAATGGAGGATGGTGCAGATGCAGCTCTTTTTACCGTGGATAAATGTTATTCCTTTGTATTCAGGAAACACATAACTCAAGAAAGCATCATTGTCCATTTTTTAATTGCTTCTAATAATGTGTTCTCATCGTGAACATTTGCAACATCAATCAAAGGAAAAATAAAAATCACTTTTCCCCTGAGCAGTGGACAAGTGCCATGAAGATGGATAGATAGATACAGATCTGAATGCATAACTGACATGGAAACATTCAGTGGGAAGCATTGTGGGTCAGAGGATTGGCAATGCCTGTGACAGCATAAATTCAGAAGTGAGGAAGACCCACACTCTTCTTTTAAAAGGGAAAAAATGCATAATGAGAGCAATGTCTGCATCTTGAAAACTTCCCCTATGGCTGCAGGGTGAAGGGCAGCTCAAATCTGCATTTAACTACATGATAACTACTTTAATAAAGAGTCCTACTGAGACAATGACTGCAAGAGGGGGTTGAGTTGTGTTAAGCAGGGCTGGCTGATTGATTCACAGTTAGACATTTCTATTGATGAAGGCACTAAAAAAAAAAACAAAAACAAAAACAAAAACAAAAACAAAAAACAAAAAACAGCTGTGGCTTTGAATTAGCAACATTGTAGGTGAGATGGTACCTTGATCTTGCACTCCATTTGCACAAACAGTGGCAAAGAAATTGGTCAGTGCAGCAGAGGCAGATAAATTACTATATCTCAGGATTCCCAGAATGCACTTTTATGGTTTGTTGCTGTCCAGAAACATCTAAGATGAAATAATTTATGTGATTGTGTGGAGCAAGAAAATGCTTAAGTAGGAGACGGACTGTTGATAAGCAAGAGGGATCTAAGGCATTAAGCTAATCAGCATGTAATACCACACAATGCTATCAAATATTTATTTATTGCTTTTTAAGAAGACCTTAAACTGGTCTTCATAAGCATAATTTTAGCTAATCACAGTTTCAAGAAATTTATCCACAAAATGACTCTATAATTAGGGAAGTTATTTTAATTTAAACCTATAAAGGATTGAGTCACATGGAAACACCTAGTCTGTAATTCCTACTGAATTCAAATGGCTTTTGATCAAGAACACAGTAAGACTATATAGAGGTAGTTAAATTCCAGTTCCAGCTTCCAAAGTGTCCATACCTCTGTGCATCTAGTGAATAGATCTAATACTATTTTAGAATACTATTTCAACTGTATACATGAATTTAAGTGAAATTAACATCAGCTGCTTCCAATTAAGATTTTCTGAAATTAAATTGAATGGTTGGAAAAAAACATGCAAGCATATATATTCATCCATGACTTAGATCTTACTTGTAAAATGAAGAAAATGGAATAATCATATACCATCTTGTACCCCAAGCGATGACTGAGGTCATGACAATTCTTAATTATGATGTCAGGAATCCAAATCCCCATGCTATTTATCCTGTGATTTTCTGCGCAGTATTTATGTTGTCATTTTCAGCACAATCTTTTTTGTTTTCTGGGCATTTAACTTTCTGGGATTCACTTTGTGTAGTGCTGTCCTGCTTTTGTAAATTGATATATCATAAATAAAACAGACTGTGATGCAAGTAGGAACAAGATTTAACTTGATTATGGAGTAAGTTTTATTGCAGATGATGAGGAAAACAATCCACCTTTAATCACATTCTGAAAATGGATTCTGAAAGCACTGGTAAATGTTAATAAAGAAATCAGATGGCTTCTATTATACACCTATGTTATTGATATATTCACCCATATTACTAAATTTTTTATGATATAAAATGGGAAAATATATTTGTTACTCATCTTTCATCAAGAAGTACCTATAAATAAAAGAGAACACATAAAGAAATGGAAGAAACACGTAAAAATAAAGTAGCTTTTAGAAATTTTGTCCTTGCTAAATAATTTACCATGTAGGCTTAACAGAGTCTTGTCCGAAGATGCTTTACTGAATAGTTCAAAATTTACCTCCTTATTGGGATGGAATTTCTCAATGTGTGCTTGATGTGCTCTTGTTGCTCATATATAAGAGGGTCAGAGCAGAACAGAGTGCCTTAAAAAGCCTTGTACTATGGTATATGTATGACTGAATTGCCATCATGCCAAAGCTCTAGAAAAAAACCCAACAGCAGCCCTGGAGTCAGCATTGCTGCTCTGACATCCCCAGGAGTGGTGCATACAGGAGGGATGCTGCATACCTTGGCTCTGCCCCAGAGCTCTGTGAGCTGGCCACGCTCCAGCGCTGCCTCACTGCCATCCTGCCTGAGCCTGGGAGATCAGAGCTGGCTCAGGAGGACCTCATTCATGAGGAAAGAATATTCCCCCCCACCCCTTTTTTTTTTTTTCTTTTTTTTTGTCAACTTTGCATGCCCATGACTTTTAGGCAAAAATTAACAAACAAAAACTGAAACACAGCCTACCACTTTTCTTTGAATTTGCTGTAGGCATAGGCATTAGGAGGCCATATTGTCTTTTCTCCTGTTTGTACTCTGGTGAAGGGCCAAGTAAGGAGAACTAAAAAAAATAATAGGATGTGATAGCAATTCAGATAAATATCACTGTGCTGAAGGCAGCAGGGTTTAACATCAAGAGAGAAGGATAGAGGGAGTGAGAGAAGAATTAGGAGCCTTCAGTGCTTTAGGGAAATACTCATCTCTGCCAAGCCCTTTTGAATAAAGAGACATGCAGGAGCTGACAGGTGACTGTGGATGTGATGAGTCAAGTTGTCTTCGAGGTGCGGGCAGTTTATTACACAAATGGGATAGGGTGATGAACCACAATGAGTCAGAGATGTGAATGTCAGAAGGCACCCCCGTAATCACCTCAGACACCCTGCACCACACACTCTGTTGTGTTCCACCTGGTAAATCTTACCAGAATTAGTGTCTCTTCTTGAAAGATACAGTCTCAAGTGAAAACCTTCCAGAAATGGGCCATTTTCTACATCAATCAGTCAGCAGCTGACAGTGTCTCCCTCCTCATGTCTTATCCTCAGTTGTGACTTCTGAGCATGGAATCCTGCTTTATATGGGTTAAGTAGAATATCCTTCGCAAGCAGCAACACCACTTCTCTCTTCCACTTCTATGCAAACATATTGAGTCTCATTGGTGAAGCATTAAGTGAACCAGCTTCTCAGTGATATAGCATAAAAGCGAAGTGTAATTTAGGTAAAATTAAACTGAAATAATTCCAAACAGGAAACTTGGAAAAACAATCCAAAAAGGACATTTATCCATAGAAAACTGTACCTTTATGTGAAACTGTATTTTTATCAAAACCTTGTGTATTTGAATTGATGTCTTAAATTCTGTGAGATGGACTTCCGAGACAGTAAACATTAGCAGTGAGGCATGGCCAGCAGAACTAAACTCTGCACCTGGGAGAGCCCTTAAATTAATGCAGTAACTAATTCAGGTGGTGCCAGAAAGAATCACAGAATCACAGAATTTCTAGGTTGGAAGAGACCTCAAGATCATCGAGTCCAACCTCTGACCTAACACTAACAGTCCCCACTAAACCATATCCCTAAGCTCTACATCTAAACGTCTTTTAAAGACTTCCAGGGATGGTGACTCCACCACTTCCCTGGGCAGCCTGTTCCAATGCCTAACAACCCTCTCAGTAAAGAAGTTCTTCCTAAGATCCAACCTAAAACTCCCCTGGTGCAACTTAAGCCCATTCCCCCTCATCCTGTCACCAGGCACGTGGGAGAACAGACCAACCCCCACCTCGCTACAGCCTCCTTTAACGTATCTGTAAAGAGCAATAAGGTCACCCCTGAGCCTCCTTTTCTCCAGGCTGAACAAGCCCAGCTCCCTCAGCCGCTCCTCATAGGACTTGTTCTCCAGGCCCCTCACCAGCTTCGTTACCCTTCTCTGGACCCGCTCAAGCACCTCGATGTCCTTCTTGTAGCGAGGGGCCCAAAACTGAACACAGTACTCAAGGTGCGGCCTCACCAGAGCCGAGTACAGGGGGACGATCACCTCCCTAGCCCTGCTGGTCACACTGCTCCTGATACAAGCCAGGATGCCGTTGGCCTTCTTGGCCACCTGAGCACACTGCTGGCTCATATTCAGCCGACTATCAACCATCACTCCCAGGTCCTTCTCTGCCTGGCAGCTCTCCAACCATTCCTCTCCCAGCCTATAGCTCTGCTTGGAGTTATTGCGCCCCAGGTGCAGGACCCGGCACTTGGCCTTGTTGAACTTCATGCAGTTGACCTCAGCCCATCGGTGCAGCCTATCCAGATCCTCCTGCAGAGCTTTCCTACCCTCGAGCAGATCGACACACGCGCATAGCTTGGTGTCATCTGCGAACTTACTGGGAGTGCACTCAATGCCCTCATCCAGATCGGAAGATCTGGAAGGAATGAAGAAGAAATGATCAACATTTCAAGAAATCATAAAGTTTGTCATTATTTAAATCTCCAATGAAAGCTGGTAATAGTATTATTATCATTGGATGGATTATGATGATCTGAAAAAAAAAGAAAAAGGAGATTTAATACATATTATACAATTTCTAGTAGGTTAAAGGCTTCCTGAAAACCTTTTCACTGTTAGAAATAATCCAGGCAAGCAACATCTCTTCCTCCCCATTTCTAGTACCATACAAGTGCCTACACAGTCCTATTCTTTTCTAGCCATTATGGACGTATTAGGAAAGGTACACGTCAGAAATAGGAAGCTATATTTAAGGAATCATGTCTCATTTCCTAGCTCTCTGTAGGTTTTCAAAGACAGCATTGCTTATATTTAGTAGCAGTTTTACCAGGAGAAAAGAAATATTTTTTCTGAAGTGAGGTTTTATTTTCAATTTATTATTATTTTTTAAATTATTTTCAGTCTTCAAATAATATTTATCCATGCTAAGCACAGCATTAAGTGACCTTGCAAAGGAGTGAATGATGGCTGGAATTAAGGGAGAATTAATTTGTTATTAATTTTCCTTCTGTGTTTAAAGTGGAGATGATCTGATTTAAGTGATTGCACCAATTTCTTTGCTAGTATAAATTTGCATTGTTGCACTGAACATGAGGAGGCCGTCATTATCTGTGTGCATGCTGGATGTTCTGTTTTCCTCCAGGGACACCCTTTAGGGAGGTAGCCCAAATATTATATAAGATGTGTGTGCATCCCTGACAGTGAGAAATGCAGGCAGAAGGAGATGGTCTAATTATTGGGCTCTGAGTTAACTCATGCGTGACACTAGCATGAATGTAACAAGAAGTTCCATCTCATTCACGTAACTGTGAAGCCCTGGCTGATGGTTGCACATGCCTTTGAGTGAAGCCCTGAGAAGATGAAAGAAGGGCGATAGGGCTGCTGGGGGTGTGGAGGGCTTGGGTATGCAAAGGGCTGAGGGCCAGAATATGCAGTGGAAATAAAATCAAGTGAAGATGCTAAGGGCTCAGTGCAGCTGGTGGAGACAGGCTCAAGCTCATTGCTGCTCGTTCTGTACAGTTCCACGCAAACAGCCCATTGATGTATCACTTCAGGCAGATCTGCCTTTAAGAAAGATGCAGAAATATTTTTTCTAGTCTTTATTTGGGTTTTTATTTCATGTTGAAATATTTATTTAACTTCCAACCTCAGCAATCCACCAAAGGCCATTTTACAACTATTGTTTTAGGCAGATCTATCAGAAAAGAGTCTATTACAACGTTTTGCCTCTTGTAAAAAATAAATAAATAACCTGTTTGTGAAACATTAAAACATGAAGCTTACACATAAGATCTACTTAAGGTTTTGTTGCCTAGTTATTATTAACTAAAACACTGAAAGCCCCTGAAATCTGTATATTTGGTCAGAAATTCACATTTTCAAATGAACATAAACTCCAGATATCCAGAGCTGGATGTTAGATGAGTTTGTCACATTAGTCCAAGCAAGAAGCAAGTTGTTAAGAAATACATTATGTGTACTCAGGATTCAGTGAGGCAGAAGATTTAATACAGAAGTTCAGTGGTTTTTTGTGTTCTGTATAATAGCCAAGACATCCAGATGAGGCTGGGACCTAAGACAAAGGACGCAGGGAGACCATTTCCCTCTGGGGGAGCCAGGGGTGTGCATTGAGTATTGATAAACACAGCTGAATCACAGCCACTGCGTTTGTTACAAAATTGTCTGTAATATCCCAGCTTGAATTCTAGCTTTGTTGATGAATTTTGATAGAAGAAACACTTATTTATGTATAAATAAATAAATAAATAAATAAATATATATATATATATTTTTTTTTTTCTGTTTTTGTCAATGTTAGAGATGACTGAATTTGGTGAGCCTTTGGTCCCAGAGGACTCATCTTTCCCAGTTAGCCAGGACAGAATTTGGTGACTCCATAACTCATGGAATTTTCCCCATTCTGGTCTGGTAGATGTTTTCTGTGGGGGATGTAGACTTCTAAATATCCTTTCAAAATATTTTTTTCTGTGATTCTGAAGTGATGTTAATGTCACGTGAATTAATATCATAACTGCTGAGGTTGTGTTATGTGAAGCTGCTAAATGATGTCTACTTAAAACATACTGTAAATCTACTCATGTAAATCACTGTTTGATGCCTTATAATTGAGCTTTCTAAATGGCATGTTAAAATTAAGTAAAAAAAGTCTCTGTTAGAGAGCAAGACAATTATTTGTGTAAAGAGAAGGTCAGGAAAGATTTGGTTTAAGAAGCTGGTTTCTAACACAGATAAAGATATTATAAAAGTGAATTGTGACTTTCATTTTTTCTTCTCAATTGAATTAAAGATGTTAGAATTTTGGCTGTGTTAGTGGTTTATGATATTTTGACAGCTGGAATTTTCCCCAGTAGTAAGAAAAAAAAACACAACTTTGAACTCTACCCTGTTATCTTTATGAGAAAAGAGCCCAGGCTTTGACACAAATAGTTTGACACAGTATTCATGATTATAAAATAGCACATGTATTGTTATAGTCCATCCATGAAAGTCATGAAACTGTAACATCATAAGTCAGGGATGTAGTTCCTTCCTAAGGCTGCCAATGGTGTGATCTACCTTCTTGTCAACACTCCAAGACAGAAGCATTATCAGCTTTACTTGGAACAGTTAACACCCAAAGAAGAGGGACACACAAATCCTGAATGCTGATTATGTGAGAAGTGTTCAGGAAGTGAGGAGTGTTCAGGAACATTCTCTGAAGTGGGTTTTCGTTACAGGCTGCTTTTCATGTTACAGTATTTAATCATTTATGATATGTGATTTCTTGCACTGTTGGCTTTTTGGCTTTTTTTTTTTTTTTTTTTTTTTTTTTTTTTTTAGCTATGAAAGATATCATTGCATCCCCAAAAAGGGGCTTAACTCTCTCCATCTTGTTCTCTTTACTCTTCAAGCAAAATTGTAATGTGGATTTCTGATGGCTACTTTCAGGCAATAGATTATTTTAAATCCTAAATAGAGAAATATATTTTATTTTCGTTATGAGAGCAGATAAATTAGTTGGGAAGGAAAAAATGCAATTCATTACTTATTTATTTTTTTCCCCCCCTAGAATAATTATCTTTGAGAATATCCAGGATAAGCCAGGAATTATTGAGTTAGCAGACTGTTACTGCTTTAGTTTTCATATATATAAATGTATTTCCAGCATCAGATGATGGTGAATATCTTTAAGACAGACGCCCACTGCTGTTAGCAGAAGGTGATAACTTCATTTGTCTTCCACTCTGCCTGAGAATTGCCCCTGAAGCAGCTCCAGCTTTTGTGGGACAAAATACCAAGTGGTCCCCTTCGTGCTTCCTAGCTGGAGGAAGCTGTGTAAGCTGATATCTCTAAAAGGTCCACTTCTCTCAGCCCTGACTGCTGAGGGGAGTGAACATCATGAGGTACTGAACAGCTGGAGCCTTTGTACCCTGCAGCTCCTCATCACTTGAGAATGCTCCACAAAATCTTAATGTAACAAAACTGGCAGAGAATTCCTAAAATAACATTATGGACAATCATCTGGGTACCATAGAAACTATCACTGCAGCGAAGAGCTTTCCCTTCTTTGGTTTTACCATTTAAAAACTGAGAATTCAGAGACTTTGTTAGTGGGAAAAAAGTGTGTTATTTTTGTTATAAGATTGTTCATTTGCTGCAACTTTCATTTTCTTCCTGTGTGGGATCAGATCTGTGCAATTTAATGTCCAAAACTTGTCTCTTTTATGATTCTGTGTGATGAAATTTTACATCAGAACCTTTTATAGTGTGTTCCTTCCAGTCACTGGCCTTCAGGCAGTCAGATGCCTTGACCTTCATGGCTTTTCTAGTCATGTGATGCAATGCAAGCTGTCTTGTTGGAAGCCTGCAGTGGCCATCAACTCTGTACCTTCCTCTTTTCTGCTGGGTTGTGACGTTTTTTGTGTTAGATAGGAGGTATCAGAAAGTCTCTGAGGAGGTGATGCCAACCCTGGGATGCTAGCACAGAGGCTGCTGTTAACAGAAATGTCTTATTCTGCATGCAGTGGAATGACTAGTGAGGCCCTTCAACAGCCTGCTATCCCTTAGCAAAAATCTGTTAATAGGGTTACAGGGAAAAATGCCATCCAGACAGATGGGAATGACTCTAGGTTGCCGAAATGCTGTTCTTGCGCAGTAAGTGTGTTTATGGAGGGAAGAATTCCCAGACCAGACAGCTGTCCACAGTGTGCTCCCAAACCTATGCTGAGAGGGACATGTTAGAATGAATCCAGGACACATTTTAACATGATAAATAGCTTCCCAAAAAGAAACCATGGGGTTTTGCTTCAGGTCAGCAAGCTTGTGGTTGGATGGTGCAATCTGTTTGATGAGCTTTTAATCTGTCAGTAGAAAGAACTTCCACAAAAAATACAGTTTTATGATTCTCTGCATTGCCTGATTGCCCTAAGGTGTTTGGATCAGCCTAGTGTTGGATGAGGGGTCACCAAGGAATGCTTCTGAGCTGCAGTTGATTGTTTTCTAGCTAAAGCCTTTCAGTAGTTGAGTTAATGTGCAGTTACTATATCAGGATAGTGGGGGAAGATGGACTTATAAATTAGTGAAACATCTGAGATCTTGTTCTTTCAACGGCTTGTTGTAATCTTCACAATGTGCAGATTTATTTTTTTAACCCAATATCCTGAGCTAATTTTGAAAGGAAAGTTCTGCCTTTCTAGATTTCCTCCCACATTTCATTTAAATAAGTTATTCTTCACCTTTTGTTCCAGGCTGCCATGCTCTGTTAAATGCTACTTCAGAAATGACTGCCTTTTACTGATGGGTGAAATAATCTCTGTGCAAAGTCTGGAAATTATTTTCAGTCAGGGATGTATTTTAAGCTTCTTTGAAGTGAGAAGTACAGGATAAGGGGGATAAGCAGTGTGTGGGACTATGAGGTAGGTATTATGCGTTCTTTATTGGCTTCTTTTATTTGGTGCTTTATGAGGTTTTGAGCATGCCACTTTCTCATCTTTGCTTTTTTTTTTTTTTCCTTTTTTTTTCTTTTTTTTTTTCCAAATGTCACATTAGTTTGCCACAACAGATGGAAGAGGTAGTATGGAGTAAATATGGTCACAGAATCACTGACCTAATTTTTATTAGCTCAGTGGAACAGGCACAAGCAGTTCTCTGTGTGATCTTCCTTTGAATGCATATCTTCTCGCTGATAAATTTAGCGTGTTAAATTGAAATAGTGGGCTTGCTAAATTAACATCCATCTCAGACACCAAAATGTCTTGCTGTTGCTCTGAATGCTGCATTTGTGCTTTGGATCCTTCACCTGACGGGCATGTAGAAATGAAAAGCATGTTGCTGTTCATAGGGGCCAGACAATGACATGTCTTTGAAAAAGAGCTACAGATCGAAGCATCTAAGGATGGTTGCATGCATTTCCAAGCATTTTCTTATCTCTGTATCTCACCTTTGGCCATGAAAAAATATAGGTGCCTAGGCAGAGAGGAGCTTTCACTGCCCGACAAGTCACAGTCAATGCTCCGACACCTGCATCTTTCTTGGGGCTGAGAATGAGGACTGCCATCATTTCTCTCTGCCATTTAGAAGACCAAGGACTTCAGGACTTATGCTAGGAGTGACAAAACCAGTGATTTCCTAGTGCTGATAATTTCTGCTATGTTTATTTTATGAAAATCCTGGCTTGGGGACTGCTCTCAGGTGAAGAAGGAATGGGAGGGTCACAGCCTGTGTGAAATCACAGGGCTCAGTGGGTTGCCTGCAGTAACACCACACATCTCCGTGTCATTGGGCTCAGTAACTGCTAGCTGAGATGCCATGGCTGTACCAAACTGGTCATGGGACTCAGAGATGGTAGTCATAACCCAGGGAACTATGCATCTACACTCGTGAAAAGTAATTTTGTGCTATGTTTCATTTGCAGCTTTTGTATTCTTAACTCTAATACTGAGTGAAACACACAGTGGCTTGGGAACAATACAATTCACATCCCCACAAAGTCTACATTGGATTTGCTCTTATTACGGTGTTCATCTCCTTATCTGGTCCAGACATATGCTAAAAGAAATGCACAAAATTGATCCCCTTGATAAAGCTGATGTTCACAATGTTTTAGTAAAATTAAAATGCAATCTAAATATCTCCTGTAACCTGTATGCCTTTAATCATCTCTACTGTTTACTGACAGTCAGTTATCAAGTGTAATAAGTGAGTTTATTGCTTTAATGTTTGTTACTGGCCTATTTTCAAAATCCCTTACAGATGCAAGTTGTATATAGTTTAAATAAGAAATGCTGCATGTAGTCGTCACCACGGTGTTATCTAGAGAAAGGGAATGCCATTTCCTTCATTTAACCTCCCAGCCTGTCTCCCCCAGGTATATTTCTCAGAGTTAAAACCAATAGTTTGTAGGTTGCTATTGCTCATTAGCTTTGCTCAAAGTAGTCTTAGTTCTAATGTGGTCTTAGACTGAATAAATATCAGAAAAGTTTGGAGATCTGTTTATTTTATAGATTTACAATGTTCTGATGCTCAATGGAATCTGCTGAGTATCTTTTATAATGAAGTGAAGGCCTGGACCACACTGTGATAAGGAAAACCTATGTGTTGATTCAAAAAAATTTGGGATACAAAAATCAGGTAGAATTCTACTGACATTTCTAGAATTGGCCTAGGTTTGCAGAAACCTGGACTTGATCTGAACAGATGGGAACAGATGTTCTGATGCCTGAGAAAATTTTGAAGCAACTACTGACATGGGAATTCAGGGAAATTCAATAAATGTTTTTATTTCTCTGTGTTATTTCCTAATATTTGAGATGCATATTCCAAGGTCAAATGGAAGACTGAAAGAAATATAAATAAACCAATCCCCTATCCCACAAAATGGTATGGTTGAGCAAAGTTGTAACTTATCCTTTGAGCCAAAAAGAAGGTGAAAGGGATGTAATGCACCTTTCCATTGGTACCTGTTTAGGCAGTCCATGGACCTCTGTGAAAAGAAACACCATGAGCACCATTTCAGATTCTTTTTTTGCACATCCCAAAACCATCACAGAAGAAAAACATGACATTGTGGCTATGGTTCAGCTATGAACATACAAGTCTTTTGTGCCAAAAGCCTTTGTATTTTTTGTTGTAGAAGTACAGGTATAGCAAAAAGATTAGAAGGAAAGTGTATGTCTTTGGTGTGGTACTGAACAGCATCACATCCATACTGAGGTATTTAGCAAGTTAAGAACCTGGATTTTTTAGTGCAGCAGTTGTCACCGAGATAGTTCAGAACAGTTAAGTCTTCCACAGTAGAGCATATCAGATGTCTAAAGATCCATCACCATACACTCATTTGGATACTGGAAAATTAGAAAGATTCTCTTAACATGCTTTTCATCATTTCAATCATTTGTCAGTGGCACTTTACAAATAATTAAATTAATTAATAAAAAAACAAATCTGGAGAAAAGCCAGGCCTTTCTTTTTGTATTCCTTTGAGAATTGTTTCATAAATGTAATGAAACAGAGGCTCCTTCTAACACAGTGCAACTTTTTCTGTCTGATCCTGCTGCATATAGCTTGCATCTTCTCTTTATTCTCCATTCATATCATCTCTCAGTTCTTTTCTAGGGCCTTGATTCTGTGTTTTAAGGCTTGACAACTTATGACCACACAGCCCGTTATAATAGCCTGTATAATAGCCTTCTTGATTCATGTGTATCAAGGTGCATGACTAACCCCTTGCTGTATTTTTGCTGGTGTTTGGTATTAAACTTCTTTATGCTTTAGTCACACATTAAAAAATGATGCATTTATTTTTATAACCCAATTCAGCATCCTGCACTACACTTTGTAGATGGAAAGATAACAAAGAAAAGTAAACAGTTCTGCTGATTCTCTGTGATGTGTGATCTGCCAGTCAAAGGTATTTGCAGCGTTTTTGTTTAGAAGAGGAACATCTAGAGGGAAGGAGAGAAGATTGCTAAAAGCAAAACAGCAGCTGTGTGCTAGTCATTTCAAAATTTTGCCCAGGCTGGTATGAAGCCTAGAGAAAAATATCTCCTGCTTTCAGTCTGTTAATTTGACTTTTCGACTTTTCGCATGTGGATACAGTACTTTCTTATGCTGCTTGCAAAGATATTTCTTAATGAAATTTTAAGTCTTAGTAATTTATCCTGACAGAAACTTTGGATGGTTACCTTTTCCACTTTTTTTTTTTTTTTTAATAATTTCTTTTCTTTTATAATCTCAATTTCCTACTGTATCTCTAAAAGTTTCAGTTTAGTTTGTAGCAGTAAAAAATATAACAGTTCAGACTATTTCAGCTTTCTTAAATCTCTAAAGCTCTTGGAAATATGCTTTGGAAGTGCTAATCACAGCACCTTTCCTGATTTGAAGTCAGTGATTCAACATCAATAGCAGACATTGATTTATACCCGCTTTAGAAGTTCCAAAGACAATTTCAGGTACAATGTGTAATTTGCCTGAAAGGGCAATCCTTAATACTGGTGTAGGTTGTGCAGAAAGGAGGGTTTTGTGTGACAGCTGCAGTCTATCCTTTGAGAGAGGCACATAGGTGTGTAATGTGCTGTTATATATTGTATTCAATACAGCTCTAAAGTTTAGTTGGCATGTCCCTGTGCAATGGGTCAGAGAAAAGGGGCAAACATCCTTTGGGCATTGGCTACAGGAGGGACATGGGGAAAAACAGTGTGGTTACTACCTTAGTGAAATAGGTGGGTTGGCTGAGGCTAATGTGGAATTTAGTTGCCTTCTCTTGCTATTTTATCTTTAGATTTTCTTTTTATCACCCTTGCTTGAACCTCATCCCTTCCATTTATTTTTTTATGCTAACTGCCCAAAACAGTGACGTTATCCTTCCTAAATTCTGACAACTTTTTCATGTTTGAACATATGTAGCTGGCTTCAATTATGTCTTCAACTGCTGTTTGATCAGTATGGAACAGGCAAAAAGTGTGCTGCTTCTGCAGTATCACCTTCTGTCTGGGCCCTTGGAGCAGATGGAAAATGGACAACCTTGACTATTGTTATTTCCCATTCCATGATTCATTCATAATTCATCCTACTCAGTCCACTCATTGGCACTTGCCAGTTTCTGGAGATTTTGGAGTGTTCTGGTAGAAGTCCCCAGCAGGAAAACACATTGTAGCACAACCTCAGAGCAATCCCCTTAAAAAGAGATGGTAGCTTAGAGGCCTCCAGCTTCTGTCAGGCCTCCTCAGAGTCTTCCATTAGGGAAGAGCTCCAGCCTTTGAAGCAAAAATGGTTAAATAAGGAGATTCAAAACTTTGGGATCAGATGGAATCTTTTCTTCAGCAGTGGGCACTAGAGATAGATGCACAAAAATAAAGCCAGCGTGAAAACTAGAAAGAAGTGAATTGCCATGGAAATGGGTACCAACATGGTATGGGTATTCTCAGCAGAGTCGTCTCCTTGGTAAACTCAGCAGAAAGAAAACTTTTCATTGATAATTGTAAGCTAACAGGAAGAAGATCTAAGACCAGACCTTACTTAGAGCCCAGGAAGCTCAAACTGAGCTATGAGGAAAATGGATTCAGATCCCTGCCTTCAATATCCCCTCCAGAGCCTACATGTATTCTTCATCTCTCTGGCTTCCTTTCCTTTTAAAGAATGTTAAAAGCTTTAAAGAATGTTAAAAGCTTTTGAAATCGTTATTTTCAGGGGAAAATCATGTTCTTAGTCCAGCTCATAATCTTGGAAATGTTTATAGAAAATCTCATTATATCAATTATTAGCTCTGCTGTTACAGTGTGGATCTTGTCCCCTAAAGTAAATGTGTAGTAGTCAGGAGTGTGAAACGAAGTTTTTGATAACCCACATGCATGGGAAATAGAATATAAACATTTTTAGTTTAACCTGGATCATTCCTATTTATCCTTCTTTTTAAATAGTATAGCAGTGATCTTTACAATGAGAAATTCCATTCTGTTCTGTGGGGTTTCTAGCCCTTTGGAAATCAGTTGAGTGAGCAAGATGGAAAGCCACGTGGATCTTAGCTCCTTGATATTTAAACTATTTCTCCCCATTTCTCTTCTTGTTTTCATCTGAACATGTGTATTGTGTGTGGCCACATTTGGCATCCCACACTGGCAGGTAGTTTAATGCACTGACTGCCTTATTAAAAGGGACATACCAGCCATCACTCCTGATTAAAAACTTAGATTAGGACATGCTGAGCAGCATGACCCTCTGGCTGGATGACAAGGTATTTTCTTTACAATCTCTTTTGGGGCTCTACACTAAATGTCAGCTAAGAAAAATTGTTAATTTTATTAGGCCTCCAACCATTTGGATTGTAAGAAGATAGTCATCCTTCCTAGAGGATTGGAGGCGATAGTAATACAGGTTTATCTCCAAAAGTTTTGAAAGAAATTATCAATAGCCATTGGGTAGATTTGCCTTTCAGTGGGCATTTCCATAGGTAAAAGAAGCAGGCAATGTTTTGTCATGTAACATTAGCTTTACAAGCCTCCAGTAATGGTGAGCAAGATCTTCCTGCAGTGCTGTGAGTTAGAAAGGGACTCTGCTGAGCAGAAAAGTTCAAAAGCCCCAGCTCTTCACCCATGTCATCTCTGGCTCTCCTGGCTGTGTGTCCAGGTATCTGCTGGCACCAGTCTTTCCCAGCAAGCAAACATTTAATTCAACCTGTTTGACTTGTATTCTTGCTACTGGTAATTACTGGTTTTGGTCACTACTACATTTGGTACATTTGGTAACAACTGGTTTTGATCAGGCTTTTGTGGAGGTGGCTGAAAAAATAAATCCTGCGTAATCTGAGATGTTTCTCCAAAAAAGAGCACATGAAGTTGTGTTAAGAAGAAACATCAGAGTTTCTGGATTCCTTCTGGAAATGAATATGAAACACAGGAATGGAGGAAGCTGTAGGTTTGTTTTTTTGCTGAAGAGCTCAGATGAAAGAAAGCAGATGAAATGGAAGGGGAAAAAAAGTTGTTTCAGGGGAAAAAGTCTCAAAGACAGGAGAGTAAGCTAAAGCCTGTGGCTTGGGATAATGTTCTAAGTGTCCAGTCTTTTGGGTAACTAATTGAAGTAAACTGATTTTTCAGAGGCTTTCCAGATACGACTTGAGTTATTGAAATGTCAGAGGAGGACAAAGTTATCTGTTTTCATACAGCAGGAAAACTTTGAAAAGTTGTAGAAAGCTTTTGCATTCAGCCATCTCCAGACAGCAACACACTGAGCAATAGTGCCCAAAGACGAGCTGGCGGGGAAGAAGACCGGCCTGGCTGAACAGAGAATTGTGGCTTGATCTTAGGAGAAAAAAGAGGGTTTATAATCTTTGGAAAAGTGGGCAGGCCACTAGGGAGGACTATAAGGATGTTGCGAGGCTGTGCAGGGACAAAATTAGAAAGGCCAAAGTTCATCTGGAGCTCAATCTGGCTACTGCCGTTAAAGATAACAAAAAATGTTTTTATAAATACATCAACACAAAAAGGAGGACTAAGGAGAATCTCCATCCTTTACTGGATGCAGGGGGAAACTTAGTTACAAGAGATGAGGAAAAGGCAGAGGTGCTCAATGCCTTCTTTGCCTCAGTCTTTAGTGGCAATACCGGTTGTTCTCTGGATACCCAGTACCCCAAGCTGGTGGAAGGGGATGGGGAGCAGGATGTGGCCCTCACTATCCACGAAGAACTGGTTGGCGACCTGATATGGCACTTGGATGTGCACAAGTCGATGGGGCCAGATGGGGTCCACCCAAGGGTACTGAGAGAACTGGCAGAGGAGCTGGCCAAGCCACTATCCATCATTTATCAGCAGTCCTGGCTATCGGGGGAGGTCCCAGTTGACTGGCGGCTAGCAAACGTGACGCCCAGCTACAAGAAAGGCCGGAGGGCAGACCCGGGAAACTACAGGCCTGTCAGTTTGACCTCAGTACCAGGGAAGCTCGTGGAGCAGATCCTCTTGAGAGTCATCACGCAGCATTTGCAGGGCAAGCAGGCGATCAGGCCCAGTCAGCATGGGTTTATGAAAGGCAGATCCTGCTTGACGAACCTGATCTCCTTCTATGACAAAGTGACGCGCTGGGTGGATGAGGGAAAGGCTGTGGATGTGGTCTACCTTGACTTCAGCAAGGCTTTTGACACCGTCTCCCACAGCATTCTCCTCAAGAAACTGGCTGCTCTTGACTTGGACTGGCGCACGCTTCGTTGGGTTAGAAACTGGCTGGATAGCTGGGCCCAAAGAGTCGTGGTAAATGGAGTCAAGTCCAGTTGGAGGCCAGTCACTAGTGGCGTTCCCCAGGGCTCGGTGCTGGGGCCGGTCCTCTTTAATATCTTCATCGATGATCTGGATGAGGGCATTGAGTGCACCCTCAGTAAGTTTGCAGATGACACCAAGCTATGCGCGTATGTCGATCTGCTTGAGGGTAGGAAAGCTCTGCAGAAGGATCTGGATAGGCTGCACCGATGGGCTGAGGTCAACTGCATGAAGTTCAACAAGGCCAAGTGCCGGGTCCTGCACCTGGGGCGCAATAACTCCAAGCAGAGCTATAGGCTGGGAGAGGAATGGTTGGAGAGCTGCCAGGCAGAGAAGGACCTGGAAGTGATGGTTGATAGTCGGCTGAATATGAGCCAGCAGTGTGCTCAGGTGGCCAAGAAGACCAACAGCATCCTGGCTTGCATAAGAAGCAGTGTGGCCAGCAGGGCTAGGGAAGTGATCGTCCCCCTGTACTCGGCTCTGGTGAGGCTGCACCTTGAGCACTGTGTTCAGTTTTGGGCCCCTCGCTACAAGAAGGACATCGAGGTGCTTGAGCGGGTCCAGAGAAGGGCGACAAAGCTGTTGAGAGGCCTGGAGAACAAGTCCTACGAGGAGCGGCTGAGGGAGCTGGGCTTGTTCAGCCTGGAGAAAAGGAGGCTCAGGGGCGACCTTATTGCTCTCTACAGGTACCTTAAAGGAGGCTGTAGCGAGGTGGGGGTTGGCCTGTTCTCCCACGTGCCTGGTGACAGGACGAGGGGGAATGGGCTTAAGTTGCACCAGGGGAGTTTTAGGTTGGATGTTAGGAAGAACTTCTTTACTGAGAGGGTTGTTAGGCATTGGAACAGGCTGCCCAGGGAAGTGGTGGAGTCACCATCCCTGGAAGTCTTTAAAAGACGTTTAGATGTAGAGCTTAGGGATATGGTTTAGTGGGGACTGTTAGTGTTAGGTCTGAGGTTGGACTCGATGATCTTGAGGTCTCTTCCAACCTAGAAATTCTGTGATTCTGTGATTCTGTGAAAAAATAATATAATAAGGAGCTGCTGGAGAAATCTAAGAGTAGAAATATTTACACCTTTGCAGAGCTGAAGAAGCCTCTAATCAAAAAGGGCTCTGAGCATCCTAATGTCAAGTCCTATTACAGATCCTCAGAGTGAAAGGGGTGCAGAAGGAATTGGTCCTTCTGTGTCTTGGGAGTCTTCCATTGCTCCAGGAAGACACAGGCTGTGAAGAGAAACCATCTGTGGCAGCTGGTAACTTGCATTTAATCTAGGATCTAATAGCAGTGAGAGAATAATGCTAGAAATGAGATAAAGCCCCTCTGGGATGACAAATGGCTTTTCTATGTCCTTTCTGAACAGTGGTATCTTCATGAAAGCAGCAGGCAGATGTACTGCCAAGGGAGCAGGGGAAGTGAAGCTTAAGGCAGCTAAACACAGACATCATATTCTTTGGTCTCAACTTCTTATTGAGTATGCGCTGGGTAGAAATAAGAGAGATTAACTGAAAACCGAATCTCCTAAGAAAATTTGTTTTATTTGATCAGCTACTTTATTGTGTTGTTGACTTGTTCTTTAGACTGATAAAGAGAGAGAAGATGGTTTTGTGATAATTATTTTTTCTGGAGTAAAAGTAAATTAAACGGGGGGGGGGAAGGGCATTGGATGGAATGTGGTTATCTGTTTCATGAGGGTCAGATGAGCCACTTAAATGTGTCATTTTAAGAATGCTGAAAACTTCCTGTCAGAAGAAAATATTTTTCAACCTTTTTAAACGTTTTTTTATTTTCCTTTTAAAATATCTTCTAGTAAAATATGGATAAATAATGAAAAAGTAGACTTTTTGTCCCATTCTTTGCCAAAAAAAAAACAAAAAAACAAAAAACACATATATATGAGCAGAAACAATGCTGTGGTACATATGTACAAGCAGAAACAATTTAGGTTGCTAGAAGGCAAGGGTGCTTGTGAGAGCTGGGCTACATTTAAAGAGCACTTCTTCCATGCTCAGGATTGGTGCATCCCGAAAATAGGAAATCAGGGAAGGGGGGCAGGAAACCAGCATGGATGAGCAAGGAGCTCGTCAATGAGATCAAAAGGAAGAGGATGGTCTATGAAATGTGGAAAAAGGGCCTATCCTTTTGGGAGGAGTATAGATGTGTTGTCAGAGCCTGTAGGGACGCGACAAGGAAGTTTAAAGCCCACCGAGAGATGAGGCTTGCAAAAGAGATAAAGGATACTAAGAAAGGTTTTTTCAAGTATGTAAACAGCAAGAGGAAGACTAGGGATAATGTGTGTCCCTTGCTGAATGAGGGGGGTGTTCTGGTCATGGGAGATGCTGAGAAGGCAGAGATACTGAATGCTTTCTTTGCTTCAGTCTTTGCTTCAAGGACACTCCCCCAGGACTCCTCAACCCTGGCAATAGGACAAAGGATCTGGGAAATGGAGGGCTCCTCCCTGGTGGACATGGGAGTGGTTCGGGAGTGTCTGAGTGAGCTCAACGCACACAAATCCATGGGTCCTGATGAAATGCATCCACGTTGCAAAGGGAGCTGGCAGATGTGATCGCTGAACTGCTCTCTATCATCTGTGAAGGTCCTGGAGAATGGGTGAGGTGCCTGAAGACTGGAGGATAGCCAGTGTCACTCTGGTCTTCAAGAAGGGCAGGATGGAGGATCCGGGAAACTACAGGACAGTCGGTCTCACCTCTGTCCCTGGAAAGGTATTGGAGCAGCTTGTTCTGGATGCCATCTCCAAGCAATTGGAAGAGAAGAAGGTTATGAGGAGTAGTCAGCATAGATTCTTTGAGGGGAAGTCGTGCTTGACCAACCTCTTTGCCTTCTATGATGGCATCACCAGCTGGGTAGATGGGGGCAGAGCAGTGGATGTCATCTACCTTGACTTTAGCAAGGCTTTCGATACTGTCTCCCATGACATCCTGATAGCAAAGCTGAGAAAGTGTGGGATAGATGAGTGGACAGCAAGGTGTGTTGAGAACTGGCTGACTGGCTGAGCTCAGAGGGTGGTCGTCGGCAGAGCAGACTAGCGGTGTTCCCCAGGGGTTGGTGCTGGGTCCACTCTTGTTCAACATCTTCATCGACAACCTTGATGAGGGAATAGTGTCCATCCTCAGCAAGTACACTCATGACACAAAGCTGGGAGGAGTGGCTGACACGCCAGAAGGCTGTGCTGCCATTCAGCAAGACCTGGACCGGCTGGAGAGATGGGCAGGAAGAAACCAAATGAGATTTAATAAGAGCAAGTGTAGAGTCCTGCACCTGGGAAGGAACAATCCGAAGTATCAGTACAGGCTGGGGGATGACCTGCTGGAGAGGAGCTCTGACAAAAAGGACCTGGGGGTCCTGGTGGATGACAGGTTGACCATGAGCCAGCAGTGTGCCCTCGTGGCCAAGAGGGCTAATGGGATCCTGGTGTGCATTAAAAGGAGCGTGGCCAGCAGGTCAAGGGAGGGGATCCTCCCCCTCTACTCTGCCCTGGTCAGGTCTCACCTGGAGTACTGTGTCCAGTTCTGGGCTCCCCAGTACAAGAAAACAGGGATCTCCTGGAAAGAGTCCAGTGGAGGGCCACAAAGATGATACAGGGCCTGGAGCATCTTCCCTATGAAGAAAGGCTGAGAGACCTGGGTCTGTTCAGCCTGGAGAAGAGAAGACTGAGAGGGGATCTCCTCAGTGTATATAAATATCTGAGAGTGGGGGACAGAAGGATGTAGCCAATCTCTTTTCAGTGGTTTGTGAGGATAGGACAAGGGGCAATGGCTGCAAGTTAGAGCACAGGAAGTTCCGCACTGACATGTGAAAGAACTTCTTCACGGTGAGGGTGACGGAGCATTGGAACAGGCTGCCTAGGGAGGTTGTGGAGTCTCCTTCTCTGGAGATATTCAAGGCCTGTCTGGACACCTACCTGGGCAGCCTGCTCTTAGGAACCTGCTTTGGCAGGGCGGTTGGACCCGATGATCTTTCGAGGTCCCTTCCAACCCCTACAGTTCTGCGATTCTGTGATTCTGTGATTCTGTCCCAAATAATTTTAGTTTAGTCTCCAAACAAATTTTTTCCTTTTTTTTTTTTTTTTTTTAACTGAATAGTTTGGAAAATGTTAATTTCTTTTCTAACTTTTCTATTTTTCCTATTGTTATTATTACTATTATTTTAATTTGAACTGCTATATAAAATAACTCACAGCTCTGTCAGCTCTACTTGCAAATTTTAACATTAGCTGGGAGACCTTTTTTGTCAAGTAAGCCTATATTAATTAAGACCAAAGTTCTTTGGAAATAAGGAAATTGAGTTTCTCATTGGACACTGCTATTCCAGATGGTCAATATTATTTGAAAGAAATAATCCCAGGATAAGTGAAAGGCAAAAATCATTATAAATAACAACAAAAAAAAAAGTCTATAAGATAAAGCAAGACAGTCTCCAGTCTTCATCTGAGGTTTGATTTTTATTCCTGTCTCTATGGAAGAGAAGCCCAACTCTTTTGGTTGCACAGGGCTGCTTCATAGTAAAAACCAAACTTTTTCTTAGGGTTTTTTTTGGAGGTGGAACTTGTGCATGGATCTCTTACTGTTTGACAAACCTCATGTTGCACCATGTGGTGTAACAGGGGCTCTCTCCCCTACCTAGCCCTGTGTATTGACATATTTGCAGAATGGTGTCTCATTGCTTTAAGATCTCTGCCAGGTTTGGTGATGCAAACAACATCATCACAGCAAGTTTCATAGCAAGGGGCAGCACACCTTCCTTAGGGAACCAGGCACCTGTCTCTGAATTGGGCAGTATTGTTTGGTTTGCGAAAGGAGTGAATAAGTGAATGTGGGATGATGTGATGTGTGAAACCCTTGCAGTTAAAAGGAAAGAAGCTTTGAGCCTGCATGACACCCATGTAGGAATCTAAGACAACACGAGGTTTTTAGTCCCTCACTGAAGAAACTTTCTTTACATCTGTAGGAAGTCCAGGAAGGCTAGGTCCCTAACTTTAACGCTTACTGTTGGGGCATTAAATTAAGCAATATGAATACACTCTTGAAGACTTACTGTTTGACTAACTTTGTGCAGAAGGTGAAATTTTAGTGGGTAGAACTGATAATAATTTTTGTTCTGGGAGCATTTTAAAATATGTTTCTTCTGTCATCAAATTTCATATTGTCCCCTTGTTAAAGTATGTGTCTCAATATATAGCCTGTTCACCTGGTAATTGACTATCTGCTTTTATTTATTTTATTTTTTTAATACTCATCTGTCCGCTTTTCCAAAAACTCAAATTCTGGACTAATGCCACACTAATTCCATGGCATCCCAATCTGAGAAGGAGATGAGCCTTCCTGGGAAATGAGTATTGCATAAGATGTGAACTAAGCGCTGTCAGGAGTGCAGTTTATTTCTTTGACTAGCTATAGCAGCATCTTTAAATTTGTGCCTATGTGCATGTAAGTTTGAATGAGAAGGAACAAAAAATAAATAAATCCAAAAGACTACTCTTGTTACCCAGGAGAAGGGATTTGACAGATATTAGTTATTTGTCCTACTGGAAGGGCTGAGGTAACTGGGGGTAGAAAATCTTCTCATTTCCATGGTAATGAACATGTTCTAGAAAATTTGCCTTATATCAGGTAGTTGGAAAGTATCTTTTATTTTAGACTTCCTGGAAAGGGTTTATTATGCAGATTAGCTTGACACTTGCTTTTGTTGCTGTCTGTATTACCATCTCAAAGAACCACTCTCAACACTGCACAAGAAAACAATAGTTTTGTACATGGTTGTTCAGAGTTTATATTAAGAGTTTGCAAAGGCTAGTGTTCTAACTTAATTTGTGGGCTATTTTCTCTTTGAAAACATATTTTTAAGAAGCACTGAATAATTTACAAGATTCACATCTAATTAAAGTGAGAGAACAGTGGGAATATGAAACTGGTACTAGCTATTCTTTTGTGTTGTATATTAGTCTGACAACCACTACAGTTTCCTTTGCAAACATTTCCACTGTTTAATGATTAAAATAAATAAATAGATAAATAAAACTCTAAGCATCTTCCCTCAATTTCAAGTGTATTTTTCAACTAAAAAGGATTTTGATTGTATCATGAAACATACAAGCTAATATTAACTGGGGATCATGTTTCTGAATGTTTTTACTTTGGGGATATTTTGCACAGCTCATATTATGACTGATAGCTGCTGGTTGCATTACTATCAGCGTGGAAACATGTCTAGCTATACACTTAATATTCATATAAAGGAATTTCAGGGGTTGCACTGCTAGCTCCATTCCCAGTCTTTCCTACCTGTGCAAAGGCTACCTGAGCCCAAGGGGTGAGAATGGCCTTTTGGCACCAAATTGAGATCAAAATTAAATTCTTTCTTCTCTAAAAGGTTTCTTTATGTGACTTTTATGAATAGTTTGATCTCAGTGGGCTATCCCTGTTAGCAGATAACATTGTATGGTTTATTTTTCATGCTTTTTCAACTAATTACATACTAGTGACTCTTTCATAAATACTTTTAAAATGCTGAACGCCATGAAAATACAAATTTAACTTTTATTTTGTCACTGTCATCGGCATAAAAGGTCCTCTACCTTCACACATGCACCTGAAATATTGCTGAAATATGTGCTGAAATGTGAAGTGTACTGAAAGATGTAGCTGAAATATGGGTACATTTGGTTCATTGGATCAGGCTTTGATAAAAGTTGTCGATTGGGCTTTGATACAAGTTATCTTCATGATAGTGGAAGTGCTCTTCCCTTGACCTCTTCCAATTGCATATCCAGAGATGTACATTTTTTGTCCTTATTGTGACCTCATAATTTAAACATTATTGTTTATAAAATGATTCAGAGGCACTGATCTGACCTAAAAGTAACTAGGAAATAACCAAGAAATAAATGTTTGATTTTTTTTTTTTTTGGCTCTTTTTATAGTGAAAGCAAGTTGAAAAATGTAATTCGCTGCCCTTTGGTGCATCTTAGAGGTCAAGTACACCTCTCTAAAATGGAAGCATGCAGCACAGAGTCACTACTGTACTGTGATTAGGAAGCAATGCAGAATATTCAGCAGCCAGTGGGATTCAAAGACAGTCAACTCTGCCAGCTCTGTTGAGCAACTTTGGTTTTTCCATTCTGTATCCTCATATAGCTCCTTGTAGAAAATGGTTTGTTTTTCTTCTGTGTGTGTATAGTGCTTATCAACTTAATGTCTGATTTCATTTGGAGTATCCAGATGCTAATGGCAGAAAATAGTAAAGGAGTAACAAATTAATATAATGCATGGCATTGTGTTTAGGTGTAACTCACAGAGTACTGGAGAAAATTCAAAAATAGTATTGGTGATTGGTGCTATAAAAATAATTGATGCTGTAATATCATTCAGAGCAGTTGTCCTTCCCTGAAGTAGTAGTTCAGGGAATGATGTCACTTCATGTCTTTTCTGGACTCAAGTTTTTACAGCACATAGCAAGAGATACAGAACCACTCTGAGTCTTTGAATGTGGAGTTTTGAAGTATCACTGATGTCACTGCTGGCACAAAGATACTTCATAGTAGGTGACAATTTTCTCTAGCAGTGTTCAGATTAAAGAGACTGTAAAGTAATGTATCTGAGATGTTGCCCAATAAGAAGAGGGAGGAACAAAATCTCTGCAGCATTATGATCTCTGTGGACATTACCTGTCTCAAATTCCAGTGAAGATCCACAACTATCGATAGGATAGTACAAGATAAATCGTAATTCTACAGCTGTACTCCCAAGGATGTCTTGACTAAGTAACTCCTGCTTTGAATACTGTCTTTAAAGGCCTGGAAACATATTCTACTTTAATGATATATCACTTACAGCTGGAAAATATCAGAATTTACTTTATAGTAATTGTAGCAGCAGCAGTAGTAACAATGGGTCTAAACTGTGCCCTGCTAACTCTGGGAATCCTCCATTATCCCTGACTCGAGAAAACTGCTGAGATTCTCAGATTTAGAATGTATTGCACCCATGACACAAAGCAACTGAAGCCAGACAGTGTAAATAGAATGTTATGGTAAAAAAGTGAGTGCTGAATTTTCTGAGATAATCAGGTAGCAGAAAAACAGGCTGCAGCAATACAAACAAATAGCAACTTTAGTATTGAAATTGCCCGAATTTTGCCAATTTCAAGTGCAGCTGTGCTACTCAAATTCAGTTAGATTAGAAGAAAAGAATTTCCTTTAACACATAGTTCTGCAAACATCCTGTATGCAGTAATAAATACATAAATAAACAAGCCCATCCAGTAAGCACAGATGCCATTTAATGTGGAAGCATATTAAAGTTTACAGTTACTTCTTTTAGACTCTTCCCTGGGGTGCCATGTGTCATCCTCATGGAGAAGGAACTGCAAAGTCTGATTCACTGATGTATTAGACAACATCTGTGCTTGCTGGCTTGGATTAAAGATACTGAATCAAAAAAGAGTTTGATCTGCTTTACCAGCACTGACACAAGGTTATACTTCGTCTTTGGCTTGTTGGCTTTTTTTATTGTTTATGTTGGATGTCGTGAGTCAAAACTGGTTAGCTCTTTTACGTCACTTGGGAATTGCCATTTTGCTAAGCAGAAATGGGTGTGGCCATTTCTATAATCTGCAGAGGAAAATCTCTGCATTTTACATATTCAGCTCTTGGAGAACTGCAGGAGAAGGATAGGGGTAACTCATAGGTGGGAACAGGTGACAGCTTCTCAGGGCCGCAGTGGCTTCAGGTGAGGTGTGGCTGGGTATACATGTATTACAACTAATTCTTAAGAGATCCCAATGATGATAGTTTGATGTCCTGATAGTGACATTTTGTTTCTTTTTTTTTTTTTTTTTGGGGGAGAGGAAGCTGGGGGGACAGAATGTGTGTGTACCTTAATATAATCAAGGCATTTGGAACTGAAAAGTTGAAAGGTAGTAGCCTTCCTCCAGAAGATGCCATGCACACTGATATTGAGACTGAATGAACGCAAAATGCAAATGTAAACTAAAGGGACTTTTTGTTGTGTTTTAGAATTGATCTCTTTCATAATTAATGGATCATGATAAACCTTTGGTATGTGGTTATAATAGGGAGCAAGAGGCTGCCATTATCATATGAGCATGGTAACTAATTCCAGAAAGAGTTGCTGTTCTTCCATCACTAGAGGGGAAAAGAACATCATCTCAAGGCTTTAGTGTTTCATTTTTCAGTTTGCTCTAGATCTTCTAGCTGGAAACTTCCCATCCTTTGTGAAGCTCGTCTTCTGTGAAAAGTTTTAAGAATCAGTTATAATGAAAAAACATGTTTTGTTTTGTCTAATTTTTCTTTAGAGAAATTTGATGGCGAGCTTAGAACATTCTCATGTTCTTCTGGAATCCATTGAGTAGATTAGTGCCTTAAATTAAACATGTTATGTTAAAGAGTCACCTTAAGATTACCTGAGTCAAACTCAACACAATCAACATGAGAGAAACTGTTCAGATAAAAAATAAAATAAAATAAAAAATCCCGGTTCTGTCTCGTCATTCCAGGTTAGTGACACTCTCTCAGTGTTTGCTTTACAATACAGAAAAGCATTTATATGCTAATCTGATGAGGATCCAAAATCTGGTATTTCTCCTTTTGAAATATGTTATCAAAGTTTGAAATGTATGGATAAATGTTAAGTGATGACTTTGTGAACTGGACACAGGAGACACAAGCTGCCAGAGACACATATTTTTGGCTGGGACTATTCCACTGACACAGTAGCTATCAAAATACAATCTGGTGCCCATCTTGACAGATATGTAGCATATTTGCGACACGGGCAAATGTCAGCTCAGGGTTTCACAGCCAAAACACACTTAGCTCACAAAGAGCAGAAAGTCTTGTAGTCTAACCCTTAGTATTACAAACTGAAATATACTTTAAAATTAGGCTGAATCAGTGATGAATTAATGGGAACTATAGCAATGTGTGTTGTTGTTTGGAAGGGTATAGAGCCCTTCCGAAAGGCTGCAAGCTAAGGGAAGCAGAGAATCAGCTTCTGGAATCAGTTCTGAAAGATACAATAGTGTAGGCTTTATCTTCAACCGTGATGAAAATGAAAACTGATTACATGAAAAGAGAATTTTGCTGAAGCCAGAGTTTTGATAGCTACTGGGGTGAAATATTTACTGACAGAAGACAAGACAAAAAAACAACAACCAACCAACCAAACAAAAAAACAATCACAGAATGCACCTCACATTTACATAAGGATATGAAACAAGGGATTTAAGGGACTTTCAGGTCATTCATGTGAGTCCTCTGCTATTGCAGTCTTCCAGTCTTATGGGTTTTCTTTTCTCCTTTAGAAGATTAGGAAGAGTAAGTAAAAGCAGAAACATCCAAGTTATAAATTTTGAGATACTACCACCTATCTCTGGAACACAATTCTGCTCTAGGTGACTTCACTGAAAGCTGAGTGCATGAAAGAAAGGTTTTAATCTTTACAAATTCTACTCTAATGTAGGCAGGCATGGCTATTGTGACAAATATTTTGAAAATAAAGTCATAGCACTGTCTTCCATTAAATAAACCTTTATTTTACAACAGCGACACCCCCTCATTTTTGGCAAACAAATGAGATTGCAAACAGCAGCAAATGAGTGTTCAGTTCTGCTTGATGATTACTCATGTGGAGGGCTCTGGTTTGTCTTGGATGACTCTTGAGCTCTGGATTCATGTGAGAGCAGGAAAACAGCAAAATCCCTAATAGAGCAAAAGCTATAGCTCCTCTGGATAGCAGCAGCAAGACACACATTGACTGTGTGTCAGGTGATACTTGACAATTTTTGAGGATAAAAAATATTTCTTTAAGTTGTTTAAATAGGATATGTCAGCTCTTTGTATTTTTTGAAACCTTTTTGGTTTTGACATCAGGTACAGAAAAATTCATTTATCTTAGCAACACAGCCTGTGACTGCAAGCCCTGTATTTTGCTTCACAGCCATGGCCTGTCTGCTTTCCTCTCTGCTTCTCAGGAAGCTCTTCTTCAAAACATCTACAACATCTGATATCTTTTACCACACAGGATCTGCTTGCTTAAATGCAGATGACAGAGGCATAGTCAGCTTTTTGTTTTCCTATTTTTTTTTTCTACAGAAAACAAAAGCATGATTTAAAGAACTTTTCCTTTGCATTGTGATATGTGCTTTTTAAAAGGAAATGCTTTGAAAATACCATATGTGTATAAAAGAAGGAAAGAGAATGAATTCTGTTTTTCTCTGATAATCCCTTGTGGTGCCAGGAGCTATGCTAGGAGGTCTGTTTGGTCATTCTGCTTTTACCTTTCATTCAGTCCCATAACTGGCAATGCATGTGGTCAGGACAAGTCTCTACTAACTTGGAAATACAGCAGCTCTTCTTCGCAGCCCACAGCAAATTCAGTGAGTCCTGCAAGACCAAGGAGCACAGAAGAATGTTTTGGAGAGCTGTATGATTGTCCCTTAGCATATAGTTTTCTTCTACATATCTCTATATAGGTAACATATCTTACATCTGTTAGAGTATTTCTGTCCTAGCATAGAGTTGCTATTCTTGAAATTAAAAAAAAACACACGACTTCAATCTTAAACTTTAAATATGAGTCAATCATTTTGAAGTCATCAAGGTTACTAATGGATTGTACTCAGTGTGAACAGGGGAAGTAGAGTTAGGAAATTTGCCTTATAAGAATAATGGACCAAAATCCTCACCCACATCAATATAAATCAGAACTGACTACAATTAAGTAAGGAGAATTGACTCTGTAAAAATTGCTGTGAGAGGAGAGAACAGCATCTGCTTTTTATTTACCTTTGGAAAACTAAATGTTTGAAATGGTCAGTTTGGGCTATATATACTCCAACAGGATTTGGGATTGTCAGAATGAATTAAAATCAGTTTTTATTATGCATGGAGTGTTTTTAATGGTGCACTTATTTTCTTAGTGATGTGTGTTCCACCTTATAAAAAATAAAAATTCAGAACATCAAAGTGTTTACTACAAAATGTGTGTTTTTTTTTTTTTCATATATTTTTTTATACATAAATATATATTGTGCAAGCCAGATAAAGACTTGCAAACATTGGTAATGCACCTAGTATGAAAGCTGTTGCTAATATACCATGTAAATTAGTGTCTCTGTCTCTCTCTCTTGACATGGAAAGACAAATATTGCAAGATTTCTAGGGAACAAAGACACTTGACTCAAAAATTCAAACACAGCTTTATGAGATTCTCTGTTCTTGTTGATAAAAGTTTTGTTTCTTCCCCACCCAGTCATCTTCTGCTTCACCTCCAGTAGGCATCCGTTTACTACAGGAGGTTAAGGAAGGAATGGTTTTTTCAGAAACAACTTATTTCTCAAACTCTCACTAGCTCCCTAGACTCCATTTTGGGTATGCAATGGTTCCCAGAGGATTGAAGTGTGAAGTCAGTGTTCCCTGTGTTTGCCTAGATGAGGAAATTGAGCTGTTCAGATCAATTAACAGGTCTTTGTGATGAGGGTGTTAGAAAGAAGGGATAATTTGGTTTGATTTATACTGTACTTTTGAAACATTAATTTATGCTATTCCAGCAGTGTAAATAAATTGCTGTTGAGGTAAATATGTTGGAGTGAATTCTCCCTGCCCATATTTTAATTTTTTCTGTTTTTATTTATTTATTTATCAACTAGATACTGAGGGAGCTGGAGGTTTCAGCACAGTGTCTCTTTGAGAGCCTCTGGGACCCCTGGCACCCAAAACCCTGGGAGGGATGGTACTGCAGTGGCCCCACTGCCCCTCCATAGGGTGTGCCTTGGGTGCATGGTCTCATGAGCAAGATCAGCCATGTGAGGCACCTAGAAGATGCTCTTCAGAGCAGTGTTTAAGTAGATAGTAAGGAAAAAGTAGGACTGTAGTCACAGTCTCTCTACTCTCTCAGTCAGTCAGATCCCAATGAAGTCAGAAAAAGTTAAAAAGAGCCTTTTCAGGACACTACCAAATCAGTCATTGCTGCCTTTTGCAGTCCACAGCTTCTGAATTGATTTTGCTTGGAAACACTTAGCTTTTTTATGAGGACGTGTTCAGCAAAAAAGTAGGGTGCTAGCTTTGGCTGTGTTAGTCCAAGTGGTGCTTTAGATACTGGGATACTGTTAAGAAATATAAATCTCACTGGGAAGGAGGAATATGTTACCTCCCTGAAACTGTGATAAAGTTGGACCAGAATTCTTGTTAGGTCCATTTCTGGACACTGTCTGTGCTTTCAGTGACCCTGATCTACTACAGAGATGCATGTTCTTTTGCAGGTGTGGAGAACTGAGGGATTTGTTGTGGAGACAATAGTTTTCATCATGTTATTATGAACAATGTGCCTCTCAGTATCCCTGTGTCCTGTCCTAAATCTTTTAGGACTACAGGAGGTACCTAGTAGAGTATAGTCCAGGGTCGATGCAGGGTGGACTTTTTTCCCTGCTTCCCTATTAATATTAATAATATCCTCTCAGCATATGTTTCAGAATTTCTGTTTTTCTTTTAGATTTTTCCTACTCCACAGTTTTACCTTTGGAATAATTTTTAAAACTATTAACTAGCAAAATTTACATTATTAGCAGGATCAGTGCTGGAAAATAAAAAGAAACTGAACATGAAGGAATGAATATCTGCTCCCTCAGTGGTTCTAGCACTTGAAACTTTAAGGATGTGTTATACCACCTGGAGGAGGATATAAGGTGCTTAATGATAGTTATGTATAAAAATCTTCATGGCTGAATGGTATTCACAGCAAATCCATGAACAAAGACTGTTTTGATTCATGTCTAGTTGCAAAACAAAACAAAACAAATTAAAAAAATCACTGAGGAGCAGATCTTATTTTCTGCCCATCACTTTGCCCCATTGTTCCACTATACCGAAGACATATTCTTTGGCTGATCTGGCATGGACCAGCAGAACCCAAATGTTATTTTAATATAGTCTTTTTTTTTGAGGGGAAGGTCCAACAATCCTAATATATAAATATATATATATGTATATATAAACTCACACACAGATCTGAAATCTTTTAACTCTTTTGGGTTGTGATTTAATTTTCTTTATACACAAGTTGTGTTCTATTTTGTTGTCAGGCCAACTCAATTTCCCCCCTTCTGCTTGCTGTGTGTTAGGTTCCTCTAGCAACCGCTTCATGCCAATTCAGGAAAAGAAAATGCTTCCTGGAAGGCTGGGTGTTGGGAGAGGTGTACAGCACTGCGGAGACAGAGAGACTGGAAACTGTACCATACAGACTCATTTAAAGTGTGTGCCAGAGAAAAAAAAAAAAAGTGATATTTGCACCAATTTGTATTTCTCATTAAGTGCTTCCTGGGCCTTCATGGTGCTGCAATAGAAACCAAAAACAACAAAAAGGAATATTTTCTATAGCTGTGTTAAGTGAAGCCAGTGGGATTGGTTTAGTGGGAAAAGAATAAACCATGTTTGTTTCCAGCAGTTTGAAATCCAGGACTGTACTGATGACAGCTAATACATGTATATTTTCATTATTTCATTTTCCTGGTTTCATACAATATTGCCTTTAAAATTAATATTGACATTTAATGTCTGTGGAAATAGCTATCAATATACAGAAGATTAAATAAAGCAATAGAAAGAGTGCGAACTGCAACTGATAGAATAGCTGGTATCCCTTTAAATAAAACTCAGAACAATATTTTCTGCTGCACACTACTTCCTCAGCACTCTGACCTTGATACCGGATACAGCAGGTGTAGGTTATTCTGTATATTATCCATTGTTCTCATGTGCACCTAGAAAAACTTGTTTCTTAAAAGAGACCCTTACACTTCCCCGCCTCCCCTCCTCTGCAGCTTAAGTTATCCAGTGTTATGCTTACAGTTATGACAAGTATACAGCCACTGATACACAGGACCTGGCTCAGGAAGGTGCAGCAAATAAAACCAAGTGACTGGACAATAAAACGTCAGATGAAATTCAATGTGAGCAAATGTGAAGTAAAGCACATGGGAAAGAAACATTACCATTATTACCTTTGACTTAATTCTGTGTGAGTTAAAAAATAAAATAAAATAAAATAAAATAAAATAAAATAAAATAAAATAAAATAAAATAAAATAAAATAAAATAAAATAAAATAAAATAAAACTTCAATCTCTTTCACAGGTCTGTAGAGAGGACTCAGAAGAGGAAAGCAAGCAAGAAGGTAATTTCTCTTGAAGAGCATTTCAGGTACCCGCCATTTCAATTGGGCTCTTTGTCTCGGAAGGGAGTGTCTAGCAAGATGAGCAGAGCTTGGGAGTCAAGGCAGAGTCTGATATGGTTTGAAGGTTCAGGTATGTAAGCAGAGGTATCTCTAGTGGTGCTCAATCTTCATGAGCATTCAATTCTTTGCAGATTGTTCTCCTAAAACCTGCAGTGTAAGTTCTTCCTTATTGCTCATAAAGTTATGATCTAGCATTGCTGGAAGATGTTGGCTGTCCTATTGCCTTTGAATATATGAATATATCAGATGAGATCCATACTGTCTGATCCAAAACTGACAGACAACAGTGGGAATATCTGCCATCAATGAAAAAGTGCGTTTTTTTTTTTTTTCTTCCCTGTATTCATAATGAACAGGAAGTACATGCTTTTAGACTGATTTTGCAGAATAATTCTAATGTGCAGAAGAAAAACATATTGAGTAGCTGTGAAGACACAACCAGTATTTTTGTCTGCCATGTCTTTTATCTACAGGTATTGCACAGTAGTTGAACAACAGCTCACTAACAGCTAAACCTCTAAAAACAAATTACACTAGTTTTTAGTAGATCAATTCAACAGTTTCCAAATCTTATTTCAATTATAGATAGAAATCCTGAAAACCAGGGAAAAAGCCACTGGCATTACAGGGACTTAAATTTATATTCCACTGAGTCTTGATGAAACCTACAACATTAACTTTTTTTCTCCTTCAGTGACCTTAGTGGTGGCTTTTAGTTTCACCATCAGATTAAAGGGTAATATCCTTAACAATGTTAGTCCTGGCCCTTAAATGAAATACAGAGGGTTGTGCATATAGGTTTCTAGCATCTTTATCTCTGTATCTATACCTCACATAAGTGTGAAGTGGAGGATTGAACAAAGACAACTGTTTCCAGGAAGAAGTATTTTCAGGCTTTCAAAGAACAGAACTTTGAGACTTATGATTTCTAAAATGCCTTCAATGTTTAGTACTGAATTTTTGTCTCACTTTTTTAATTACTACATCAAAAGTGCAGGTGCAAAATGTAAGTTCCGAATTTCTGCATTGAGTAAATGAGAATTTCATAGCTTCACACACTGAGAATCCTCAGTCAAGAATCTGTATGATGCAGGATCAGCCTGTCTGCAGCCTCTTTCAGAGGCCCAATACAGCTTGGCCAGCTGCAAGGTGGAGTCCATGAGGTTGCAGTGGTGTGCCACTTCTGCACTTGAGCAAGCTCATGAAGTCACTCTAAAGCAAAGTGTATTTGGATGAAGCCTGCCAGGTTCTCAGGTATCTTGGGTGCAGGTAGGACAAATGCAGAACTTTGGGGAAAAAAAAAAGCACAGATTTGCTTTAAAGTTAGATTCCTCTTGAAGTCCAGGTGTTTTTTACTTCACTTGCTTAAAAATCTTTTATCTGGGGGATAGAGCTTGGATGCAGCTACTATTAAAGAAAAGTCTTTTTTTTGTGTGTGTGCTAACACATAAAGGTAGATTAGGAATAAGGAAAAGATAAGATAACTCTCAGATAAGGAACTCTGCCCAAGGATTGTATTGTGTGGTGGCTCTGCTTGTGATTTGAACCGTACCCTGAAATACTTACTTGCTTCTTGCTTCAGATCACGTCCCAATCTATTATAAAGCAGCACATTCCCACTGCAAAAGCTTTGCAAGCTTTTGCTGACAGCTACAAGAATAGTTCAGAGCTGCTCTGAGCAAGGGATCCTTTTCTGAAGGAGTATGTTTCTGTGGGAAGTTTCAGCAGGAACTGAAGGCAGAATGTCCTTGTGTGGTTGCCTAGCATAAAGGGAGGGGTGTTGCTCTGCCAAACACGTACAGTAATCCATGCAAAAAAAAAAAATATCGCACAGATATTTTTGAAAATGTATGAAAAATATATGTGCAATATGTCACCTTTCCAGGCGTGATGCCAGTGTACTGAGTTCTTCTGGGCTTTTGTCTTCTGCAGAACATCATAAATTAGAAAAGCAAAGGCAAAACAAGAAAAAAGAAAAGGAGGGAAAAGCAGTGGGGACAGCAGAACTAAAGAAATATCTGGGGAAATGTAATTGTAATGTTATAATCTGACTGTAAACTTCTCCCTTTAAAAAGATCACAGCATTTTAAATTAAGAGTCAATGGATTCATGATCATGCATTGAAAAGTTAGAAATTGCCAGTGTTATGAATGCCTGCTGAAACTTAATTCTTCCCCCACTCTATCTGATCTAGTCTCTAACTCCACACTGTGTTTGCAGTGCTCCTTGCAGTGGAGAAGTTGCACACAGAAGCAGATAGAAGGAAGATTTCTTGGCCTTCTCTAATTCTGGCATGTGTTAACTTTCAATTGGGTGACTTTGCCGCGTCCTTTAATGTAGCTATTTTTGTGTGTGTTTGTATAAATTAAAAATAGGTCTATAGAAATAACTTTAAAACCCTGGAGTATTTAATAGCAAGCAATTCCATTTTATAAAACATTTATAACAACTTATAAAATGTAATCAACAGAGAATTGTGCCCCCGCCTTTGAATTCTTTAGGTCGTTTTAAAAATAATACCTTAAGGAGGTTGGAAATGGCAGCATGAAGTGTTTCTTTTCCATTCAGTAGCTACTAAAATAAATATTTCCAACTGTATTAAAAATATGAAAAAGCTATCACTGTTGCTTGTACTTGAGCTGTGTGAAAGCACCTTCATTTGATGGGATAATTACCTTGACATACATAAACATAATTTATTTTACTGAGATTTAAAGATTAAACACCAGACTTCCAAATGAGGTCTTGATGATATATACTGTTTCACTGTGCCTACATTCAGAGGTGTTCATTACAAGTTATGAGAAATGTTAAATGTTCTGGTTTTACCTCACTGTTATTTCATGTTACTTTTTATTTTCAGTAGGTAGTAAACACTATAGTAAATGTCCAGCATAAGGAAGCTGTGAAGTAACATTAAAAAAAAAATCATTTAAAAACCTATAAATTGCAAAAGCTTGGTAAATCATGGAATGTAGTTGAAAATGTGTTACAAACCAATAAAATTTGATTCAATAATTAAATTTATATAATCATTGGAGATTATTAAAAAAGTGACCAGTTTTTAATATTTTTAGGGGAATTAAAATGTATTTCGCCAATCAGTATTTGTCTAGGAAAATTGTTGATGAAGGGTTATTTTTGGAATATCAAAAGGTAATAGCAATGATCCAGTTTTAATTTCTCCATATTGAAGCATAAAAGTAGTGACCAAAATGAAAATAATCCTAAAAAATACTTTGGCCTCAAAATAATGTTTCACCTGGAAACAAGATAAGTAAATAAATAACTTCTTGCTAAAATCTCTTTGTTAGGCTTGCTTGTCACAAGAGTATCATCTTTGTCAAACAGAGCAGTTGAGTAGAATGAATCCTGGCATTACACTCCCAGCTCTTCGCATAAAGCCACAGGGTAAATCTGTAGCAAAAGAACAGATTCCCCCAGCTGTGATGTCTGATTATATGCTGCACTCCAAAAATTATATTGATGCTTTGCTTAAGCAAGATAACAAAATATAGCTATAATATAAAGTCAGACATAGATACCCAATACAAATAGGCTTACGTAATAAAATATTTAATTTCTCTTTATGTGCACAACTTTTTTGCTTTCACAATATGCATATTTGTAAATAATGAATTTTAATGAATGAATCCTAATTACTGTAGATCAAAACAAGCTTCTGGAAGTTTAGAATCAGATTTTAAGCAGAGCTTGCTGACATTAATGTGGGACATATTTTAGATAATATTCCTTGTGCACCTAAACTTTACAACATTGCTGGCATTATTGTCATGCCATCTATTAATTCTATGATCTCTAGGGATGATTTACACACGATATACAATGGAGATGTGTTAGAAAAATATGCTTGGTAGCCCTGACCTCTGTACAGTTCTGTGGAAATGTCTTATGTGGGGGGGATGAAGGAGCAGTTAGACACCCAGATTTGACAGACTGCTACTTGCTCCTGTTACACTGTTGTATACATGTTTGATTAAACTGGTCCTGCCGAAAAACATTATACAATAGGTGGGTTTTCCTGTGCTTTTCCTCTTTCTGCTGTTTGCTTGTGGATAACAAATACCTTTTCCATCTCACTTTCCATCAGATTATTGTTGGTCCTGCCACTAATATCAGTATGATCAGGGTGATGCCACAGCTGTCCTTGGTCCTAGTTATCAGGCCAAAAATAACAGCACAATCCAGCGGTGCCAAGATTATAGCAAGCTCTAATGACATATGTTATGTTGGGAAATTAATGCTGAGACTCTGAATATGGATGATAATAATAGTTCTTAGGATGATGCTGGTGGTGGTGGTACAGTACAAAAATGTTCTCTGTCCTTCAGAACTCCACAGGTATATAACTGGGTTGTCACTGTTGGGATGTTGGTTTGCATTTGGAAATCTCCTTATCAAATGCAAAACTGGTCTGAGTGTTTGTAAATACAATCTAGGCCAGTTCCCAATGGGCATCATCATAAAACCAAATCACACTGCAGAGCTGGTACAGATAATAGCCTTTGTTCAGGGTAGGGCTTGTGTGCATAGTGTTGGGGACTGAAAAATGCGAGTTACTTAAAAGCTATATATATATATATATGTATATTTATATATTTAAAGTAAAAATCATTGCAAGACTTTTGCTGCCCTAGAAAGGCATAAATTGAGAGAATAAATTCAACAGCCTGTATTAGTTTAACAGTAAGTGGAGAATGGCTATGAATTTGCTGTATGTCCAGAAGAATATTACACAACTGGGCTGCTCTTCCAATGTAGTCCCAGGTTCATTCTGTACAATTGTTCAGCATGGACATTCAGGGTTTCTATTCTGATTTGAGATAAATCTTCTACTCTACAGTGCTTGGAATCCATTTTCACTTATCATATATCTCAAATCTTCTGATACAGTCAGGAAGGCTTCTTTCATAGAATCATAGAATCATAGAATATCCTGAGTTGGAAGGGACCCTTAAGGATCATCAAGTCCAACTCTTGACACCGGACAGGTCTACCCAAAAGTTCAGACCATGTGCCTAAGTTCACAGTCCAATCTCTTCTTAAATTCAGACAGGCTCGGTGCAGTGACCACTTCCCTGGGGAGCCTGTTCCAGTGTGCAACCACCCTCTCTGTGAAGAACCCCCTCCTGACGTCCAGCCTAAATTTCCCCTGCCTCAGCTTAACCCCATTCCCGCGGGTCCTGTCACTAGTGTTACTAGTGACTAGTGTTACTAGTGACTAGTGTTCTTTCAATTGGATCAGATTTAACAGTTCCACAGATTCATCACAAAACCAGGAAAGTTGTCATTTGGCATTCTATACAGTTTTGCCAGGTATGTTTACTGCATACCATTTTACTGCACAGAGCAGAATTGTGTTATACCAGCTAACACTCCTTTAACAGTGCATGGAGGTTTGTAGTTTGCTCATAAGCTAACTGCCATCCTGCAAGTCAACAGTTAAGAGCAAAAGGAAAAAAGGGTAAGAATTTACATCAGCAGGTATTTAAAGAATAATATGTCACAGGACTACTACATCTTGGCTACCATCTTTTTCCTGGACTCTTTTAATGGCTCTGTCTAGCCCTTTAATAGCTGAGCAACCTTTTTAAGGTTTATCATAATCATAAAAGCATGTTTGTTACCACTGTCCAGAAGCTGGAGGGTATATTTAGGGACAACACATAAAAACAGAGAAGCAAGTGATTTCATCTTAGAAATAACATAAAACGTCCTTTATTGTTTTATGACAGGTCTTATGCAACGGGTCTCAGAGGATCTATTTATGCATCTCCAGAGCTGAGCCAGACATCTCCAAGCTTCCCCAGCGGAGGGCAATTGCTGGATTAGGTAAGGGAACTTTCCACCATCTCTTCTGGGAGATCTGGTCACATCAGGTAGGTTGGAGGACAGTTATTTGTAGCATCTCATGCTGGGATGCTCCAAACTGAATACATTTGGTGTGGGAGGAGGTGAAGCAGTGCACCTGGAGTACTCCCAAAGAACAACTGTAGTGGAAAGATGCTCTGACTTCACAGAATGGCAGATGAAACAGGGTGAAGCAAAACACTATAAGGACAGCAAAGTTATGCTAAATCTACTTATAGATCCAGTATAGAAAAAGTCCAGTCATTTCTGATACAAACACTCAATGACCTGATACATAACTAAGCTTTAAATTTGTATTTTTATTCACTTTTCTCCATTCCTTAGCACTTTCAAGCTTTAGAATCTATTATAAACTCATTGAGAAGAAGAGGGAATGATTTTCTTTCTGGACAAGTACTAAAAATACCAGCACAATCACTTGCAGTTTACAATTAACCACCTTTCAAGGTTTTTTTTTCAAAAAAAAAAAAAAATCTAGTCAATTGCTTCTTGCTTCTCTTCAAGTGGCAATTAGCTGAAAAGAGCCCTCTACAATGAATCTTAGGAGTAATACTAGAAGTAGGGGAAAGATACTGGATAAAGCAGGTTGACTACATTAGAAATAATTTTCTTGGTTTCCTTCATTATCTCCATGTAATTCTTGCAGGAACTGTATTAATAAAAAACAGGAATTTTCTGACCTAGCAGTGATGTATAGTAGAAAAATAAATAGCAGTGAGACCCTCTGGGATGCTTTCCTCAGCTATGGCAAATTAGTATAACTCTGCCAAAGTTGTATTAAATTAGATCACCTGAAGATCTGCTTTTAATACTTGTCTTACTGGGTGCAGCTCACTATTAGCTTTTTAAGTTATGAGGAAGCAACTTACTAGTCAAATGAAGAATATTTTTGATGTGTAAAATTTCCCCTTTTTCAGCCATGGCAAAAAAAAAAAAAAAATCCAAAGTCACAAAATAGTAATGCAAGAAATGAGTAAACTCAGAGAGATGGAAAAATGTCTCCTTAGCAGTTGTTTTCCATCCCCTTAACTGTACAAAATAAAGCATTATAGTTGTCATGTAGATGAGGCCATAAAAATCTCCCATCCAGAGGACTTGCTGCACAAGTCCTTGAAGAATACTTGGTGCAGAAAACGGTCTTTCTAGGCATAATATTTTAATTCCAGCCCAATTATTGTTGCAGGATGATGCTAAAGTGAAGCTCAGAATATTGCATTGGGATCACTGTATCCACAGATCTATTTCTAAAACTGCCATTTTTTTAATAGGAGCACATGTAAAATACAAGTTACAGACTTAATATCTGCAAGTTCATGGCTTGCTTCCAAGGCAGATTACTTCTCCTAACATTTGTATCATTCTTCTTATATAATGTAACAACAAAGCATTAATCATGCATATATCAATATTTAATGATTATGAGGTTAATGCCTGCAAAGCACTTTAGAGATAAAAAGAGCTCTGTAAATCTAGATGTAGGATATTTACTCCTTGCTTTATCTTAGTTGCATGCAAAAGGGTTGAGATACAGCTTATTTTATCTAGAAAGGCAGGTACCCAGAAATTCAAATCTAAGTGAAATATCCAGTTCAGACTCACTGAACTCTATGTCAGTCTTTTCATTACCTTCAACCATTTTGGAACAGACTTTTGCACTATGGAAACATTTTTATAGTAATGACTATAAAAGACTATACAGCACAAACCTCACAATCTAGGTTAAATTAATTTAGAACCAGGATTGGTAGCATTTGGCCAACTAATTAAAACTGATGCTGTAGATGCATCTGCTGCATTGTGTAATTCCATAAATGAAAATTTACTCTTTAATAAAAGACTAAGGGAAGAGGATGGTTCTATAAAGGAAAGAAAGAAAGCAAACAAAATTTGATCCTGCATGTTAGCATTGCTAAAAAATCCGTATAGCCCCTTTAAAGTGATGGGTGAATCACAGTCACTGTTCCCTTGCTATCCCCTTTTTACTGAAGAGTTTCTTTTGGACAGGTGAGCAAGAGCTGAATGACAACTTAAAATCTGTTGCTGAATAGATAAGAGGCTTCTGTATGTGTACTCCTGAGTCTGGCCAATAGCAATAACTGTGTAAGAGGAACTCCTAAGAAGGAAAATGGTTCTCCCAGGTCTTGTTTGCTGCTTATATGTTTTGTTTCTGTGTGTTAGGGGAATTGTTCAGGCTTAAGTAAGAGATGAAGTGTAGCAAAAATTGTTTCCTTAAGGTCATTTATGTCAATTACGACATTAATGTCAGTCACCTACTGGCACACAGCACTTTTCTCAGCCATTGGAAAAATTGATGAGAAAACATCCAAATCATATGTTCTGGGATAAGAAAAATAGGAGCTGGCTGACAAAACTCAGAAGTAGTAGGGTGGGAATAACTGTGAACGCTGCCGAATATGCAAATGGAAAACAAGCAAACTATAATTACATTTAGTAAGAGAACACCAGGGTGGCCTGGAAAGCTGAAGGGCAGGTTTTGTCTCCTGATGTTGCTGTATGCTTGAACTGTGGCTGAGCAGCAAAGAGAGCTGCTGTCTCGTGGAGACTGGTGCAAACCACTGCCACCTGTAGAGCAGGGCTGTGCATGTTAGCAAACATAAGTGTGACAGTAAACAATACTCTGGCAAGGGAGGAAGATATTCAGTCAAGACAACTGTGAGCAAAAGCACAGATTTATTATTATTGTTGTTGTTGTTTCCTAAGGATGATTGGGAAAAAAAATCTTCATTTGATGAAACTTTGCTAAGGAACACCTAGTAGGGGAGCACAACTAGAGAAGGCAGGTAAAATATTTTTAGTTCATTAAGTCTGACATGGATTAAAAATAGGGCCTGTAATTTCTTGGCTGACATAATTTTCTTATGGTTTGCAGACACACATAATAGGTACGTTCTCTCCAAACCCTCTGTCTGTTGCCCAGCTATGATAGTGGAGAAAGGCTGTCAGGCAACTCAGTGAAGGCAGCTAGCAGTCCTGCTGAAGGCAATGGGGAAAAGTAACACCTTGAATCAATCATCAGTCTCCCTGTGTTGAATACCCATAATGTTTTAAGTGCAGGATGCTGATTAGTGTCATCTGGGACCGAGGGCTGATGTTGCTTGGCTATAATTACTTTAAGACTCTTCTCCTGCTCAGAACTCAGTACTCTGGCTGTAGGAGGCAAAACAATTACCAAGAATGCAGGAGGCTGCTATTTAAATCTATTTACATAATTTTGCTATGTTTTTCTTAAAATATTTCTGTGTAATTGAGGAACCCTTTCATTGTTTAGCCTTCGCTAGAGCTATCATGGCAATATTCCTTGAAAGTTAGCTTGCTGCATTTGCAAGGACATCACTGATGACCTATTAGCTGGTGTCTGTACCAGGGGAGCAGCCTGCAAGCCCTGGCAAGTGGGGTTTCTCAGTAGGCAGCTCTCCGTGCTACTACTGTGCAAATACCCTCATTCTCTTCTTCTGTCACCAGCATTCATGTAGCACAGACCAGCTTGTGATGGAGAACGTGCAGATTCGCAGCCTTCCCTGCATTGCTCCAGTCAAACAGCAGTGTGCTTTGTGTTCTTGCCTGATACTTCTGACTTCAAGAGTCAAAAAAAAAAATAATAATGGTACCACTTAAATATTGCAGCTTGGGGATTGTTGGTTGTGTTTTGTTGTTGTTGTTTGTTTAGTTTTGTTTTCATTTTAATTTGTCTGATTTTTTTAAAAATTATTTTTATTTTTTTTATTCCTGATACAAAGCTCGGTGCTTTTTTTCTGGAAGGCTGAAATCATGCAAGCTGTCAAGTCTTCACATGTTGTTGAGAAGTGGGACCTCAAGAAGCAATGGTGCTGTGAGAAGAACTGGCAATGCCGTGGTGTCCTGTACCGAGCCCTTACCAGAAACCCTACAGCTCTGCCACACTGAAGCCCAAGGGGACCTGATCTGAAGCTGCCAATAAGCCAGCCTAGCTGCTGCTTCTGAGCAGACATGGTCCTAGACAAGTTTCGCTTTCTATCAAGGACAACCTGCTAAAGACATCTCTGACTTTACAGATGATACCTCTGAGAGTATTTTGGTGGGGTAAAGAGAGCATATGAAGGTATATATTCCCAGAGCTGTCCCCTGCCTAGGCACTGCCTGGCTTTGCTTTACCTCGACTCTCTGATGACTGCCAAGACATCTTATTTTGCAGCTGAATCTGTCCAGGTCTTTTCCTTTTCAGAGAACTCAAAAAGATAACTAAAAGACTTCTACATTGAAATAGCCAGTCTTTATCAATATATAGCCATCTAATTACAAATAATTATCTTCTTAAGACAGACTAGAATATTTATTTTTGTAGATAGGCTGTTTGCACCATAGGCAGAGTGAGACTTATCAGAATTGTTGTGTCACCACAAGCCATGGTGGTAGGACCCTCATAAACATTGCATTCAGTGAAAGCTGCAGGGAGCAGCAGGATGAAGCAGTATCCTCTGTGACACTGTCAGAGTAACCAAAGAAAAGCTTCAGGTTTTGTTGCTTTCAAAGTAACACTTCCACAAGTCTAAATCCCCAGCTCCCATTTTCCAGCCTCAGATCTTGGTGAGCTGTGTGGATTCAGACCCCATACAGGGGAGTGTGATGCTAAAATCCCTGAGCCACCACTTCTGTGAGTGAAGCAGACACCATGCTGTCTGATGTGCAGACAGGTGGCACATGGCAACACATGCTGATGCTGGGAACAGACACCAGCAGTGGAGCAGCACTGTGCTGCAGAGAAAAAGTCTTTGCTCATCAGTACCTTCTCAGCTGTGTCAGCATGCTCTTAATGCTCCCATATTATTAAGGCAAGTGTGATTTTTTTCTCTGTCAGGTTTCCTGCTCCAGGTGAGAAATGGTGAAGGTTGTATGAAAGAAAACAGCACCCAACTGATCGACCCCTTCTGAACAGTTAGCAGTGAGATGCATGGGATGTTTGAACTACCCCTTTCCACAACTTCCTCCCCCTGCTTTGCTTCAGCCCACAGCTCGGTGAGTTCCATATCACTGTGCTGAGCCTCTGGTCACCCTTGCAACCCAGCCAGGAGGCCGTCTGATGTGGCAACACCAGCTGAGCTCTGCTTTGCAGCTGGCATCAAGACAAATAAGGGGCCTGTAGAGAAGGCCCTTGTGTGTACTACTGGGCTGGTGGGGCCAGAATCCTTCCCTGGGGGTAAATGGTTATAGGTGGTGGGCTGAGGTCAACTGCATGAAGTTTAACAAGGCCAAGTGCCGGGTCCTGCACCTGGGGCACAATAACCCCAAGCAGAGCTACAGGCTGGGAGATGAGTGGTTGGAGAGAAGAACCTGGGAGTGATGGTTGATAGTTGGCTGAATATGAGCCAGCAGTGTGCTCAGGTGGCCAAGAAGGCCAACAGCATCCTGGCTTGCATAAGAAGCAGTGTGACCAGCAGGGCTAGGGAAGTGATCGTCCCCCTGTACTTGGCTCTGGTGAGGCCGCACCTCGAGTACTGTGTTCAGTTTTGGGCCCCTCGCTACAAGAAGGACATTGAGGTGCTTGAGCGGGTCCAGAGAAGGGCAACAAAGCTGATGAGGGGCCTGGAGAACAAGTCCTACGAGGAGCAGCTGAGGGAGCTCGCCTTGTTCAGCCTGGAGAAAAGGAGGCTCAGGGGCGACCTTATTGCTCTTTATAAGTACCTTAAAGGAGGCTGTAGTGAAGTGGGGGTTGGTCTGTTCTCCCATGTGCCTGGTGACAGGATGAGGGGGAATGGGCTAAAGTTGCGCCAGGGGAGTTTTAGGTTGGATGTTAGGAAGAACTTCTTTACTGAAAGGGTTGTTAGACATTGGAACAGGCTGCCCAGGGAAGTGGTGGAGTCACCATTCCTGGAGGTCTTTAAAAGACGTTTAGATGTAGAGCTTAGGGATATAGTTTAGTGGGGACTGTTAGTGTTAGGTCAGAGGTTGGACTCGATGATCTTGAGGTCTCTTCCAACCTAGAAATTCTGTGATTCTGTGATTCTGTGATTCCTGGGTACCTGCCCGTGTGGGAGTTATGCCAGACTGTGTCCCTCTGAGCAAGTTTGTCCCCCACACAACCTGAATTTTCCTTGTGGAATAAAATCATTTCCTCCTCAGGCTGATCCTGAAAAACTTCTTTGAAAAGCTGAGGCCTGGTGGGGACAGTCTGTGACTGAGTTACATTGGGGAAGAGAAGTAAAGAATACAGCATCGCCAGCAAGGCATATGGTGCAATGAAATTAGCAATAATAATAATAAAATAACTCTCACTTGGATTTCTGCATATCAAACTTATCAATTATTTGTTTCATATTCCATACAGTGAGCTGTATTAGCATGATAAAAACAGATTTCTGTCTTCTCTGATGCCTATCACAATAAAACAGCAATGCAGTGACCATGTTTTGAGACTTCAGACTTGATGAGTTTGGTTCATTCAGAGATACTTATCTTAAAAAAAGACTTTATTATAGTTTTTGTAGTAGACAGTGGCTCTGAACTGGGACTTGGAAAAATGTTCATTTTTTAATGGAATTTTTTTTTTTTTGTTATAAGTTGGCCATAGCCATAAAGTCAAATAAAGAGAGCTTGAGTGAGAGAGAAGAGGAAAAAAAATCCACCTGTTGTTTGCCAAAGTGCAGTTATGGGACAAAGGAAGACACATTTGGGATTCATTTCAGGCTCAGGGTTAGAAGCACTCTTTTCTAATCAGAAGCTTACAGGTGAGAGACATGCTTTGTGTCTTTTATGCCTTCCACCAGAACAGAATCAGGTGCATGCATAATGCACGAGGCAAGTACTAGTACTGATGCAGAATAATCCATAAAATATGAAGCTGATGTTATGAATAATTAAAGCACAAACACACTCAGAAACACCTGCATGCAGCTAATAGGATGGGTTGGACTTGGCCTATGGGAGTGAGATAAAGGTAGATTTGAACCTGTCCTCCTCCCATTTGGGTGCACTCTGGGCAGAGTGCTGAGCACATCCCAGGGCACCACTGCTCCCTCCCACCCACCCAGGACTGTTCTGGATTTGCAGACCCCTGTCTGGGGAGTGAGTAAATGCAGTGAATTTCCTCTGCCACAGCTGCAGAGAGGACATGGTATTTGTTTACTTCAGAGAGAATTTTGCCGCATGTTTCCTTGTTATAATATTGAAAAGGCTGAACTTTCAGTGTTCCAGTAAGTAAATGGCAGTTTTGTTTAGAGACAGCAAAGAAAGATGAAATATTTAACTTTTATCAATAATGCACCCTCTATGTAACAGTGCCCACATTGACACATAATCTGTGACAAACTTTCACAGATCCCCTGATGCACTTGAGTGAAGCTCAATTTTTTATTTTTATTTTTTAAACTTGTATGAGATTAATAACTTCAGAAGTTCCCTGCAGAGAAGAGAGAGAGAAGGGCGAGAACTGAGCTAACAGTATCAGCAGATGAGAAGGTCATATAAATTATTACTGCTTGCATGGCTTGTATGCTAACATGGTGTTACTATTCTTAATACTTTTATGAGCTCTGTGGAGATCCTGGGTCTGTTATGCTAGACATTGATCACAGACTGGTAGAAAACATCCTTGTCCTAAAGAGTTCGTTTTAAATAGAGATTAAAAATGGTGGTTTTTTTTCCGAACTGTAATGAACTTTTTTTGAACTTCAGTAAACCAGGAGTTGTTAGGGAAAATGTAAAGATTCATAGCAGGGACTGATTGTACTTTTACCTGAACTGAGCAGAAAAAGGTGCTATCATTAAGGAGCATCCAAAATGTTTTGTTAATTCACATCTGTTAGACTGAGTTGAATGTATTGGAAAATACTCTCTGGGCTCTGGTTTATTATTTGTGATATATCAAACTACAATATACTGCTTTTTATACTGCTGCTCTTGTGAAGGAGTTTTGGCTGTGTGCACAACAATCTTAGATCTTTGTTATTTAAATACTTTCTTTGGTGTGTTGGATCCTATGAAAAGTATGTCTGTACTCCGATTTCATGGAGATAGACTGCATGTTACTGAAAAACATGCAGCTTTAGAACTTACAAAATTACAGTGCGCTTGCTTGATCACAGAGTGTGGTCTGAATGCTCGAGGGATTAGGTGGATATGGTACAGCTGACACAAGAGATGCTGGGTTTTGAGTCTGAATCAGTTGAAGAGAAAAAGCTCCAAGAGTCCAAGAAAAACAGTTCTTACAGTGACAGTTTGGTTGGCATATCTTTTTACATGAGGGGAAGTTTTCCAATGGTTTCAAAACTGTGAATCAGTTTTGCCATAAACTGTCTAATACTGTTGTATCCACTTACTTTTTCTATTCTCAACTGATAGAGCAGAAGTATTTCTCTATTTAAATTAGGCTGTAGGCATTAGACAAAATGAAGTTATTTTTTTCAGTGAATTCTAAAACTAGGACAACAGTTCCTTTGGAAAATGCTGCCTTTACCAAAATACTGCTTGAATGAGCCTGACAAAGCACAAAATGATTATGTGTGAATCTCCAGATTATTTTAGCAGACTATTTTGCAGAACTAAAAGTTCTTAAAGATTTCCTGTGGCTTGTTGTATGGTGTCAGGGATCAACAAAAGAACATTTGTGTTTCTCTCTTGTGGTAAGACTAAACGATGAAATGCTTTAACATGACCTGTTGCTAGGAAATAGCCAATGACTTCTCCACTGCTCCAGAAGCTGTTAGGTACTAGGACTCAATGCAAGCATTCTCCACAAACCTCAGTCTTTAATAAGGTAGACCTTCAGATCTGTAGCAAGCCTTCAGACACTATTAGATATGCTGTTCAAAGAAAAAACAAAACCCAATGTTGTGGTTTATCCCAGCCAGCAGCTAAGCACCACACAGCCGTTCGCTTACCCTCCCCCCTTCCCTCTCTGCGATGGGGGAGAGAAACAGGACAGTGAAGCCTGTGAGTTGAGATAAGACAGTTTATTAAGACAGGAAAATAATAATAATAATATTGATAATAGTAGTACTAATAATAATGTGTACGAAACAAGTGATGCACAATGCAATTGCTCATCACCCACTGACCAATGCCCAGCCTATCCCCAAGCAGCCGGTCCCCCCACCCCAGCTAGCCACCCCTCTATATTGTTTAGCATGACCCCAGATGGTATGGAATACCCCTTTGGTCACTTTGGGTCAGCTGTCCTGGGTCTGTCGCCTCCCAGCTCCTGCTGCACCCCCAGCCTGCCTGCTGGCAGGACAGAGTGAGAAGCTGAAAAGTCCTTGGTTTGGTGTAAGCGCTGCTCTGCAACAACTAAAATGCCAGCATGTTATCAACACTCTTCTCATCCTAATCCAAAACATAGCACCCTACCAGCTACTAGGGGGAAAATTAACTCTATCCTAACTGAATCCAGGACATATACATGTATCCTCCCAATTAAAAAATATATATATATCCAAACAACCCTGTATGTTATTGTGGAGGAGGATGAGCTATCTTGAAACTCCCAGCTTGAGTTTTCAGTCATCATTCTCAATGGTAAATGTTCTTCATAACCTTGACACTTCTCCCTATGTTAGAAGCTAAGGAGCTGCAGTGGCAATGAGACAGACAATGCATCCAGCATCTTTCAGAGGTTCAGAGGTAGTGGTGTCTTTCTTTCCCATTGGCAGGTTAAGGTGTGGCTTGGTTTTCACGACCTTCCCTATCTTTCAAAATATTTTGTTAGGGAGCAAATTTCCTGGTAGTTCTGGCTTCCTGAGAGTGAGGACAGATTTTAGAATGTAGGGTAGCCTTCCTTTCCTGTAATATCTTTAGGTTTTGGACTGCTTGAGAAGTCTTCCTTTGTCACAGACCGCCTTAGAACTTCACAGGCATCCTGTTGGCTATACTGAGAGATAAGATGTTCTTCACATAAATTACACTTATATATATATTTTTTTTCAAAGTATTTCTTATAATAGATAGTAAATGAATATAAACAAAATTGCAAAATGTAATCACCATCATACAGTCACAGGAAATGACTATATGCAAGCAACGTATACTGGTAAGAATAAGGTTGTTAAAAATGATTTTTCTAAAACTACTTTAAGTTTTTTTAAATGATGGTTTTACAACCATTTCAAGTACTTTTTATCTCCAAACCTGTTTTAAAAAGGACCAATGTGTACTGATGAATTCTGCTGTAAACACTTTAATATTAAAAAGTAATTGCTGTACATACAAAGCACCTGCTGAAGGGACAGATAAAACGAGCATGTTTATGAATTATTACGTCCCCTTTCAATAAAGATTTGAAAAAATGATGTGTTGCAGTCCTGTGACCTCTGAGAATGTATCTACATGCAAGGAAAAGCCATACTTATTTTTGCTGTCACAACCACACTTCTAGGAACTCATCCACACCACCACAGAATCACAGAATCACAGAATTTCTAGGTTGGAAGAGACCTCAAGATCATCGAGTTCAACCTCTGACCTAACACTAACAGTCCCCACTAAACCATATCCCTAAGCTCTACATCTAAACGTCTTTTGAAGACCTCCAGGAATGGTGACTCCACCACTTCCCTGGGCAGCCTGTTCCAATGCCTCACAACCCTTTCAGTAAAGAAGTTCTTCCTAACATCCAACCTAAAACTCCCCTGGCGCAACTTAAGCCCATTCCCCCTCGTCCTGTCACCAGGCACGTGGGAGAACAGACCAACCCCCACCTCACTACAGCCTCCTTTAAGGTACCTGTAGAGAGCGATAAGGTCGCCCCTGAGCCTCCTCTTCTCCAGGCTGAACAAGCCCAGCACCCTCAGCCGCTCCTCGTAGGACTTGTTCTCCAGGCCCCTCACCAGCTTCATCGCCCTTCTCTGGACTCGCTCAAGCACCTCAATGTCCTTCTTGAAGCGAGGGGCCCAAAACTGAACACAATACTCGAGGTGCGGCCTCACCAGAGCCAAGTACAGGGGGACGATCACCTCCCTAGCCCTGCTGGTCACACTGCTTCTTATGCAAGCCAGGATGCTGTTGGCCTTCTTGGCCACCTGAGCACACTGCTGGCTCATATTCAGCCAACTATCCACCATCACTCCCAGGTCCTTCTCTGCCTGGCAGCTTTCCAACCATTCCTCTCCCAGCCTGTAGCTCTGTTTGGGGTTATTGCGCCCCAGGTGCAGGACCCGGCACTTGGCCTTGTTGAACTTCATGCAGTTGACCTCAGCCCATCGGTGCAGCCTATCCAGATCCTTCTGCAGAGCTTTCCTACCCTCAAGCAGATCGACACACGCACCTAACTTGGTGTCATCTGCAAACTTACTGAGGGTGCACTCGATGCCCTCATCCAGATCATCGATGAAGATATTAAAGAGGACCGGCCCCAGCACTGAGCCCTGGGGGACGCCACTAGTGACTGGCCTCCAACTGGACTTGGCTCCATTCACCACGACCCTTTGGGCCCGGCTATCCAGCCAGTTTCTAACCCAACGAAGCGTGCGCCAGTCCAAGCCAGACTGATCATACAATAGATGGATACTCTAATGGTCTCATTCACACGATTTCACAATTTTATGGAGTGCCTTCAGAGCCACTGGATGTAACTCTTATTTATTAACATTTGAGATCTAATAGTTGGGTCTCTTGGTGAGTCATTTTGCCTGAAGGACGCACAAATCTGCTGCAGTAAGAATCTTGCATAATGCATATACCTTCTTGTATAATGTTCTGGTATTAATACAGAGGGGTCCAGGAAGGCTGGGCGCTCTTCAAGAGGGAAGTCTTAATGGCGCAGGAACGGTCTGTTCCCACGTGCCCAAAGACGAGCTGGCGGGGAAGAAGACCAGCCTGGCTCAACAGAGAATTGTGGCTTGATCTTAGGAGGAAAAAGAGGGTTTATAAGCTTTGGAAAAGTGGGCAGGCCACTAAGGAGGACTTTAAAGAAGTAGCGAGGCTGTGCAGGGACAAAATTAGGAAGGCCAAAGCTCATCTGGAGCTCAATCTGGCTACTGCCGTTAAAGATAACAAAAAACGTTTCTATAAATACATCAACACAAAAAGGAGGACTAAGGAGAATCTCCATCCTTTACTGGATGCGGGGGGAAACTTAGTTACAAGAGATGAGGAAAAGGCGGAGGTGCTCAATGCCTTCTTTGCCTCAGTCTTTAGCGGCAATACCGGATGTTCTCTGGATACCCAGTACCCTGAGCTGGTGGAAGGGGATGGGGAGCAGGATGTGGCCCTCATTATCCATGAAGAACTGGTTGGTGACCTACTACGGCACTTAGATGTGCACAAGTCGATGGGGCCAGATGGGATCCACCCAAGGGTACTGAGGGAACTGGCAGAGGAGCTGGCCAAGCCACTGTCCATCATTTATCAACAGTCCTGGCTATCGGGGGAGGTCCCAATCGACTGGCGGCTAGCAAACGTGACGCCCATCTACAAGAAGGGCCGGAGGGCAGACCCAGGAAACTACAGGCCTGTCAGTTTGACCTCAGTGCCAGGAAAGCTCATGGAGCAGATCCTCCTGAGAGTCATCATGCAGCACTTGAAGGGGAAGCAGGCGATCAGGCCCAGTCAGCATGGCTTTATGAAAGGCAGGTCATGCCTGACGAACCTGATCTCCTTCTATGACAGAGTGACGCGCTGGGTGGATGAGGGAAAGGCTGTGGATGTGGTCTACCTTGACTTCAGCAAGGCTTTTGACACCGTCTCCCACAGCATTCTCCTCAAGAAACTGGCTGCTCTTGGCTTGGACTGGCGCACGCTTCGTTGGGTTAGAAACTGGCTGGATAGCCGGGCCCAAAGAGTCGTGGTGAATGGAGCCAAGTCCAGTTGGAGGCCAGTCACTAGTGGCGTCCCCCAGGGCTCGGTGCTGGGGCCGGTCCTCTTTAATATCTTCATCGATGATCTGGACGAGGGCATCGAGTGCACCCTCAGTAAGTTCGCAGATGACACCAAGTTAGGTGCGTGTGTCGATCTGCTTGAGGGTAGGAAAGCTCTGCAGGAGGATCTGGATAGGCTGCACCGATGGGCTGAGGTCAACTGCATGAAGTTTAACAAGGCCAAGTGCCGGGTCCTGCACCTGGGGCGCAATAACCCCAAGCAGAGCTACAGGCTGGGAGAGGAATGGTTGGAAAGCTGCCAGGCAGAGAAGGACCTGGGAGTGATGGTGGATAGTTGGCTGAATATGAGCCAGCAGTGTGCTCAGGTGGCCAAGAAGGCCAACGGCATCCTGGCTTGTATTAGGAACAGCGTGACCAGCAGGGCTAGGGAGGTGATCGTCCCCCTGTACTCAGCTCTGGTGAGGCCGCACCTCGAGTACTGTGTTCAGTTTTGGGCCCCTCGCTACAAGAAGGACATCGAGGTGCTTGAGCGGGTGCAGAGAAGGGCGACGAAGCTGGTGAGGGGCCTGGAGAACAAGTCCTACGAGGAGCGGCTGAGGGAGCTGGGCTTGTTCAGCCTGGAGAAGAGGAGGCTCAGGGGCGACCTTATCGCTCTTTTTAGGTACCTCAAGGGAGGCTGTAGCGAGGTGGGGGTTGGTCTGTTCTCCCACGTGCCTGGTGACAGGACGAGGGGGAATGGGTTTAAGTTGCGCCAGGGGAGTTTTAGGCTAGATGTTAGGAAGAACTTCTTCACTGAAAGGGTTGTGAGGCACTGGAACAGGCTGCCCAGGGAAGTGGTGGAGTCACCATCCTTGGAAGTCTTCAAAAGACGTTTAGATGTAGAGCTTAGGGATATGGTTTAGTGGAGGGCTGTTAGCGTTAGGTTGGAGGTTGGACTCGATGACCTTGAGGTCTCTTCCAACCTAGAAAATTCTGTGATTCTGTGATTCTGTGACATCATAGTTCCAAAAGAGACCTTGCCAAATCATTAAAAGGAACTTGCAGAATGCTGAATTTCAATTGCTCTTGGGATACTGAGAATAGCATTGATTGACTAACTTTATGCAAGTTTATTAAGAGTTTTTAATCTATTATCTAATTAAGGGACATTATTTTACTTTTTGTACAGTATCTCTGTAATTTCATTAGTGTCATTTTTCTAATGATTTTTGTGCACCAAAAGGAAAAACTTTTAAGTTTGGAGTAAGCCACAGGACAAGTGATAGTGAGATACAGAAGTCCTGAAAGGTGGAGGCTGACTGTTGGTGGCAAAGGTGAGGTTACACTGCGTAAGCAGTAGTAGGATTGGGTAGCTTTGTGCAGTATGGGAGATTGCTGTCTGTTGTAAGCCTTTCCTCTTAAAAAACCCTGTGCAGAGAAGGTGACTTAGTGAGATACAGAGTAGCCTGAAGAGGACGTTAAGGTAGAACAGGCATGGAGTCATGTCAAGGTGGTAGGATGGTTTCCTGAGGGTAAGATGGCAATGGAGAGAGATGCGATAGTACTCTAAAAGAACAGTGTTCAAATAAAATTACTTTGTCCTGCAGAAGCTCCACATTACAGGTTGTGAGCCTGTGAAAAGTGAATTTTAACACTAGTGCCAGTGGTTCAGGATTTAGCACCTTGCCACTTGTGTGTGTCTGTGGGACTGGGGCTTAGGATAGAGCAGATTAGACAGAACTGTGTGAGGATTTCCTTTTCCCTTCTGTGCTCCAAATCAAAGAGGGTCAGTTAGCTTTGAATTTCATTCATGGGGAGACTCTGCAGACTAAGCAAACATGGACTTTCATCTAAGAAGAGAAAGAGCTGATCATGTAGCTTAATAGAATAAGTCTTTTAGCCTTGGAATCTTTCTATTGAAAAGTGTAATATTACTGGACATTTTGGGAATACAAATTCCTACAGTGGTGTGTCTGGCATGGTTGGATACTGTGTTGTTTTACGTCTGTCTTCGTTTTTTAATGAAAGGGGTAAAATAATATAAATTTCTAGCCATGTTCCAGGTAGGATACATTCCTGAGACAGCTACAGTGAAGAACAGAAATTTTAGGGAGACTGAATTTCAAAAAACGGTAGAAAGCTACAGAACCACTTCTGGTTGGACAGACTGGAGAAATTGATGTATTTTGCATTGCTTATGGCAAGGGTGAAGGGTGAGGCTAAATCCCAGGTGGAAAAATGGTGGAGAGCCATTAAAGAACGAATATTCCTATACAACCATGTAGCTGGCACAAGATCAGTAACAAATAATGAAAACATTGACATATCCACTTTAATTATTAATTGTTATAATAGGACTAGCTAAGGGTAGAGTAAAATAATCTTTAGTATGAAGAATCTTGTCTGCAAATAAACAAGTAACATTATCTGCTGCATTTCAATTAATGAAATGATCAACATTAATGATCAACATTAATGATCAACGCATGCAAACTCAAAACCCTAGAAATGTTTCATTTGTTTAGTTTTGTACATGTACAGCAAAGTCCTGGAAAATATCCTCATCAGACATTTTGGTGATCATGACATTGATTTACGATATATGAAATAAGTGAATGAAAAAGAATTTAGTACTTAGAAGCCAATTATTTAAAAATTATTTGATTTCACTTAAATTTGTCAATAAATGCAGCTACTTGTAAACCTGCTCAAAATAGTAATTTCTCAGATCAATATCAAGAATGCCATTGTATGCAAGCTGGGTCAATTAAATATCCGTAAGGAAGAGAGCCAGCTGTGAGAGCTGCTAGTATTGCAGAAGGCTTGTCTTATAGTAAGGTTTACTGAAATTTATCTGGGCATTGGCTGCCATTCTCAGCTTGCCTCCAATGTGTGGCATTCAATTCCAAAACCTTTCTACTTTGTCTTCACTAAGATCTGTCCCCGAAGACTAGGCATGCTAAGATTGAAAGATCAGCCCTGGATAGAAATAAAACAATGCAGAGAACCCTGCAACAGCAAACTGAGTCTTGCAGTTCCTTCAACAAGAAGCTTATTCATTTGTGTTTGCAAAGGAACTTTAAAATTGTATTTGTATGCAGCAGATTTCATTATTAGCTTTTTCTCTGATCTTTTAAGTCATCATGTTTTTTTTGATCACAGTCTTTGGAGTGACGTTACTAGGCAGAAAATTTGGTCCCTTGTTTAATTAATAAAAGTTGATTAAAGCTTGCACTGTAAAGATAGCGGTAGTGATGTAAGAAGATGTTATTTACGTCATATCAGCATCATGGGCAAATAGGCAAGATGTAAAAATTACAAGGATGGTTTCCATGATCTGGAAATTTTCTGGTAAAAGACTAATAATTAGCAGTGTACTGCATGAGCAGGATACATCTGTGTGCATTTCTATTAATTATTCTAAAAGACTGTTTAAATAAAAATTTTCAAATAACTGTCTATTTTTATTCCCCACAAGTCTCAACAAACACCCAGGAGAGTGAATGTGTTTTTCAAAACAAAGGCACCACAACTGCTTAGCACGGATTTAATTTTTGTAGAAAGAGATGAGCTTAGCAGCACTGATTTTATATACTGCACTGATAGCATTTAGGAAGTTTTAATTTTAGACTGGAAAATTCTCCTTGCCTCCTGACTCTAGGATACAGAACTACAGGGTGCAGGGTCTGCTCCAACTGCTCTGCACACTGTAATGATTTAGACTGCAAGAAGATGATTCTGCTACTTGAGCATCTATCGTGCTTTTCCCTGAACGAACAAACAATAAAGTTAAACAAATAAACAAACAGCTAGTGTCTGCAGCGGTCATGGCATGAAATCAATTTTGCAAATGTCAAGATAGTGGACTGGAATTTTCCAAGGAGTCTTACAGCATTAGTAGCTCAAGTGCCATGGAAAACCTACCCTATATATTCTGAATCTTAGGTAGTGAGAAAGATGTAATTTACCCCTTTGAAACACCCTAGGCAAATAGGCAAGATGGATACAAAAATATTTTGCTAGAGAGAACAGCTTTCATCCTTGAAAGCAATTAAGTGGAAAGGATGTTCCTTCACACAATCTGTCTTTCACCATTTTATCAGACAGGAATTTCTTAGCTGGGATACCAGCTACTTTCCCTTCTACATGCAGACTGCTGCTGAAAGAAAAAGTTTTCTGATTTTGATTTCAGTGAAATACATACAGTGAGCTTGGTTGTATGTCTCTGAAAACTATGTTTGACTCAGGTTCCTCTTTATTAACAGATCAGATGCCTGGATGTTTCCTAAAGAAACATTTTATGCAATTTGTTTAGTGGCTTCATGAAGAAATTCTCTTTATACAGATTCATCTCATTTATACAGGTTCATTTTTCTCCCTGTAGCAACTGAGGATGTTTGGATTCTGGGCTCTTATTCCACAGTTATGTGTTGTGCTGCAAAGAAAAATATATTTCAAGGATGTTTCATATTCTACCTCCCATTCACAAAGTCATAAATTATGTTTTGCTGTGTATTATTTAAATTATATTAAGACTGACAATCCTGATATCTTAGTTGTAATGAACAAGCGGATGAGCAGAAAATGTCTGTGATGTCATTGCAAAGATGATGATGTGTATTTCATGTGTACGTGTGCACACAGGTATTTGGAGGCAAGAATATAATTTTGCATGTAAGCCTATAATTGATTTATCTAATGCTCTTTAAAAAAAATAAATAAAAAACAAATGCCCCTGAAACAGCTAACATGAAAAAGGAGATTGTTCTTGAAGTATGTATTACTCTGATTTCCTCCTCATCCCTGAATCTGATCTGACACTTTTTATTTCAATTTCTTCTCTAGGGTGGCATGCTGAGTAATGACGATGTAAATTTGCAGTTTGTGTGTAGTGAATGTTTTATAAAAGGTGTTAAATGTAATTAGCTAAGGCAGAATACAGTGGGAACTGTAGTGTAAAAATGATATAACTGTCAAATTCATTAAATTCAGTATTATATAAATTAAAGCATAGTTGTACGTAAAATAGGAGTTCAGGCATTTAGTTGCTTAGTTTTGTTTAGTATATCCAGCTGATGTCAAGTAATTATTTCAGCATACAGAGAGTCATTTGTATCTGTTGTAAACACAGTGAGGTTAGTAGAACTTTAGTTCTGCTCATGGGAATTATGCCTAAGTTGTTGAAAGAAATAAAAATACCTCCTTTCCTTCATAACCCCCCTTTTATTTTCTGGACCTTCACGTTGTGTAAATTAATGCAACTCCACGGATGCCAAACATGTCCTAAGGAAAGAGAGTTGGATCTGAGGAATAAAGCGTTTATGGTACCAGCTTTATCTCCCTGCTATTACAGGTGTGCTTGGCATCTCTCACTGTCAACAAATTTCTCAAGCTCCATCCTAAGCTGTTTCTTTTCTTCACTAGCACCCTTTCTAAAGCCATACCATCCTGCCGGCCAGAAACCTGTTTCAAACATCCAATTTCAATTACCATAGTCCTTTGTTCCTATGCCAGTGTTTTCTTTTGGCCATTACTACACTTCTCAGCCTTCACTTTGCCAGCTTTGTTCTTCATGTAAGTTAGGATCTCCTTTCTTCTGGTTACCACTGATGCTCTCCTCTGCCCCTGCAACAACTGGATCTCATCTTACTCAGAAATATCAACATTGGTATGATGCTATATTATCTACTGAGCCTGAATATTGTGATTCTATCCTGTGGCTTTTTGAATGACTATGTTTGTTAGTACTATAGGCATACCTGTGAGTGAGATAATCCTGCATGGACATAAGCACAATAAAATACGCATTAGCAAAGGCAATCATGAAACTTTGGATAGTAAACTCAGATTTTTACTTCGGTAAAAATTCTATTAACAAAGCTAGAGATAACCACTTTTTAGAATCTATTGTGTATTTGATTATAATGAAAAAAAGTCTTTAGTGGTCTTAATGGCTAAGAAAATTTGTAATATTTTTAATTTTTAACAATTTTTAATATTTTTAGTATTCTAAGGAAGGCTGAGAGGCTTATACTGTGAAAATACAAGAGAGATGAATGGGAGGGAATTGACAGCAATGACAAGATGATTGGTTATTGATAATGTTGTATTGGAAGTTCAAAGATTTTAAATTATGTCTGACTGAAAGGAATGGCTGCCACCTTGAAAGCCTCGTCTCTGATATTTCCTGGAACTGGAGTGCATGTCAGTGGTGTTTTCTATACAAAATATCTTATTTGAAGAAGGGGACAGATTATCTGTTTGCAAAGCACATGAAAGGCAATAGGAACTTGAGGAAAAGTTGCCAGAGATTACTCTGAGAACAAGGGGTCTTAGAAAACATTTAGCTTCCTGTTATAACAAGAATGCAACTTTTGTCACATTCCTTGACTTAAAGTTTTTGATACTGTCTCCTGTCTCTTCTTGTAAGCAAGGTAGGAAAATGTGGTTTGATAAAATTACAGTTAGATTGGATCAGAACTTAATGGGAAATGGGAGTGCAATTTTCAATGATTCACTGTCAAAATAGAAAAGCTGTGATGTGCAAACTCCCCAGCAGTCTGCCCAGGCCTGGCACTACTCAGTGTTCTCATTAGCAGGTTAGAGTAAAAAAGAGAAAGTCTGTTCTTTAAATGTTCAGGTGATACTTAGTACAATGTCTTGCCTGAAGAAGGTTTAGCATTCAGAAAAAGCTTGATGAGTGGAACAAATACTTTGTAGTTCTGTGAGAACAAATAAAAGGAGCTAGACAAGGGTAAGAACAATTATCCACATAAGGTTGGGGAGCAGCAGGTTAGGCAGGTAAATAGTAAACATTGCCCTTGCCTGTGCATAGCCTCACATAGCTGAAAATCAGCCATGCTTTTTACCTTACCTCCATTTTCATTTCTGAACTTCGTTTTCTTTTGAAGACCTGACCATTATTTTTATTTCACTACTTCTTACCAGAGATTCACTGCTTGGATTGTGGATTTTATTGTTCATTTTTATTTGTACTAAAAACTATAACCTAAATCTTTACCTAAGGCTGAAATCGATGTTCTGCAGATTTTCTTGTTGGGAACTAGCTAGTTTTCCAAGACTTCAGTTTGACTTTCTAATGCTAGGGTGTCAAAAGTATGCTTAAGCTACACAGTTATTTTCAAACTTGTACCAAAGTCCTTCACATGTTCCACCAAAGAGTGGGCACCACAGTATTCCTCATCAGAACAAAGTTATTGCCCTTGCTACAGTACACCTGCAGGGATTTTTTTTTTTTTGTTTCACTGCACAATGCTTGCTCCCTGAATACCTTTTTCATCCAAGTGATCCATCTCCAGAGAGAAGTACCTGCGGAGACTGCATGAATGTGCATCCTGTGGCTCTTGCAGGGCCAGCTACTATTTGACAGAGAGTATATTTTAAATATATTCAGGTTCACTGTGACTTTAGTTATGGAACTGTTTGCTGTGTCTCAGAAGCACAGCCTCCTTTGCAATCCCTGTATGCTCAATATCCATGCATATCCCTAGCTAGTAGGAACGTAACCATAAAAGATTAAATGCTTCAATAGACAGTGGTATTCCCTCGGGAGTACATTTGCTGACAGCAGCCCAAGGAATTGCGGCCAGTGCCTCACCACAATGGTTGTAGCATTTGCTAAACATGTATCTATTTGTATTGTCTGTGGTGTGGTTTGGATTGGGCTTTTTTGGTTAGAACCACAAATGGGCTGGTGATAGTGGTGCTGATTGGTATCATTTCACATTTTTAGCTTTTATAGATAAGGTTAGATAGATAGGTTATAGGAGAAATTAAGTTTTCGGAGTAACTTCTGTTTATTGGATCTAATTTAACAGGCTCTGTCTGGTATTTGTTGCCTGCCATTGAAGCAGTTATGTGCGCAGGGATCATGAGGCTCCTCCAATATTTGCAGAAGCTGAGTTCTTTGCAGGAGGTAGCTAAGGGCCTGGCTGGAGACCATGGTAGGATGATTATGGACAGCAAAGTTTAATCTGTCTGTTTTCACAAATCATGCACCAGCTACAGAACCTGACAAGTGACCTTTTCTTGCTTGTATGACAGAATTAAAAAAAAAAAAAAAAAAGGCAGAAAAAAAAAAAAAAGCAGTAATGCTGTCTAGCATAAGGAATAAGTAGTAGAAAAGGTGGTCCTCTTCCTATCTCTGCTGCTGGCTTGCTGTGCAGCCCTGAGCAAGCAACATTTTCTCTCTAAGCTTTGTGCATTCCTATGCTTTTTAACATTCCTATGTCAGGATTCTGAGGGCAGGGACTGTTGGTGCTTCTATAACACAGACCCCGTGAAGCCTGCATTTGAGTGTTGTGCTGAAATAGCACACATGAGAACAATGCACTTTCCTCTATTTGTTTTCAAATTGAAATGTAAGTCGGTAAAGCTATAGCAGTTGTTAAACTGGAAAATAAATACAGAAGTAAACATTCCTATTTCTGAGAAATTAACCTGGCAAAAAATATTGTTCCATTTGGAGTTCAGAGTTTACAATGCATCTTGCCATATAAGAGTAAAGTTATGGTTGAAAAAAAAAATGTAGACTTTTAAATATAGTTAAATATTTCAATAAAACTTGAAATTAGGGCTGTATAAATTTAAATGTAACTTCTTTATCTTCTCTTTCATGGTCTGGTGAACTTCATAGCCTGACATTTCTTTCAAAATAGCGGAGCTATGGCAGGCAAAAGTACAGCACCTCAGTGAATAAAAATTACCACTGTTTCCCAATGAGTTTTTGTCGTCAAGAGGCTCTGAAAGATAAGCATTAGGTAAAGACAGAGGGAGGCAATGACTACAGATGTGAAAAAAAAGAAAAAAAAAAGAAAAAAAAAAAAAAAGAGACCTAGATTCATTACCAGAGATTATTTTGGTCACTATAAGTAGCAGAAACAGAATGTCTTCAACTAATGAAAGAATTTTCTGCTTAATGGTTCATTATTTTATCATTGTTTGCTTTGATTGATTTTGCTACAAGGTTTATGGGCATTACTAATCCAACAAGTGAGGTGTGTTATCGAAACAGCTCACACATATTTCTGTAGCAGCAGCTGTCCACTTGTACCATATAAGTCAAAATTAAGCACTATCTCCTGACACTTTGAACAATTTCTCTTTTTGACTAGTAAGATGTTATATACCCCAGCCAAATTCATGCACATCCAACCAAATGCGAATGTGCCACAGTCAGTAGAAAAAAAAATCCTTTTACTACTGATTGATTTTGGATTGAGGACAGAATTCACTTAGAATGATTATTATTTAAAAGACTTAGGAGAAGAAGATGATCAGGATTCTGGCTTTGATCAGCAAATGTTCACTTGACTTGTGCTTTTTTCAGTTTCCTGAAATTTAAGCTATTATTGGAATCCCAGGGTCTCCCCAGGGGCTGTAATTCATCCTGAAGCCTTTGGTTTGAGTCCTCAGGAGCTCAGCCCTGGGGCTCATTGGGGTTCTGTGCTCAGCTGCTGAGGGAACCTGAGGCTAATGTTATAATTCAGATCCATCCTAAGTACAGTAAGATTTCCATTAAAAAACAAACAACAACAAGAGAAAAACATCTGGACAGGAACTGATTGGGATGTCTTGATGTGGGCAAGCGGATTTTATTGGTATAATGTCCAGCAGAAACTGCAAAAGTATTCATTGCATGCATTAGAAATAAGCTATGGTAAATGGCAGCTGCAAGCCTGTAAAGGAAATTGAAATACCCGCTTTTCTGGCCAGATATCAAATTACTTGTCTTGGATCACATATAAGAGACAGAGGATGTTTTTGAATTTGGACTTAGTATCTAGTGAACAGAGAAGAGGTACAAGGGAGACATTTTAAAAACATTTTAAATTTGTCAGGTGGGTTCTGCCCAATTGTACTCCATTGCAACCAAAGCTCTGGGCTACTGATTTTATACATTCGAAGGGCCTGAGGGAGGGAATCTAATAAGGTTTTGTATGAACTATTTGATGCTTACAAGGTACAAACTCAGAAAAAGTTCCCCAAAGAAGAATACAATTTCCATGCTGTTATTTGCTTTAAGTAGGTTAAAGATAAAAGAGATTTCCTACTTCAAAAGGAAGATGCTGGAAAAGCCAGCTATGTTCCTTCAAACTGCCTGTATTTATTGCAACAGCAAAAGGGATCAGAAAGGTGCCAAAACCCCAGCAAAACCAGTGTTCAGTAGAGGCAGCCAGACTGGCAGTTTGAGAATGCCAAGCCTTATGCTGGGCACTTCGTGTGGATGGGCCATAAAAGCCACTTGTCCTTGCAGTGATGTCCAGTGGTGGATGGATAATGCCATGAGTTAGTCCTGAGCAATCCTAAAGTTTCATGCTGGAGGACCAAAATAGTTGGGAACGGGAGATTCAGCTATGTGGATTCATATGAATGCTTTCTACATAACATAAAGAAACAACTACTTTTTTAGTTGACAAAAAATAAATTAAAAAAAAAAATCTGCTTTTCTACACAATCTTAATGTACGTGGCTAAAGTGGATATAGAATTATTCACCAGAAACATATATTTTTCTCCAAGGAATACAAAAAGTTGACCTTGCAGGCAGGTCTGAGTGTGGTGAACCCCATTTCATAGCTTGAGTGGGCTGTCAGACAGCATAGTGATCAGGTACAGATCCCCTGCAGCCAGTAGTACAGATGCACCTGGCTCTGCTTCCAGGAGCAGTGGCTTAAAGCAGGAGACAGAGATCATGGTATTAATACAGTTGAGATTTCAAAATGAATGGGTAGTATATCACAGAGTTGACTTTGCTGTGTTAACTATTTTATTTTATTTTATTTTATTTTATTTTATTTTATTTTATTTTATTTTATTTTATTTTATTTTATTTTATTTTATTGAGCTATGTTATTATTTGAGCAGGTATTATTTGAGCAAAGAAACTCACTATTACAGTGAATGTCTTGTGTTAGTAGTGCTAAGCTCTGAAAAGGACTCTTTTCTTACACCCTTAGTTGTGGGAACATTTTGGTGGCTAGGTGGAATTTCACGAGCTATTTTTTATCTCTCTTTTTTTTTTTTTTTTTTTTCTTTTCTTTCTATTTTTATCTCTGGAAATGAGAGTGGTTCATAGATTTGGCAAGCAGGAGTCAATCAAAGCCATTGTTATTTTGGGTCCTTAAGAAATTACTACTGAAAAGCAAAAATATTAAACAAATACACATCTCATCTGGAAAGTGTCTAAGGTTCAAAGACTTACAAATGAATATTACTTTTCTATGTGGATTTTGTAAGACTTGTGCATATTTTGCCAGCAAAAGGAATATTTAGTAAAGGAACTGTATGTTTAAATGATGGATCTGTCTGGGAACTCCGTGGAAAGTTGTTGGCATTTTAACAGCTTCTATTCAGGGGAATTATTAAGACAAACAAACAAAAACAAACAAACAAAAAAAAACAAAAACACCAAAAGAAAAAACTTTAAACTTTTGTGTGAGATACACATTAAATTTTTTATCTGGTGGTTCCCCCCCCCCCCTTTTTTTTTTTTTTTCCCTGCTGGCTGAATAGGAACAAGCATGCCATACTTTCAAGCAAATTACATTTTTTTTTTTTTTTTTAATCAAAGGTATTCAAAGAATATCATGGCTGAGTAATTATTAAAATTATTTTTCTTCTTTTTAATTATTTTTTATGTATGTGGAAATAGTCAAAATTTAACCTCTGTTGTCTGATTTGATAAGGGTTGTTCTGAAGTCTCAATATTCAGATGAAGAATGCAAACAGACCAAACTCATGTAATTGAATAAGTAAGGAAATTTTCCTCCTCTATTTCAGTTATTTACGGAGGTGTTTACATAGCAACTAAATAGTCATACACTTCCTGACATCTTTCCATCAAAGTATGTGTAATTTTTTTCTTATTTTCAGTATTTGTTTCAGTTCTAGGGAAAAGCAGTGGAAGAAGGAATATTCACAATCTTGTTTTCAAATCACATGCTGGGTTTGTAACATTTGTTAAAGTAGGCTTAGGAACAGTCTTGTGAGACATGCAGGTACTTTGTTGCTCAGTTACAATGACTCTATCTTCTGTGGGATATAGATGTTTCTGAGACCTATGAACCACATGAATTCATCAAGTATATCTGCTCTCTGATATACTTGATATGAAGAGATGCATTCTAAAATTACCGTGCCTCTTCTAAAGTCAGGGAGGAGGGACCATGGTGCATTATGTTAGCTCAGCTCTCACAGGAGCTGCCGTGATCATCAGTTGTTCAAATGTCTTAAAGCCATCTGCCATGGGTACCCGAGGATGCTCCCTACACCAGGAGGCTTCCCCAGGGAAACAAAAAGTAAAAATTGTTTTTCACTAACAGCTGCTATCCCCTTCCATGTTAAAGATGCATGATGGACCTCAGGAAAGGTGGTAAAGTGGGAATAAAGTTGGACTGTTTTATTAATATATCTGATACTCAGCTGCAGAGCCTTAGGACCCCTGCATCTAGAGAATCACATTTTGAATTTCTTCAAGAATTGTTCTACCTTGTAGAAGTGCCAGGATACAGGAATATGCATGTTGTGAATGTGTGGCTAAGGCTGGGATCTAGCTCATACAATTATCTTGGTGTATTTTGGAAATAGTACAGTGGTGGGCCAGGTCCTTTAGTTTTTATCTGTAATGCTTCCAGCTTATGCTGGCATTTCTCTACAAAAAAAAAAAAAAAAAAAATCTAGCTGAGCCAGTCAAAAAAAAAAAAAAACAAACCTTGGCCTGCTAGTAACTGTAAATAGGTGCCACGTAATGTAGAACACTGCAATTGAATGCTTGCAGGCATCAATATACAACCCATGTGTTTAATTAATGATATAATAAAAGCAACTAAGAATTCAAAGTAAATGTATTTTTAATACATTGTGATAAATTGGAGAGTATGGGTGTTGAATAACAGCTATTTGCAGACTGCTATTCTTAACAGGCTTTCCCTTTAAGTCTGCTGAGGGTTACTGTTTGTTATTTACGTTTCCTCTATTCAACTGCCATCTCCTCATTTTTGGCTATAAACAGGTACCATATGCTCAGAGGGCTGATGGACTTCGCTGTGCTTGCCTCTGATGTTATTAGTTCACATAATTGTAAAATGACAATGTCTGAAGTACCACATTGCATAGACTTTGTGGATTTTAATTTTAGATTTTGGTACTTTTAATGCATTTAGTAATTTGTAAAAAACAAACAAGCAAACAGACAAAAAAAATAATAAGGACAAGAATATTCAGTGTATATTTTTTTTAATACCAATTGAGTCATTAAGAACAACAACAACAAAGAAATTGAATAAACTGTTCATGTTATTATTGATTTACTTCATGCTACTCAATTATACAATGCAATTAATGATGCTAGATGATGCTCTAGAATGAGTGGTGAGTGCAATCCTGCTTTCCCTTGTCTGTTTACCTGCACAAGGTAAGGGCATAACATGTGCGCAGAGCACCTTTCCAGGCAGGTAGGGATGTGTCTGGGTGCAGGCGGTGGGCCATGGCACTAGCTCTATGTGCATGTTGGCCAAGCCATGGCTGCTGGCAGTCTATACCTTCCTCATTAGAAGGGAGTGGAGAGGCAGGTGCTGATCTCTCTGGGAACTGGTAATTGCATGTGACAGAATGGCTTAAAGCTGTGACAGTGGAAGTTCTGGTTGGATATTAGGAAAAAGTTCTTCACTGAGAGGGTGGTCAGGCCCTGGACATGTTTCCCAGGGCAGTGGTCATGGCCCCAACCCTGCCAGTGTTCCTGAAGAGTTTGGACAATGCCCTTAGATAAATGGTTTAACTCCTGGCTTGACGACTGTGGAGTCAGGACTTGGACTTGATGATCCTCATGGGTCCCTCCCAATTCAGGATATTCTATGATTCCATGAGAGGGACATGGATGGCTGCTGCCCAGCCTACCTGTATCAGGCCCCAGGAAACCAGGTTCATTCCTGACAGTGTTAGGAGTTGCAAGCAACAAATCTATTCCCCAGCTACTGTCTCTGCTGCTGGCCTTTTCCAATCCCCATCTCTGTGGGAGGAGAGGCCCATAATGGGACCACTTGGGTGTCTGTAATGCCAAGTGGTTACCCCAGTCCTAAGCTATCCTTCTCTCTAGCAGCCACCAATGGCTCGTGCAGAGGGAACTACAAGGGGAAACTCAAGGGACCATCTCAAGGGGATCAGTCTTCCCACTGTGCCTTCTGCAAGCACCAACAGGATGAAAATTTTTTGATTTAGCAAATTGGGAATTTTGCAGAGAAGTATGTTTGAAGAAATTCTTCTGCTAAGTTCTGTTTATATCTTCTTGCTTTATGCACCATTTTGGAGAAGGTGCAGTCTCAGGCTGGATGCAGCCCGGATTAAAGAGGGAAATCAGTTCTGCAACTGACTGTGAATCACATGAATGGGTGCGCACACAGCACCATGAGAGAAGCACCCTACTTAAACCCTGTGTCTATTGTAAATCTGTCCCTGAAGTGCTTGAAGAAGGCAACAGTAATTTAACAATAATTGTCTTGATATAGTTGCATCCAACATATTTCTACTGATGATGATTTCTAGGATGACTGTCTACAAGTTTAAAAATGTCTTTTTCCTGCAAAGTCATAAACTGTGTGTTTCCCTTTAATAACTCCATTTAGGCAATTATTCTAACTGGGAACTGCAACAATCTGCAGAGAACTATTAAAATTTCATCTCAGATTCATTTCTGTTTTGTGTTGTTAAACACTGATGTATAATGAATATGGGAACTACAGAACGTTTTCTGCAGAGAATATCCCAAACTTGGGATAAAAATAATTTTTAATGATAAACAAAGCTGTACGCTCATAAGATTTTAGTCTTAATTTGTAGTCTTTTTACTGGAGAAAAATATAGGTAACGATCACTCTACATGCATACTGCCATAGATTTGCCCCTGGAAAAGATGTCAAGGGAGATGATGTCTCTCCAAAGGTGTGGTAAGGAAGAGTACATGTATGAGAGAAAGCAAAGTGAGAGGAAAGGCAGGGGAGTGAGTGAGAGGGAGAGAAGCTTTGTGGAAGACTGTGGTGAGAAGGATCACTTTGGATACAGATGAGGTAAATCATGGGAGAGAAATTCACAGGTAGTGGGAACAGCCTAAGAGACAAGGAAAGTGGCATTATTGAACAGGAGGGAACTGAGGTCATTTACAGAGAAGTAAATAGAAACAGTTAATGGTATCTCTGAGGAGTGTACTGGGTCTGGCTGGAATGTTAACTTTCCCGGCAGCAGCCCATACAGTGCCGTACTCTGTACTTGTAGCTGGAACAGCAGTGTTATCACACCAGTGTTGTGTCTACTGCTGAGCTCTAACCCTCCTAGGGGGTGGGCAAAAAAGTGAGGAGAGAAACATCACCAGGGCAGCTGACCTAAACCAATCAAAGGGATATTCCATACCATGTGGTGTCACACTCAGCAATAAAAGGTGGAAACAGGAAGAAGAGGGGAGGGGTGGGCTCTCGTTGAGAAGACGTCGGTCCTCCTCTCGAACACCGGCTGCGTGCGTTGAGGCCTTGCTTCAAGGACGTGGTCAATCATTGCTCATTTGTGGGAAGTAGAGAGTAATTTCTTTCCTCTGCACTTCCATATAGCTTTCATTTATTTTGTTTGTTTGTCTTCCTCCCTTTTTTCCCCTTTCCCTTTTATTTCCCCTTAGTTAAATTGTTTAGTTCATGGTAGTCTTTATTTAATTATTATAATTATTTCCCTTTAATTAAATTATCCTTATCTCAACCCGTGAGTTGTTCTTTGCTTTACTTCTCCCCCTCCTCATCTAAAGGAGGGTGAGTGAGAGAGCGGTTGTGGGGTTTAGCTGCCCAGCACGGTAAAACCACCACAGGAGCAAACAAGACAAAAAGCAGAAAGCTCTCTTCTTGGTGTGAGTCTGTCAGCAGAATAGAAGTTAAATAGTGACAAGAAAACAAGAAAATAACTTACTGAAAAACACCTGAAAGATAACACAGTCATTGGTCACAGCCAACACAGGTTCATGAGGGGAAAATCCTGTTTAATTAACCTCATTTCTTTTTATGACAAGGTAACCCACGTAGCTGACCAAAGGAAACCAGTTGTAATCTTTTTGGATTTCAACAAAGGTTTCTATACTGCTTCTCACAATATCCAGCATGTAGCCAGACAAAAACATAATATGATGGGTGAACAATTGGGTGATGAGTTGGACTCAAAGGGTTATAGAAAATGGTATTACATCAGGCTGGTGGCCTGGGGTACATCAGACTGGATGGGTACATCACTGCCAGCTGGCGAAGGGAAGGGATTGTCCAGCTCTGCGCTAGTGAGGCCTCACCTCAAGTACTGTGTACAGGGTTGGGCACTCAATATGAGAAGGACATAAAAGTATTAGAGATTGTCCAAAGGAGGGCAACAAAGCTGTTGAAGGGCCTGGAGGGCAAGGTGTATGAGGTCACTTGGTTTGTTCAGTCCAGAGCAGAGTAGGCTGAGGGGAGGCCTCATGGCGGCCTGCAGCTCCCTCACCAGGGGAGTGGAGGGGCAGGCACTGAGCTCTGCTCTCAGGGGACAGTGACAGGACCCGAGGGAACGGCATGGAGCTTGGACAGGGGAGGGTAAGGCTGGGGGTTAGGGCACCCAGAGGGTGGTCAGGCACTGCCATAGGCTCCTCAGGGCAGTGGGCATGGCACTGAGACTGCTGGAGGTCAAGGAGCATTTGGACAACACTCACAGACATAGGGTCTGATTTTGGGGTGGTCCTGTGTGGTGCCCTGGGTTTGGCTTGATGATCCTTGTGGGTCCCTTCCAACTCAGGATATTCAGTGATTCTATGATTCAAAGTAAAGCTTGGAAAGTACTTAAGCATGGTTTTCTCCTTGAGATTGATTCAATTTATTATTTTTAATGAAAAGTTAGTTTTACTATTAACTTTTATATTCTAAAAATGGAGATAAAATTTAACAGTTTTCCAGAAAGGATGATAGACTAGATGACTAGATAATTAATCTAATTTAATACTAATTGTTCAGAGCTACAGAGACTATGCATGGCAGCAACAACCCCTTAGAGATGTAAGAAGCACTCCCTATATATCATGTTCTATCTAGAGAGGCTGGCTTCTCTGTCTCTCCTCTATCAGTTGTCCAAGTGAAAGCCTATACAAGAAAAGAAAAAAAAAGTACAAGCATTTCTGTAGACCAAATGCTCATGAAGTTATTCTATATACTTTGTAGTTTACATACTCTTAGTTAGATAGCTCACCAGAGGGAACTACTTATGGTCTATTCAAAGAGTAGTATAAAAAAGTATTGTCATTTTTGTAATGCACTGTTTGAAATGTGTTGTCAAAAACATAATAATAATTGTTTAGCAAACATCTTGAAAAGATAATATTCTCAAAAATGTTACTTTTTTACAGAGTTTAATAAAACTCTTGATGTTTGCCTCTTTGACCCAATTTAATCAAACTTTGTGTGTCCTGCTTTTATTAAATTTTAATTAAAAATGTTGCAGCTGGTGATCAATGGTTGTAATTTAGAAATTATATCTACCTAAGATGTGTAATTTGGTGTTGTTACTGCCATCCAGACTGTCACTGTTCAATGGGTATGGTTCTTGATCATGTATAATAGTGTCAGAATCATATTCAAAGAAACTTTGGTTGTTTTGTAAATGGAAGGAGGTTGTCAGGGTGCTGAAGTCACTAATGGGTTTCATCTGCCCTGAACAGCGTCACTTGTACATCCCTGCCCATGGCCTAGCTGCCTCAGTCGACCTCAGGACTGGTCTGCACATTGAGGTATATGAGTACTCCTGAGTTCATATTTGGGCTTTTTTGATCAACCAGAGGTCTGGATCATTCCACTTGCAGCCTCTGTTGAGCTCCAGGCTGTTGTTGGCCATGCTGTGTCACCTACATTCAGGTACTGTGGGTCTGTGCTTCAGGGAACAGCTCTATTCCTGCCTTTCTCTGATAGTGGTGACCTGCTAGAAGAAGGGTTTTCTCAGGTGGTTTGAAAGGTATAAATAGATGGAAATGAGAAGGGAAAGAGGCTTACTTCTAACTGCATATTTAGGATAACCAAAGAAGCTAAAGGGAAGCAGAAAGAGCTATAGATATTCAGCTGCTGGGAAAAAGAAAATGGAAAGAAACAGCAACTGATAACCCGAGGAAGAAGCTTTCTAAGAGCTGAGACAGGGCACTGCGTGGCTAGGGCTTATCAAAATGGAGGTTAAAAGGAGGACTGGAAGCTCATGCTGAACCAATGGTAACGGTTCATTGCTGCACTTCAAAAGATCATGTGGGAACAGACCAGAGTGTGATGCGTGTTAAGCCTAGACAAGAGAGATAAAAGTAATTCCCAGTAGGTCTATGGGGGACAAAGCACAAGTCCCAGGGTGAAAGGTGATGGTCAAGAGAATTATGAAGTAGATGTTGAAATCCAGTCATCTGGAGAGCACAGTAAGAGAGTGCTGTACATGGCTAAGATAACAATCTGTTTGAAGGCATTGTATATAATTACAGGTACAAGATGTAAAAATGAAAAAAAAAAAATTAGAAGAAAAAAGTGAGCATGGGGAAGAAGAGAGACTTGAGAATAAAAAAAGAAACAGGCGGACATACAGTTTGTGTGGAGAGAAAGTAGTAACATTAATGCCTTTGTTTGTATGACTCACTGGGCTCTTTCTTTGCTGGTAGATTATGCTTTAATTATGTCTTTGTGAATCAAATAGTGGAGAGCTGTGTGTATGTGAAAGATGCTGGTTATTGGATAAAAGTACATAATTATCAAAGAGGTGCCAGTGTCCTGCAGTCACAGATTTGTGTCTGCTTCCCGTCATGGTGTCTAATATAGTTAGGTTGACTCTTGGACTTTGTTTTGGGTTCTGGTGACCAAGAAATGGTGAAGTGCTGACACAGTGGCAGGGTATACAGAAAGCCTTTATTCTGGTCCATTATCTTATCAGGAGGGAAAAAAAAAGCCCACAAAAACACCTTATCCTGCATAGTAAACATAGGTTTAGTAGTCTTGTTCCCGGTCACCATATTTTCAAATTTCATGCATCTTCATTTTCAACTATGACATCATTTAAAAACAAAACAAACAGGGGAAAAAAAAGTTAGAATTTTCTCTGCTAAAGCTCAAGTGCTGTAGAGGCAGCTCTGTCTAGCCAAAATTCTATGGCTCATTTCTCAACATGTGTGTTTGATAAAAACAGATGTAAGAAGAAGACTGTTCTATTTGCTGAGACATCACATTGAAAGTTTTATGGCATGTAGATAAAGATCCACGTATGAAGGTCTCTAAGTAGGACTGGTGTCAAAGGAAAACATTGATGGAGAGGGAGAACAGTTGCAAATTTCCCATTAGTATGGTTTATTTATGCATAGAAACCTTGAAATATTAATAGGGGATGCATAAGTAATGGATGGATTACATATTTTTCATTATCTTAATGTTGAGATAGGCAGGAAAATCCAATGGCAAAAAGAGTATTACAGCCTCAAAAAAGTTGTAGTTTAGGCCTAGAAATATCTGAAGCTGCCTAGCTGCAAGGAATGACTGAGCCTTCCTTACACAGAGCATAGCCCACCATTGTGAATGTTATATGTCGTGAAGATATGTCTAAAAAATCTATGTCTAAATATAAATCTATTTCTATATGGTATTAAACATCCAACTTTTTTTTTTTTTTTTTTTTTTTTTTTTAATGCCAGACTCGTATTTTTGTGAGTGCTGGGATTGTTACTACAGGCAATACTTGTTTGCGTTGTGAAACAAACTCTCAGGAGTCTGCAGGAGGTGGTATGCATCAGCAAAGTGGGTAGTAGTGAGTTAAGCATCAAACAAAGTTCTGTTTTTTTTTTCTAATAATTTTTCCTTTTAAAAAAGGAGGGAACAAATGCAAAAGGAAAAGTATTAAAAGTGGAACTGTTAGAAATATTGTCTTAATTTTGTTCCTGTTTAATTTGGTTGACTTCTGGAAGGGCAGTCAAGTTAAAGCCCACTATACTGGATGGCCTGCTTTTGTTTCCTCAAGGTTTTCTGGTGCTGAAGGTATCAAGACCATCAGTACCACAAGCCTACCATCCATCCCAGTCTGCAAAATAGTACTTGTGTTCCCATACTTCCTGTGTTGGGTGAGAGAGAGACAACAGCAAGTAAAACCAGAGTTTCTTGGGATGTATCTTTGTGGGCAGTTGGCAAACCAGTCCATTTTCTTCTGCCTGCTCTTCAGTTGTTTTTCATCCTTGGCAGTGCTCATTCTGGCATAGACCAATCCATATGCCTGTTCTCTTTAGCCCAGATGTCCTTCCTGCTGGATGAGGTCCCAGTGTCTGTATTTCCAGCAGACAGAGATCAAGAAATCCCTTCAATTTTCCTGCAGGCTATTCTCCCTGTCAACCTTTTCAATTTCTGCATGTCTAGTTCTCCCTATTCTCTGATGTTGGGTATGAATGATTAAAAGACTGGGGAGAACGGAACACAAGATGTTGTGGTTTGTTTGTTTGTTTGTTTGTTGTTTTTAAAGAAATATTATTATTATTTTAAATGTCATGGCTGATTTGGTGATAATTTGAAGATTTGCACATCTTGTGGGGTTTGGAGTTGGTTTTTGTTTCTTAAGCTATACTTTGAAAAGGAGAAGTAGGACAGTGGAGTCGTGGTCAGAAATAACACTTCTCTTCCAGCATCATATCAACATTTAATGATCTGTTGATACCTCATTTCCCCTCTTGATAAAACTAGCTAATAGTTCTGAACAAATCCTGTCATGAATAGCCTCGAGAAGTTGTTATATAAGAAGCGGTTTCCTCTTGAGAGCACTTTCAATAGTGGCTTGTACAAGTCCACAGCTCTGCTAATGCTTGTCCTGATGGCAATGCTGGCAGCAGCTACTGGCTTCCTTCCCCAACCGGTCGTGCCTGGATAGCTCTGAAGATAATTGGTTTAAAATACAAGGATTTGCTATAGAGTGTTTCTCCAGTCAGAGGAGTGAGTCAAATATGTTTTGAAGGCTATTCATCCCAATTAATTCCTGACAGTGATTAGTTTGTTTAAGCTATATATGTACTAATTTTTAAGCATTTGGACTTGGTGGAGATTTGTGTCTGTTTGGAGCACTGGCTTGAAATTAATTTACCATGTTAAAATATTGACTTCTTTCCTCCATTTTGTTGTGAACGCCTGTGCTCTCATGGGTTTCTGAGCAGAGAGTGCAGTAAAATACACAGGCAAAAATCAGACTCTAGCATTTTGCAAGTTGTCTGTCCAGAAGGAGACTTATTAGGCCACTTTTGAACTGGGTGTCTCATTTATTTTCCACTTCATTTTTGTCAGAAGTGAATTGACCGCAGTGGATTATTTCCTATTCCCTCACCCGCAGAGCCACCTCATATATTTAAGAGAACATCTCACCAAGCAGATGCCATGTGTCTATGTCTACCCTTTTGAGGTAAAGTTTATCTTGGACATCTGTAGAAAAATTTCTGTCAATTCCAATGTAGTATTTAATATAAATGTGATAATTTCCTTTTGGTTAGTTGTTTAGTGGTATTGCCTGACAAAAAGGTCATTTTAAGTCATTAAGATTTTTCTATGCTCCTTTTGCCTATAAATGGAACCAAAACCTCTTCCAAATTCAAAGATCCCAAAGGAGATTTTACACCCTCAGATGCCCTCAGTAAGGGGATAAGCCCTCAATCTGCATTCTTTAATGTGACTGCTTAAAAGACTAGCCATTTTGTAACATGGCTCACTTTTTCCTTGCCTGGGGACTGGGGCTGTCTCCACAGTACATTGCACTGTGGAGCTCTGTTCCTTCTTCCTGCTTCTTTGGAGTACTCTGCATCTAACCAAAATACTTGCTTACCACAGTGTTTAAAATCAGATGAAAATCCTGGCGCAGCAGGGCTAATGGTTTTGCTTTCTACTTCAGTGGGCTCATGATTATACCTTTTTATTTCCAAGGATGTTAGATTAGGTGCAAAGCATTTTTTGACAGCCTGGACTGGTTAGCAGATTTGAAAGCACCTCTTTTCCATGCTGGACTGACCCAGCAGGCACCTTTGCAATGCTGGGTAAATACAATGAACAGTTCAATTGGAAAATTCTCTTAATAAGCAGCATTTTAGTAAAACCTGTGGTTTGCCCTCTGAATCCCGATTAATAAAAATAAATCTTCATTACCCTCTTGCTTGGCCTTACCTTCCTTTCTTCATAGAAAAATAATTATTTTCAGTAGCAGCAATAAAGATTCAGATGTTATCTGGAGTAATTCTTGTGCACTGCAGATCTAATATACTTGATGCACAGCATTTTCTTTAGGATAAAGGCCAACTGCTTTTATTCATCTTACACAGTCCTTTCCTGAGAGAGCCCTTTATACAGCTCCTGTCATGTCAGCAGTAATCATGGACCAAGTGATGGTGCATGCAAATAAGTCAGCAGCTGCTGTTTAATTGGGCTGGAGGAATCAAAAAATTAATTTTCCAGTAAGTGCAAGGATAGATCATATTTAATGCTCACAATTATTGTATTACTTGTACTTCTGAGAGCTGGCAACTGAAGGGAGATCCATTGATTACCTTTGCTGGCTTCGCCCTGCCCAGCTACCACCCAGGCTGCCGCTGCTTGCAGTGCACCTGGCCCTGCCACAGGCATGGGACAGTTGTCATCTGACAGTAAAATTTCTCACAGGTATTTTATGCTGGGAAATAAAAGCAGAGTTCTGCTATTTCTTGGTGTTCAGGCTTTCCTCAGTTAGAGCTTGGGATGGAAACAAGCCACCTTAGCACTGCAACTGGGTCTTTGGCTGATCTCCGTTCCTTCTCTTAACCCCCAAATTTTGTATCACGTCATTAAGGCAGCTGTGACACCAATGCTGCTCTATGTGACACCAATGCTGCTGTTCTGTGGTTGTCTCCCCACCCCCTCTAATCTTCATGGAAGGTATAAATGCCAAGCATTTAGATATGATGTGAGGCAGGTTAGAAATGTAGACTAAGGCAATCAAGCTGACCCATGTGTCTGACCTGTTCCCTAAAGGTGATATTTAGGCATGAGTATGGAGATGAAGCGACAACTTTAATTTGACAAACTTCTGTTGTGATTGTTGATATAAATCTGCTGTCATGAACAGATAAAATCGCTGTTCCTACTGCATACCATGTGCTTCCATTCCAATGGGAAATCTATGCATTGTGAAATTTATTTTGCTAAAAGAAGCAAAAGCTGCTAAGTTTGTTTTTTGTCTGTATTTTTCTAGTGTTAATTTCTGAGCTGCTTGGGTGTGCTTTGGTTCTTACTAGGAGTTTGTCATATCCTTACAGCACCGGTTTCTAGAAGAGGTAGAAGTTACAGTGTGTGTTACAAACTCTTTGAGACTGGAAGGTATCTTGGGAGATTGCTTAGGGCCAGCTACAGCAGGCTGCTCAGGACAAGGTCCAGTTGAATTCTGAGTACCTCCAAATATGAAGACCTTACTGGGCAACCTGTTCCACTGTTTGACAACATGAGTGGTGCAAGACTGGATGCCAGAGAGCTTACCCCAAAATCATTACCAGATGTGAGAACCACTGAGATAGTTTTGTAGCCAGGCAGTGCAGCAGAGTAACTTCAACGAGTTTTCTAATTTTAATCTGTCCTACATCTGCAGAATAGTTTGGCCTTGGATCTGGATCTTTTCTGAATGGCAAATTGTTCAATGCAAGTCGAGCTCCATTGATGAGTCTGTGATGAAAAGATTTGTGGTGCTGCTCTGGTGATTGGGAAATTGAATTTTTATTTTATTTTAATTTTTTTACCTTGGGGTCAATCTACCAAAATAAGTCATGATGCCAAATCTAGATAGAAGACATTTTTAAAGATGCTTTAAAAGATGATTTTAAAGATGCTTTTTAAAGATGATTTGAGTATTTCAAACTTTTGATTTTTGTGACAGGCCTATCTTTGAATTCTTACTAATGCCATTGAAAAGAATAGTTTTCTATTAGTTTTCTAATAGGTTTATTTTAAAAGGTTACCATCATTCCTGAAATACACAATGACAAATACTCTATAGTTTTTCTGTGAGTGGGCTGGTAGCCTATGCTATTTACAGACATTTGTGAATTGACACACAGTTGAAGAAAAAGAGACTTCATCAATTCTGCAGTGTTACACGTTTTCATCGAATTAATCATCAACTGAAACCCACTTAGTAGCCATTGCTGTGGTGACACTTCTTGTCACTTCTGTCCTTATGCACATACAGCTAGATTTTTACTGACAGTAGATTAGAATATTCCAGTAGGATTTCTGTGAATGAGGTGTTAATCACTGTGGAAATAACTTTTTGCTAATACATATTTACACTGAGTTTTTGTATGAGTAGAAGATGCTTTTTCTCTTTACAGAAGACAGGATAGAAAAGTCGTTTTCCCGTCTGCTTCCTCTTCTAAGCCTTAGGCCATTTCAGGATGGGTTTCTCTGAAAGAACACTGTCTTGAATTTCATCATGTGGTTATTTTATCTCCTAGTACAAAATATAATAAAGATGTATATATTATTTTAATTATTTCTGTAAAAGAGATGATAAATGCAGTGTGCAAAATCTGACCATGGCTCAGAAGACAAATCTGTGAGCTGTAAGAATCCAGCCATGTGGATAAAACCAGAGACTGGCCAATTTATGCAAATTGTAATTTCAGTTTCAGCTCTGACAAAATGCTGGTGAACAACATGCTCTAGACTTTGGCAAAAGCCATTCTTCAAGGTGCTGACTGTCAGCAATACTTCCCACATGATGAATCCACTTCTCATTCTACTCTTGTTCCAGGCATAACAGTGGCAAAGTCAGGCAAGCTCTGCTTTTGTTTTTAGCATGTTGACTGGGATTTGCAGATCCATGTTTGACACCTGTGCGCTTAACCAGTTATAAAGTCTAAATTGGCTGATATGGTTTGGATTATCCCCCAGCTACATCCTCCATGTAACATCCATGTGAGATGAAAGGTGGTTCTCTGCAACTACACTCTGATTTGATTATCAACAAGGCATTGCTAAACAACTCTGATAGCGGCTGAATTTTCTGAACTCCCTGGGAAGTGCAGTCTCTAAATATAGTACCTTGACATCCTCACAAAAAAGTTACCTTGGAGCAACTGAGTGAAAGGTTAGAACTGTTGAGTGTTATAATCAATAATATATGAGTTGGATGAGCAGTATACTGTACTTTGCATTGCACAATCAATAATACATTTTCATGCTCAACTTTTTAATCCGCATACAAACTACATCAAAAATTTTATGCTAGACTGACCATGAGAATCAATAATAGAGAAAGGTTCCCCCTTCCCCTTAGTACAGTTTAATGAGAGGAGTAATGATTTGCAGCATCATTTAGTAAACAAATTCTATTCTGCATCTTCTGGAAATGCCAAGTGGAAAATCTTGTTTAATATAGTAATATAGTTATGAATTTTCAAAAACTTGGAATGTAAAAATTAATGTTTTCATATGATTTTAATGCTTCAATTAGTCTACTGTACATATAAAAGCTAGGAAAACAGTTTACTCATATCAAGCCAGGTCCTCTTCTATTATTTACTACTTGTGACATTATAGTATATAAAAGCCTCAACAAAGAGGTCACGTTCCAATATACAGGACAAATGATTGTCTCTGGCTTCCACTGACTTTGTAGTTGTGGTCTTATATAAGTTTTTTATATGTTTTTGGTTAGATGAAAGTGTTTCTGTGAATGGAATTGTGGCACTAGCTAGGAATCTATTAATAAAATAGCATGTAAAAATTTGAGTAACACGCACAAAAGTTTTAAACACTCGTTTCTCTGCTGAATCACATAGCAAAGTTTTATTACAGAAGTTTTTTTACATTGGTAGAGCATTTGCTCTTATAAAAAAGGAAGATCAACCTTTTTCTAATGTACGTTGACCACATTTCTATTTTGGGCTTGAAGTCATTAATTCCTTCTTGCTGATTCACAAAGTGTATTGCTCTGTTAGCAGTACTTCAGATCCCCCTGGACTTCTGCTACTGTTTTACTGCATCACCAATTATTTGTGATGCATTTTTAATTATAGGTGATCTATACTTGTACCACTTCTGTGGCTGTTTATGGTAGATCTTTTAAACAAGAAACTCCTGTAAACTATGGTTTTTGTTCCTCTGTAGCAAGTTGCCAGCGGTGTAGTATAAGATGATTTTTATTCAAACTGTTTTGAAAGTGCTGATGTGTTCACATCCATACTGGGCTACTGGATATGCTCACACACTTTTGAACAATGACTGGGAGAGAAGGTTGGAAGTAAGAGACACTATATTATCTGATTTTTGCCTTCTGCAAAAGAAAATATTACCTTTAGTTCTGAACAAAGATAGGGAGAGTCAATCTTATTCTCCTTAGAGGGTTTGTTATCCTTTGAAGCTAAGGTCAATGAAAGTATAAAAATGAGTTCTGGTAGAGCTGAGATGGGGGAGTGTAGGAGGAATAGTTTGCTTACCTTGTTGTCTGGTGGTCACCTCTGTTTGTTTTGTTTTTTTTTTTTTTGCTGCTATTTTGTGAGGTGTAGCATTCAACTGTGATACTTTGACCCTACTAAAATCAGTAACATATCACCAATGCAACTTGTGGTCCCTAAATTTGCCTTTGTGTGATGTCTGTGTGACATAAGCATATGCACATGTTGGGAACAATCCTGCTGTAGTACCATAAAAAAAAAAGAATATATATCTTTTGTATTAAATTAACATATATATATATCCAAATAAGCAAATACTGTAACTTTAGCATTATCAAAATCCCCAGAAACCCTGATGCATATTTTCCTCAGCAGTGTATCTGACTACAAATGTGGGTAGGAGGTTCTGGCTGGGTTTTGGCCAACTCTGGTGGGAAACTTCCCTGTGGAGAACTGAAAAGCAAAATTCAACTTTTTTCATTAACATGACAGAACAGTAAAAGCCAGCTTCTACCAGGCTGGGATTGGTACCTGAAGATAAAGCTGTATTTCCTTATCTCTGCTCACATTTTCCATATGATAATTTTTGCAGAATCCTACTAAAGAGGCAACTAAAATACCAAGAAAACACATGTAATAGTTGTTGAAGGAAGCAAATAAAAACAATTAAGAATTCTCAGAAAGTAATTCTCTTGTTTTGCAGTCTGCATACTTGCCTCTGAAATTCCATCATGAGGACATAATGATAATGTGGCTTTTTATGTTGTTTGTCTTTGGGAATGCACCCCCCAGCTGGGACCCCAGTTGCAGACACATCCAGGACAGCTTGCAGTGGTAGCTGAGATGCCACTAGCAGTGAAATCACAGGAACAGACTTCAGCCTTTCCCAGCTGCTGGGTGAGCTCACCTCTACCCTGTGCAGTACACCCACACTTGTCCTGCATTACCAGAGGTGTAGCTCAGGTAGTGCCAGTTGGGAGTGAGACCCTTAGTTTCCTTTATGCCACTGGAGAGGGGCAATCATCCCCAGAGTATGACTCAGACCTCAATCTACTAATTTTCTGGAGGTTTCTGCCTATCTGCATTTACTATTGAGGGAGTACAAAATGACTATTCTCCTAAATTAGGTAGTCTGCTCAGATGCTTAAAGCTGGAAGAATGAATCCATATTTTAGTCCTGAACATGCTTATAAAGGTGAAGCTGAACCTGCTGTCATTATCCAAGGTATTTAAAGCCAGCTCTACTGTGCCTGCACGTCAGGTCTGAGCCCTGATTTCAGTATGGCAAACGCAAGCATTTACATTTGCATTTCCACATGGATGTGGTTGGACACAGGTAATGGTGACAGCCATGAAAGAGTGCAAAGTTGAGAACAGAGGCATTACATCTGACAAACGGGGGAAGGAATGCAAGAATCTGACAACTTTTCATATGGTAAATCTAATAATCCTCAAGAATGAGATTCTCTCACATAATTACTGCAAGCAGTCAATTACTTGTGTTACTTCTGTTCGGTAATTACCATTTTGAACTTGTGTGGTGCTGCTTGTAAGCCTCCAACCCTGAAGCCCAAGTCAGCTGGCACCTTGCAAGACCAAGACCTTTGCTAGGAGAAAGAATTATCAGTGGTTCTTCCCAGAAATTATAAACTTTGCCATAGGGGTGCTTGCTTATGGCACACACAAGACTGTCTCCTCCTCTCTTTTCTCTGGAGTAAGTAATCACCATTACCATCCTCTTTAAAAGAAAAACTTCACAAAAATCCTTGATGCATCTCCAGACAGAGGAAAAATATGTTTATAAATACTGTAATACAAACACTCCTAATGCTGAAAGTTAACTGCAAACTTGATGGTTTTTTGTTTTTTTTTTTTTTTTTTTTTTACCAGTTGTAAAACTGTAGGAAGAATACCTTAGTTTGTCAGGCTGCATGGAAACTTGTGCAATCCCTTACTCCTTTGCAGAGAGTGTTTCATGGCTACTGTCCAAGCATTACCTGCTTTTAAGTAACAACAGATCTCTCTGTTTCCATCTTTCCTCTGTCATCTTCTCCCCCACAGTAGTTGTTTTCTTGACTGTACTAGATATTTGTATTCATTTCTTATCTTCTTAAAAATTCTGGCAAAAGAGTTTTCTCTTGATTTATATATTTCTAAAGTGATTTTGCACAGTGATCACCATGGACTTATCATTTGACTCCATCAGCAGAAAGACCCCCATATTAACTTTCAGCACATGCATATCATGGTTATTTTTGCATGCCAGCAAATTCATTTGGGGCTGAATGAAAGCAGTCGGTGTCATCCAGAAGAGCTAGTCTGCAATGGAGTTGCTTTTTTTTAATCACTACAGTGTTGGTTAAAATTACTGTCAGCCCCACTATGGTTTGATTGCTGGGTGCTGCAAATTCAGGAGAATTAAAGTTGTTTAAGTAGTGGATAGACTATGGTGATTCAGCAGATATTCTGCCTTTGTTCTTTTTGCAGTACCCCCACATGAAAACCTAGTTTTCCTACTTTGCCCGTGGAGAGACAGCCTATTTTATTTCTTTTAACCACCTCCAAATGATGTCTCTTGAGACCTCTTGGGGGGGGGGGGGGGGAGAGAGACCTATTATTAGTTATAACCCACTCTCTTTCTGGCATAGTTTCTGAAATCAAGGGCTGATGAAGTCAGATGACTTAGCTCTGTCTCTTAGCTCTCTCACTTCAATCTTAGCTTTACATTCTCTAAATGGGGTTGGAGGGAAGAAGGGTTGAAAAACATTGCTTAAGTACTTGCGGAAGAAGAAAAATGGCATTGCTAGATTCAGAAACTTCCTGCTGTGTTTAAGATACTCACACTAATTCTTGGTCTTCAGTGAGAATGATGGTTTTAAGACCTGCTTCCATCAACACTGTTACTTCAGGGAGGGACAGGTACTTTGTCCCACTTTGTCTTCTGACTTAGAATATGATTTACCAGTCAGGGGGAAATCTAGTGCAGCTCTGCCCTGGCCATCACTCCCTTTCCCTCATACTTATTGCTTTAGTGACCAGATTATCCTGAAGCGGGTCAGGGCAGCTCACTGATCTGGTCAAAAATAAACTTGTGCCTTGGTCTCACTTTCAGGTAAACAGTGGTCACAGCCCCATGCAAAAGGAGAGGTGAGAATCTGCAGGTTCCTCCTGTGCAGGAGAAGGAGGGCAGGCTGCAGCAGCACCGATGTCTTAGATCTGCTGAGATGGAGGGAAAAATCACAAATTTAGGTGTCTGAAGTGGGAATACAGACTCTTTAAATAGCCACTAGGCACAAGGATTCCTTTCAAAGCTCTTCCAGTGTGACTATCTTCAGCAGCAATGTATTAATAGTCTGCTAATTTAGAAAAGTACCAGTGGCAATTAACATTTTGTAGCGACACCCTTTCAAGGGTGGAAGTGCTTATTCCCATGGTGATTATGTTATTGCATAGCACAGCTTTTGCTGCTATGTTTGTTCATGCAGCACTGCACTTAATCAGGAGCTATGAAATTTTTATCAAGTGAGGAGTTTTGTTAAAGCTTTGAATTTTTATTTTTGCTTTGTTTTTATTTGTTTTTGTTGTTTTTAAGTGGTTTGCTTGTCAGTTGTTCCACAGTAAAGTTGTGTGGGGAAGGAGGCCTGGCTGCTATATAACACAGGAAGGCTGTCCCGCACTCCTCCCCAGGAAATCAGGGATGCTGGGCAGAATGGAACCTCTTGGGAAGCCCTTGGGGAGACCCATCCAGAGTGCTGGGTATTCACCGGGGTGATGCAGTGCTTTTCCAAGGCTGCATGCATTGTGCTCTTCCCCCAGGTATTCACCAGTTTCAGATGTGCTCTGATCTTCCCCCGTCCACGTTTGCTTTACTCCAAGGTGCACAAATACAGAGACAAGACTGGTGCAGAGCTCTCCTGTCAGTCAAGAACAATGTAGGGACTTTTCTCTATCCCTCATTGCCTGTGAGGACATAAAACTTTGCTCCCTCCAGTTTTCCTTGTCTCTCTTGCTTGGTACTTTATGTATGGTGACGTGGGCCAAGGGATGGATTCCACCTTGTTTGTGTCTATTCAGTTCACATTGATTCACCCAGGAGAGCAAGCCACTCTGGGGGCCACCAGCTATTTAGATACTGTTCAAGGCTTCACAATGAAGCTGTTCAGCTACTGTGCTTGTCTGTCCTCTCACCAACTGGCAACTGTAGGGCAGAATCCCTTCAGCTCAGCTTTGTTAGCGCCAAAACAGGCTCCTTCCACCAGCCCTGCTCTGCTGCTACGAGAGAGGGAAAGGAGGCAGCCCTGGGGAGCACCAAGGGGCTGCAGGACTGACTGGCATGCCAGATCCGGATTACCGTGTGCTGTGGGCATTGCAGGTCAGATTAAAATACTTGGAAGGATCAGTGTGGCTCATGGGCTGTTTTTTATGTTCTTGTCATAGAAAAGTATTAGGAGTTGTAAGAAGTACTAATATGAGCTTATATTTTACAAATGATGTTGTGTTTTGTTAGGGAAGGCAGAATTTGAAATAGCTATGCTATTTTTGTCTTTTTTTTTTTTTTTTTTTTGTTCATTGCAACAACTGCCTGTTATGTCTCCTACACTGCAAAGCAAGCTCCATTCCTCCCCTTACAACAATTCAATTAGCCTCATCTCCTATGCTCCCATTTTCTAAGCAACTCAACAGGATAAGACAAATCCTTCAAATTGTGCTAATGTTATGAACACTATCAAGGAGCCTTGATCAGGAAGGAAATATAATGGGATATTCTCCGTTTAAAGAAAGCTGGTTAACAGCAAATATATTTATAAATGTTTATAGATGAATGGTGGTGGGTAAAGGAGTGTGTCTGCATAATGTAGTTCTCATTATGTTTTCCATCCAGAGATCTCAATATAACTTGCAAAGAAATCCAGTGATGTCTTCCATTTTTCTTGGTCCAAAGAACAAACCTGAAACAACTTCTCAAGGGCACGCAGCAACTGGTGGAAGAGCTCTGCAGTTGGATGTCAGATTTGTTTCCCTTAGGCATCTTCCAGCTTCGCCACCACTGCTGAATCAGTGTTGCTTTATGAAGCACAATGTCCCCTTTGCAGTAGACAGGTATTGGCTCCACTTTGTGCATAAGGTACAAGAGACTTAGGGACAGTGTCAGTATCAAGGAAAGCCACATAGAAGGATTGTTTTCCAGCCTCATATGAAGCTGGAATTCTTACTTAGGCTGGAAATGTGAGATATGCTTAGGAGCAGTGCCTGGCCTGGGAAAAAGAAATGCAACCCTTCCACCTAAGTACCACTGCAGTTGAGGTAATGTCTCCTCCTCTATGCAACATGGTCTGAGCAGACCTAAAACATGCTGTCCAGTAAGCCTGATTTAAGTCATAGAATCATAGAATCATAGGATATCCCGAGTTGGAAGGGACCCATAAGGATCATCAAGTCCAACTCCTGGCACCGCACAGGTCTGCCCAAATTTTAGGCCATGTGACTAAGTGCACGGTCCAATCACTTTTCAAATTCAGACATGCTTGGTGCAGTGACTACATCCCTGGGGAGCCTGTTCCAGCGTGCAACCACCCTCTCGGTGAAGAACCTCTTCCTGATGTCCAGCCTAAACTTCCCCTGCCTCAGATTGACTCCATTCCCATGGGTCCTGTCACTGGTGATTACAGAGAATAGGTAATTCCTCTCCACTCCCCCTCGCGAGGAAGTTGTAGACTGTGATGAGGCCTCCCCTCAGCCTCCTCTTCTCCAGGCTGAACAGGCCCAGTGCCCTCAGCCGCTCCTCATATATCTTCCCCTGTAGGCCCTTCCCCATGTTTATCGCCCTCCTCTGGACACTCTCCAACAGTTTAATATCCTTCTAGTACTGTGGTGCCCAGAACTGCCTCAAGGTGAGGCCGCACCAGCGCAGAGCAGAGTGGGACAATCACCTCCCTCAACCGACTAGCGAAGCTGTGCTTGATGCACCCCAGGATACGGTTGGCCTTCCTGGCTGCCAGGGCACACTGCTGGCTCATACTCAACTTGCTGTCAACCACAACCCCCAGATCCCTCTCTGCAGGGCTGCTCTCCAGCGTTTTGTTGCCCAGTCTGTAAGTATAGCCAGGGTTGCCCCATCCCAGGTGGAGGACCCAGCACTTGCCTTTGTTAAACTTCATGTGGTTGGTGATTGCCCAGCTCTCCAATCTGTCCACGTCTCTTTGCAAGGCCTTTCCACCCTCATCAGAGTCCACAACTCCTCCAAGTTTGCTGTCATCAGAAAATGTGCTCAAAATACCTTCTAGTCCTGCATCCAAATCATTTATAAAGATATTAAAGAGGACTGGCCCTAAAATGGAGGCTTGAGGGACACCACTAGTGACCATCTGCCAGCCAGATGTGGCCACATTTACCACAACCCTTTGAGCCCTGCCTGTCAGCCAATTGCTCACCCATCGTATGATGTTTTTGTTAAGTTGTACGCTGGACATTTTGCCCAGTAGGATCCTATGGGAAACCGTGTCAGAAGCCTTGCTGAAGTCCAAAAATATCACATCAGCTGGTTTTCCTTGATTAATGTCGTGGTTTAACCCGGCTGGCAGCTAAACACCACGCAGCCGTTCGCTCACCCTCCTCCCTCCCTCTCTGGGACGGGGGAGAGAAATGGAAAGTGAAGCCCGTGAGTTGAGATAAAGACTGTTTAATAAGACATGAAAATAATAATAACAATAATAATAATAACAATAATAATAATAACAATAATAATAATAACAACAACAACAACAATAATAACAATAATAATACAATGATGATAATAGTACTACTAATAATAATGTGTACAAACAAGTGATGCACAATGCAATTGCTCACCACCTGCTGACCGATGCCCAGCCTAACCCCGAGCAGTCCGGCCCCCCTCCCCCGGCTAGCCACCCCTCGATATTGTTTAGCATGACGTCAGATGGTATGGAATACCCCTTTGGCTAGTTTGGGTCACCTGTCCTGGGTCTGTCCCCTCCCAGCTCTTGCTGCCCCCCCAGCCTGCCCATTGGCAGGACAGAGCAAGAAGCTGAGATGTCCTTGGCTTAGTATAAGCACTGCTCTGCGACAATTAAAACATCGGGGTGTTATCAGCACTCTTCTCATCCTAAGCCAAAACATAGCATTCTACTAGCTACTGGGAAAAAAAATTAACTCTGTTCTAACTGAAACCAGGACAATTAACTAGATGGGTGATCTTATCATAAAAGGAAACCAAATTTGTTAGGCAGGACCTACCCCTCATGAACCCACGTTAGCTGGGACCAATGACTGCATTGTCCCCCAGATGCGCTTCAGTAACTTCAAGAATCGTCTTCTCCATAATTTTATCAGGCACTGACATGAGACTGACAGGCCCGTAATTGCTAGGGTCTTCTTTCTTACCCTTCTTGAAAACTGGGACATTTGCCAGCTTCCAGTCTACTGGGACCTCTCCAGATTCCTAAGATTGTTGAAAAACAATTGAGGGAGGTCCCACGATGACATCAGCCAGCTCTTTAAGCACCCTGGGATGGATCCCATCCGGACCCATGGACTTGTAGGGATCCAGGTGGAGCAGCAAATCCCACACACGTTCAGGGTCGGTTGGGAGTTTGTCATTCCTACTGTCATGGTCCTCCAGCTCAGGGCACCCAGGGTCCTGAAGCCCATCATCAGCATTGAAGACAGAGGCGAAGAAGGCATTAAATGTCTCTGCTTTGCCTATGTCATTGTCTGTGAGGAGACCTTCCCCATCAAGTAGCAGACCTAAGTTTTCTTTGGTTCTCCTTTTTCTGTTAACATTTCTTAAAAAAACTTTTTTATTGGCTCTCACAGACATGGCCAGCTTCAACTCTAGTTGGGCACTGGCCCTGCGAATTTTCTCCCTACAAACACGAACAGCATCCCTGTATTCCTTCCTTGTCGCCTGACCCTCCTTCCAGCTGCTGTATACTCTTTTTTTGCCTAAGCTCCAGTAGAAGATCTCTGGTCAGCCAAGCCGGCCTTCTGCCCCACCTGCCTGACTTCCGATATTTTGGAATTGCCCGATCTTGTGCTTTTAGGAGGCAGTGCTTAAAGATTGACCAGCACTGATGGACGCCAATGCCTTCCAAAGCAGCTGCCCAGGGGACCTTGCTGACTAGTTCCCTGAACAGCCTGAAGTCTGCTTTCCCCATACGCAGGGCTGAAGTTTTGGTGGCAGTTTCCCTTCTGTCACCATAAATTCTAAACTCAACCACCTCATGGTCACTATGACCAAGACAGCCACCAATTGCCATGTCTCCAATGAGACCCTCTCTGTTTTCCAGCAACAGATCAAGGAGGGCACCTTTCCTAGTTGGCTCCTTAGCACCTGCACCAAGATGTTATCATCTAGGTGCTTTATGAACCTCCTGGACTTGCTCGTGTCAGCCATGTGGTGATCCCAGTTGACATCTGGCAAGTTGAAATTCCCCATAAGGACAAGGGGAGTTGATCTCAAGGCATCTTGTAGTTCTGCAAAGAATAATTAATCGATGTTGTTGTCCTGGCCGGGTGGTCTGTAATAGATTCCCACAACGACATCCCCTTTATTTGTTCATCCCTTAATCCTTACCCAGAGGCTCTCAACTTTGCCCAACTTGAAGTTCCACACAGTCCAGCCCATGCTTCACATACATCTCCACCCTGCTACCTCGCCTACCCTGCCTGTCCCTCCTGAAGAGCCTGTAACCATCTATTGCAGCACAGCAGCCACAGGACTCATCCCACCAGGTTTCGCTTATGTCAATGATGCTTTACTGTGAGATTGGTACAAGACTTCTAGCTCATCCATTTTATTCCTCATACTGCGTGCGTTTGTGTAGAAGCACTTCAAATGCGCCTCCCTACAGGGTCGGCACCTTGTAGAGCCGACCGGAGGACCTCACTGGCACACAGTCGCTCTGATTCTAGGGCACCATCCCTTAGCTCATCACTGGCATGCCAGGTTTTATCTCCTTCCCCCTTCAACTCTAGTTTAAAGCCCTATCTGTCAGCCCTGCCAACTCCTGAGCAAAAATCCTTATCCCTCTCTGAGAGAGGCGCATCCCATCTGGTGACAGCAGGCCTGGTGTCACATAGACCTTCTCGTGATTGAAAAACCCGAAGTTCTGTTGGTTGCACCAGTCCCGAAGCCACATGTTAATGTGGTGAGCCCGCTTGTCAGCATCAATCCCTCCTATCAGAAGGACAGAGGCAAACACAACTTGTGCCCCTAATCCTTTAAGTAGTCACCCCAAAGCCCTAAAGTCCCTTTTGATCACTCTCGGACTTCTCATTGATACCTCGTCATTACCAGCCTGAAAGACCAGTAGCGGGTAGTAGTCGGTGGGCTGTACCAGGCGCTTGACTTTCTTAGCAAAGTCTCTCACCTGAGCCCTGGGAAGGCAGCAGACCTCCCTGTGGGTTGGGTCCAGTCAGCATATTGGGCCTTCTGTCCCTTTCAAAAGGGAGTCCCCCATGACAAGGGCCAAAGCTCATCTGGATCTCAATCTAGCTACTGCCGTAAAAGACAACAAAAAATGCTTTTACAAATACATCAGTGCAAAACAGAGGACTAAGGAGAATCTCCATCCTTTACTGGATGCTGGGGGTGGGCGTGGTGGGAACTTAGTTACAAAAGATGAGGAACAGGTGGAGGTGCTTAATGCCTTCTTTGCCTCAGTCTTTAGCAGCAAAACCATTTGCTCTCTGGATACCCAGTACCCTGAGCTGGTGGAAGGGGATAGGGAGCAGGATGTGGCCCTCACAATCCACAAGGAAATGGTTGGCAACCTGCTACGGCACTTGGATGTATGCAAGTCGATGGGGTCAGATGGGATCCACCCGAGGGTACTGAGAGAACTGGTGGACGAGCTGGCCAAGCTGCTTTCCATCATTTATTGGCAGTACTGGCTATCGGGGGAGGCCCCAGTCGACTGGCGTCTAGCAAATGTGACGCCCATCTACAAGAAGGGCTGGAGGGTAGACCCAGGGAACTATAGGTCTGTCAGTTTGACCTCAGTGCCAGGGAAGCTCATGGAGCAGATCATCTTGAGTGTCATCACGCAGCACAGGATGAGGGGGAATGGTCTAAAGTTGCACCAGGGGTGTTTTAGGTTGGATATTAGGAAGAACTTCATTACCAAGAGGGTTGTTAGGCATTGGAATGGGCTGCCCAGGGAAGTGGTTGAGTCACCATCCCTGGAAGTCTTTAAAAGACGTTTAGATGATGAACATAGTGATATGGTTTAGTGGAGGACTTGTTAGTGTTAGGTCGGAGGTTGGACTCAATGATCTTGAGGTCTCTTCCAACCTAGACAATCCTGTGGTTCTGTGATATGACGATAACCCTTCTTTCTTTTTTGACAGATGATGTAGCAATTTGGGGGGTAGGCTGGCTTGCCTTAGGCACAGTCTTCAACTGGGATGGATGGGCTTTCATCTACTTCATCTTTCTGACTGTCATGTTCTAGACCCTCATACCTGTTATATAAGGGTAGATGGGAAGGTGAGGTGGGCAGGGACAGGGCTTGCCTACCACCCCAAACAGGAACCTGCCTCCATTCCCCACCTTGGCCTAGGTCTCCTCCTGCTGCCTGGAGAGATGAAGGGACATTTGTCTTCTGTGTGGCAGGAGACACTTGTGCTGTGGCAGGCTCGTGAGTCTGTCTCAGAGAGGGTAGAGTATGCCTCCACCAGTCAATTTCCCTCTCTGACTCCCTGATACTCCTGAGCCTGCTCACCTCCTCCCGAAGCTCCACAACCTGTCTGAGCAGCTCTTCAACCTGGGCACACCTCCCACAGGCATACCCCTCGCTGTTGCCATCAGACACTGACATGAGACTCAGGCACACCCTGCAGCCCAACACCTGGACAATGGCATGTTTCCTGGAGCCCTCCGTCTGAGTAGTCACATCGGTGATGGCGGCTAGAGAGGCCGCAAGAGATGCGGAGGCCATGGTTTTCTGTCTGGTTGATACCATGGCTAGGCTCTTCGCTAGCAGGTTACAAGTACAGATGGGAAAGACCACTGTGCAAGAGCTGCAAGGGGCCCTGTCTGCACAAACTGCTGTGCCCTGCCCTGGCCGCCCGTCCTGGCCGCCGTGCTCCCCAGCTGCTTTCGAACAGCCAGGGAGTTGGCGCTGCTGGCTGCACCCACATCTTGTCAGCCTCCCTCGTGAGGGCTGCTGGGCCCTGGTTCCTCCCTCAGCTGCCTCGGGTAGCCTCGGTGCTGGAAAAAATTCCCTGCCTGTCCCAATCCCCCTCCCCGCTGCAGAACGCGTCTGCCCCAGAGCCGATTGCCGTGGCAGGTCTGTAAGAACGGGAGCAGCAGCAGAGCTACAATACAATAAAGGGCAAAAACCATTGGAAGTGTAATTCTATTAGCTCAGCTGTTCTTTTACACAGAAAGGGGAAAAGTTTGGAACTGACCTTATTGTCTTTGATAGAAGGAGGAAAAAAAATATCTAAAAACCATTGGCTGCAATTGGAGGGTTGGCTATACCACTTGCAATGCATTTTTATTTTCTTGTGTTAGCTCTTTCTTAGCTTTTTATATGTAAATGTAGGTGAATATTTTGGGTAGATTTTGTAGGTTGGGTCAAGAAGGCTGAATAGCATAAGCAGTGAGGATAAAATAGTATAAAAAGGATGATATCTTGATATTTGCATTGTCATTTTATATAAAACTTGGCATTCTGAAGTATTTCATCTTTTTTTGTCATCAAAGTGCTGCAATTTTTGGAAAAAAAGCTCATGGAGGAGTATGTGGACATTTAAATTTAGCATTAGAGGTCATTTAACAGTATTTCTGAGACTTCAGCTATTTACTTTTCTGCTCTTAAACCCTCCAAGTTTACACTTCTTGCTCTATACTTTGTTGATACTAGAATTTTGCCTGCATTTCAAAATAGGTTGGGAAAAATGATATTTTAACAGTTCCCTCTTAATTGTTGTTCCTTTAAAGACATCATGTCTGGTTCAAGGAGGCTTATCTGCAGACTGCTGGGCTCTGGTGGTGTTATCTAAAGGTGGTGTGATCATGTTTTCTCTTTTGTATGCTTTCTTGTGTAATCCGTGGTGGTCTCTGGTACTGGCCACTGCCAGTTTTATTGGTACCACTTTCTGCCAGAACCCTTCCAGATCATATATAAATCAACTCATCAAAACTAAAAGGAAAATCCCCCAAATTATCAAGATGATAAAGAAACTTCTCCCTCAAGCCTGTGTGCTCTCCCCCTGCTGTTTTGAAAGTGTTTCCCATTCTTCAAGCCTGCTTCCAAATCCCAGTAAGGTTTTCTGAGAGCTGGAGGAGAAGGGCTATGTGATACACACATCTGATACAGTGGGATTTCAGTATAGTTTGGATCAGGCCATAGTGCCCAGTCACTTTCTATTTTCAAACTTTTTGTTTGTTTTTGTATTTTGAACCAAATGCTTGCTTTGCTGGGAGAAGATTGAGCTTTGAAAAAATAAGATGGAGTAGTTCATAGAAAAATGCTCACTGAAGGATGGCATTGCTGACAGGTTCAGAATTTGTTTTCCAGGTTTTAATCTGATAGAGCTTGGAATGAAACTGTTCAAACTGCTAGAACCTCGAAGAAGAATCATAGTCCTTCAGCAGGGACGCACTAGTCTGATCATTTCTTTTTCAACAATAACCAATATGTTTGCCATTTTAGACTTAAGTCTTTGCACTTGGTATACACTAATGAATTTGTGGCCATGGATACATTTTTTTTTCTGTCTTACTACTAAACACTAAAAACTTGTCAAGCTCATTGTCTGTTTACACTAAAAATAGCTTTTATCATTGCAGGATACAACTTGCACTAGATGGACATGATATTAATATCTCTTTTCTATGCTAATGGTAGCAAGAATTTCCTTGAGCAAGGTGATTGGGACACCATTCTGTGCAATTTTCATAGTTTAAAGGAGAAAGGCACAATTTCTGTAGATCAGATGAAATGCTTAAAATGCCTATATAAGAAACTTTATTTTAAACTGGAATCCTGTTTTTTTTTTTTTTTTTTTTTTTTTTTTTAACTTCACATCCTGGGATGTGAAGGTCAGGGCAGCTTGGGATGCAGTGACCAAGAGATGGTGTAGTTCAAGATGGAACTTGGTGGAAGAAGTAAGGCTAAAAGCAGGATTGCAACCCTGGACTTTCGGAGAGACAACTTCGACCTCTTCTGGGACCTGCTTGTGAGTATCTCATGGGCTAGTTTGCTAGAAGGCAAGGGTGCATGTGAGAGCTGGGCTACATTCAAACAGCACTTCTTCCAAGCTCAGGATCAGTGCATCCCTAAGAGTAGGAAATTGGGGAAGGGGGGCAGGAAACCTGTGTGGATGAGCAAGGAGATCATCGATAAGATCAAAAGGAAGAGGAAGGTTTATGAAGCGTGGAAAAAGGGCCTGTCCTCTTGGGAGGAGTATGGAATTGTTGTCAGGGCCTGCAGGGATGCGACAAGGAAGGCTAAAGCCCACCTAGAGATGAGGCTTGCAAAAGAGATAAAAGATAATAAGAAGTTTTTGTTTGTTTGTTAGTTTTTTAAGTATGTAAACAGTAAAAGGAAGACTAGGGATAATGTGTGTCCCTTGCTGAACAAGGTGGGTGTCCTGGTAACAGGAGATGCCGAGAAGGTGGAGATACTGAATGCTTTCTTTGCTTCAGTCTTTGCTTCAAGGACTGTCCCCCGGGACTCCTTGACCCTGGAGGGAGAGAAAAGAGTCTGGGAAGTGAAGATCTCCCCCCTTGTTGACAAGGGATTGGTTTGGGAGCGTCTGAGTGGGCTCAATGCACACAAATCCATGGGTCCTGATGGGATGCATCCACATTGCAAAGGGAGCTGGCAAAGGTGATTGCTGAACCGCTCTCTATCATCTTTGAAAGGTCCTGGAGAACAGGAGAGGTGCCTGAAGACTGGAGGATAGCCAGTGTCACTCTGGTCTTCAAGAAGGGCAAGAAGGGGATCCGGGAAACTACAGGCCCATCAGTCTCACCTCTGTCCCGGGAACGGTGTCGGAGCAGCTTGTTCTGGATGCCATCTCCAAGCAATTGGAAGAGAAGAAGGTTATGAGGAGTAGTCAGCATGGATTCACCGAGGGGAAGTCGTGCTTGACCAACCTCTTTGCCTTCTATGATGGCATCACCAGCTGGGTAGATGGGGGCAGAGCAGTGGATGTCATCTACCTTGACTTTAGCAAGGCTTTCGATACCGTCTCCCATGACATCCTACTAGCAAAGCTGAGGAAGTGTGGGATAGATGAGTGGACAGCAAGGTGTGTTGAGAACTGGTTGACTGGCTGAGCTCAGAGGGTGGTGATCGGCGGAGCAGAGTCTGGCTGGAGGCCTGTGACTAGCGGTGTTCCCCAGGGGTCGGTGGGGGAATGCCCTGCCCTGGTCAGGCCTCACCTGGAGTACTGTGTCCAGTTCTGGGCTCCCCAGTACAAGAAAGACAGGGATCTCCTGGAAAGAGTCCAGCAGAGGGCCACGAAGATTATACGGGGAGCATCTTCTGTATGAAGGGCTGAGAGACCTGGGTCTGTTCAGCCTGGAGAAAAGAAGACTGACAGGGGATCTTATCAATTGGTATAAGTACCTGAGGTGTGGTGGACAGAGGGATTTGACCAACCTTTTTTCAGTGGTTTGCAGGGACAGGACAAGGGGTAATGGTCACAAGATAGAGCACAGGAAGTTCTGCACCAACATGCACATAAATTTCTTCACGGTGAGGGTGATGGAGCACTGGTACAGGCTGCCCAGGGAGGTTGTGGAGTCTCCTTCTCTGGAGATATTTAAGGCCCATCTGGACGCCTACCTGGGCAGCCTGCTCTAAGGAACCTGCTTTGGCAGGAGGGTTGTACCCGATGATCTTTTGAGGTCCCTTCCAACCCCTTCAATTCTGTGATTCTGTGATCCTAGTGATTTGCATTTTCAGAGTATAGTACAGGCATTAACAGAATCATAGCAAGCCTCTTTGAAGAGCAATGTTAGATAGATCCTTACATGCTATTTACAGCATGCAATTGGCTCACTTACATTCTGTAAATATTATAGAGCATATGTTCACTGTCTTGATTTATAAAGTAATACTGGGAATTACACAATTCAGCGTGTACTAAACCTCTATCTTCTGTGAAATCAAGGCAACAGTAATTTCTAGGCCAATTCTGAGGCAGAATAAGGAGAAACCTATGATGGGTGACTTTTCTGAAATAAGATTCTGGCGGGGGTTAATGACAACCTTTAGGTTGATGCCTCAGGATATATCTAAAATGTGTACAGCCATTTGGCAGCTGTACGCCTTATTGAGGGCTATTTCTTCCAATAATAAAAGACAGTTAAAAAGGGGAGTATTGATACCTCTCTTAGTAAGCAAGGGAAATTAACAAATTATAATGTTAAATTCAAGATCTGCAAAAAGGGGCAGTGGTCCATAACTCCTCTGAGCTTCTCAAAATATAAATTTTGTTGCCAATGGAGCTCTATATAAGAATTAACTAGGGAACTTTTCAAGCAGTCAAAACTCTTGCATGCCATTATAAATTTATCATTGCTGGGAGGATCTAGTTCTGCTGCCAGACATCAGGCTTATATGGCAGCCTGCATGAAAGAATAGGGGATAAATACACTTTTTCCTATGAAGAACCTCAGAAAACTTGTTAGTAGAAAGCCAAACATTGTGTTTATTTTTGTAAGGCATATCTGAGTAAATAACACACTTAGTATTCAGCCATTCAAACCATTGCAGCAGATCCATTGCATTCCCACACAGAATATGTCCACTGTCCTTTTGAATGCTGTAGTGCATGTGCCTGACCCTCAGTCTTCCCCACCAAAGACAGGAAGAAAGTGAACTGAAAGTAGACCATTACTATGAATGTGTATACACAAAATCCTGTTGGATTGTAGGATCAATTTACCATTCCATCATTTTTTATTTGGATTGTATTAACCATGAACAAATGACTCTCACTTGCAACTTTTTGAGCTTATCTCACTCATTATAACAATTCATTTGTGATACTGTAATTCTATATTTAATACTATCAAGAGGAATTGTGAAATCAGTGCTTTGTAATTCCTGGTTATTGCGCAGAGCTGAACACTCTGTGCTTCTACTCATCTCAGTAACTCAATAGTTCAACCCCCCTAAATATCAGAATAAGTGCTGTAGAGAAGGGGGTTATGTATGCTTTTCCTGTTGTGAATGGCACTCAATGGCCAGCCAAAATAAAATCTGTATGCCTCAGAAGTTTTTTTTTTGTTTGTTTGTTTGCTTGTTTTCCCCACACTGTGTATTATGTTAGTGAAGCTACTTTTTACTAAGGAACATTCTTTCTCCTGCTCGTTGCACTATTAGGTACCTTGTGTAGCTCAAACACCATTATAGGTAGGACAATTAAATTGTCTGAGACTGAATAGTGCTACTGTCACAAGTGCTTGCACGAGCTTGCATGTAGACTCCCAGAGAGCACTGGTGCATTAAGCAACAAGACATGAAGGGCAGGTGCTGTGTTACGTGTTTCCTGCTTGCTGCAAAGTGTTTGCATGGCTGTGAGTTACATAAATGAATTAATCTTTCAAGTTAATGTGGTAACCAAGTGGTCTGAAGTTATGCAAAGGTTTCTGTGCTCTGCACAGCAGTGCTCTGTAAGGCACTGCTTCCTCCACCAACTGTGCTTGCTCATGTGCCCAGCACCCTGATGATGTTCTCCAGGAAATTCTGAGACATATTTGAGTTCCCTGTATGTACCTGGTTTTGTGCTGCCCCTGTGACACCTCCATGGAATGACACTATCATTTCTAAAGTGCTTGTTCTACATGCTTCTTTGTACCTTGTCCATCTACAAGGGAGTGGTACCTGCCACCTTGTTTCCAGCACCAGCAAGGAAAGGGCTGTACCTGGGTATTTGCACTGGCTATTTCACTGAGAACAAAAGTACATGCATGCTTCTGAGAAAGCAGTTTTACTTTTTTCTTTGTCTCTTTGAGTGGGCTCTGAATTATCCTGTTGTCTTAGCTTGAGCATTAGAAAGCCTCAAACAGATAAGAACTAAATACTGTCAAAGCTCACAGTCTGTCTTTCCTAATTCTGGGATCATTTTGTAGCCAAATATCCTCATGTCCACACTGCAGGATTTTACTGGCAAGCCAGAATTGCCAGAAAATCATTCTTTACTTTCAGTGCATGTCTTTCATGTACATGTATTGTACTACTCATGTATATGTATCGTACTAATGCTGTGATCTTACTAGTTTGTCTGCTGTTACCATCCACACTATATATCACTTGTAACAGATATTAGACAAAATTTCTCAGGAGCAAGACTTTGTTAGGTAGCAAATCTGCCTGATTTGATGTTATAATTTCTAACTGTACATTGAGCTGTATGGAAGTTCTAATCCCTGTAATATCTCCCTTTCTTGTTTGAAATATTCTTCACTTACTATAGTGAGTCCTCTGTGTGAATGTGGATGAACCAAATCCCTTAGAGGAACATCCTGAGCTTCTTCACCAGTAGTTCCTTGGTGCTCATGTTCACATGAATACTATTACCAAGACATGGAATATAACCATGCTTGGAGGAAATCAAATATCACCATCCGTATGTCTGTACTGCACAAGGTTACCTAAATAAATGGCATTTGTATTTTTCTGCCATTTTGTACAGTCTAGTTTCCTTTCCTCATTTTGCTTTTATCCCACATCAAATTTGTTTGTGTTTCTGAAGCCTCATAATAAAATCAACCCAAGTTGTGCGGTAAAATGCAGAGCTTTTCTAGAGTAACGCCACAGGACTGTTTCTGTCAATTGCTGGCAGCTAGAGAAAAGATGAAAGAAAAGTCAGAAACTTTTTCTTATCATTGACATTCTGTTGGTGTAAATCACCCACAACAGCTCTTATATATAGCACGTTGCTTCCAGGGCAGTTGTGCTGTCTGGGCTTGTTGCAGAACGGCCAGCACTGTTGCCTGTTCTGCAACAAGTTGCAGAACAGTGCAACTTAGTGGAGGAAGGGAGGTGAATTACCTTCCATACTGATCCCCTTCCACAGTCAGCACTGAAAATAGGATTCTTCAATTACTGCCCTTTCTGTAGTCACAAAAGAGCTCAAGTGTGAGCCTGTGAAAGAGAAAATAATCCCTGGGTTTTGTAGTGCAAACAGTGTTTCGTGGTGCATTTTGAGCTTGACTCTTAATCTTGGTTAGGACTGAAAGTGGTTTATGAGCTATGAGGAGTTAGGGTTTCTGTAGGAATGTTCCTACAATGTTCCTTTTTCTTTCCTGTACGGCAAACAAAATAATCTGTAGCTGTCTGCCTAACCAGTCTAACAGTAAGAGCTGACAGAAGAGTATATGCCTTATCTGGTGTAGCCCAGACCTGCTATAGATAATTTCCTGTTCTTCAGTAGCTGCTTCAAATGACCCGTATACTGAAGAATTGTTCCAAACCAGGACTAGATTATGCATTTTCATGGACTGATTTCCTCAGTGAAAATTCAGTTTGGATAGTAGGATAACCTTTCTTCTAGTGAAAATATTGAAATATTGGACTGTATTACTGTGGAAAAAATTGCAGATCTTTCACTGGAGAAAAGCCCAGACAAATGGCTATTGGGAATGGTTGGGTGGAGTTCATTTTTGTTTGGGAATGTTGTAGTCATAATTTGGAGGTCTCTTCAGTCTTGTCATTCTGTATTCTGTACTTCATTTCATAGTCTATCAAAACCCATAAATCCTACTGAAGGCTGTTAAAATATAAATCTGACAGTTTAGCATGAGCTGCATGCCAAACAGAAGGTCTCCAGAGTGGTGAAAAAGTCTCTGGAAACCTAGCACTGAAAGATGGATTTATACCTGAACACAGTAACATAGTATGAAAGCCTCAAGTAAGATCCAAGTGATTGGTGTGAAATTGTAACTACAATCTGCTCCGAACATGCAGGAGCACATCAAAAAGCAGGTGGAAATGTTGAAGGAACTTGAAGCAGTGGGGCGAGCAGTAGAAAAAGGATTTCCATACCCTGATTTATTTTATTTCGTTTAATATCTGAGAATTGAAATCTTGAGTGCCTTTGTAAACTCAGTAACATTTATGGAATGGGTTAATTGAATTATTGAAATTCCTGTATTTAAAAACATTTATGTTTAGACTGGTCGTATTACGGGTAAAAGATTATCCTGGCACAAAATGACATTTGAGGGAAGGAGAGTGTGAAGGAAGTTACATTGTAGTATTATTATTTTAAACATGCTAGCATGAAATATTTTGATGAGTCCTAGTTTTTATTTATATAAGAATTCAGTTCTAATGAAAACCTTAATGAAGATGATATCATTGGAAAAAAAAAAAAAAAAGACCACAACCAGTTCTATAGAGAAGACACGGGCCACTAAATGCAAAAAAACTGATGGGGGTCAAATTAGAAAAGGAATCATTTATAAGGAATGGGAATAGTATGGATAGCCTGCTGCCTGTTCACTGCGTATGGATAACTCTGTAAAAGAAATAAACTTAATGAGGCTAGTCCGAATTTAAATGTGGAGGATGCAGATTATTGCAGGCTATAGAAAGGAAATCCTTTTTTTTTTTTTTTTTTTTTTTTTTAATGATAGATAAAATATATGGTGGGTGAAGCCAAACTAATGCAAACTGAAAGAAAAAGTTTTAAAGTACTTATGTGTAGGAATATGTTCAAAATTATTGTGAACCTTAAGGAAGAGATGTTGTACTGTTGAGGTTCACTTGATTATGATGTTTGCTGAATAAGTGACAGCAGTAAACACAACAACAACAAAAACCTAAGAAATAAGGGAGAAAACATATATTAGAAGATGGAAGATTGCTAAAATGGAGATATAAATGAATTATGTTATATGCTTGATCTTCTAACTCATCTGTGATGCCAACAGAAACATTTAAATGAAAAAGAAAACTCAATTAATTTGAATGGAAATGAATATATATTTTTGTCCAAGAAACAGTACTCCAGAGAAAGTCATTGCCAGTAACTCACACAGCACAGTTAGATTTTGATAAAGATCTGCTTTTATTGCAAAAGCTGCAGTTTTCTGGTGTACTAGTTGGATAAACACATAAGGAGATGGTGGGTTAGTCTTCTTCCACTTAAAGTCAAATCTGGCTAAAATCCCACTTAAGTGGATTTTTTTTTTTCTTTTAAAACATTAACTGTATAAGCAGTGTTCCTCCAAATCTTTTGTTGTTGTTGTTTGTTAGTGTTTTTTTTTTTTTTTTTTCTCTTTGTTTTTCCTCCTAATTCTCACTTATTGTGTAGGGTAGAAATGATTTCTCTGTAGTATTCTCTGCTGTCTGTGACTCAAGATATGATATCGGGCTGAAAGAATTCTTGATTTCTTTCAGTAGCGAATCAAATACTTCTGTTGAGGTATTTAGACTCGAAAGGAAAACATGTTTGACAGGGACCTCAGGCAACAGACCAGTTTAAGACTGAATGAAATGCAATTTGGTTTTGCTGTCTAGCACCTCGTTTGCACCATTAATGGAACTGCCAGAATTTTAAGTCTAATAAAAAATGTTTTGCATATTTACAGATGTTCATCCTCTTGATTTTTTTTCCCCAGGTTCTCTTTGTTCTAAATACATATTCTTTCACTGTTTACTATCCCTTTTCCCCTCTGAGTTGGAACATTTGTTTAAAAAAGTCTTCTGTTGCTGGGAGCTGAACCAGACACCATGTCTACTGTATTGGCTCAGACTGAGATTTGAGCAGTATCTTGCTGCATGCTCCCTAAGGATGGGTAAAAGCAAATGCCGTGAGTATAAAAATACAAGGTTTCTGTAAGGTGAGTCCTTCTTCTGCCTGGCAATATATATGTTCTATTGACTGAGATTTTCAGGGAAATCATGATTTTCCTGAAGCTCTACCTAATGTTATCTGATTTTATGTAGTATACTTTATGTATTGTTGTACTGTTATATGAATTTGAGAAATGAGCTCTAATGGTTATCACAAGCCCAAAGGGTAGATCTTTTGGGCTACAGGCTTTCTCTTCTTTCAAGAAATGGTAGTTATAGATCTAAAAAATCTGTTTAATCACCCTTAGAACAATTTCTATTTTGGCCCTCCATGGCTTGTTGTGCAAATCTGTTCATCCTAGTTGCTTTTAAATATTCTTAGGGTCAGACTATCATAAATACTCAGTAATGTTTGTCTTATGCCAAATAACACAAATCGATTGTGTTTTAACATCAGCATGAACCCTAGTCAACATAGTATGTGCAAGCTGCATATTCTGATTTAACAGCTTGGGTGCGCTGAAGGAGCTGCAACCCCTCCATGGGAAGCAAGTGGCAGACCCTCCATCTAGTCCTGCTTACTTGTCCTGAGCAATCAATTTTTCTGTGCCACAGCACTGATGCTCCAGCTAAAGATGCTGCATTAGTTATGTCTACCCCGAGCTTACAGGCTTTGAGAGCTATTTTGGACATAAATTTTGCAAACTTGCAAGTCAGCTAGGGTTTTTATTTTTTCCAAGGTACCCAACTTGCAATTAAGTTAAGCTGCTAGATCCTGGTCATTATCAAAACTCTCCTTCAGTGTATGGATTTAGGATAAAGGGATGAATGAGTGTCAGGTAGTGGTTAAACTTTCAGACACTTGCTATGTTGGAGAGTTTCTACTGATCCCTGTCAAGTGGGACTTCATTCAAGTAGACTCTTGCTGAGGAGTACAAGAAAGATGGTTCTCCAGTATGTCTCCACTATATTCCCTCATAAGTTAAAAGTATGGACTGAGATGCATTATACACATTTAAAAACACTATTTAGTCTAATGTACCCTGATTTGGTATTATGAATAGCTAACAGTAGAGTGTTTGGGGCTATAGTAGAGCTGTATGACTTAAAAATATAAAATAAAAAAGTATATAAATGGCATATTACAAATTATATGTTAGAATATAATGTCCCAAGCAGCGGTGTCTTAATGTGCTTAGGGAATGGTTCAGGTCTCTGTTTTCTACCCTGGGACAAGGTGAAATACAGAATCCAGGAAATCTGAACATAGAATTTGTGGAGAGATGAAACAGAGACCTGAGTGTGCTGAAGTCTGTGTTTATGAGTACTTCCCTGGAAGTTTAATGTAGTTCTGTGAGCCTCCTGATGTTTCATCCTCAAATCTCACTCTGTGGATATTTTCAACATTTAGAGAGAACTGTGCCTAAATTTTTGTATTAGTGACCAGCTGAAGGCACAGGCTATCCAAGCAGCAATCTGTAACTGGAAGCTTCATTGTATATTTTTGCTAAGTGTTACTGAGGTAGTAGAAAGCATAGCTTTTATCCATCAAGAATTGATTAGACTGACTATTAAACTTGCAATTAAACCATTGATTAATATGTGATCCATCAATATCACACACACACACACAAACATTTACTTGACATGAGTTTTGATGGATGATTTATTTCCTGGTTTAAACTTTGTCTGATTTCTGTTTAATCTCTTCTGAGCAGAATGTAAGACGCCATTGCTCATTACTTAAACACATACATATTTGAATATTTTAGTAATTTAATCCTATCTGTCATAATGACTTTATTTTAAAAAATATCTCCTTAAATCAAGGCACAGCAGACTTCCTGATTGCTCAGAACATGAGTTCTTAGCAAAATAAATGATAATAGATCTTTAAACTGAGCTGAAAAGAGCTGCTTTTAATAGAAATCTCCTATCTCAAGTTTTCTTTAGAGCAGTCTTGGAAGATAAAATCTGGAAAATGAACCAGGCCAGAACAGCATCAGAAAATGACTGCCCAGGGACCTGTAGGCTGAATAACATTGATGTTTATTACAAAACACCTAACTAAAAAGGGAGCCCCGGCAAAGCCCTTGCACTTATGGTACCTCTCATTGTATGCCCCAGAGTACAGAGTGAGATTTCTCTTCATATGGGATAAGCATTTATGTCTTTTTAGGAAGGTGGTAACTTTAGTATACACTTTCCTTTCAGACACTATTGCTTTCAGAAAGGCCAGCCTTTGCAAAGTAGGTCATCTAGGGATGCTGCAGGGGGTTACTTCCAAGGCAAAATGGAGCAATGTCTCCTTTCGTCTTGGATAGCTTCTCTCCCTCTCTTACCTCTCACTCCCAATATAGATCAGATTCCTTAAAGCAGCTGCTTGACTTCCAAAAATGTTCAGCCCTCCCGTCTCCTATGGAGAGAGGGAAATGGTTACTATGGATTCTCTGCACAAGAACAGATGTATTCCAATATGCTGGGTACTAACCATGCTGTTCTCTGTGTGCCTCACATTTTTTTTTAAAGTTCAGAATATGGTTGGACAAGAATAGCCCAGGTAGGGCTGCCCTGGCTTTGAATTCCTCATTTTTCTCTTCTGCCTGCTAGTATAGAGGACACCAGTGAAAAACAACAGGAGAGGTGTGAGTTCTCATACTTTCAGGCATCAAAATCTCTTTCTCTCCTAGCATTTCACTGTGTGTTGGATTCATGAATGGGCTCAAGATGAGGTAATGCGTTTGGACAGTGCAAAAGCTACATTTGGAGCTGATTCTATGTTCAGTATATAAAGAAATCACTGGTAGATATTTGTAAATTAAGAAAGAAAGGGAGGCTAGAGCAATATGCATCAAGGGGAGGGGGCTTTCAGTGATTATGCCATTTACGTGCTATTTTTGTATTGCAGCCTATTATAGGGAACTGAATGCAGATTGTAAATTGTAGTTAACAAAAACTAATTCTCAAACTTTGGGGAAATTTGAATGTGGATCTGTGTGTTGTAGTTTGAACCCTCTTCTATAGGCAATGTTAGCCAGTTAAAAATATTTTGACATTCTGCCCATGCAATCCTATTCATTTCAGCTCATTTCTAACGCTTGATTCTGTGCTCTGGTGTATTAAACCTGAAAAGAATGGTGGGGGAGTGGGAATAGTTTCTGGATCATTTCCTCCATCACTGATTTCTGTAGGGGCTCTAAATAGAAATGTAGCATACATTGCAGAAGCGCATGAAATGCCTGTCCTATAGTGCTGTCATTCATGAGAAACTCAGTGATGTTATGGTAGTCATGTTTCTAAAATTGTAGTTATTTTGGCATTTCTCTTATTTTTCTTCTTTGTAGAAAACTGTGTGTCTCTTAGAATTACCCTGTTCAACTTATGTGAGACCTTCTGTTAAGCGCATAAGTAAGCTCTCTCTTTCTTACTGAGTCTCAGACCTTGCAAACTTTTTAAAAGTACTTTTCTATAATGCATATTTTTTGTAATATACTTATTCTGTGCATTAATATCAGAAGGTCTTACAGAATAGAAAGACAGCCTAGAATTGAGTTTCATCTATATTTATAATCTACAAAAGTAAATCTTTTATACATCTGAGCTGTTTGATAAATGGGTTTCTTATTTTATTCTCTATTTCTTTTGATTGGAGTTTCACTGCTATGTTTTCTAAAGCATCACAGTTCATTTATTTGATATATCTATGTACACGTAAAAGTATTCATTTGCAAGGATGTCTATTTTGTAGGAGTCTTCAGAAGTCAGCTCAAGTACTCTAAACACAATGCTGGGTTAATTTATAAGTGTCCTCAGTGGGGATGCAAAGTGATTGGAATAATAGTTTGAATAGCTTAAGACTGGGGGTTAGGCATAGAGTAGGTTATGGGACTGATATCTGTACGGGATGAATTAGTGTAATTATTTCAAAATAGTGTAAAAATACCATGGGTAGACAAAAACACTGGGTATAGGACAGGTGTGCTCCAAGCAGTGTCACCTGCTTAAGAAGCACAATGAAGACAATTCCTCAATCAGCATATTCACAGGTTTGGCTTGGGGTCACTCATGTTGGTAAAGATTGTGGCAGCAGTTGACTTGCAGGGCAATCACAGTGGAGATTGGCTTCTTGTTCCCATTGTGGCTGCAAAGGTAGATGGAAATATTTTTTGTACCAGGAATTTTTTGGGGGGGAGGATTTTCTGTTGTCTGCTACAGGCTGCTACTAACAGGCCTATCTTGAGTTACTATAAGAGATAATGTCTAGATGCAGTATTTTACTACATGGTCTCCAAGCCCAAGGCTCACAGGTCCAGCAGTACCAGCCCTCCAGGCTGTGTGGGTGCTGTGGCCAGTGCAGCATCTGTCTCGCGCAGTCTTCCTGTCTGTTTCTGGTCCCATGCTGCCTGTAACATGTTCTCATCCTGTGCATGAGAGGTACATGTTGGTCTTCACTATTTGCCTACTACCTAATCTACATGCCCACAGCAAGGCTGCGGCAAAGCAAGAGTGAATTCAAATCTCCCAAGTTTTAAGCTAATCTTAATTAGATACTATTTAATTGACTAGGAGACACTTTTAATTTTTTATACAGTGGCACTTTCATGTGTGATTTTTTCTCTTCCTTCTTGCTGTGGCTTGAGCAGCATGGGATGTGCTCAAAGCAACATCCAAGGATACAGAAACATAAAAGATAATGTCTGAAAAATATTAAAGAAAATGAGAAAATATTTAAAAGATTTAGCTCCTGTGAAAAGAGCATCTCATCTTTCTTACCTGATTCTTGGCCTCCTAGGCTTACCCACAGATGAGAATAGGCATGATCAAAAATAGCCCTTTCTTTGATACTCTAGATTTATTCCTGTGCCTGCTATAATTGTTTCCATGTTAATACCCTTGCACTTCATTGGCCTCCTACTTTTTGTAGTTTGGACAGGATAACATAACAACTTCACTGAAATGTTAAGGAGGAGAATAAAATCAGTGTTAGAAATGAATCTTGGTTTTGTTATCCTTCTGGGATCATGGGTGTATATATAAGAAAAGGGAGATCAATGTTCCCTGCTGGCTACTGAGAAGATATCCTTCCAGAAGGCTCAGTTCAGCAAAACACATAAGCATGAATTTAATAGAATGAGATGAGTGCCAGTTGTCAGCTCCATGCTTTTCATCTCGCACAGCCCAAATTATCTTCCTTACTGCTCTGATCATGTCTCCCAAATGCATATTCCAAGTCCCCAAGTCTCCATGTCTTGCCACACCTGTTTCACAGACCTTACTCTCACTTTAAAAATGTGAGCAACCTAGGCTTCCCCTCTAGAGGGTTTTGGCTTGCACACAGTCAGGATCTTATTCCCACATGACACTAGTAAATTCCCTTGGTCTGTAGCACCTTTCTTTAGCCTTCTCCCTTTTGTCACCACCAAGCTCCTTGCTTCTTCCCTTTTCTGGGACAGCTTCTGTCCCCTGCTGCTCCACCAAGGACCTCTTTGGTAGTCCATTGCTGACTTTGCTAGCACTTTGTCAAATAATTCTGTCCTTGTTTCTGTTGCCCATCTCATTGTTCTTTCTCATAATGATTTTGAATGTATGGTATGGTTTACAACCTCCAAAACAGATTAATTTACAAAGAATTTAATCCGTAAATGACAGGGTCTGATATTCCTCGTCAGGGCTGGTGAACTACTTGTTCTGTCTGAATCAGCAGGGGCCTGGCAGTTCTGTACACAAACCCAGCTGCAAAGATCAAGTATGGATCTGAACTTCTCCTGATACAGGACAGTTCATGCCCAGGTGTTGCGTCGAAGACAAATGTATATGCTTCAGAAAAGGAGACCCCACTAGAGAGGGAACTGGTACAGATATAAACAGTTTCCATCATTTGCTTGTTAATTCTCATGGATGCTTTGTATCAGAATTGAATGGAAAGACTGATTACTTCAGTCCACTAATGAAAGAGGATATCTGCAGAGTGAAGGAGTAATTTTATATTGAAGCTTCAGTACATTAAACGTTTCAAAATTGCAAAATATTTTACCCTTGCAGGTTTTTTAGGTCACTACCTTTATTAGTCCTTGCAATTTTAATACATTAAAAATAGTGACAGTTTTGGAGAACGTCAGTTCTCAAAATACCAGGTACTGGTATTCACAAGTTTACTTATAGTAGATTAATTTTTTCTTTTATGCTAGACTGCACTTTGACTTACAAAACACCGCAATTTCATTTTGACATGTTTTCTTTTCAACAAAGTTAATTTCAAATCGTTGTTTACCTGACCAGCCTTGTCTTTGCTTGTTGTATTATTTGTTTTTCAGAAGGTGCTGCTGGTATTTACTGTGGCATGTTAGCTATTACATTCACCAGTTAGCAGTTTGAGTTGTATATTTAAATTCAGGTAGTAACTTACTTGATCAAAGTGCTACAAGTTAAAAATATATCTTTTTCTCTAGGGGTCAAGACCTGAAAACCATAAAATTAAATGCCTTGAAAGATTGTTAGAAACCTGATTTAAAATTAATTCTGGGATTCATGAAAAAAGCAATTGTACCTATTAACTTTCTCTCTCTTAAGAGATGTTAACTATACAAGGAAATCTCCGAAGGTTCTTTGAAAATGTTGCCCACAGTCATTTCCAGGCACTACTTCCATGAGGTCTCAGCAGAGACCTGTCCTACTTAAGAGAGAGGACCAAGCTCTTTGAGACAGGATGACTTCCAGTGTATGCCCACAGGAGTCTACATTTGGTGTTGCTGGAAATGTGCTATGGGAACAAGAGCCAAAAGCATTTGTGACATATAACCATTAGTAGCGCCTTTTATAACCCTTTTCATAAGTCATCTCTAAGTGCATTTCCAAATGTGTCACTGCCATGAGCACCCTATTTTGTTTCTGAGAATGAATTCAAAGCCAGTAACTAACAACTTGGACAGTGTTAGCTGAAGTTCAGCCTCATAAATTTGAGAACACCCCATTTACTAAGTGTTCAGTTTCACTTAAGTATTTTCCAAACAGCCTTAGAGAGTTTGGAAGAGCTGGAGAGGAAAAACAGTTGTCATTTCTCATTAAAATGTAAGAGTTTTTTTAAACATAATTACGAATTTGTCAGACTGATTCAGATGTAGGTTCATTCTAATATCATTCTCCCTGTTTTCTCCTTATTCAGTTGTTTTCTCCAAAAGAATAACTTGAAGTCACAAAAGTATATTTTATGTATGAAATGGACCTTGCTAGGTCTTGTTTGTAGCTTCCATACATCTTTATTGCAGCAATGTGTTCTAAATCAGCTAGGCTGAGACGAAACCATGGTTATGTAGAGTTCAGTGTGGCTGACAAAGCTAATCAAGGGGCAAAATAAAATATATTTGGCATTAAGCTGCTGAGGTCTCTGTTCTACTGTAGCCTATTATAGGTACTAGAGCTGGCTGTTTTAATAAAATCAGCTCATGATTGTCTACAATCCATTGCTGCCACTATTGCAGCATCCAGGAAATACTTGAAAGCTACCAGTCATGTTCTTCACTCCAGAGAAGAGGAGTGAACTAATAAACTCCAAAAGAGGTGCAAATTTAAGTAATGCAACTGAAGAATGAACTGAAGCCTAATTGGTTATATATTGTGGGCATAAAAAATATCACTGTGTTGCTTGTTATTATACTTGTCACTCTCACACTAAAAAGGCTGAGACATTTCAGTGGCTGGATATGACCAAGAGACCCTTTATTATCCTTGCAGATCCAATAGATGCACACAGCTTCACATTTGCTGCTCTTGCTTACTGATCTGGCCATTCTCAAGGAAGTTCTTCTCCAGGAGTCACAAAGTTGCAATGCAGAGATAAGTGTCAGTACCTTCAATTTTACAGATCAGAAAACTGAAACACATAAATGTAAAATGAATCACTCCAAATCTAGTTTTCTCATGGTGTTCTCATTTATAAAGCTCAGGACTGGTCCACACTAGTTCTTTAACTGATTTACCTGGTGTTTTTCTGTTCCTCTGGGGAACATATCTTTGATCACAGTCAGTATATATCCTGCAACAGAGCCTGATTAGCTTTGCATAGTGAGGAGATAAAAACAGTGAGTGTGTAAGTGCTGAAGTGCAACTCATCACAATTGGCAACAGTGCTGTTAGTTTAGTTCACGCTGGAAGATGGTCTGATCCTTACTAGATTTATCACTGGCAGAGATGTGATTGCTGATCCCACTGCAGATTTGTTTTTAAATTATTACTTTGCTTAAAGGCACAATGTGTCCCAGTACTTTCTGTCATAATTGTAAATTTTTTTTTTTTTTTTCTGAAAGACCCAGTGGAATTTTTTCATAGACATTTCTGAAGCCATTAGAATCAAGGAGCCCTTGTTGGCACAGAGTATCACTAATTGTTTCAAAACCTTCTAACCTTCTTCTTAGTCACTTTGCAGACTGTTTCCCTATATCTTGTACAATTGCAAATATTGTAGAACATTTAATTCTGTATGGTCTTCCAACTTAGATGTTATCAAAATGAATAGAAAAGCTGAAGTTCGGTTCGTATTACAGGTAAAAGTGAAGAACATATGGTTTTCAAAAAGGACATATGGATACAAATGTACATATTTATACAAACATGTTCTGATTGGCTCAGACTTTTCCTTTCTTTCTCTTGTGATCAAAATGCGATAAGGCACATAGGATAGTGTAGTCCCTACAGGACCAGATCTGAGCCTTGCAAAAGACATTAGAAAGACTTCTAGTGATTCCTCTGAACCTCAGACCAGATCTTTGTTGTTGGATAAACATTAGTGAACAATTCAGACTAGCTTCATGCAAAACCTGCATATATAGTGAGGATGCGGAATATTTTCAATGCAATGTCAATTCTATTTTCAATGTGTACTTCCTACATGACTAAATATATAAATTAATCTATGCAAATAAGCTTAACAAAATATAGATAAAAACAACCTGGAGAGTAAATTTATAGAGATGACAACATGAACAGAGGTATTTGCTATGGATATACAGGTTGATTATTAAGTTATCCTGATTCACTTCTTAGAGAAATCAGTAGAGAAATCAGAAATCATTGTGTTTTAATGGGAACAGCACTAGCCACCTTGTATACCAGATTGAGATCTTCAGCACGTGTAAGGAAATAAGTTAGTTAGTAAATAAGTGTCCATAGATTTACACCAACTATGTAAGTGAGGATCTATTCTTACAGCACCTGTCTTTAAAATCAAATATTCAGACAACTCAAGGGTTTAACCATTTGAATTTCCAAATTTTGCAAAGATGAGTAGTGTTCTGGTATCAGGCAGTAAACATCGTTAGTGTTTGTCTTGTGCTGCTTGTGTTTTTGGAATGAGATAATTTTTATACTTCATTAAAGAAAGTCAGCTCCCTGAGACATATTCTAACCATGCCAAAAGTATACTGAAATACCTAGTTAATGGCAATTTTGTATTGAAAGTAGACTTCTATGAATCATGGGGAGTGTTAAAAAGAAGGCATTTTCTTATCTGTATGTTTAGCTGCTTTCTAATTAGTTACTTGTATTTCAAATAACTTTGCAATTCCTTGCGTTGGTGGACTACTTTGCAAACCAGCATTATTTAGGTTTCCTAGTGTCTTAAATTGAAATGCAGCCAAAATATCTTTTTTTTTGAAGATTTGCACTCTATTATGGACAATAAGCTATTGCACAATTTTTATCCTGGTAATAAAGGATAAGAATGTGCATGTGCATATTCCATGCCCTCATTTTACTATTTGCTGCTTTCAAATGTAGCTATATTTCATCTGTCATAGATTGTAGATATACCAACTTCTCACTAACTGAAGAACAGAGGGGAAAAATAACAAGCCTTAAAACAAGACAAAATGTTGAGTATTTGCTGGTGAAGCAGAATGTGTTACAAACTCACATTCAAATTCTAGTGAGCTGAGGGCTTTCCAGATCTCTCACGTTCTCAGCATAGCCTGTAGGGCTCAGCGTTTCCTGTACTGCATAGTCCTGGGGACATGCTGTAGCTGCTGACAGTTACAATTGAAGTGCTGGCAAGTTTCAAGGAAAGTAACTATAAGAAATCTAAATTCTTAACCACAACTGCAATACTTTTGCATGAAGGTGCTCTAAAATACTCCTCTCATACTCAAGTTGTTCAGCTTAGTATTGAAAATAAAATATCCATCATTTTATTGTGGAAGAGCATGAATGGAAGGAAAAGAGCATATGAGAGATGCCATCTGTTCTTTCTCTCTCTTTCTTTCTCTTTCCCCCCACCCCTCTATTTTTTATTTATTTATTTATTTATTTATTTATTTTTATCAGAAAGAAATTTCTAATCACCTGTCAGGCCCTTTTCAGGGGGCAGTGCGGAACAGGAAGGTTTTTATGGTTTGGAGGCTGGTAGGTTGCTGAAGGTGCTAGGGATGAAGTCTCACTTCTGCACTAGATGCTCACTAGATTCTTCCTCATATATTCAGTCATCAGAGAGCAAAAGCTTTCAAGATTCAATGACAGATTTATGGTAAAGCAAATGCAAGGAGAGATGAGGAGTTTCCTGCAGGAGGATACTTCCCCTGAATTGTATCCCTCCAGTGCTGCTACTAAAGATAAACTTCCAGGGTCTCAGTAGTTCATCTAGTAGTTTTCATCCTCCAACAGAAAAACAGTGCCAGTCCTGACAGTTGTTTGTCTGACCTGTCTTCAAAGATCTCCACTGATGGAGAGCACTCTGCCTTCAGGCAGTCTTTATTCCATATCTCTTTTCACAAGCTACATTTCTTAATATGTATCTTGAATGTTTTTTGTAATTACTACTTGACCTATTCGCTGAGGACACAATAGGAAAATGCTGTTTCTTCCTTCTTTCATAAAGATCTCACAATGTAGCACACCTGATCTACTTTTGATCATAATTTTGCAATGCATTATGTGTACCAATAAGAACAGTAATGAGAGTTCAGGTCTTCAGGATATGAAAACGGCGTCTGGATCTACAATACAGCTAAGAAAATGTCAGCTGAGGATGCTAAAATGCCTGAAAGCTTGGAGAAGCTCAGACTGGAGTTTAGACAATGAATTTAGGTCTGGGTCCAGTTGTTAAAATCCATTCTGGTGTGGAGAAAGAAGCTTTTACAAGCTGAACTGATGGCTGCCAGCAAAGCACTTCTGAGCACTGTCAGAAACCTGTTTCATGTGCTGGATATAAACTGCATAATGTAGCCAGAGACAAAATGCATGTCCACATTAATGTCCAGGGTCACTTGACACTAGAGCAGATCATTCTGGGTCTAGATACCTTCCAAAATGCCAAAAAATGTTTAGTAGCTGGTATGCAGATGTCATCTTTGGGGCACAAAGGTATGGCATCGAGGCCAACCACACTTCAAAGCATCAGAAAATGCTACAAAACACCCTCAAAAGTCAAGAAACACTCTTGAGAAGTGATCTTGGCCTTTTGTGACTGCAACTGTGATGCTGGACAGTCAGTCCTAGTCCCAGCTTTTGCCACTCATGTATGAATGCAAAATATGGAAGCATATTGTCTGTTGTCACAACTCATCTGTGAAGCAGATGTTTCTTTTGGGGGAATTATTCATGCTAAAGATCACACTTCAAAGTAAACAATAATTGTCATTTGTTCCCTTTAGAAAAATGAAAGCTGGAAATCAAATTAATGCGTACATTTCCTCAAGGGAATAGACAGAACAGGGAAATATGATCCTTTTGCAAAACTTGTAGCAAAGATCTGTGGTCAAACATATTAGTCCCATGCTATTTTCATGTGGATTTAGATACGGGGATACAAATAATAATAGGTGGAAATAGGTGGAATAGGGTGAAATATATTTGGGGAGAAGTCTCTCTGACTGAAAGGAAAAATTGCCCATGAATCTGTAGAAACTGCAAAATCCTGCATGACTAAACAAAAATAGGTATTTTTAAAGAAAATACGGTAAATATAAAGTATATATTAAAAATACGATAATGTGATGCTCAGTGACTTGACTCCACACCTTGAACTAACTCTGTAAAGCTCATTCTGAATATGACACGTCTCAGTTCACATAGGCCAAGAAGTCTGCAAAGAGAGAGATTGAAATGCATTAGGCTTGCTGATGGGTCACTCCTTTACAGCCTCCTAGACAAGATTTCATTTCAGTAAACCTGAATTAGTTCACAGAAACCAAAAGTAGTTGCATTTTGAATTACTACATGATTTTTTCCCACAGACCAGCTCTCAATATTTTGGGTCAAATACAGGATGAATGGCAGCCTCTAAGTGTTTGTGAATAACCTGGGAAGTCAGACCTGTGTCATCTGGTTCTTGGACTCATAGGTTGTTTCCCTCGTAATAAATGATGCAAAGGAACATTTCCATGCACCAGACTCAAGCTGTCTGTGTTGCTCCATTATCACAATGGTCCCTTTGGCTGGTTTGCCATAGAGCTGCAGATTCCTGTTTTGATATTTGATATTTTGGACTTGCTGAACCATAATTGTCAACAAAGCAATTTCATCAGGTAACTTTTGACCTTCTCTGACTGACCGACCACATTCAATGCTTCAGAATACAAGAAACACCCATCTTGTCTTTATATCAGCTCCATAAAGAATGGCAAATGGATAGGAATTCAACAGAGTTTCCACCCATTTTACCATTTACTTTCACTGAAATTTGAGAAAATAATTTGAAAAAAATAGGAAAAATAGTAATTTCTAGTACTTAACTCTTCTTGGAAATTCCTTGGATTGTTTACCAATGATGCTTTCTCCCTTCTACCAAAGACTAAAAGCCTATGAAGGCATTCTGGAGCTAGCCTCCATCAAGTCTGTTCATTATCAGTTCAGAAGCTTATGGCTAGATTTAGTGCAATTACTTTTATGAACTTTGAGAAGGGTAATTTAATGCTATAGCCTTCATTTAGTTACAATAAATACATTCACTGCAAGTATGTAACCCAAAGAAGATAATAGTTTGTTTGGACTAGCTTGAGTAAAAATGATGTATGTATGAGTTCTCAAGATTACTGTCTACTTGGAAGGTAGGAAGAAAATGTTGATGGGTTGATGGTACGTAGATTTGTGTGTGTGTGTTAAAGCTGTGTCTTGAATGTGACAATTCAAGATGTGTCTGGGTTAGTTTTATTTCTTAGCTCCTAGCAGAAACCCATCTCCCTGAGCTGATGCAGAATTTATGAGTATGGTGTATAAATTGTTACACCACATCATGCTGGATAATTAAACAGCTGCTTTGCACAGAGCTCCTTCATTCTTCAATGAGGCAGATGTTTCATCATTTTGCTGATTTCAAGTATTCCACAATAGCATGCCATATACATAAAGTAACTCATATTTTAAATATTTTGGTGCCTTTCTAACCAAGGATCAAAGCTCCGCACTCCATTGTATGAGGTTTTGCACAGGCAATTAGCAGAGAAGTGGACGCCTCTGACAGAAGAACCCAGGATCCTAAATGAGTGTCAATCAGTGTGTCTCCACTGGGTCCAGAGGATCAACAGCAGTTCGTGCTGGCTGACATTTCAGCTGCAGGTGTCAGACACCATGCCATGATTTACATACCAATAGCAGTGAGTGGGAGGATAAAGTAACAGGAGGAGCAGAAATGAGCAGGGATGCAGAAGTCAGAGCTTGCCATTTGCCTGCAGCTGACAATGGCAATTTGAGTTATTCATCTCCATCCTGACTCCTTAACAACAGCATTCACTTCTGATGATATCTTATGGCCTTTTGAGTATGTTAGCAGAGAAACTAGAATCTTTTCTCTATTTACTTTCTGTGTTATCAGATATTCTGTGCAATTCCCAAAAGGTAGATGAATTGAATAAAACAAAGTATCAGGTTAAATGATGTATATTTCTTATATATACATCATGTATTTATGCTCTTTATTATCATTGTACTCTATTTCAGAGAGGCACATGGGTGCATAGAGCCATAGCAAGCAGGTGCAGCCCCAAGGAGCTGCTGAGAAGCAGATCTCCTTTTTCTGTAGATAAACCAGAGATGTAGTACATGGTCCATATTCTGGATTTTTATATACTGATCCAGTTCCTCAGTTGTTTCAAGTTCATGTGCCTCTTTGAAATTGAATGAAGTAGATGTGCCAAATTCAGAGCCTGGCTGAGAGTCTGGCTTATTGTCTGGAGATGTTTAGTTTTCTAAGGCTGGCACTTTACCCTTAACTGATGCAGAAAAAATGACTGCCTTAGAAGGTCTCTCTCCCTTTCACATAAAGGCAAAATTTTTAAATTATTGTGTAACATGCCCTTCTCTCCATTACATGGTTCTCATTCTGTTCACCATTATTTTTAATAGACCAATTTTCTCTCTTGCTTTTCATCCACTGAGTCTCTATTATTATTTTCATCAAAGTGTTTGTGGGCTGCCAGTACTTGATATTTCATTTCACTGATTTAATTATGTCTGCAGCCTGTTCTGGGGCTGTTTATTTTTATAGATCTTCAAATCCTTCTCTTTACCAAATTGTTTACATCCAAATCAGTTTGTTGTTTATATGACACTTGGCAATTGTGTCCTTTTGTACTTTGTATTTGTTCCTGGGGACTGTTTTAGTTTGATGAAATTTTACAACTCCATGGGCAGGCAATGAAGATGAAAGGGTCTTCTCATTTAAGGGTAGAAAGAAGTTCTGGTCATGGAACTAATGCTGTCTGCTTTTTCACCCCTGCTTCCTGAAGGCATGAGTGTGTGTGGGGCCACACCTCTTATCAGCTCTTGGTAATTGCTGGCTTAGGTTAAGCTGGGTCAGCATTAGGTTAAAGGAGGAGTCATTGGACACACACTTGCCCTTGAATGTACAATTTATATAGGATATAAATATTGGGTAATGAAGGGCATTTATAAATAGGGTATTTACTGAGCTTAGTTTAGCTTTCAAAGGGTGGAGAATGTAGACAGGAGAAGACACAGAGGTGTGAGCACAAGTAACTTCAGTGCCAGCAGGGGTTGTGCTGGTTTCAGTATTCTGATTTAGCCTTCTCAGCATCATGGCCAGCTTTTCAAACTTGGGCAAAGGATTAAAAAAAAAAAAAAAAAAAAAAAAGTGTCTACAAGACCCCCCCTGAATTAAGGGGACTTGTGGACTTGTTGTCATCGTTGTCTCTACTGTTCATTAAGCTGTTTCTTGTGTGAGCTGTTGAGGTTTTCTGTATGACATTGCACTCTAGGAACAAAAGTTTGAGTCCTCACTTGAAGCTTTCCATTTCTTAGTGTTATGCTTATCCCTGGGGATGTGATTTCCTCCCATCCCTTAGTGTGTCCATCTTTTATTAAAACATTTGAAGAAATTTCTGTCTTGTCATCTCCCCTTGCCTGCTGGATGGGAGAACCTTAGCTGCAGCCACACACACGCGCGTGCGCACACACACACACACACAAATGTATAAATGTATTCCAAGCACGTGGCCCTCCATTTTGCTCGTGTCTCGGGAGGCTGTTGTCGGATGTTCCCACATTGTCCAGGCTGTCAATGTCATCTGTCAGCCACCTTCCTGTCTCATAACACCATCTGCCCAGCTCTGCTCCACATCGTCTCTTCTCCTCATGTCCCTTTGGTATTTTCTCGGGTTTTAAAGTGCTCCACGTCTTCCAGACAGGGTATGATGAAATACAGCCTGCTGAGAGCCCATGATAGTTCAGCTTGCAGTAGAGATGTAGCTAAAGTTCATAATAGCCTTGCCTTTTCCTCATAAATTAATAAATAAGTACTTGGTTTGTTGTTGTAGAGGGAAGAGGATGACAAGAACAATATGAAAGCAAAAGTGAAATTCTCCTTGCCTTGCATGGTCTTGGGCACGTGGCATGCAGTGGTGCATCTACAAGCACATGGTTTCTGGGGCAAGGATGCCACCTCCATGCTGGCCTCCTGGCATATCCGGCAGCACCTCATTGCTTGAGCACTCTAGCTGCTCCTGTGCAGATCTGCACTTGGAGTTTATTTAAAAGCAAGGCCTTTTCCCATCAGGTGCCCTTTGTGACAAACTGCCTGTGTCGTGGCAGCAGTGCAGTGTTCATGTTTTCTGTGCTGACAATGGTGGTCACTTGCAAGCCTACTAGAGTCAGAGGATTTGCATCTCACCAGAGCTGAGACCACTGTTTGGAAGTCTTGTCAGGATCCTGATGGTTCATATGCACCCTTTCTTCAAAAACTTAACAGGCAAAACGTAACATAGACGTTTTTTCAACATTTTTTTTTCCAGTCAATTCCCTGTAACCATTGCCCTTTATGCTGTATCATTATGCAATCCAAAATATTTGATTTCATAAACCCTCACGTGGCTGGGCCCTCACTTTTCATTCCTTCAGCAGTTCTGGGCCAGCCGTATACTATCAAGAAAGCTCTTGTAGCTATTGATCTGTCAGAGAACTTCAGGCTGGCTTTTGAATTTTGCTGACTAGCCTGTTATTGCAATTACTTCAGCAGTGGTGATGCACACGCACGCAGGCACATGTTGTAGTTATCCGAGTTTCTTGCCTCTACTATAATTAAGAGTCCATAAATACATGTAAGTTCTTCTAATGCACTTGACTAAAGAAACTAATTGCTATTTAGGTGGATAATTTATTGTGTGCTAATTAAATGCCCAATAGGTGAGAACATTTTAATGAAACATAACTTAATAAGCTGGTTTTTAATAATCATTAGTTGTTTGAAATATATCTGATGCAGGAGTTGTGTAATAAGCTCTAATTGATGTTTTTAAAGTATATTTATTGTGGATAAATACTATTTTGTTGCATACATGTATATCTCTTTCCCTGTCTTTCAAATGCACAGCTTCCTAGCTGGAGGCCCCATTCTGCTTCATCAGGTCTATGCTTCTCTGCACTTGAAACTCCTCTCACTTGTGCTGGTGAACTCATCTCAGTTATGCCAGCATGAAGCAGGAGGTGAGCCAACAGACACAGGTTGCTGCTGGCTTCTGTAGAACTCGTTCTAGGTTTTAACTTCAGCTGGCTATCAGAAAGGACAGCAGAGATCTGTTTTCTTTCCCAGTCAGACTTACAGTATGAGACGGAGTAACCCTCTAAGGCTGAGATGTGTGCAAGGTGCCAGCTATTCATCTTAGAGTAGAATGATTATGCAGAAAGAATGGTAAACCTGATCATCAGTTGGTAATAAATTTCACTTTAAAAGAAGGAATCTTAAGAATGGGGTCTGGAAAGTGAATGTGCTTCATGCAGTGGAGCAGTGTGGCAACTTTGAATCAAATATCCTGAAAGAAGTTTGAATTGGGAACAAGAAGTATCATATTTAAGGACTGGGAGAGTAGACAGCAGATTTTCTTTCCTGGCAAAAATTATATGAGAAGCTGTACTGACCTTTCCTTAACACTTGCTTGCTGTTTATCTTCGTGCGTCTTCATTTCAGTGTGATTCTCTTGTTTCTTTTGCCATCATTAGGCAGTGACTATTCTTATTTTTATGAACTTAAAGAATGGTCTTCTAGGACTGAAATGCTTAGGAGATAGAGCACTGGACAGAGGGGGGGGTCTGTCTAGCTCCGGTGGTGTGGGAGGTAAACATTAAAAAGTCTCTACACTTCACTGAGTCTCTTTTTTCCCCATCTATAAAATGGAGTTAACTATGCACATTTCCTTTTCATCGTTTCCTGATGAAAAATCCTATATATGTGTTCATCATTTGTATCACACGAGCACTGATTTAGGATTTTCTGAAACATTCCTACGTGTTGAGAATCACACTGATACTACAAAAGAGAATGTCAAATTAACCAGGTTCAGCACTGGAATTTAATAATGACATATTTTTCTAGGGTGATGCTTCAGACAAATCTTATATATGAAAATGAATTGCATTTATAGCTAGAAAGAACCACAAGATCTTACAATCTTACCTGTTTTCATCCCAGCACTCCTGCGTTTAATGATTTATCTTACATTTTTTTTATGACAGGGTAGCCAGAAAACCATTATTTCTTTATGTTTTATCGGTCATTTGTACTAACGGTTAATCACCTCTTGACTTACGTCAAAATTCTTGTTTCCTAGTGTTTTCTCTGTTTCCTGGTAACTAAACTCTTTGTTTGTTTGTTTGTTTGTTTGAGTGTCTCAAGCCCAACAGCCCATTAGTTTTATAACTCTTTGGTTCCTGCCACTGAAAGGAGATAACACATAACTATTTAAATAACAATGTTGCAGAGGTAAGTATCTTAGGATTTGATCTAACGAAGATGATGTTCATATGGTGAAGGAGCAAAAACTTTATCGTGTACTATCCTGATAAACTATCCAGCTTCACTTTTGAAAAGTAATTACTAATTGGAGAGAAGAGATCTGTGTTGAAATGTCAACACAGCAAGCTTGAATGCTGGCATCATAATCTGATTGTGGTCATACATCATAACTAAATTTTAATCTATTTGTGGTCTTCAAAGGCCATATTCAGAAAGCGCAGTTTCAATCTCTGTTTTATTAATCAATGGTGAATCTTCTGAAGGTTTCAGAATAACAATTTGGCAGATCTAATAAAGTCAGTGAGCAGGGATCCACCTGCTCAAGGAAGAAAAAATGGTGGGCAAAATTGACACTTGGACCACTGGATGCAGATGGAATTGTCAGAGAAAATAAAATAATAGGACAAGATTTGGAGAGACAATTAATATCTTTCACACAACCAGGTAATAGAGCTTGGAAAAAAAAAAAAGAAAAAAAAAGAAAAAAAAGATGAGTTTTCAAACATAAAAGTGCTTCTGCAGGTCTGGCAAAGAAAACAAGAAACTTCAAATTTTGTCCAACCTGTGAACAAATTAGTGTTTAACTATTAAGTTAAGACAATTAAGCAGGAAAAAAAAAAAAAAAAAAAAAAAAAGGTAAAAATGGTAAACTCTTCAGCCATAGTGGAACATCTGGGGATGCCAACAACAGGTCATAAGCTAATGAGCCCCTGCAGGACAGGTAGAGGTAATGGGAGCTCAGAAAGAGCTCTTGAGAAAAGTGGGAAAGCTGTACCACCAAACCACTCCACTGCTGGCTCCAGGGGTTTCAGTGCCTGGGAGAATTCTGAATTTCAATTCCCAGGTATTTGATTAGTCTTCTTTGGGAAGAATAGTAGATTGGGACTCAGAGAATTAATTGGCAGACCTGCAGCTAATTGTAATCAACAAAGCAACAAACCAATCCTGAAAAACCACAATGGAGATTGATTAATTCAGAAATGTCTCATCACAGACTATGAAGAACATTTTTATCTTCCTCTCAACCTCAGATTCCTGCTTTGAATGTTAAGGAAGAAACCTTAAACTATTCTGAATTACTACAGAAACTGTCTGCCTTCCCCCAAATGGGAAAGAATAAAAAGGTACTTTTAAAAACCTATAAATTATATAACACATGCCCATATATCATTTATAAGGACATTAGCAACTTGTGTTATTTCCTCATTTTGGAGATGAAGCATTAAAAGTGAAAATGCCATTACTGCAGTTTCCTTCTTACATAAAACAGATTTGTGTACACAGTGGCTGTGCTCAGATCTTTGAGGCTGGTTCACTGGAGGAGCAAATCTTGCTTGCTGACAAGTAGATTTCTTTGATTTTCAAGAAGCTGTTTGAAGGTTATTGCAACAAGTTCTTGGGCAATGCATGCAGCCGAACAGATAAACAAAGATAGCACATAAGGAGCCTGGTTGGTGCAAAAGTTTTATTGCAGCTACTAAACCTAGGAACCAAATAACATCCTAGTAAACAATATACTGTAGTTAAAGAGATTGACTATTCATGTGCATTGGTGGTGATTTTTTTTTAAATTCACTTCTATATATGTAGTGGTTTTACTTGGGTGGGCAGCTGAGCTCCACCTCAGCAGCTCTCTTACTCCCCCTCCTCAAAGGGAAAGGGGGAGAAAATATGATGCAAAGGGCTCAAGGGTTGTGATAAGGACGGGGAGATTGCTCAACAATTATCATGACAGGCAAAACAGACTCAGCATAGGGAGATAGTAAGATTCATTGCGTATTGCTAACTAACAAGCTAGAGAAGTGAGAAACAAAGGAAAGAAACCAAAAGCACCTTCCCCCCATCCACCCTCTTCCACCTCCTCCTCCCTGAGCAGTGAAGGGAAACAAGGGAATGGAGTTTGCGGTCAGTCTCTAGCACTATCCATGCTACCAAAACCTTGCCATGTAAACCCACTACACTTGGGGAATCCATGCTGTCTACTCCCAGTGATTTCCTTGTCCTTCCTGCACCTGGAAATGGTTTCCAGAATGAGTGCTTCCAGCACCTTCCCAGGGAAGGAGGTGAGTGTGACTGGCCTGGGCTTCCCCGGGTCCTCCTCCTTGCCTGGCTTGTGTATGTCAGTGACATTTGCTTCCCTGCACTCTTGGCTACAGTTGCCAGGAACAAGCAATGATTCCTGAGAGTGGCGTTGCAACAGCATCAGCCAGCTTCCTCCACGCTCATGGGGGAATCCAGTCAGGGTTACTGGACTTCTCTCTCGGTTTTCTCAAGGCTGGCCCAACCCCATGGATGGGGTTCCCTGGGCAAGGTTGAGTTAGCAGGCTGGGGGGATGCAGAGGTGGGCTCTGTGACAAGAGACCAGGGGCTGCCTCTTCTCATGGCAAACCCCCATCAGCTGTGCTGGCCTCCTCTACTGCAGACCCCTGAGCCCGAGGCCTCAGCTGTCGTGTGATGGGCTGGTGCACCAGCCCCAAGGCAGCCGGGCTCTCTCTGCTCCTCTCCCTGAGGGCGGTGTGCAGCAGAGATGTCCCCTGTGCAGTCTCCAGGACTGCATGGAGGTGCAGTGAGGGATGGGGTAGGAGGACTCAAACACCACTTGAAGTTCACTGTTCTTTATTGGTGGCCCGGAGACGAATGCAGGCTGGCTGTGCTACGCCGTCTCCACTTCCTCCACCTGCGGGACACCCATCTTGGTGGCTCCAGCATCTGCCTCCTGTTGGGGTGCTGAGCCATGGGCAAGGAGCTGGGCCCAGCCTGAGGCTTCATGACACACCAGGGCCTCCAGGAACGACGTGACCGGTGATTCCTCACACGCCTCTCAGGCCTGGCATCATAGTGAGGCCTTGCCAGCCTTTCTGGAGGTGGCTCCACCTGCCTTGGCTGGATCTCGTCTCCTGGAGAGTCCACGTCCATGGGCAGGACATCGTTCTCTGCAGGTGGCATCTGCACAGCCTGCACCCGCTGTTGCAGCCAGTCCCTGTTCACAGCTTGGCCGTTGCCCTTTGAGGGTGGCACATCGTCTGTCCTCCTCGATTTTTTCTCAGGGTCCCTGTGTGTGGGTTGGACACGGTCTTGCACAGGTGTCCCCGCGATGGTCCTCACCCATTTTTTTGACGGATTGCAGTTTGTGGGCTTGACGTTGTCTCGCGCTGGTGGCACCTTGCTGGTCCTCACCCATTTTTTGTTGGGGTACCTGTTCACGAGCTGGATATTTTGCTGCGATGGTGGCACCTTGCCAGTGTGCACCCATTTTTGTGGTTGGCCACTGTTCCTGGGCTGGCTGTGTTCTCCCACAGGTGGCACCACGGTGGTCTGCACCCTGTGATTTGGCTGGTTGCTGTGCCTTGGCTGTCTCAGGGACTGGGTCTTGTCTTCTGCAGGCATCCCCTTGACAGTTTGCACACATTTGGTTGGTGGGCCCACGTGCCTTCTTTGGAAGTTGTCTTCCAGAGCTGGTACCCTGCTGGTCTGCCCCCATTCTTTGGGTGGGTACCTGCTCGTGGGCTGCATGTTCTCTTGCACAGGAGTCACCTTGATGTTCTGCACCCACTTGTTGGGCCGGCCTCCGTGCCTTGGATAGTGTTTGTCCATCCTGGGGCACACCTGATGGTCTTGCGCCCCTTTATTCAGTGTGCTCCCCTCCATTGCTGGGTGTTCATCCATCCTTGGGCATTTAGCAGGGGGTTGCCACAGGAGGTCCTTTCTTTCTACACTGTGTCGCCTCTTCTTTGCACAAGGCACCACTCCTTTCATCCTTCAGGCTGACCGGGACAGCACCCAAATGCTAGTGATCCCTGCTTGAAGCTTCCTGGCACCTGGGCTGCTCCAAGTTTCCTTGGCGCTCCAGGAGCGAGTGGCAGCCAGCTGCAGGGCTGCCCTTTTTATGGGGCCGGGGACAGTGGGCACCAAGGGCAACAGTTTACTGATGTAAACAGCAGGCCGCTGTGGTGGCAGCCCAGGCACCATCACAGTGGCCTTCTGTGCTGGGTCTGGCTGGGATGGAGTTAACTTTCCCTACAGCAGCCCATACAGTGCTGTGCTCTGCACTTGTAGCTAGAGCAGCACTGGTATCATACCAGTGTTGTGTGTGCTGCTGAGCAATTCTGGCACCACATCAGGACTCCCTCCAAGCCCCCAAGCCCCCAAGGGCTGGGGGGTGGGCAAGTGATTGGGAGGGGACATCACCATAGCAGCTGACCTAAACCGACCAAAGGGATGTTCCATACCATGTGGAGTCACACTCAGAGATAAAAAATGGAAAAGGGGAAGGATTGGAGAGTCTCTCATGGTGAAAGCATCTGTCCTCCTGAACAACTCTTACGTGTATTGAGGCTCTGCTTCCCAGGACATGGCTGAATATCGCTCATTGATGGGAAGTAGAGAGTAACTGCTTTTTGTTTTCTTCTTCTTCTTTTTCCTCTCTGTGCTTCTGCGTGGCCTTTTTTATTTATTTATTTATTTTTTTTCCCCTTTTCCCTTTGGTTATATCATCCTTATCTCAAACCTTGAGCAATTTGTGTCATATTTTCTGAGTGGCTGTGGTGGAACTCAGCTGCCCACCTGAGTAAAACCACCATACCTTCTGACATCACCAGCCTCTCAGGGTGCAGCCGCTCAGAGGCTCAGTTATCAGTGCACCCTACTGTCTGCTCATCCAGTGCAGCCTTCAGCAGCTTCTCTTGGAGGAGCTAACAGGAGGCAGTGTTGCAATTCTTCCTTGACAGCAGGTAGACAACATCTACCCATCTCTCTGCTGATGGCTGGAAAGAGCAATGCTGAGGGTACGAACCAGCCTCACAACTGCTGCCATCAGAGTAGTTCCTAAGACTGTTTATCAATATGATGATAGGCATTTTACATACAAAGACACAGAAAACAGAGGGTCTGTTATACCATCATGAATGTTTCATGCATTGGTCAAACAACCCTTCCCCTTGGTGTGGTGGTTTTACTTAGGTGGGTGGCTGAGCTCCACCTCAGCAGCTCTCTTACTCCCCCTCCTCAAAGGGAAAGGGGGAGAAAATATGATGCAAAGAGCTCAAGGGTTGATAAGGACAGGGAGATTGCTCAACAATTATCATGAATGACAAAACAGACTCAGCATAGGGAGATAGTAAGATTCATTGCCTATCGCTAACTAACAAGCTGGAGAAGTGAGAAACAAAGGAAAGAAACCAAAAGCACCTTCCCCCTCATCCACCCTCTTCCACCTCCTCCCCCTGAGCAGCGCAGGGGAACGGGGAATGGGGGTTATGGTCAGTCTACAGCACTTCTTCTCTGCCACTCCTTCTCGGTCACTCTCGTCCCCTGTGCTGTGGGGTCCCTCCAACAGGATGCCATCCTTCCCGAACTGATCCAGTGTGGGCTGCCCACAGGCAGCAGCTCTTCAAGAACTGCTCCAGATATGGGTCTGTACCATGGGATTCATCCATCAGGAGCACACTGCTCCAACCTGGGTCCCTTATGGGCAGCAGCTCCCCCCAGACCCCCTGTTCCTGCGTGGGCTGCTTTCCACAGCCCCCACAAAAAGGACTGTGGTGGTTTTACTCAGGTGGGCAGCTGAGCTCCACCACAACCGCTCTCTCACTCCCCCTCTCCTCAAAGAGGAAGGGGGAGAAAATACAACACAGAGAACTCAAGGTTTGAGATGAGAAAGCTTTAATTAAAGGGAAAGGGAATGGGGAGGAAAAAAAGAAACAATCAGTCAGCGCGGAAGCGCAGAGAGAGGGAAAAAAAATTATTCTCTGCTTCCTATCAACGAGCGGTGTTCGGCCATGTCCTGGGAAGCAGGGCCTCAAACACGTAGTGGTTGTTCAGGAGGAACAGCCCCCTCCCCCACGAGAGCCCCCCCCTTTTATTGCTGAGTGTGACATCAGGTGTTATGGAATATCCCTTTTGTTGGTTTAGGTCAGCTGCCCCGGCAATGTCCCCTCCCCATCACTTGCCCACCCCCAGCCTGCTTGCTCTTGGGGGCTTGGAAGGAGTCCTGATGCTGTGCCAGCACTATGCAGCAATAGACACAACACTGGAGTGATATCAGTGCTGTTCCAGCTACGAGTGCAGAGTACAGCACTGTGTGGGCTGCTGCAGGGAAAAGGTGACTCCAGCTCAGACAGACCCAACACACTGATGCCTCGGAGTTAGCTGCCTCTTAAGCTACTGCATAAAGAAAAAAATTGACAGCTTTTCTGGGTATGGTAAGTACCAGTATACATTCATATATGTCCCACGCTAGGAGACTTTCAATTCTAATTTACTTTTCACCTTCATGTGCAAATCTATTTTAAGAATTTTCTATAGAGGTTGTGTGCCTCACTTGAGTCCCCATTTGTATCTCCATCCAAAGGAACGATCAGAATTCTTCAAAGTGGACTTTGATTCCTTTGGAAATCACAAATAAGTGCTATTTTGTCAGCTGGAGAATGTCCTCTTGGTAACTACACAGATAAGGGCTCATTATGTTGATTGAGCTTGAGGACTCCTTCCCAGTGGAGAGGATGGGTGACCTCCTGGGAGCTTGATGTCCTCTGCATGCTGGCCATACTGACGTCATGTCTGTGTTCTGCTCAGCCGAGTGTTGTCCTTCTCTTCAAAGAGAATGGTGTACCTCCATGAGGTCCCTTTTTATATGTGTCACTTCAAGCAGACAGTAAGGGCAATACTGTCATCACACCTGAGCTCTTTGCTGTTGTATGGATGCTGTGTGGCCCATGCTTTAGAGATCCCTGCATAAGTGTTACAAATACAGTGCAAGAGATGATGATAGACATGAGACTTATGGAAATAAAGCTAATATTGAGGCTTACTGTTTCCTTTTTGTTATGCTTTTGCATTTAAATTTTATAGCATAGAAGCTCCAGAGAGGACAGACCACTGTTCTTGTTCATGAACAAGACATGTTTGCCACAGCCTGCCATTTCCTGTTGCAAGTCTTTGTGCTTCAGGGAAGGACTCCAGCCACTGCAGCACATGTGGACATGGAGCACTGTCGGATGTGTTGGACTATACAGCGAGAAGATGGCCATCCATATATTTAGTGTGGAAGCTTTGGCTTATAGTAAGTCAGATCTCTTAATATTGTTCTAACACGTTTTTTGATCTTCGTATTTAATTTGGGTCAAATCTGAACTACTGAACAGAACTGTTACGTAGTGCACATACTGGATAAATGAAGTGCAGTTTTAGCATAGCTCTGACCTAGATACTTCCTACAATGTTGTCTAAAAGCAGAAATTGAAATCTCTTATCTAAACAAAAAATGAGTCTTTTTTCTCCTGCTTATTGTGGCACTTTGCATGAATTTGGTTTCAAAGACTGATAAAGCTTACAATTCTGAATCTTTCATGGGTACCATAAAGGCTTCTCTTTTCTAGTAACCCAAGCCAACAGTGTATTGGAGTAATGAACGTCTGCCATCTGAGATATACAGAGCAATCTTGAGATATCTGATGGCTGAAAGATGCGACTAGATTTGGTAAATATTAATATAACACTAAAATGGCTAGATATGTTTAAAGAATGATTTTATTCTTGTTACTGCTGTCAGAAACAAAAGATGAGGTATTGGCAGGATAGAAGAGGCAAACCAAATAATGAAATATCAAGATGTTTGAAGGACTCATAAAATACAGATGCGCTTCTCTAATCTTTCTGAAATGGATCCACATTTCCTACCACATGCATCTCTTCATATATAACTATCTATTTCTATATATATTTATATGTATATGTAAATATTGAGAGTCTTAGAGGAAGAGAAAAAAAGAAAAAAACAAAAACTTTAAAAAATTAAGTGGTAATTTAAATTTAAATTTACATTACTTAAAAAAAAAAAAATAATTTCACCCTGGATTATTAAAAAATCCAGTAAAAAGCTATAGTTTTTTTTTTTCAAGTTTGTAATCAAACATGTTTTTCAGTAATATTTTTTTTCATTATATTTGACTTTAGAAATCCTGCCAGGTTCTGATTATTGTGATTAAAATAGGAGCAGTGAATGTGCAATGAAGGTGATGAAAAATGGAAAAGAATGTTTTGCATTCAACACCCGTATCTGAGCCATCAAGAAAATTAATGTTTAATTAAAAACCTGATTTTAGAGAAAGAGCTGTGTGGGGTTGTTTCTTTTTTTTTTCTTTTTTTTTTTTTTTTTGTTTTGTTTTGTTTTGTTTTTTTGGTTACAAAAAGATGATGACAAATTGTGAAATAATTGTATTAATAAGTGCTACAAGGCAGTTATAAGGCAAACTTCACCAACATGGCTAGGCAGTGCTTGTCACTGACTTGGCAGGGAAAATGCTAATATCCTAATGGATTGATTTAAGAAGCACCAAGTAATTTGTAACACTTCAAGGAAGTCCAGTGATTGTACTTACAAGGAATATAAATGGAAGCCAGAATGAAGTGCTAAGAAATGCAGAGGGAATAAGAATTCAGTCATGCCAATGAGGTTAGTCATTGGGATTCTACAATCATCACAGAAACATTTGTTACTTAGTAGGACATCAACATGCACCAATGCAATTTAATCCTTTCCAGAGTTTCCAGTCCATGCTTTCTGCTCGGCCAGGCTCTTTCCCATCTTCTTGTTTTGTCATCTTGCCTTTTTCTTCCATCTGTGTCTTGTTTTCCCTCTTCTTTTTGACACCCTTGGCAATATAACACTTGTTGCTCAACATATCAAGTACACAAAACTGAAACCAGACTGGGCATCATCTTTTTTATTATCATCTATTATTTAGCAGGGCAGGCTTTTGAAAGCAATAAGCACTGTTAAACATAAAGACTGCTGGATACCTCAGCAGACAGCATGGCTCAGACATGCCCCAGCTCAGACATATGATGGTGGTGGAAGTAAGAGAGAAATAAAAGTAGTAGTAAAGTAAAAGAGAAAAACGGGTGGTGTTACATGAGCCATGGTGTTACACAAGCCAGGAGGACAAGGTTATTTGTATGACACAGGTTAATTTTTTCCAGATTTATTTGCTTCCTAAAACTTAATGCAAAGGGGACAGTCAGGAAATGTCTCATAAGAGATTGCTGCTTGTGCTAGTTTAGACTGAGACTGGTATTTACAAAGCTGCGGTCTGAGAAGAGAGAGCAAAACCCTGCCCTAATTATGGAGATACACTACAATTCCCGGTCCCCTCATATTCCCATTAGCAAAATGTGTCTGTGGCCTTTTCTTTTCTTCCTAACCACAAGCCTCATCATCTGACATCATGGGTGATATCAGAACTCAGAGTGAGCTTCTCAGAAACTTTGTCCTTTCCTGAGCTTTCTTCATTGTGCACAGAGCTATAAAAAATGAATCCAACCAACAGTAAACAGAGAAGGGCAAAACATTATCTGTGAATGTTTCATCACTTGAAATGTTGAACAGTTTCTAAGGTTGGACAACTCCTTGCCTTATGTGTTCTTAGTGCTGGCTTTATTCCTTCTCCTTTTGAACAAGGCATCATACATCATCAATTGTATGATGAGAAACTACAATTTCCTGAGTGGTCTCTTTGAGTCTAATTTTGTTTGGAACCTAAATTTGAGTAGAAGCTAGGTTGTCTTAACTACTTTTCCTGGTCTCCCTACTCATTCTTCCTTTTGTAACTTGGAGGCATATCTGTCTTGGATGTAGAAGGAAATAGAGAGAAAGAGCAGACTGTTAGGCTACTGTCATAGAGATTCTGCTTTGTCTTCTAGTATTTGTGGCTAATACTTAGAAATTAGTCAAGTTGGATTTTTACATTTCATGTGTGATTATGCTGGGCATAATTCTGCTGTCACTCATGCAAGAATAAATACTGAAACTAATGGAGTTACATGAAAATAAAACTGATCTAAATGAGAAAAGAATCAGGGCCCCTATGGATACAAGATCAGATTACTACCACACTTCAATTTACACTAAAACTCATTTATACCACTCTGACAGTCAAAAGTGATTTTAAATTGGTGGAACAGTGATATCCACTCATTTTAAGATGCTTTTATGCTCCCAGAGCAGTGGTAAAGTCTTTAGTGTAAGTGAATGAAATTCCCTGTTAACAGACACAAAACCCTGTAAAGAAAGCAGAGCTCAGCAGCAGGTCCTGGCACCAGAACCACCCTCCCTGCTGGTGGGCGTATCACTTCTTACACTGGTGCTCCCCTTTCTGTGCTAGAGAGAGCACCAGTATCCGCAGCCTGGGAACTGCTCAATGTGAGGTGAAACAATGGTAATTTAGGTTCTTGCCGGCATGTTCGGGTGATGGTCTTGATGCTGGCCCCTTTGGGAATTGCTGCTTGAGGGGCATTCACTTTGGCCATGTTTTCAGTTTTGCACAAGCAGACCAATACACAGTTGTCTGCAGGAAGTCTTACTCAGGTAGATCTCATTTCTAATCTGTCTGTTAATAAGCATATGATGGGAGGCAGAACATTTCCTTCATGTGCTGGAGAATCTCCAGTTAAATGATTAATCAATATTGGAGTGGGTCCAATTGAAACAATTAAACAATAATAAAATATTTTCCTTCTAGAGTGGGGAGCAGTGCATTGCATGAGTCTATCCATCAGGCAGGAGTCACTGCGAGGCAGGAGGAGTATCGTGTGAGTGGGCTGAATCTAAAGCACAGGATCAAGGTACCAAAACAGGTCTGCTGCATTCAGCAGATGAAGACTTTGGTCAACCGTTGGCCAGCAGAGTTTGCTGTATCTGGGTCTGCTCAGAGCCAACAGGGAGGAGGCAGGGAGAAGGCTCTTTCCAGAGCACTGGAAGTATCGGCTGGAATGAGCATCTGCTCTGAAGTTGCTCTTGTGATTCTTCTTGGCAAGAAATTGTATAATCAGCTTTCTTGTAAAATCTCCCAAATCCTTCCTTGCTTTGACTCTGTGTATAAAACTATATAACTGTTGGATAATGTATACTGCTATGATGAGTCCTGAAATTTGATATTAAATGAAATGTCAGATAATGAAACTGTAAATCCTGTCTTCTTAAAAGTAACTGAATGAACTGCTGAAAATAACCCATCATCTGGAGGAGCAGCCAGGTTAGATGCTAATAATGGCATTTCCCAATATAGTGATAGTGATTCCCTGCCATTTCCCAAGATAGTGATGCAGATTTTTTGTATATGGTATACTGGGACCCCATTGCTGACCTGAACACAAGATGAGGAATGAAATAGGTTTAAGTAATACAGAAAATCTAATACATTTAAGATGATTATTGTTTGCCTGTCGCCTTATAGAGCCTTCCTAACCCCAGGGGATCACTGGAGAAGATAACTATGATGCACACATCATAGGCTGGGAAATATGCTGGAGCTCCTGATGACTTACTTGGAGGGGCAAAACAACTATTTTTGTACTATTTCCGTTAAGTGTCTAATAAATGCTGTCATTTTTTATACTGCATATTTTATACTGCAAAGTTGTTTAAGTATAAGATGAACACCAAAAAAAAAAAAAAAATTGGATGAATACAAATGATTCTGTAAATATTTGAAGCTTAATTAGCTGGTAATATTTTAACAAAATATATAGGAAAAGCCAGCTTGTTTATTCAGTTCAGCATTAAGAGCTATGCTGTAATGTGTTACTTGACGATGTGGTACTGCATGCTTCTGATTTTATAATCTGTTGACTCAAATCACAGACTGTCAAGCACATTTCAAGATTATCCATGTTTGCATGTCAGATTATATTTTTTTAGGAACATGGCTTCTATTTATTCTTAACTCTGCTGCTGATTTTCTCAGATTTCTGCCATATGCTACACGTCACAGGTGAGTATTTTGCTGTCTTAAAATCTGATAGCTCTATATCCAGTTTATTAGTTCTGTCATCTCAGCATTACCATTAGCATTGAATTACAACAGTGGATATTTAAACACTAGATTATGGCTCCAAATATTTGTTAAAATAACAAATAGCAAGGGCAGACATTTTAAGAAGTGTCAGTAACCCTTTAAAAACATCAGTCAGTCAACAAAGGCAAAAAAAAAAGATTTAGTGACTAATTAAAAAAAAATTTGCTCTATGTTTTTATCTACTTAGTTATACTGCAGTTTTATGCATCTCTCTTGATGTGGATTTTATACATAAGTCACACACACTGACAGTACTTCTGTCTTGAAAAAAGCACAGACAATATATTTAATGAACTGTTTCAACAGTTTGAAGATTAAAAAAGAGGAAGATTTGTAGACCTATATTCAGAAAGAATGGAGATATGCTCTTTTGTATAAATTACACATTAGCTGGCTTTCCAGTCTGATACTGTGAAATGTTGATAATATTCAGTTCTTTTGAAACCTCATTCCAGTCCTGCTGAAAGTAAGCACCCAGCTTAGATTCAGAAACACTGAAAAAATAAGAGGTTATGTAGATAATTTCAGTGAAAAACACAGCCTCATAAATGTGAAAGTCAAATAAATACATACAGTGAAACGACAGCAGTCATTTAGTTTCACCTTGTTACAATAATCAGCCCATCGAAGCATCAAAACAAAGGTAAAATGTAAATCTCCTTAAAAACAGGGACTGTTCATGTGCCTGGAATTATACACTTTATTGAATCAGAACCACATTTCCAAATATGATCCAGACCTGAACAACTGAAAGTTTCTTTTTATTGGAGAGGCAGCCTTGTTTCTTTGTCAGTTTGCTTCCAACATTATTTTTCTCTTTTAACATCTCTCCAGTACTTGAACAAGGACTAATCCAAAACCAGTAAGGGCAAGAGCAGCAGGTGGAAATTTATCAGCAGGTGGAAATTTATCCTTATAAACACTGCAACCCCCGTCAGGCATTAGGATATAGTGCTTATTCTGTTTATTTTCACGTCATGATTTTTAACCAATCCTGCAAGTTTGACTCCTGTGAGTGACCATATTTTTTGTTTGTTTGTTTGTTAGTTTTTCTCATGGAAGCTGTCCAACATATTCAAGTTATTAATTTTGCTTTGCCTTTGCTAGGAACTATTTATCTGCCTATTGTTCCCAAGCTGCTGTGTGAGGACTGGCCTCTTCATTCGTGGCAATATTGTACTAATTGGAAAACTTGTAGCAAATGGCAAAAACTTGTATGGGATCTTTGTCTAATCGACTTCAGTGAAGCTCTTCACTTAACTGTGTCAATGAAATCTAAATATTAATTTACTCTTCAGGTTTTCATGTTGAACTCAGCATTGCAGCCAGCTTTATGCAGGTCATAACTACCTCAGTATAAACTAGAAGTGGAGAAGGGAAGTAATAAGAACCAGAAAGCACAAATCGCTGTTCACTGTCACTGCAGTCTCCTATCTTCTGGGCATTTTTGGTAGGTAAGTGATGAGGTTATCAACCACTAAATTCAATCTGAAGCCAGCTGACATTTGATGTGAGTCAGAGCCAGAGCTGGCAGCACAGTGGGACAATGTATTTCCAATTAGCAAATATTTTAATGTGCACTGGCATATCCTTCAATCAGCTGTTCTCCCAGATCTTCTTGTTTACTTTGCTGTGAAGGAAGCTTGTTTGTGAGAAGGTTTCGATTTCACTGTTGACAGGCAGGTGATGGGATAGCAGCTTCTGTTTGTGTTTAAACCTCAAGGACACAGATACTCACAAACAGTGCACCTCCCAAGCAAGTTCTCCTCTCCTTACAAAGTCTCCAATATCCAGGCTAACACAAGGATCAATACTGTGCAACAGGGACAGCCATGGCTTTGTTGCAGACGAGGAATGTGGAAGACCTATCTGCATTTCTTGAACAATTTCTGTGTTTGCTCAACATTTTTGAAACACTCAGTGAAGTAAGGATCTTCTTGTGAATCAAATCCACATTGGCAGAGTTCACAGAGAATAATAAATCTGCATACTGTAATAAAACAATCTGGATCTAGGAGAAAATAATCAACTTGCAATCTTGAATTAAATAGTATCCTACTTCCAATAAACTATGGGACTAGGTAAAAAACAAATGATCAAAAAACAAAACAAAACAAAACAAAACAAAACAACTTTTGTTTTCTGAGCTCCTCTCCACATACTGCAAGTATTAGTCAAAATAAGGTATGTGACAGCAGCCTGTGTCCCCGAGTTACATACCTTTCCTGAAGCGGCCTCCAACTGGGTCTCCACATTTGCAGCAGAAGCCATTAGGATTTTCCTAAGGAAAAACTGCTTTGGCTTCATTAACATGGGATTTTTTTTCACATATTTTTGAGCATTTCTAAGGTACAGAGTAAAACTGTTCAATTTCACATTTTTAATTCACTGTTTTTCCATGCTGTGACTCTTTTTCTTTCCAGCTTATTTTTCTGTTTTGCTTGTTAAGCTGCTGCTTTTACTTATCAGGAGAAGCTGTACACTTTATTGATTAAGCTGCCTGTTTTTCTGTTTCATGACATTTTTCATTTGAATGTGTACTTGTTTTGCTGAATCAGCTGTGTATCAAAATGCTTGAGTATTCAACCACTCTTCTATTTGATCTGCATTTTTGGTTTAATCCTCTTGCTCTTTTTTGCTTGCTCAGCTGGCTACTACTTAGCCAAGTAATTTTGGGGGGTGGGGGGAGCTGCACTGCCAATTTCATTTCTAACTAGGAAACATATGCTGTAAAATGAGTTCCAGTCATTCATGGCTGTAACTGTATATTGTTTGAAATAAAGTCCTTTTAAACAGGGAAGAACAGGAAAGGGTGACTTATTTTATTTTATTTACAGTGTTTGCGTTGTGACACAGTTTCAGGAATACTTGGAGAGTGCCCAACCTGGAAGCCAAACATAAGTGATCAGGTGCATAATCTGAAGTCAAATGTGGGGGGATTCAGTTTAGAGGGGGATTTAAGATCTGCCCATTTACTCTCTTCAGCACCTGTGAAGGCTGGAAAGCCCAGTACATGACCTAGCAAAGGGAGCATGGGTGCTGGTTCAACTGCATCCAAGCTGGCAATGTATTGCTATGGTAGTAGCTTCTCTCAGAAGTGATGCTGGGATCACAGATCTTTCTCTATTTTATTTTCACTGGAGAGGGATCCAGTGATGCTTAACCACACCCAGAAATGTGAACTGGCCCAAATCCTATCTAATTCTAGACAAAGAAACCATGATTTTCTCCAGCCAATTCTGGCTTTTGGCATTGAGCTCCTGATCAAGATCATTGAAATGCTGCAGAAGATGCCTCTGGCCCAAGACACGTTAGCTTATTTCTTGGGAGGGAACGAACTGCGAGGTGTTGTACACACACATAGATAGGTGCTACCACGGACCTTGGTGAGCAGTGAGCTCCTTGGCCAGCAAAGGCATCACGCTGCAGCTCAAGCATCGGTCTTAGAGTTGTGTCCTTCTGCTTTCCTCATTCTTTTTACACATCAGGACAAAGCCTGGAGGCACCTGAAACCAACCAACACTGGCTTCCGCAAGTCGTTCACAGCAGAACCAGACACTTGCAAGGGTTTTCCAACTTGTCTTACAGCCCCTTTCCTCCCTCTGGAGAGGGGAGACCCTAAAAACATGCAGGAGCTTTCTCACTGACACAGTGACATAACCACCAACATATCAGCTCCCCTGGGGGTCAGGAGAAAAGGTTTGTGAAATTTGGATTCCTCAGTGGTCATGCATTGTGGCTAGTGTATGTTCATTGAATTCAATTCTCTTTTCCTTCTTCTCCTCATTTTTCTATTTCCCTGAACTGTGTATCACAGTTTGAGTCTGCATTTGTAACAGGAGCTCTGTAAGACCTTCCTTATCCTTATATGATTTCTGGTTATCACCTATTATTACAGGATTTTTTCTGCCAAGTAATTTAGTTGTATTTTGAAAATGGACATGGCAAGGAAAAACTGTCAGTGATAAATCTCATGATTTCTCTGTAGCACCAAGCAATGCTGTTAGCTGTAAAAAAAACAACACCTGAGAGGTTCTCACATGCAGCTTTTCACAAACTCCCCATACAGTGCTAAACAGGTTCCAGTGCAGACCAGGGACTGCAATGGTAATTCAGTGAAATTTATTTCAGTGGCTACACCTGCCTCTTCTGTTCAAGTGATTGCAAATCTGTAAAATAATTACTTGAAATGCTGTCTCCCTCTTCCTGTAAACTCTACAGAAGACTGTCATTGAACAGGGAAATTAAATGAAACTGAAAACAATGCAAAAAAATCAGCCATTGGAGAAAATGTCAAAATTACAGTGATGTCTAGCAAGAGAAATATATAGTACTGGTGAGCAGAATGTCCATAAATGACTGGTGCTTATTATGTCCCTGCTTAAAACCGAGCTCTCAAGGCCCATACAATCAGCAGGAAGATCCCCAGCTGATCTTTACTTTCATATCCCTTTTAAAAATATGGCATCTTTTTCTACATACATTTCTGTTTACTAGTTAGATTTTATATTATTTCAATCCTTTCATTAAAAAAAAAAAATAAATAAACTCTTCACCCTGAGAGAGACCCAGTGCAGGAGCAAGCTCCCCATGCTCAGAATGTAAAGGCTATAGAGGAAGAAACAGTTTGGCCACCCCGGTGCTGGAGGTGCCCCCAGACGTGGTTTTGCTTTTTATTAGTAGCCCAGGGAGATTAGAGCAGCTAAACTGTTTGCAGTCAGCACTCCAGAGACCTTTGCTCCCTTGAGCTGAGCTGTAACCAGCATCTGGCCCTGCCGTGACCTTGGCTGACTGAAATGATATTGAAGTGAAGGACTTTTTATTTTTTTTCTCTCTTTCTTTTTTTTTTTTTATTATTTTTTTTAATTTCTTTCTTTTTTTTCCTCCCCTTTTTCAGCTGGTTTAATACTGATGTAGATTAGAGAGCCTCTGATATAAAGGAGAGGGGGCTCAAATGGCATCAATGTTATCAATTCATCTGTAACCAGTTCCTGAAGTGATGCCTTACAGTAAGCCAGCCTGCAGCTAAGCGACTCTGCCATCATCAGGCTCAATTCAGCAATGCAAAAGACAGGAGGGCCCATTGCAGCTGCTCTATGAGCCCAGGACATTCTGCTGAAAGGTTGCAGCAGTTCCCTGCTACAGGCATTGTGCCAGAGAGACATTGTACGTATTTGTAACTCTCAAAGAAAGTTTTCCTGTGAGAAATTTCCTATTGAGGAAATTCTATTTCCTATAGAAATAGATCAAAACTGGGAGGAAAAAAAAAAAATCTTAAGGGAAAGGCTATTATTATAGTTCATGAGCTGACATATCATCTGAAGCCAAGAGAGAGAAAGAAAAGTGTTAGAGCAAAACCACCTTAGGAAGTTTGGGATGGCCCTGGCAAGTATTTTTAAATATTTCCAGGAGACTTCTGCAGATCACCTTCCAGCAATATCTACAGTCCTGATAAAGTAGGAATTAAAATACAGATTGGATGATCAGGATCACTGAACACATATTGTATTCCTAGGGCTAAGCCAGCTAGCTAGGAAAAAAGCAAAACCTGGATGAAACAATACTTAGAACTTGTACTGAACCCAGTGTGATCCTTTAGAGCTTGAAAAAAACTCTCTTCTGAGGGGTCCTCACTTCAAAAGTCCTGTCATCACCCCAGAAAATGTAATGAAGAGGCAAAGAATAGGTGGAAGTAATATTCTGAATTGAAATAACCCTCAGTAGACAGTAGTACTTGCAACCTGGTCAGGTATTTAAAATCAGAGTAAAGAATGGCTCTGCCTGCTTTCCCCTTTTTTATACATGGCTGATGACTGCATAGCATATTCCCTTTTGTCACCAGGATGCAAAACACACTGCTGCTGGGATTTTAGCACTTGAATGAGTTACCTGGACATGGTTGAGTTATGATTTTCATTCAGCATTGTGGGAAAGTGCAAGAACAAAACCATGCAAGAAGAAAGAGGAAGAGAAATATCTCCTGCAGCCCCACATCCCTGGCCCTCTGCCTGCTGCTGCTTGAAGCAGACCTCTGTGCATGAGGTGAGCTTTGGGGTGACCTTGTTTTGCTGCTCAGCTTTAGCCTCAAGGGCAACACTGAAAGCCCCCATCACTGGACTCATCACTTGCCAAGAAGAGCTCACCTCTGCAGTGTGTTATATTTAAGCTCCTGAGTTTTGCTGAGCATTTCCTTTCCCTCTCCCTCCCACCACCTGTGTCCCCCTTCCTGGAAATACCTCACTTGAGTGGTGACTCTTTAATAATGCTAGAATACATATATAAGGTAAAAGAATACAGCTCACACATCCCTGCCCATCATGAGCTTTTTCCTTCCATGACCAGGTTGGACAGAAGCTGGAGTTTTTGCGGGCTATTTGGAATCAAAGAGAAGGATTTATGATTAGTCTGATTATAATACATTCCAATACAAGAATGTGTGTGTGTTGGGTGGTGGGGTGGGGGGGGTGGGGGGGTGGAATCCCCAAACAGACCCTTTACCAAAGACCTATCTGCTTTATGACTGAGATGGGAGAGCTGGATCCTCACTCTCCCATAGTGTATCTGTGTGCAAGCAGACTATAGCTGCTGCAGCTTCTGCTAAAGGTGTTGTGGATGCTTTTATGTGCAGTACTTTGCACTTTGATGGCTGCGGTGGTAGGTTGATATGCAAGAGTGCAAGGCATGTGAACGTAATTCAGGGTCGGTATTTTATTCCTAGTTAGGCAGCTGGATATTATTCTGCAGACAGTTCAGATTCTTATACAGGACTAAATGCCACTGCATTGTTATGGTTTTGCATCCTTGGTTTTGTTATGGATCTGTTAAAATGGCCACACATGGGAAAAATGAATCAAACTCTCCCTTCTCATTAGTGTACATCTGACCTGAAATGACACCCACATCTACATATTTCACTGATGATCTCATGGTTATTATTAGCCAACATTTGTTTTTTTGTGTCCCAAAATTGGAAACCTGCCCAAGCTCTGCTTTTTACACAGAGGGTCTATGTGGACTTCTTTTAAGGTATGTGACAGCTAATGAAGTGAAGCAAGTCTATTTTCAGAGTATCAGAACTGTTAAATAGGGGTTAACACCTCCACTTCGGGATTTTCTGTCAGAAAGAGGCTGAGAACTGCTGCCTTTTAGAGAAATAATTCCTTACTAACCCTGAGTGAGACAGTAAGTTCAGCTAACAAAATAAAAAGGACCAAGCCTGCAACCTGACTGGTATGCACAATTTCTTTTCTTCTACCAGATAAAGTGCAGAAAATGTATAAAGGCTGGAAACTGGTCTCTGTCTAACCTCTAACTCCCTTCTCCTGGTGTTTTCAACAAAGCAGAGCCCACCTGTGGACCCAGAGGCCTAAGATATTTGGTGCTAGGCCCTTGCTACAACTGCCCACGAAAAAGGAGAAAGTGGTGAGTTTCTGAACAGATGGCTCATATGAGGTGACACAAAGCCAGAAGGAGTGTCTGATACACCCAAGGGTTGTGCTGTTATCCAGAGGGATATAAACAGGCTAGAGAAATGGGCCAGCAGGAACCTCAGGAAGTACAACAAGGACAAGAGTGAAGTCCTGCACAGGGGAAGGAACAGCCCCAGGCACCAGCTGGGAGCCACTCAGAAAACAGCTTGGCAGGAAAGTATCTGGGGGCTTATCCTGGTGGACACCAAGTTGCTGCAAAGAAGGCTAACAGTAATCCAGGCTGCATTAGGCAAAGTGTTGCCTGCATGTGAAGGGAGGTGATCCTTCCTCTTTGCTCAGCATTGGTGAGGCCACACCTGGAGTCCTGTGTCATGGGCCCCCCAGTATGGGAGAGGACAGAGTCCAATGTAGGGCCACAATAATGATGAAGGGACCAGAGAATCTCTCCTGTGAGGAGAGGCTGAGCGAGCTGGGCCTGCTTGGCCTGGAGAAGAGGAGGCTCAGGGGGATCTCACCAATGTCTACAAATCCCTGAAGGCAGGGTACACAGAGGACAGAGCCAGGCTCTGCTCAGCGGTGCCCAGGGCCAGGCCCAGGGAAGTGGGCACAAACCGGAGCACAGGAGGCTCCTTCTGAGCACCAAGAGGCACTTCTGTGCTATGCAGGTGCCAGAGCCCTGGCCCAGGTTGCCCACAGAGGCTGTGGAGTCTCCTCCTTGGAGAGCTCCCGAAGCTGCCTGGACACAGGCCTGGGCTCCCTGCTTGGGGTGGCCCTGCTGGGGCAGGAGGAGCAGGTGGGCCCAGGGGGCCTCAGCCACGCTGCAATGCTGTATTATGTAAACACATAATGCCAATATGGCAAGAATAAACTGAGTAGTGTTATGAATGGAGATAAGCTTATCTTGTACTGACATTAATTCTTCATGAAGTATGCATGATAATTAATGTTAATCTACAAAGAAATTCTTGGAAAATTATCTGTTACATCTCCAGGGTGAAAAGGTCTGAGTTGTGGCACTGAATACTAACAGCAGTACATTTGATTTACCAGCAATCATCAAGTTTTACACCAAAGGTCAGGAATAAATCCTGAGTTTGTAAGCTGTGAGAAAGAAATGTATAAACACTTTAATTTTGCCCTGTCACTGTTAATTCCATTTCGTATTCACTGTGATAGCATTGCTGCTAATGAATGTATTTGGTAATAATGTGGATGTCATATATATTTATTTTCTAATCTCTTTCAATGGTTCAGCATGCAAAACAAGTTAGGAGCTCATCCATTTTAAATTTTTTATAAATTGAGAGGGAAAAGAAATAACATTTTATTTCAAAGAAGTACTTAACAAATATATATCATATTTAACTTCTCACAGTGGGGACCTGCCCTGTCACTGTACAATTATGACTGAACACAAAATGATAGTGTTCAATGGGAAGAATTGTTCAACAGAAAAGAGCAGCAGGAAAATAAATGACTACAAATACACTTTAAAAATCTCTTTGATGACCTAAACCACCTTGTCTATAAATCATGATGTTGCAGTTTCAAAACCTGATAAAATATGATATACATGTACACAGACTAATGTAAGCACCTGTCCCCATCATTTTGCAGACTGGTCCCTGAAACCCAAGGTGCCCAGGCTGAACAGAGTCTAGGTGTGGAGGATGAAGAGTTGTTCTCTCTGTGACCCTCATAGGCCGTTTTTCCACCATTGTCTATTGTTTCTGTAACCGCTTCATTACCGCTTTTGTGAATTGATGAGGTTTGGAAACTGCTGCAGTGAAAAAAGGAAGTGTTTGGCAGCATTTCTACAAATCTGAAGGCTGTTACTGCCAGGGGACATGCTACTCTCTTGTGACTTCAAAAGTGGGACTGAGTTTAAAAAAAATAAAAAATTGGGAGAGGAAGGGATAGAAAACCTAAATTGATGTTTTTCAGACTCTTTCAGTGTTTTCTTCTGAAAAGACTACTAGTTTACTATGCAGTAATGTGTCCCATGGATTAATTTCATTATTTGATTAAGAAAAAGTAAATATTTCCTTTAAGCCTTTCACAATTTGTTGCCTATTAATTAAGATGGAAAAGCACATAACTGCCTGAGCAGTGGATGGATTATGAAATAATTTGCAGGTTGATGGGTTCCCAGCTTATACTTGCAACTTTGTGTCATATCAAATTTAATACCTTAGTGATGTTCTGACTGGCTTTGGAGCCTTTACAAGTGTTAGAAATACAAATAGAAACTAATATTTACAGCATACTTATTTAGAAGCTTATGAAATGTCAGGCTTGTCTTTATTGCAGACTTGACTCATTGTGAAGGAGTCTTCTGGCTTCATTTGTTACTACATGGAGAATTTATTTTGGCATCTCCCTTTAGGGACGGTTTCTTAAACTGTGATTGCATTAATAATATCTCCTGAAGTAACCAATTGAATCCATTTCACATTGGGGAAGAATTAAAGCCCAACATTTGTTTTTTATAGTGAGGAGATTGGGCTGAGAGGCAGCCTCATGGCTCACATCTCCCTTAGGAGGAGAAGCACAGATGGAATTCAGGGCACGTCTCAGAGCTACGCCTGAGGAGTTTCAGACTGGGCACCAGGAAATATTTCTTGCCCTGGAAGGTGGTCAGACACCAGGCCAGGCATTTGGATAATGCCTTCGATATCATGCTTTAAATTTTGTTTAGTCCTGAAGAGGTCAGGCATTTGGACTTGATGATCTTTGTAGGTCCCTTCCAACTGAACTGTCCTAATTCTAATCCAATTTGCTGACAGCCAATAACCAGCCAAGCTATGGAGTAATACACACATTTTCTACCATCTTTTCTGTACGGCATATATTATTTTTTATGTTTTCTACTCCTGAGTTAGTTAAGTGTCCTTAAATGTGGAAAGTTTTTATGTAAAAATAACAAAGTCTTTTTAATAACAACGACTGCTTCTGTTCCCAGAGAATAGTGCTACTTAACTAAAAATCTGGTTTTCTTTTTTAAGTGAATAGATTTTGAGGCCAAAATTGTTGATTTATTAGTATTACTTTCCTCAGATGCAAAAAACAGTTTTCTGGATGAAGAATAAAAGGTCACCCTGATTTTTGCAAGTGTATATACTGTATTTTTTCCATGGTTAAGCTTGTTGATTTTTGGGTTTAGGATTATCAAAATATCAAACATTCATTCAAGTTCTAAAAGATTATTATTGGTGATCTTTGAAGTGCTAAAAAAGGGGAACTTAGCCTGAGTTTTTTAAATAAGGTCTCCTTATATTCACTAAGAAAAACACAAACAAATTTGTCATGGAGTCACCTATACATTATCTAAGAGCATGATCATTTCTACAGAGTGAGTTTCTTCAGGAAACCTACCATAGTCTACAATCAGTGAGCAGTATTGATGGACAGCAGTTAGATCTGCATGGGAATTTGATTTATACCGATGACTTGATGTCTATGGAAAGCACAAAGGGATTTGTTTGTGCATTACATTGACAACCATAAAAATATTGACCAGGTCATTACCATAAAGCAGTAAGAGAAAAGGATTACCAGATGCTGCTGCTTCTGTTACAGGACTAGCCAAAGCCATAGGGAGCATGGGCATAATCCCATGCTGTCAGAATTTAGACTTGCCCATTTTCCTAGCTATACCATAAGAATAATTAGACTTGTATGTAGAATTCCTGCATTTTGTCCATATTTGCCTTCGTTAGCTGATACCAGAAACTGGATGAACCATAAAGTTTGCACAGGGAATAGCATGGATTGAATAAGAGCCATGTTTTTTCAGCTCTGTTTGCTCTTTCTGAGGTTACTGGGGTTGGTAGGTTTCATGTTTGCCTCCATAACAAATTTCTTTCTAGGCTCTAATTCTTAAACACAAGAAGATTCTTTGCATTTCTTCAATGTGATAACTTCATTTTTTTTTCCCCTTTCTAGTGACATTTTTTCCCTCTCCAGAATCTGAATCTTTCTGAAGCCTGTTAAATTTCTGGACTCAGTGGCTTCCTGCGATAATAAGTCTTACAACCTAAGTATGTTACAAGAAAAACATTCTGTTGAATTGTGATTTTTTTTTACCAGACATTTTAATGATACTTGATATTGTTTGGTAAGTCATCTAAAACACAGCAAGGCTGTGGTCATAGCCCATCTGGGTACAAGGTACCTCTACAGCTGTGATCTTCAGCAGGTGCCTAGCTTGCCAAGCTGTCTTTGAGGCATGCCTGGACATTCTGACTGAGAAGGGATAGGAGAAAGGAAAAAAAAAAAGGGCTGACCCATACATGTTAAATTGCAGAGGATCTTTGTGAAGAGCTCCAGGGTAGTTCTGGGGCACGACAGAGCCTCAAAGAGCACCACCTTGCCCTGCTCACTGAGGAACAAACTCCTCTCCCAGGCTGATAGCCACACATATCTGAATCTATGTGGATTCCCCCAAGATAGTTCAGAGACAAGAAAAGTCACCTGTGAAAGTTAAGCTTAAAAAAGCAGCAGCACTGATGAGTATTTTTGGCATGAACTGAAGAATCCTTTTGTTCCAGCTACAGCCCACATGCTGATTCAGCTCAGCAGCTCTCCTTTCTGTTCTTTTCCTTTCCCATGGCTTTCTTAAACACCACTTCTAGGTTGCTGTTTTCTTCCAGCCTGCTTAAGTTATGTTTTGTAATGATAGTTCATAAAAATATTGGCACATACTCTCAACTGGTGGCAATAGTCTGTAGGAACATGCTACCCATCAGGGTATGACTGTGCTCTTTTTCATATTTTTGCTATTTTTTATCTCAATTACAATAAAATCTTTTGATACTGCTAAAGTGCTAGAAAGGCATCATATCGTAAATGGTAATCAGGCTTTTCAATATGAAATGGTTTGCATAAATTTGTAAAGGCTATCCAGAGCTAAATTCTGCTGTAATTTATAACAGAGTCACTGCCCAAATTGGTCAGCATTAGCAGGCATAGCTTTTCTGGGATGGAGGGGTAGTGTGACCCTTACACACTACACCTGTGTGTGTTCTGCTGACCTAAGCTCCAGACAAAAGGCAATTTTAAGCAGAAATTGATCTTCAGGTCTATTTATTTCCTGTTTAGCACTCTTTATTTGCTAAATTGCTGTAAGAATGATAGCTGAATAGACCAGTATTGCAAATAAAGCAAGAATCACATTTTAGTGCATGCTAAAATATCTGAAAATATCTGAGCTAGAGACATGGTAGAGATGTTTCTTCATGGTGGGTAGCATTAAAGGAATTCTAGGTATTCACTAGTGTTTCAAGGACCACGTGATAACAACCAGATGTGTTTATTTGATTTCATCCTGCAAAACCAAAATCAGCTTGTACAGATTCGCAGGCAGATCAGTCTGTTCCTCTTATTTTTCCCTTTTTTGGACCTATGCCTGACATGATGTCTATGCTACCAAAATCGAACTTTTCTTCTTCTATCTTCAGGTTTATGATTTTTTTTTTTTTTTTAATGGGCGTTGGGTAACAAAAAAGCATATGCTTCCACCACAAATACAGCTGTGTTGGTGTTGGTTTTATTTCTTGTACTATTATTACTCATCAGACTAGTTTATTTGACAAATCACAGAATCACAGACTTTCTAGGTTGGAAGAGACCTCAAGATCATCGAGTCCAACCTCTGACCTAACGCTAACAGTCCCCACTAAACCATATCCCTAAGCTCTACATCTAAACGTCTTTTAAAGACTTCCAGGGATGGTGACTCCACCACTTCCCTGGGCAGCCCATTCCAATGCCTAACAACCCTTTTGGTAAAGAAGTTCTTCCTAACATCCAACCTAAAACTCCCCTGGCACAACTTTAGCCCATTCCCCCTCATCCTGTCACCAGGCACGTGGGAGAACAGGCCAACCCCCACCTCGCTACAGCCTCCTTTAAGGTACTTATAAAGAGCAATAAGGTCGCCCCTGAGCCTCCTTTTCTCCAGGCTGAACAAGCCCAGCTCCGTCAGCCGCTCCTCGTAGGACTTGTTCTCCAAGCCCCTCACCAGCTTCGTCGCCCTTCTCTGGACCCGCTCAAGCACCTCGATGTCCTTCTTGTAGCGATGGGCCCAAAACTGAACACAGTACTCGAGGTGCGGCCTCACCAGAGCTGAGTACAGGGGGACGATCACCCCCCTAGCCCTGCTGGTCACACTGTTTCTGATACAAGCAAATGATAAGCTCTATTCTGTGTCTCACATGACTTATGTCTGTATGGTCTCAGCCCAAACTGTAATGACAGAGCCTTTTCTCTGAATCCTCCCCTCACCCTTTCCCTCAAAAATCTCCACAACGCAGCTGATGCTAATTCATACTTACATTTCACTACCAGTGGCCATGCAAGGACAGATTGTCTCTACTCAGTAGAGGCAAGTGCTGGGTATTTTGTGGTCATCATCTCCCAAACTTTAGGGCATGCTGACAGAAAAGAAAAAAAGAAAGTGAAAGCTGAAACCTCAAGTAAAAAGCCAGCACATTAATTTTTATGCCTGCCTAAGAAGGACTCAATAAATGTGGACAGCAGGTCAGAAGTTGTTTGTGGTGGTACTGGCGATCTTCCACTGGACAAGTCATGAGCAAAAGGAAACTCAGCTGCAGCTGCCTGAAAGACTTGGGCATCCTGAAGTATGTCTGCCAGTGAATTTCCACAGTGAATTTCCACCAATACACACTGGTGGTATTCATGTGGCCCAACTTTAGTTGGCATACTTTAGTTGGCTGGGTTAAAAGATTAGTCTCCATAGGCTTCTTTGAGGGTCACTGAGGAGAGGTGAGGAACCAAAAATTCTGGTCTGAATTTTCTGGAAGCACCATTCTAATTAAATAAAATAGACCTCTAACAGACATTTCCCCATAAACTAGATGAAACCCTGTTAAATCAAAGATGAGTATGCTTGGTGTCCTTGACTTAATACTCAGGTGTTCTTTTTTTATTCATATTTTCTGAAGAATTTTTTTTTCCTTCTGAAAAAATGTTATAAGGAACTTGAAATTCAGAAGATTTCAACCAACTGTGTTTCTTATCTGATGTCCTTTCACAGCACAACCTCGTCATTGTCAGAATTGTGTAACACCTCAAGAATAAAATGATTCTGTTGATTCTATGTAGGTATATTAAAATGTTAGAAATTACCTTAGCACGGTGATGATGATTTTTTCTATTTCTTTAAAAACTGGAAAAAGAAGAAAGTGAACATTGGACTATTTTCTCCTTTTTTTGACCTTCCTTTGGAACGAAAGATCTAAAAATAGCATTCATTGCTAGTGACAGGATGGCGTTTCAGATGCAGGTTCTAACCCAATCAGTTACTCAAATGTAGGAGTAAGCTATTTCTATTGAGCAGTAAGACAGATTAAACACAGAGTGGCATTAAAGAGAGACAGGGAAAGTAATGCAGAAGCATCACCGTTATTTCTTGAATTTAATATTAAGTAAATGACCTTAAACTGCTCATACACTTGAAAATAAATTCCTGTTCTGCTTGGGTAGTGCTTCCACAGTGTTTATTTTATTTGTGAGCAAATAAAATGAGGCAATGAGACAGATCCTACATTTTCCTTTTTTCTTTTCTATTTTTTGTCAAGCAAACTTAAAACACAAGTCAAAAGTTAAAGATTTTTTCAGGAAGTAGATGATAATACAGTAAATAACCTTCCAGAATGGAGTTGTGGGTATGTTGATGCCATCAGGCCTGGAGCAGGTACTGGCATGGGGATACCAGGATGCTCAAGGCACCAAGCCAGCTGCTCTCCTTTGCCAGGCAGCACGTGTCCTTCCCTATTTTGTGACCACAGAAGCAGGTTGAAGGTGTGGACACTACATCTGCCCATGTTTGTCATCCTCATTTAGGCTGTAACACTGTGTCTGACAGGGACCCAAAAACTGCATCAAAATTATGATTTCTAGTCCTTATTTCCACTTTTTCCACTCCTTGCCTCTCCTCTCCACTGCTCTTCTGTCTCCTTTCCAATGGCACAGGGAAGAGACTACAGGATGGAGCCCATGTCCCCATCATCTCTCCATCCCAATCCATTTTATTTGTGGGGAACATAGAGACGGTGCTTCTTTGGTAGCTGAGGAATGCTGAAAAACTTTTTTTGGGGAAATATTTCCCTGTAATGAGAATATGTCTGGGTTGAGGGGTACCTCCACCAGCAGGCAATGAGAACAGCAGTAAAGCCAATGATAGAGGCTGAAGCTGAAGTTGATCCCTTTTCATGTCTTCTTTGTCCCTGCATCTGCAGTATGGTTTACATAAACCAGGGGATCTAGAGAGTTGCTGTAATACACCATAAATGTTTGTTCATTGTCTTTTGTATTATAAAAAACAAGGAGTTCTGTTTGAGGAGCGGGAGTTGTGAGAGCTCCCTGCTGAAGTAAGGAGCTGTATAATGCTTGGCTAGAAACTATGAAAATTCTTTCACTTAATGTAACAAAAAAGAGAACCCCCTCCCCTTCTCTCCTTCTGCATCTCAGTTGCCTCTTTTGTTCAAAGACCCTGCTGCAAAGCTCATGTAACCATCTCCTGACAAGTTGCTAAACTAGTGTATCAACATCCTGCCTTCCTGTCTCATGCTGGGCCAACATGACCAAATAAAAAAAAAAGTTGAACTACAACACCGAGGAAGACTATGGCCTTCATCTTCACGACCACCAGAGGGACAGAGACGACCCCCTAGCAAGAGTGCGCGCAGTCGCAGAACATACCAGGATGTGCTGCGTAATCCCGGAATTACCAAGATATAAAAAGGGACCCTGGTGGGGGTGAGATGCGCGCCATTGGCGGAGCCGAGACTCCCCGGCTGCCCAGTGCTGTTTTGCTTGCTGTTGGCTTACTCAATAAATTCCTTTCTATGATTAATACAATGCTCTCTGAAAATTAATTAAGGGGGCAACTTATAACAGTTGCATTGCTTAAAGAACAATCTAAGATTCTCTGACATTAATTTTGAGAAAGGTGGTTGTTTTGCAACTCCAAAAACACTTCTTCTAGAAGAACAGTTTCACCAAACTGAAGCACGGTGCAGCTGTGCATGGTGTTTGTAATGTATCGGTTTTGAGGACATGCTTATCTGTCTCCTGAAAAAGGACATACACTGATCATAAGCATGGGGCTAAATGTAAACTCAGCAACGAATTAAATCCTAAAAATCTCTCTCATGAATTAGAAATTGTTAAATTATTTTTATGACTGCATGTCCCTAGTATGTCATCTTCCATTCTTACAAAGCTGTTTATTTTATAATACTGTGTTGTTGCTATCCTCGATCTCCACATAAAGGCAAATGCCACTGGAAAGCAACTCTGACAAAGATATTTGAACCATGGGCAACTAATTATCTGTTGATTTGCCAGGTATGACTGTCCCTTTCAATCCCTTTCCCTTCAACCAAGATGTCTGCTGAAAACCTGCGCTCCTGAGTTCTTTACTGCTCCCAGGGCTCTGTAACCCCTCCTGATACTCCTCAGACTGCTCCTGGCTCCATCTCCGGGACCCACATCAAACATGAGCAGTGAATAACAGCCCTTTGGCTGTATGAGGCTCAGCAGTCTCTAGTGACATCCCTGATACCAGCCCCAGGTAAGCAGCGGACTTTCCTTAAGAGAAGATAGGGTTGGCAGGGACTGCTTATGGGGCACTGCTTCGTTTTGCATTTGAAAATGTGCAGCCGAGGCCGGCCGCCTCGGAGCTGGCCCAGCCGCAGTGCCAGCCTCGCGGTCACACAAGGGCCTTGAGCCACGGCCTCAGCCAGAGGGCTGAGCAAGAGTGAGAGCGGCAGACGGGGGGCGAGCAGTGCCAGGGCAATGGCAGCTCCACCCAGGCCCTTGGCACAGAAACAGTCCCTGGGGAGGTGGCGATGGATGGTGCGCACCAGGCAGGGGGACGGGGTACACAGCGTTTGAGAACTGTCCGCAGTGCTGTGGTGCCGGGTGTGGGAGCTTGTGTGGTAAGGCACAGAGTTCTGCCCCTTCCTTTCACAGAATCACAGAATCATCCAGGTTGGAAGAGACCTCCAAGATCATCGAGTCCAACCTCTGACCTAACACTAACCAGTCCTCCACTAAACCCTATCACTAAGCTCTACATCAAAACGTCTTAAAGATGCAACTGGCACAACTTTAGCCCATTCTTTGTTGTCCTGTCACCAGGCACGTGGGAGAATAGACCCCCACCTCACTACAGCCTCATTTAAGGTACCTGTAGAGAGAATAAGGTCGCCCCTGAGCCTCCTTTTCTTTTTCAAGTCCATCCTACCTACTGGCATTTTCTGTGAGCACAGTTTTTGTCATGCTCCCTACCAGGCAAAGAACTTGCCCCAAAAAGACTGTGGTAACCCAAACAGTGGGCCTGTCCAGAACTGTGGCTATATAGGACTCTGCCTGGTGTGAGTGCCAGAGCATGCTGCTGCCAGGGGAGGGACGCAGGCAAGTATTCCACCTGTGTGAGGTGTGAGCAGCTGGAAGATCTACTAAGTATGGTAGCAGAGCTGAAAGAGGAGGTTGAGAGACTGAGGGCCATCAGGGACTGCAGGCGATATCTAGGGCCACCTCCAGAAAGGCTGACAGGGAGTCACTATGATGCCAAGCCCGGGAGCCATGCGAGGAATCACCGCTCACGCCATTCTTGGAGGCCCTGGCATGACACAAAGCCTCAGGCTAGGTCCAGCTCCCTGCCAATGGCTCAGCATCCCAACAGGAGGCAAACGACAGAGCCACCAAGATGTGTGATACCAGTGCAGCTCTAGCTACAAGTGCAGAGCACAGCACTGTATGGGCTGCTGTAGGGAAAGTTAACTCCATCCCAGCCAGACCCAGAACAGAAGGCCACTGTGATGGTGCCTGGGCTGCGACCACAGTGGCCTCCCAATGTCACTTGCTCTTGGTGCCCACTGTCCCCGGCCCCATAAAAAGGGCAGCCCTGCAGCTGGCTGCCACTCGCTCCTGGAGCGCTAAGGAGACTTGGAGAAGCCCAGGTGCCAGGAATCTTTAGGCAGAGATCACTAGCATTTGGGTGCTGTCCTGGTCAGCCTGAAGGATGAGAGGAGTGGTTCCTTGTGCAAAGAGAAAACACAGCGTAGAAAGGAAGGACCTCCAATGGCAACACCCTGCTAAACATCCCACAATGGAGGAACGCGTGTACCTGGGAAGCAAGAAGAAGCACAGTCAAGACAGGAGGGACCTCCAGTGGCAATCCCCCACTAAATGTCCAAGGATGAATGAACACCCAGCAATGGAGGGGAGCACACTGCATAAAGTCACACTCACCTCCTTCCCTGGGAAGGTGCTGGAAGCACTCATTCTGGAAACCATTTCCAGGTGCAGGAAGGACAAGGAAATCACTGGGAGTAGACAGCATGGATTCCCCAAGTGTAGTGGGTTTACATGGCAAGGTTTTAGGTAGCAGGAGGCCATAGGGGTGGCTTCTGTTAGAAGAATCTAGAAGCTGCCCCATGTTAGATAAGGGCCCCGCTGCTGACCAGAGCCGAGCCAGATGTTGTTTGTGCCTCTGTGAGAGCATATTTAAGAATGGGGAAAAAAAATGCAGCTACACAGCAGCTGGGAGAGAGAGGATTGACTTTTTCTAAAAAATATTTAACCAGACTGCCTTGATGGCCATTTTGGAGTGGACTCTTTCCTGAAGCAGTCTGGCATCACATATGTCAACACTGGCTTTTTCTCAGATCTCCATGAAAAATGGCAAAGCACGTTGAAAATGTATTCCCTTAACTTTATTTCAGGCCATTTGCAGGGTCTTTGAAATATTGCAGCTGTACTGGTACCACATTAGTGGATTGACACTTTCAGGGGGGAAAAAAATTCACAATTCTTAAATAGCTCCATTTTTTAACACCATAAGGTATTTTCACAGCATTTCTGTCACTGGCCACCCATTTAGAGGAACTCTCCAATATCATGCTAATAGGCTTGTGGATGCAAGTGCACTTCATCCACCCAAGTCATACAGGAAAAATGCTGTCTTTCAATCCTACAAAATAGTCTTTATAAGATAAAAGATCTTAGGGTATTAAGGATAACATTTTCACACTAGAAAAAATGCTGATGTTTCCTCCAAGGATTGTTTATCACACAGCTGTGCCGCAGCACAGGATGGAGGCACATAAGTATAATGTGCAGTTCCTCACCACTGGCAGTTTTTAAATACAAATATAAATGCAAAAAAAAAAATAAATCATAGGAGAATTAAGATCATTCATATCTGTTTTACTTGTGCCTGGTCAGAAAATGAGTCAGCTGACAGAACGCTCCTATCTGTCACACACGTGCCTGGGGGTGGCAGGACTTGCACTGCATGATGGCCCCATGGTGCAGCATCCTTTGGTACAGGACAGAGTCAGTAGAGATAGATCTGTGTAGCAGGGAGCCCTTCATCTCTGACAGAATGTATTAATTTTACTTGGTGGGTTTTCAGAGCAGAACTGTTTTTAGAAACCCACCTGTAGCCCTTTTACTGGAAACATTTGCCCTAGTCCCAGCCTGGACACCAATCATTGTGTCCATTGGGGAGGAAGAGAAATAATCCTCCCTACTCTACACATTCAGCCAGAAACCATCAACCTTCAGTGCTCTTTAAAGCTGTAATATCAAATATCTTCATTAACTACTTGGGGATGTGTGAAGGTTGAAAACATAGCATGGAAGTATATTTGTATTCAGAATATATATGCACATACACATGTACAGGGTACTCAGTGAACGTTGTTAAGGAGCTCCAAGACAACGAGGCTAAATTTAAAGTGTGCATGGTTTATTGCTATGCTATTTGAGGCCCTATTGCAGCCTTCTCTATATTCTTCCCTGACTGGTGGCATCTCCTCACAGTCCATACACAGATTTGACCTGAGTTGTCATCAATGAAAGTCTGTGAGAGCGGACAATAGTCCTTGATGGTATATAAATATTCTTATTCTCTACAGGCTGTTGTGAAGGCACTAATGATTCATGTCTTTTGAATAAAACACGTTGCTACTGTCCCTCTCAGGTCATGGGTAATTACAACTCCCATTGTCATCACACAAATGCTCTAGGAGGGCAGTTCACATATGGCAAAGGATGGTAGAGTTTTATGAGGTTTAGCATTGATGTCTATACTTTCTTGGCAATTATAAAGCCCACCAAATATTAAAATGCAATTAGAGTTATTACAAATTTTGGGAAGAACAACTTTCCACTTTTAGTTGGTTAGACATGCTTGTGAAAACAAAGAACTGAATGAGGAAGAGAAGCTAGTCACAAATTTGGGTTTCAGCAAATATTTTCTCAGCAACAGAAATCATCTCTTTTTCTATATCTAAAGAAAAAAAAAAAAACAAAAACAAAAACAAAAAAACTAGAGGTTTCACAGGACTGCAAACATTCTGCTATTGCCATTTAATCAAAAAGGAAAATATTGGCTTTACATAGAATGGAATAAATTCTATGTATGGCATATAACAGGGTGGAATAAATTCTATGTATGGCATATAACAGGGTTTCTGGTTCACTCCCTGCCAATGACAAATGCAAAAATTAAAACTGGAACCAGTAATTTTACAACAAAACTGCTAAAATGTGGGAACCTGTCTACACTGCCTTCCCTTGAAAAACTAAATACTGTTTGCCATTGGAGCTTATTTGTTAGTGGCACAGTGAGAGCAAGAGTTGTCTTCCCACTGCCTGGCTAGGCAGATGGTCAGGCAAAGCTCCAAATTAAATAATCAGGCTAAAACATCCCTGGCTTCCCTAAGCACAGCATTTGATGCTGAGTGAAAGGTTAAGGGAATAAAGGCCCCCTATCCAATACCTCCACAGAGCCAAATGCAGGGTGAGGGTTGAAAGAGTGACACTCCAGATTCTAGGGTACATGGTCACCTAAATGCTCAGACGCAGCTAGACCATGCCCAAGGCATGTCTGAGGCTGCTTCTCACTGATCTCTAGAGATGAAAGGTTCAGCTGGGCTGTGGACATCTGTGAAAACTCAGCACTGTGACTCTTCACATTTTCTTGCATTTTTATACTTTACAAAACCTAAACTCCAACTTGTAGTGATTCTCACATACGAGTGAGTGAAGACTAAAGCCAAAGAAGACAGGATCCAGGAACCATTTTACTACAGTTATGTATGGAAGAAGAAACTCTTCATTTTCTATGTCATCAGGCCACTATCAACTTTCTACTTCTGCATTATGTTTTTTCCCCCAGTCAAGGAACAGAAATAGGCAGATCCTGGCTCTTCCTTCACAAAGAATCACAAAAGTGCTCAATTTTCAGCAGCTGCATTGAGAAAAGCAGGCTAAAGGTATTATAAATATCACCTGAACAGCACTGCAAGTCCATCCAACATGATGTAGCAGCTTTCATTAGGTTTTGCCATGAAGAAGCTTCATAGGAGACAGGAAAATTAATTGGGAAAATTATGAAGTTTGACAGTGATTAAAAGCATTATCTAACCACTTCCTTTGGTACTAAAGAGCCATTAATCACACTGTGGATATGGATTTATGTAGGGCTCAGCAGTGACCATGAAGGAAACACCGCTTTCTTGAAAAGAAACAGAAAAATGCACGAGGCTAAGGATCTTCTCAGAAGGGATCAGAGGACTTGTGGCTCACTGGTCCCATCACTCATTGCAAAGGAGAGCTGCTGCCCTACATATTGCTACATGCATCACTGCTGCTTTGCTTGGGAGAGCAGATGAGCTGAGGTTCAGCAATCCCAGTTCAGCAGCCCAGCCACACAGAGCACCACATTTGCAACTCCACTCCCATCTCCATGGCCCTGTTTCCTTTCTGCTCCTTTCCCTGGGTTCTCATGTAACAAATAAAATTACCTCCATGCTGATATTTTTTATTTCAAGGTGCATGTTTTATCAAGGAAAAAATTACTAAGTTTTGCTCTTAACTAGACTTCAGTAATGCCCTTGTACTCTAGGTTTGTGTTTCAAGCCAAGCTGATTCCAGCAAATTGATCTGCAGAAAGCATACCAATTTGGAATAGTGATAACACTTCATTGACTGAAGTTGTATTTTATTTAAGTTGTAAACTAAACTTCAATTTATGGTCATTATACACTCATTTCCTTTTTTTATTTTTAGAATTGGTAATATAAAATTGTAAAATGGCTATGCTTACAGAATCACACAGAAGTCTTCCCAAACAGGGAGAAAAAGGCACATCTGTGCATCAGAAAAAAATAAATAAATAGCCACACAGATAGACTTGTAGTTTACACTGAAGGAAACAGTTTCCCTAAGAGAATTCTGTTGTTCTTCAACAGTGATTATGTTAACCTAGTGTTTTTGAAAGTTTCTGTGAAAAACGTTAAGAACATGAAATACCACTTAAACCATAAATTTCTTCATTTGGCTAACTTGAATTCTGAAATCATGTTTTGCTGCTATAGTCATCTTTTCAGTCTTTAATTCAGCTAAGACTGCTCAGATGTTTTGAATTCACACCAAGATATTTCACAGACTATCTCTGGGGAGTGGGATTTAAAGCAGCTGTCTTTTTACAGCATGTTTATGACTCCTTTTTTTTCAGGTCTAAAGCATAAAATTTGGAGGGGTGAGATACTACTCCCTTTATGGAAAGGATGAAAGAGCTTTCACTTCTGCTACTGGTCCATCCTGATTCTCTGCCTGCAGGAAATGCACTTCCAGACTCTTACACAGTTATACCGAGTCTGAAACTCTGGTGCTTGGAGTACAATTAACATGTTTGTTTGTTTGTTTGTTTTTAATAATGGAGATTAATGGCATGATCTGTTAACAGGACTAAACTTAAAATTGTTTAATAGATACCAGTGAATATAGACATATACTTAAAATTAAGTAAGTATTTAAAGTGCTTCTGCATGGAGGTGCTGATAGGCAAAAGTGACTGGAGCAATGGGAAATATGAAAAGCTGGGTTTGAAAATGAAAGGTAAGTTTGCATTTTCTTATCAACCTCCATACACCCATAACCACATACACTAGATGAAGATTTAGCCAGAAACAAGCTCTGATGCTTGACCTGAATTTCAAACATAGTTTCAATGTAGGTTTGTACAAATTCAGGCTTTGACATTTCAGGGGGAAATGGGATCATTGGCTCCAGTACACTGGTGACCAATTTTGAACATTGGCTTAAAAAGTGGCACTTCTAGAAATGGACAGAAATGTTTATGTGAGCAAATATCCAAAAGAAAAATGAAACAGTGTAGTGGGAAACAAAGGCAAATGGCTGGAAATGGTAGCAGCTCAGCAGTACAGTGTATAATGACTTTATTCTGGTAAATGTAAAATAAAATTGTAAGAAAGAATCTGAAATGCAGCAACTGTGCCCATCTTTGCACCAGGTCATCCAGCAGTGGGAGATGGCTCTTCACAGTGACTTCTGGAGCCACTTGGCATAAGGACTGAAACCCTCCCCATGCCTCAGCAAGACCCACATGTCCCTCAAATCACAAATTTACCAGGTCCCTGCTACTCTCCCTGCTGGTGTCTGCTGCACCCACTGCAAGAGAAGACTTATTAACACATGGCTAATATCAGAATTGTAGTAGGAAACCCTAGAGGTCAAGTAATACCTGAATTCCTTCCTTCCTTTATATGGATCTTCAGATGAATCACTAGACCTTCTAACATACAATTCACCTTTCAGATTTATTTAGATTTTGCCATATTGCTATTAAAGGAACTCCTGGCCACTGCATGCACCAAGCTTAAAAAATTTTGCAAAAGCTTCAGCTGTTAAATAGTAGTGTGTCGATAAAATATTTGCAACAGAGCAGATGGGCTCCTACCACTGTGTGTGTTGGCCCAGGGCTCCTGGTAAATATAGAAGAGTGTTTTCTGTCATTCTGTTGAGAGTATTTATATACTGCCAGTCACCATCCTATCAAGGGCAGCATAGTATTAACATTCTTCCCAACATGGCTTTCTGGACCATTGAAAAGTTTTGCCATGGCCGAAAAGGTCACATAGAAAAATGGTAAGTAGATAAAATAAATGTAGGGCAGTGACCCTATAAAACACAGAAAAGCCTTCTATCTTCCTCCTTCCAAGAGGCACAGCAGAAATCTGAGCTTCAGAGGGAATATTTCCAAATACAATGCTTATTGGAGACAGATGGGGAACAACAGAAGTGAGCATTGTAGAAAAGATAGACAGAAAGCTTCTACTTTTTTAATATGTATTGTAAAGAATCCAAAGAAACACTATATTAAAACCAGATATTCAGAAATACTTTTTTTCTCTGTAACCCTCAGCTCTGATACTGCCTGTGATGGAGTAACAGTGAATTCAAGATGCCAGCAGAGTGCAAGGAGCACTAGAAATGGTAGAGCAATGAAAAAACTCCTAATATCTACAGCTTACCAGGGAAATTATTTTTTAAAAATAAAAGAAACTGAAAAAGAGAAGAGTCACCTTGCTCCCAAACATGGGCCAACCCATCCCGCCCCAGGTATTTTGCAATGATATTGCTCGGCTGGCCTATTCTCTCTAGCCAAGAGTGAGGCCACCACTTCCACCAGAGCTTGGTACCAGACACAAGCTGTTCTGGGAACCCCACTCTTATCACGGGCTTTTGTGGAGGAATAAAACCTTGAACCTTTCCCCATTACTCATGTCCCTGACAAGTGCTCAAGCTCAGCCACATGCAGTATACAGGAAAACTTCAGAGGTATTTTAGTAGAAAAGTGAATACAGCATTACTGATGTATCTGTAGCTTAGTAGTAATCCGCTGACATTTCAGGTTTGATGCAAACTCTGCTGACATGAATGAGATTATTTCATTTTAATTCAATGAGCTTTGGATCAGTTCTGGAGAAGGAAATTGAACAGTTTTCAACAAAATGTGTTCTTATTGCTATCATATAAACAAAAATGCCAAATACAAAATTCAGATGAAATCACTTCACATGCTCTCATCTCAAGCCTTAATCATATTTTTTTAAAAGGCTCAAATAAATTCAAAGACCCTGGAGAGAAAACGAAGTAGTCTTGGACTTTTCTGAAAAAGCTTAAACAAAAAGAAAGATACCAGTTCCTCACTTCACTGTGTTGGATAGTAAGTGCAAACATTTGAATTTATCTAAGGTTTTAAATTTTTAAAGATTAATATATGCTCCTCACTGGGCTGCACATAAAGCGTTCCGTAAATGCATGTGTGCTTCTTCCAAAAACAGCTCAGCAGCAGGGCACTGACAGGGTGCCAAAGCATAGTGCTGTTACAGGGCTTTTTCTGATTAGGGATATTATTGGCAGGCCATGCCAGCCTGTTAGTAATGCAATGGATGGAACAAAATTCCTCTTTGCTTATACAGACTCATTTGATTTAGACCTTGTCAAATACCAACCTGAGAACAGCACTGCTAGAGTTGCAGAATAATAACCTAAAATAGGGACTAAGGTACTGCCATCGAAACAACAGATTAGGGTGATTTTGGATTGCCAATTATCAATTCATACTTTTGGATCAGAGCTATTGTTTTCATTTGCAATTGGCATAAATATTTTCCCAGTGTTTCTCTCAGGGCAAAATTGCTGTTTGTGACTCTGTGGGGGACATCACATGCTGTTGTGGTTTAACCTGGCAGGCAGCTAAGCACCACACAGCCTTTCCCAAGGAATCAGGGAGTCTTGGTTGGTGTGATATTGCCTCCAGTGCACCATCATGGTATCGATTGGCACCTGCTGTTCTTCAACCCTCAGCAACCCCACAACAGAAGGGTTCTTCAAGAGACCAGCCAAGGTAGACAACCTTTTAATGTCCTTTGTCTCCTAGGCAGCTATGCCAAAAGCCCACTGGTACGCTTTTGGATCCTTGAAATACCGTCTCCTGAGGTAGTCTATGCCAAGGATGCACTTAGGGTACACTGTGCACCAGTGTCCACCAGAGCCTTATATTTCTGTGGGTTCATGTGCCAGGCCATCAAATCAGCACAGTCCAAAAAACATGGCTGTCCCTTTTCCTCCACCTGGCTAGAGGCAGGGCCCCTCTAGTCCTAGTCCTAGTTCTCATTACTGTCTGGGGTCTGACCACTGGAAGCTGGAGCAGCAGTTTTCCTGGAAGAACCCCCTTCTGCAATTATTTTTCCTTGCAACTCATGTACCCATGCCTCTAGGGTCAAGGTACATTTCTCATCCAATTTCCTCTTGTTCCCTCCATAGTCATGCAGGTAAAATCACAGAGTGGCATGTGGTGTGTACTTCTCTATCCTCTTTCATGAGCAGAGGGATGCTTTCTCCTAATAATGGAGACACTGAGTTGTACAGGTAGGGGAGGAAGGTATATGCTCTTTAACCTCTCGGGAAAGTTTCTCCAAAGAAAGGGAGGAAGGTATATGCTCGTTAACCTCTCGGGAAAGTTTCTCCAAAGCACTCTCCTTGAGTTGTTGGACCTCTTGGAAAAGTTTCTCCAGAGCTGAGACACAGGTTTGTGTGTAAGAAGAGAGACTTTCTTCATACTGCTGGAGTTGATTAGGCAATTCATCCACTGTGAATTCCTCTCAGTCCTTCCAAGTCATTACGGCCAATGAGTTGGTATATGATGATGGTGCACTCCATACAAACTTCTGCCCTGTGGGTCATGTGCATTTGACTTCACCCGGATCTTGGGATATCTGTTTGTCATCTAGATCATCATAAATCACCTCCAGCATGCCTAATTCACTCGGGTACTGGATACCCCTCTCCGTGGTGTTGCACTTGCCTGGGTGACATACAACATCTTCCTTAAAGGGATGACTTTCCTTCACACCTGATAGGAGTCATCTCCAGATGGTGAAGGCTTGTGCCACTTTTCCAATTGCTTTGTCATTGCCCCCTTCCCTAGCAAGCTGCTTGGCTTCCCTGCTCTTTAATTCCAATCTATTGGACCCATTATTGCAGTATCAGAGCAGCCAGGTGACAATGGACAACAGCTGAAATATTTTCGCATATCTCATAGCTCACTCTGGGATGCAGTGGTTACTGCAGCTTTCATGATATCTTCCTCTTTGTCCTCCTGTTCCCATGAAGGTCCTACTTCTTTCCTACTCATCATAACACAGACACATCTTTTGTGTCTGTGTTATGATGAGTAGGAAAATAAATCCCCTCTTGGCTTCAGAAAGATTTTTCAAAAAGGCCTGATAACCCTCACATCAAATTTCATGCTCATATCAAGAGCATCAAATTCTCTTTTGAACAACAAGACCCAAAAACTATTTTCGATTTTGATGACAGGCATGCATAAAATCAGCAGGCCTTTATCATCCCAGGACATTATTCAACTGCACTTTCTTCCTAGGGCAAATGTTTATGAAATAAGATTATCCTTATCTTCTGGAACAAGCTGGCTAGTTATAGGAATTCAGTCCCTTTGCTTTTGATGACATCTTTCCATTGGTGTTAACAGAGAAACTCAACTTCTGAAAGTTTATAACCCGCTCAGTTGTGACATCTCGGAGAATACATTTAATCCTCCCCCCATTATGACTTTTCTGTAGTCCAGACAAACATTATGAAGACTTGCCTACATGGACAATTGGCTACAAAAAACTCTCTAACTTCTTACCACTTACATTTTTGCTCAATAAAGATGTTTTCCAGTTTGAATTTGTCACAGTCCCTTCCTGTGGGATTCCAAAACATCTGCTAGTTTCTGCTAGAGAAACACAGATGCATTAGCGCATCCACATCCATCCTCCCCTGAACAACCTGCTTCTGAACAAAACAAAGTTCCAGCCTTACAAGATGAAACAAAACCAAACTAAATCAAGAAGGGAGACAGAATAATCTTGTACGGGCATTGGAAAATCAGTCTTTTTTGTCATGTGTCCTCCCCTCTCAAGGTAAGTAATAAAAGAAGAGAGTTTCTAAAGAAGATACTTAAGTGGAAGAAGTCATACTTATGTGATGAAAACAACTTTTCATAAAAATGTTTGGATGACCCACAAAATGGACATTGATGTGCAGTGCATGACACAAGAGTCTCAGTGACTTTGAGCTAGCACAGCATTTCCATGTACCCATGGACAAGAGGTGCACAAGAACATAGCACCTCAAAGACTATCTTACTCAAACCATCAGCAAGAGCTGGTTGGACATCAGCAGCTGCTAGGGGAAAGATTAGGGAACAGGCATTTACTAAAAGTCAGCATATGCCTGAATGTTGTCCTCCGCCAGAGAATGGCTATCCATCTGCACTGCAGCCAAAATACCTTTTTTTTTTTTTTTTTTTTTTTTCTCAGAGGGTAGTATTTATGGTCTCATGTGGCAAAGAAGTATTGATAAATATCTATCTGTCTATTTATCTACTCATCCAGGAAAGGGAGTAGGCATATCCATTGCTTATGAAAGCACTAGAATTCAATTTCCTTCATTGAAAAAACAAAACAAAACAAAACAAAAACAAAAACAAACAAACAAACAAACAAAAACATTCAAAGCAGAAAGAAAATCTACCTGGACTTTGTTTTGATTATGATAACTGGACTGTTTTATTTTTCTAACAAGTCTATCCATTACAAACAGAGTAATGTGCACAAACTAGGAACTTGGTTATGAACAAAGAGCTCGGGTAAATACCAGCCATCCTGTTCCCCAGGATAGGGGTACCTTTATTCATTTTTTCTTTCTTTCCTCCTGAAAAATTAAACGTCCCATTTTCTAAGGTAACTGCAATCAGACGCGTAGCACACCTTCCTCTTGGGAATGGCAAACAGCTACACCCACCTGCAGGTTAAGACACCATCACAATGGTTACCTACTCCAGTTCCAGGGAGCTAAAACGAACAGCATGATCCCCAAAACAGAATTTATACATCTGAATTATTTCAGATAGAAGAACATCATATACTGTCTCCAGTAGAAGGGAGTCTTCTTTGCTTCATTTTAGTCTTTTAAAAAAAGACTAACTAGATTTGATTTCTGTTTTGTGACTGTGCAGAGAGCGTGTTGTCATCCAGCATAAGTCTCAGCTGGAGGCTGAGGAAAATAGTACTAAACTGAACAAGACATAAGTAAAGTACAGCAACACTTTCGGGCAGTGGTAAGATAACCGTGCAAATCTGCCATCTGCTAGAAGACAGCTGGAGCTGGGCTGGCTGCAAGAGTCTGGTGACTCTGTACTGCCTCACTGCAAAGTGTCCTGAAGTCTCCAGACCCTTGCTTCCTTGTAACTGTTCAAATCTTGTTGCCTTGACACAATTAAATCATTAGTGCTGCAGCAAAGGAATTTATTAAGTCTATCAGTGCCTCACTGACAGTAATCCTAAACAAAACTCAGAAAGCTTTTTCTGTTTCACAAGTGTCTGTGCTCTTTAGTTCAGAGATGGGGCTAACCTAACACTGCTGGCATTTTAGAAAAATAATATTCTAGTCAGGATCAGGACTCAGGAAACAAATCCTCTCCACAATACATAGTGCAGGGCACAGGCTAATGACAGAAATGATACGGTGCTTGATGCTTTGACCTTGCTTTCTATGCAAGGCTCTCCAAGCTTCATATTTCTGGAAGTGCATCATTTGCAATGGGCAAAAAAATCAGAGCTGAAACTCTGAGAAGGCAGAGCTCAGAGATACACATTTGTCCATAATGAAGACTAACTGGTTCTTAAAAAATACGTAGCAATTTTGCTTTAAAGATACATTAAGTCAAAGCTGAAGTCAGTATTTTGGGACAGTTATAATTGAGTCTGCTCAGACAGAGAAGTTAAACGAGACTAATTACCCACCATCTCTAGTTGAAGTAAATATTAAAACAAGGAAGATAAATATGGGCTGAAGTGTGGTATTCAAATAACATGTAATTAACAGGTAAGGACCATGCATTTTAATCACTATGAAATTTTAGACAGTATTTGCAGCAAAGTCAGTATGATGGGAAATTACTATTTGTGCTTTAGTCCCTAGTTGCAAATAAATATATATATATATTTATATATAAAACATATATATATATATACATATATACATATATATATTTTTATATATATATATTAGTCGAGGCCAAACCACAGGCCTCAACTTCCTGAAGGGCATATTCCCAAGAAACCCAAGCTCAACAGGTATCTGACCTGCTGGTCCGTCAGATCTGCAAAGCCCATCTGGACGAGAGGCCCTAAGTGGTGCAAAGTCCCCATGCCAGTTGGACACCCCTTGCTGAAGGATAATGTCAAATATACACACAAGCCTCTTAACTTCAACCACTATGGTCCAGAACTGGCATAGTCAATGAGTACAGCTGTTTTACACTGTTCTGTTTTTTTTTTGTTTTGTTTTGTGTATATATATGTATATATGTATATATGTATATGTATGTATATACATATATATGTGTGTATATATATATTTGTGTATATATATATATATTTGTTTGTATATATATATATATATTTGCCTGTATCCTGTCTCATTGTTGTAAGAAAAACAATAAGAAAATTCCTTCTTTGCCAAATTTAAGCTGCTTGACTCTTCTCAGGGATTGCTTTGCTAGAGAGGAGGGTAAGTCTTGTGTCACTTGTACCTTATATAAAGCAGAATGAGATTCTTCAGAAGCTGCTTGCTTTAAAGCATCTCTAATCATACCGAAGTTGATAAAGTGAAGCCAATTCTTAGCACTTCTTCAAAACCCAATGGATTGGCTTTTTGTTTTTCTGCACGAAAATATGGTGAAGAACGTAATTGAAGAAAAGACAGTCTGACAAATAATTTCACAATAGCATTGCTCTTAAAGAAAAGGCAAAACCAAAATATCTTGGGTCTGGTCAAGGCAGCCAACGATTTAAAATGAGCCTGAGTATGAAAGGGCTGGAGGAAAGGAAGGGGACAAGGAAGGAAAAGATGACCTCTCCATGTGGTTTCTGTACAAGTTCTGATGTGTTCATTTTTTATATGTAAATAAATTTTATATGTGAATAATATGTTTATATGTAAATATGTTCATATGTAAATAATATATGTTTATATGTAAAAATTTATTTTTTTTGGTGAAAAATATTTAGAAAGAGAAGTTACAGTGACCTCTCAAAAGTTAGAATAACCTTTCTTCTTTATCTTTTCCTTTCCCCCTTTTTTCCTTTACTTCTCCTTTTCCTGTTTTACTTCTTCTTCCCCTGAGGGGAGGTGTTTATAGAGAACAACTTTTATGCAGAGTGCCAGAGGGAGCTGGGGTTGTTTAGCCTAGAGAAAACCAGGCTGAAAGGGAGACCTTCTCACTTGCTAAAGCCACCTCAAAGGAGGTTGTAGCAGGGTGAGGATTGGTCTCCTCTCCCAAGCAACAAGCAGAAGGACAGGAAGAAATGGCCTCTATTTGAGCCAGGGGAGGGTTAAGTTGGTTATTAAGAAATATTTTTTTCACTGAATGGGTTGTTAGGCATTGGAATGGGCTGCCCAGGGAAGTGGTTGAGCAACCACCCTTGAAGGTATTCAAAAGATGTCTACACATCTGTGGTGCTTAGGGACATGCATTAATAATAGAATTGGCAATGCTAGGTTAACAGTTGGACTTTATGATCTTAGAGGTCTTTTCCAACCTAAATCATTCTGTAGGCTCCTGGCATACATTTCCAACCTACTTTAATCACCGGAGATTTGGCTCAACTCTTGTCTCAGATGGGCTGTGATCCGTTTTTCTCATGACATCAGTAGTTTTAAATAAGATCAAACTTCATCCAAGGCCATCATCGTATGTTTCAGACCAGTGCTGTACCTGCCTAACCTCAAGTACCTGACAGCAGCTCCTTGGCAATCAATGCAGCTATGTTACTTTTGGTTGCCCAAGACCCTTGCCTGCAGGACCAGGGTCCTTTCCCAGGTGGGGAGGAGAGCTAGGCTGCTGGGCTCATAGCCCACTCGGCTACAAATACCATACCAACACTAGCCTCTGTAACTAGGACCAGGGAGTGGGAGCTCCTAAAAATATACAAAAGAAAACAAGCAGCTAATGCTTCTGATTTGTGCTCAGAGAAGATGCATTATTCATACTGTACAGAGACAAGAGAGGGAATATGCCTGGCAAAGCCCCCAGAATGGTTTATTTGCCCTTGAGTAAAAACTTAGATTTTTTGAGTAGACTCCATAAATTTAGCAGGACTCCTGAAATGTCCAGATGTTTCTGAGCAGATGAATAAAGTTATCTTTCTGAAAGCTTACTGAAATTTTTATTATCTTATGCACTGTTTATGTGGGCAGATCTTCTGAACAAATAGCAGTAAATAGCAATTGCTGCTACAGGTATCCTGCCAGAGACACCCAGCTTAACTGGGAGGCCCTAAGGATGTTGTAAGAGTGGCTGGCAGACCACTGTTAAACACAGAAAATAACCATTGAGTCAATGAGTTAAACCTCTCTTAGCAGCCTTAGTGTAGCCTGCTACAAAGAGAGGGTTGTTGAGCAATGCTAACCAGGCCCTCAGGCAAAGCCCTGGAAGAGCAGGGTGTTGTGCTCTCAGGTGTACAGACCTCAGCTACTTCCATGGCAGATACATGGCCCTAAGAAGATTTCAGACTTAAGGCAGAAATTGAGTTAGCCCTCTCTGTTGAACTGATTCTGCAGCTTTTGCAGATTGGAAATAGTTTCTTCTCCATGGTAATTCTTTAGTAATGCTGCTCCACTTAGAACAATTAAAACTGGAAGAAAAAGATTTGCTGGTGACATCTTTGCCTCAGTAGGACAGCAGGACCAGATTTATATCTTTACTTAGTCTTTTTGTCCGGAGGGCTTACACTTCCATCTGATTATGCTCTCTCTTGTGAGATTCTCTCTGTGCTCAAAATAGAAAATGCCACTAACCCTGGGACTGCTGGTAAGGCTGGGGCATCTCTCAAATGGCAGTTTTGGTATTCATTCTCCCTACTTGAACCAACCTGCCTCCTTCTCTGTCTCTGATAGTAATGCTGGATTAGTGCTAGCCACATGTACTGAAAGGGTTGAGCTGGCTTCCTTGATTTCATAATCCACGTATGATTATTTTGTGCTTTTCCTTCTGGATTTTAGTTTCTCCTGTGCTTGCTTCCATTGCACACTAAAGACTTGATACACTTGAATACTCAGTTTTTGTATGTCTCTGCTTTCTCTATTGATTTTTATTTTTTTTAATTCCCAAATGTGTACATACATTCCAATAGCTGTGTGCAGTCAAAATGAGCTTTACCCCAGTTGTTGAAGACCACTGGCAAATATTGTGGTACTACAACCTTGACACACTGTTCATATTTACAGCCTGACATAAAGAGAAAGTAAAGGGCTCATAGGGCAAAAGAGATTGACAGGAAAGACCTTTGAGGAGCCACAGCTCTGCAGCTCAGCAGTCAGCACATTACCTGAGGAAACATGAACCTGGTGCTGGGAACACTGCTTACCCACATTACATCAGAGTTGTTCGGTAAAACCCAGAAAACATCCTGGGACAAGAGACAGGACCTGAGGTTTCTTTTGCCAGCTCTGTGCTCAGCTTCATCTTCCCTGCACCATTTACTGACAACTCTCCTGTCTTCATGCAACAAGGTACCCTTGCCAGGATATCTGTCATTTTCATCAGTTCCTATCACTCAGCTGTGCAAAACTTCCTGCTAGTGTCATTTAGGCTCTCTCCTTCTCATGGACTCCTTCTAGCTGCTAATATATACCAACAATTTTCACAGTCGCCTGCTTTCCATCTGCTACACTTTCACTGCTGTTTTTTTTGTCTTACTTCCTCTATGATCTCAGCTTGCTTTTGTTGAAGTTACACACTTTTCCATCCTTGCAGTGAATTTTAGTCTTTTTAGACATCAAATAAAAAGTCTCTAAACACTTTTCAGTTCTCAATCACATTTCACCCTATTTCTGTTGCTTTTCACAGATGATTCAATTCTTAACAGTTTTCAGTTTGGTAACTCTGGCCATTTCATAGATATAGGCTCAAAACTAGTGTAATGATTGACAGCAGGTCACTAATGCCTTGGATAAGGCCAGCGATTCAAGAATCTGCGGAAGAAAAGGACCGAAGAAACTTTGTAGTAGTCAATAGAAATCATGCACATTTTTATTAGGATGATAAAAGAAATGAAGTATTAAGTGGGAATGAAAGGTGCTGAAGGCTGCAAGAAAAGCATTGACTACCTTACCAGTAACAGCAGTTCTGAGCACTGGATTTAGGTGTCTATAGAAAAAGGAACACAGTGTTCACTATGAGAGCATGTTTATAAGGCACTGAGGAGCCTTCAGAGATAAATGGCAGATGATTTCCTACAGATTGATGATTTCTGAAGACAGAATTCATTCTGAAGCAGTGAACACAAAATTTACATAGAGATTTTTCGACTGAAGTGAAAATGGAAACAGCTAAACTGTGTTTATGCATGTGTATGCATATAAATATGTATCAACTTTGTTTCCCCACTTGACGTGATTGCTAAAGAAATTCCCATCCTGGCTTTTCACACCCACATGGGTACAGGAAGAAATTTAAAGGTTGCTTGAATTAATGTATCCACTGTGAAATTCCTGAGCACTGAAAAGTACACATTGGTGAGGAGACATTAGTGCTATGTAATTTATTGTTTGAGGGCTTCCAATTGAAATGTTACTGTACATCATATAACGCTTTTTGTTGAGTGGGAGTTCACCTTGCTTATCCTTGGCCAACATTTTGCAATGACATTCACTGTTCAAAATCTACCCTTTACAATGGAATTAGAAGCATTGAAATGGTGAGATATGTGTTAATTATTGCTTGGAAACATCTACAAAAGCATGGAGGGGTTTCCTGTGTTCAACAGATGAGAATGCAGTTTTTTGCTGTTGATAACTTCATGATGGGAAATGGATCTTCAGGGGTCTAGGAAGGGTGTTATGCAAAATATGAAGGTATATGTCCAACAGCTTTGTGACAGATAATGGAAAAGAACAGCCCTGCTTGGGAGGATGCTGGGAGGCTGCATGCTAGGACCATGCCCCACAGCGGGTGGCACAAAGGCAGGGATATGGCCCCCCCACCCAGAGCCACTACTTGCCTCACCCCTGCACCCAGGCCAGCCAAATCTACAAAGGCTCCTGACTAAGCAAGTTGGCTGTTCTCTGCAGCAGCCTCAGGAAAGTCCTGAAATTCTGCAGCTTTATATTCTAATAAAGAGGGGAAAAGGGACTACAAATTTAATGGGTTGGGAGTAAATGTTGAAGCCTAGAGGGAAAGAGAAGTCTTGTACAAAATTGCTAAAACAGAATTGTAGACCTCTTGTCTTTGTTTGAAAACTTCAGCCCAACATACAGGGTCCACTGCCTTGCAATGGTGCCAGCAAGCTTGTTCTCATTCCTTCACTTTTATAGTTATCCATTTCTACCTTACAATTATTCAGGGATATCAAATGATGAGAATAGAGAACTTCAGCAGATGACCAAACTTATAGATCATGAAATGTAAAATTCTTAAAACCAGTTTTACAGAGAATACTGGAGAAAATATTGAAAAGATTCAGACTGAGACTGAATTCAATGCCAGAGATACTCATAATGGGCTTACAAACCATACAGATCACAAACATTAAATTGAATTTCGTTACCTTATTGGTTGGCATGACAGGCTTATCATCGTGTATGTGTATGTTTGCATGTGTAAGTGTAAGTAAGTGCATCTTCCTATGCTTTATAGATACAATATCATAGATTTGACTTTTCTGTCTTGGAAAGCAAGCCCCATCAGTAATTATACAGGGAGAAAACATACATGCTTCTTAGCTCTAACCTTCCCTGAATTATTGAGTCATTCAAAAAGCTCTGCACACCATTTCAACAGCTATCATGCCACCACCTTTTCTAAGAAAGCTTTTTGACATCAAAACAACAGACTTAATTGCTGCATTCCTCATAAACATAATGAAGGAATTAAGAAAAAAGAGATCAGGGATGACACTGCCACTAGTTTGGCTCTCCTGAATTCTCCAGTGCCAGTTATATCAGCCCAGCTCTTCCTATTTTAAATTAAAACCATACTTCATCTCAGAATTAATTTAATTCCATGGAATAAATGGATTTTAAAAAAAAATCCAGCTTGGATTTGCCACAGGATAGGGGTCAGATATCAAAGCATATAAAGAATAACATGAGGGCCATATCCAGACAGCACAACTTACACACGAGTCACTGGACCTGGGATTTCTTACAGCCTGCCTTAAGTCTGTAGCACACAGAGTATTTAACTCTGGGACCTAGGTGGGATTTATTCTAACCACAACTCAAAATACGGTTGTTAGTGGGACTGACAACAATACAACAGTATTTAGGTAAATTGATACCTATGTCCCAATGACTACTCAGACACTTGTATAAAAATGATGCTACCAAGAGCATCTTGCTGATATTGGCATGTCAGAAATGGTGGACCTAGATGAAACAGGAGCAGATGTCCTGGTGGCTCTCAGTGTGAGTCAGATACATCAGTATCACTCCCATTCCAGCATGATACTAAAAAAGTGTAACTTCATGAGGCTGGCCATGAGGGAATACTTATGTTAGAACATGTACAGTGCTGTAATAAACAAAATGAGTCTGTGGAAATGGGGCACTGCTGGCAGTCATCGTGCCCTAACTGTATAGATTAAAAAAATAAATAAATAAAAATAATAATCTTACCTTTGTCCTTGATATAGTGCATAAAGAATGAATTAGAATATATATAGGATCTAAATGATCTATTAGGATATAAAGAATTCAACACTGTTTATGAGACTTTTATGAGACCACGAAATCATCTGTGATGCCTAGGAGCAAGCATGTGAACATGCTGGGAAAGGAAGATTGTTAACCTAATTAATTCTCTTGGGCATCTTCCCAGCTTGGGCCAGGCTGTGAGATCAGGGAGCCTTTGGCACTGGGGTGGGCTGTGCTGTAGCATTGGCACTGCTCTGTGCCCAGGGCCCTCAGCACGGACTGAAAGCAAGTTTCACCCCACTGCAGGACCTCAGACTGTGCTGGGGATAGAAAGGCGATAAGAGAAGTGCCTTGCCCCGGCACACTGTAACAGAAGTTACATCTTCAGCCTGGCCCTCTACAATTAGTGGCAGACCAGTCAGCTCTCAGTTTTATCATAGGTGGCGAGGCTTTGCTTAAGGAATTGTTCCTGATTTCTGCAAGCAATGTGTTTTCCCCAGGCTTCACCTTGCAACAGCTGTCCCATAAATCATGTTCAAAGGAAAATGTTTAGAAAAGCAACCAAAAGCTCTGCAGCTTAAGCCTTTTAATTAACAATTGCTAAAGACCTATAAATGTGTAGAGCATGTGCTGTAGTATTCAGCCTATTTACTTCTCTTGGAGTGGTTGCTGTTTCTGGCAAAAGTTGCTAGCAGAGATGAAGTAGCTAATGTTTTTGTTTTTTTTTTTTTTTTAATTGTATTTGCAGCACACTTTGTCCTTCTGCAACTGCTCATATATTTGTTGATAAATATAATGTGAATTCACAACAGCCAATGAAACAGAGAAGAACAGTACAATACAGAGCAGGGATCAAGAAGTTCAATTTCTGGAGAAACTGTATGGCTTCCTGAGCAGTGACATCAAATAGGGGGAAAATTTATGTTGGAACAATGTGAAAATTCATTGTTTGACTTTATTGATATAAAAACAGGAATAGCAATATAAAATGTTGTTTTAAATTCATAGTAAAGATTCTCTTTTTGCTTTTATTATTGTAATAGTAGGCTGATTGCACTTCTGTTCATGTTTTTATTATGTTTGGAGAGCATTTTGAAGTAAAACAGTATGCTCACATCTTGTTCCACTTTGCTTTTCTCTGTAGTTATACAGCTCTGTTATGACCTTCTCTTTGGAAATATACACAGGAATTAAATTTCTTTATCAACTTATCTTCAACCATATTGCCTTTCTTTTTTAAATCCTGGATATTGCAAACCATTTCCTAGGCTTTTATGATACTCAGCAAGAAGATTTGATAGGCATTAAAATGTGGCCTGTTTAAATGAAGGATAGTCCTCAATTGTCAACGATTTTCATTAGCCTTAAAAGAGGAAATAAATCCTTATCTCTGTTTAAAATATACCCCTGGATCCATCCGCTAAAACGGTATTATCAGAAGGATCCTTTTCATTTATAATGAAAAGACCTAATTGCTTCAAAAGTAAGGAAAGTAACCAAGTAGTCAAAAATTTGATATTTTAAAAAGTAAACTCAAGAATCATAGCAGAAAAAGCCATATTTCCCTTGCTCAAAAAAAAAAAAAAAAAAAAAAAAAAAAAAGAGAGAGAGAGAAAAAAAAAAAGAAAAATCCTCTCAGTTCAGCTTCACTGTCATTCTATGTTTCAAACAGTCAGGAACAACAGCATTACATATCTTCTGGTCTATATACCTCTGACTGTTCTAATTAATACTGGCTTGAGGCTGTGTTCATTTCTTAGCTCATGAGATAATAGGTTATTGACTGATCTGCGAGCTAATAGCCAAGGCTAAGTCTCACATAAGAAGCGATTGTGTGGGTTGAAGTTCATCATTGATTTTGTTTCCACACACTCAGGGGGACCATGTATTTAACTGTCCTGCAAATAAGAAGACCCTTAATGACATTCATTAACTTCTGAAGATGAGATTCCTCACCTGCAAGCACTGCAATTTACTGTGGTCAGCCCCAACAACTATGAAACTCATCACTAACTTAAGTGCAGTAATTGTAATTCACTAGATCTTCCCTACAATAAGCAGAAAAATAGGAAGTCAAAAAGAAAACGCCCAACCATGAAAACATCCGAGCCTTCCCAGAGCATGACAACAGCCTGACAGAGTGATAGGATTTGGTACCAGCCAGCTGCGTCAGCATATATTATTCTCATTTCAATTTCACATTCTTCTAAATGAAAGGCTTATCTCTTGATATTTTACATTGTAGAAAATATATGTTTATAGAGCTAAAATGTACCATGGAGAGGTAAAGTATATCAGACAATAAACAGGAGAAGACCAGACTCTGCAATAAAGAAAAACAAATGTATTTTTCTTATCAGTACAAAACATGTTTCTCTAAATAATACATTAGTTGCTTTTCATTTTTCAAATAAGAGGCTACTATTTTCAACTGAATATCACACAATACAGCCTGGATGTTTTTAAACACTTACAATCACAAACCTAAAAGACGCTGGCACAGTAAGCAGTTTAAGAGTAATGAAAAAGACATAAGTGGAAAGGTAGAACAGATGAAAGCAAGCAATAATACTTTGTGTGATCCTAATCTCCTTTTCAAATAGCTTCTTATTCCTATGCAGAAAGATGATTGTGCTTGTGCTGCAGACATGGTGTGGCTGTGGAGCAGGATTGGTGGTCCGAGAAGGATGGGGGAGTCCTCACCAGGACTTAAGCAGCAGCCAGGGGACCAAAGTATGCTAAAAAAGTGATCCCAATTGTCATAAAACAGTATTTTCATACCTAGAGAAGTTATGTCTAATGCCATCCTAATTCAGGAAAAAAAAAAAAAAAAAAAAGCGCAAAAAAAAAAAAGGGTTCAAGCAACTGAGCCATTGTAAAAATATCAATATTTTCCTCCAGGAGGGGGAGAGAGATTCCCCAGCGTGCACAAAATAGAAACGCACATTTTTTAAACATAAAATTATCAAATATAGTACAGGAGAAGGATGCAAGAGACATTGCTGCTTTAGCATATCCTGCCTTGTGACTACAGCAACCAGCAACCTCACTGAAATCACTGCCTCCTGACAGGTTTTCCTATCTGTCCTTTCCTGGGATGTCACCTAGGGTGTTCAAACAGCACCCAGCACAAGTCAGCCCTGACCTCGGCTCAGGCGTCCTGGCCCCCAAGCACATACACACAGATGCAGTCAGTCAGCTTCTTCAAATACTGATGCTTCCCACATTTTCATTACATCACTATTTTTTAATAATTAATGATGATAAATCATTTGTTTACCTAACACCAACATAGAATTTTTGGCTATTAAGTGTTTGCTAAGAGTCATTAAATGATCCCCTTCTTACAGGAAAAAACAGAATTTTCTATACCTTTGTTATAACATTGCTGCAGCCATTGGGGAATGAGTACCTGGCAATGAAGCAGAAAGCAAAAATTGCCAAGTCTGTTAGTTTAAATCCTAACATTAAGAATTTGCAGATAAAGAGAACAGTCTTCATTTTGATAGCTTGCAATCAACTTGACAAACTTAAAAAAATCATCCTTAAAATATAATTTAAGGGAATAATAATAAAATGTATCATTTTATCCACGATTACGAAATTCTGCATTGTAAATGCCCTCAGGTAGCTATGATTACAAGCAGACTTTCATTAGTAATACAATCTTTTCTCTACGAAAATGCCCACAGAGGTGAGCTCTGTCAGACTGAGTGCAGTTTCCCATGTCATAATATACTTTTTTTCAACACAGAGGCTGAAATTCTCCAGAGCACAGCTTGTGTCCTGCTGTGCAGAATATGATTGTTGTGACCACAGTAATGATTTCATAAACAATAGTACTTCATTCACCAAGGAAAGTTTATGCATGGTATACTTCATTCTGCCTCTTATTACTAAAGTCAACACTGTAGTAAACACCTTTCCAATTGCATTTCACACCTAGCAGGCAAAATACTCTCCTTTATTTATAACGTGATTTACTAATTTTAGCAAATACATTTCATAAACATAGACATACATGTCTAAACATCATTAATATTAAAACACACTTGATATTGCGTTTGTTGATAGCTTGGCTTTTTAGATTTTGCATATTTATTTTGTTTGCAATCCTGGAATAGTCCCTGAAATAGTATAAATCTTAACATTTTTTTTTCTCTTTCTTTCTTTCCCCTAACTCTTTTCACTAAGTTGATGGGCAAGGGAACATACATTTCAAAACTCTGAGCTCCAAGACATATTCCATCCTTTGTGTCTCTGGATGACTTTAGAGGGGTCAGTAGGCTTTTGTTGATTTTCATCAACTAATTTTTCCCAAGTCACTAGAAAATTGCTTCTGCACAGGGTTCCCCACGTGAGAGCGGGGACCACTGTGGAAATGCTGGCAAGAAGTTATAAAGTCCGACATCTACTAAATCCTCTTCTATCCCAGTTTTCTCTTGGTTCAGCATTCCTCCTTTAATGCACCAGGAATTGTCATAGTGGAACCAGACTACATCCCTACAGCGTCCCCTGGGGCCCATTCTGGAGAGGAGGATGCATCAGGCAGGCCCTAGCAGGGGGCGAAATTCTGCTTTTCTTTTATCCATTGCTTTGCCTAGTATGGGAGTAAGCAGGAGTAAGCAGGAAGACCTTGTTTTGCCATGTTTTATCTGTCAGTACATAGAAAAGGTCTTCTTTGGACAATCCTTATGGCATAAATCTACCACAAAAGCCTTATTTTTGATAAAGGAAGAAAAAAAAAAATCTTACTTTTGATTCCCTATGGTAAAATTACTTACTTACCTATATGGTAAGATAACACAGACTTCATTTAACCTCACCATTTTAAGGTAGTATTATGACGATATTGCTATAACAACATTATGACTGTGTTGTGATTACCACATAACAGCAGACAATTATTACCTGACATAAGTATCCAAGTTAACTATGTAGCACTCATTACAACAACCGTGAAACATTCATTTCTCTATTGAGAGGGTTTCTTCTGAGTACCAAGCAGGTGCACACAGGTATTTCTGTATACTGAGAAAAGAAAGTCAGAAGTCAGCTGGGGGTACAAGAGAAAATACCGTTAAATGCAAGTGTAGCCAGGGGGTTGGAGAGGTCTGATGTGTGCCATAAATCAGTGAGTCTATCAACAGGGGCAGTGCAAGGCCAGGATCAGTGATGTGGTCAAAGCAGAGAGAGTTGTAGAAATGAAGAACCAGAACGGCTGCCTGGCTATGGGTGAGGTTTCTGCAGATGTACTTGTTAAGGAGGTGCAGCTGCAAATCCAAACAGAAGTGTGGTACATCATTCATCCACTGCACGGCACTGTGAGAAGTGCAGTACAGTGAGTGGTGGAAGCCAAATAAGAAGAAAATAGCCAGCACCTGCTCCCAAATTGGCTTAGATTATCTACAAAGCTTTAAAACCACACTGGTCTTGATCACAGTGAATAACTAGGTTTCCAGTTCAATATTCAGAAATTTTCAAAATACAGTATTTCCAAAATGTAATATGCAAGGTTCAATATTTCTAACCTAATAATTAAAATAGTAGTGGAATAAAAAGACACAGATATTGCAGAGGTAACTGTCTCTAGTTCATTACCCTTTGGAAATATCTGCATATATGAAGAATGTACACTGCCCTGAGTGTCTGCACTGCATATGTACAAGAGGTCCTTATACCTAAAGCTTGAGTGTCCCCTGCACAACCCTAATTAGAGGATCAGTCGAGCTGGGCACAGAGCCAGTTCAGACTAACACTGATACAGGGAACCATTAAGCCCTAGGCCATTTAGGATTTGGTACTATAGCACACAAACCTTCCCTATACGAAGGAATTCAGAATTGGGGCATAAACTATTACTGCCTATAACCAGCAGAACTTCAGGCAGCTTGCTTTGCCCTTCACTAACAAAATGTTGTTTCTACCAGAATACGTCTATGATTTATATATGAATGCTGTATGCTTTATATATGGAAAAGCAAGCATTCTTTTCCACTGAGGCAGTATCTAAGTGCTCTCCAGACATGAACTGAGATGCACCATCAACACTGTAAGTGACTTTCTTCTTCTCCAATACAATTGCTATGTGAGCTCTTTTTAACAGCAACAACTACAACAAAAATGCAATACATGGTATTGGTGAGATCAGGTCTAAAAATCACATTTGGAATAAACACAGGTTTGTAGAAGTGTTAGTCCTTGTGAATCTCTCTCAGCTCCCTTGCCCCTGCTGACAAGCTATGCCCTTTCAGCGGATCCAGTGGGTTTATGGCGATCTTCAACACATGGTGATACCACTGCCACAGGGGGAATTACAGATGGAAGGAATACACTCTGAATTTGCTATGTATACTTGAGGGAGTTATCAGCAGGTTACATTTGTGGACCCAATTTCACTTCTGGGGCTTGTGGACACAAATGTTGCTCTAAGTATAAATCTATATTTGTGTCACTTTTGTAGGAGCACTGGCACATCAACACAGTTGGATTACACTGCTACATTGTGCCTAGCTCACTCAGAACAGCTTAGCAAAGAAAGGTTCCTGAAAGAAATACCCTGAGCATTCATTTGCTTTGCATTGAAAAAAATCCAGACTGTTTTTGTTCTTCTTTTCTGAAATGTACCTGCCCCATTTCTTGACAGACTCTAACCTATGTTATTTGTCTTCTGCACCACAGGTAATAAAATGATTTGCCAGGATTTAATGGGGAAAAAAGAGTTTCTGTTTCCTATTATTTTTTGCTCTGCTGTACAGCACCTGCAGCAAGTGGCCACTTTAAACGTGTCCTGGAAACAGTTTATCACAGATTGGCATCAGTGCAGCATGCATGGAGGTGCTATAGTCAGAGCCCATTGCATTTCAGCTGCTGGCAAGGAGTCAATACAATGTGACAGTGGGGAGAGAAACTTGATTGGAAAAGGTATTACTGGATAAAAGCCTTTTCAAGATGAACAACCCCTTTTTAACTTGCAGAGGGCTGTGTCTGAATGCTTGAGAGGGTGCAGATGTCACGGTATATGTCTCCTGAAGTGCTCCACAGTCTATCTTTTGTCTCTTGATGCTTCATTATCAGCAGAGATTGATAGTGCTTTGCTGATACCAGGGAGGTCCTCCCTGAAACACCTCTCTGTCTAAATGCAGAAACGTGCTTGTCATGTTGGATAAATGCTGCTGAATCTCCTTGAGGAATCATGGTTTGTTGGACGTAACCTAAAGAAACGTGAATGGTCTCTGGAAAACGTATCCTGGCAGAGGACTTGGCACATTGTGCAGATTAGAAATTGCTCCCTGTTTTCTGTTTTAACTGCCTCATTTTTTTTGTACCAAAGCTGTCGATTGCTTCAACTGTTGCAATTCAGAGAAACGTTTTTCATGCAAAGAGAAAAGCAGCAGTGGTAAGCATTTAATGACCACTGAAACACAGTACTTTTCATATTTGGTTTTATGCCATACCGCATTGCTCAGTTTCCTACTGTTGACTGATGATAGTGGTACAACTCCTGATCTCAGGACAAGTTATGTGCAACAAATGCTCATACATTTTGGTGCAGCTTCAACCCTCAGCTAGGAAAATAAAATTAAAGGTGGTTATGACACAAATCTGCAAGAGCAGTGCCTCTTTTCCCATGAAACTTGCAGGATTGTGGCCCATTAAGATCCCCCTTCTTGCCCTCCCTACTGCTTGAAAACTCAGCCAGATTTCAGAAATGGCAGTTTCTGTTGCATTTCTTTCAGGACCTGATGTTTCTTAAGTAGCAAGAGTGTTGGTGGTTCAGAGCAAACACTTACTGTGTTTTGATTCCTACAAAATCTTCTGGCTCTGAGACATGCTCAGCCCCTCCCAGTGGACGTAAACACCTAAATCACTCTGATCCATCAGTGCCTGCAGTGCTTACAGGACCTGGCTTTTCTTCTACAGTTGATTTGAAGCCACCAGCATCATGCAGGAAGGGCTCCCTGGTGTTCCAGCCTCATCCCTTCCTGGCCGTGATGCCAGAGAGGTCAGTGACCAAACGCCATCACAAGTAGCTTCTGGAGCAAAATTAGACACCAAAGCTGTGAGTGTATGTCAGTTGGGAGTCTCATGACCCAGCTTACGGATTCATGGTTTAATCACTGGTAGGACCTAAAGCAACTTCAATACAGCAGTCTCCATGAAAACATCATCCTGTGGCTTCTCAGGAGAAGTTCATAGGGTACTCAGAATAGTAAACTGGAAGGTACAAGCAATTACTGTCTTTAGAAAAATGCATCATTTGAAAATATATTAAAAAATAAAAATAAAAAGAGGAATCTGGGGCTCAGTGCAGCTCACACTGAAGACAGAAGCAGAGCTCTCATTAAGGCCAAGCAGAGGCTCAGCTATTCTCAAGCATCTGTAAAATCATGCCACTGCAATACAGTGTATTAGTTAATGGATGGAAAAGCAAATAATTAACAATCTACTCATTGCATTTATTCTTTTTAATGTTAACATGACCCATAAAAATAACAAGGTAAAATCACAACGACGTATTTTAAACAGATTATAGGACCAGTTTGAAACCAGGATAAATTAATCATCTGGGACAAAAGAAACTTAAAAGAAACTTTACTGCTTAAAGAAAGTAAAGTACCACAAGAAAAAAAAAAAAAAAAAAAAAAAAAAAAAAAAAAAAAAGAGTGGAAAAAAGAGTACAATATAAAAGCAGCACAATTTCTTTTATTCACAGAAACTAGAAACAAATTTGACTGAAAGGAATGCAATCTCCAAAGGCTGGAGTCTTCAAACCCAAAGCGTATCTGAGGAACAAGCATGACACATCTGAACTATCATGATGCCAGCGAGAAGTCTCTGACTGATTTCAGAAAGGCTTTTGACTAGACCTTGAACTCTGTTTCAAACTTTTGTCAAGCAGACTGACATTCAGGTAAGGGGCTCAGGGTCTGCAGCCATCTCAGACTCCTGTGATAACCTGAGAAAATTCATCAGCAACAAAACACTCTAATGAAACTGGCTGGGCCTGAAGGCCTTTGGAGGACTGCCTGAAAGATAACATACTAAGTTTAAATGCTTGTGATAAATGATGATGTAAACCTCTGACTAATAAATTCTAGCAAAGAATCCCCTGTTTAGCAACATAAATAGACTTCAGGGGCAAAAAGGGATGGTAAGTATTATCTTTTCCTGTGGCAGAATTTGCAGGATACATTTAATTATCTTTCATGTTTTGAACAGACAGCTCCAGTCTTGTAAGAACAAAACAATTGCTCAAATGTACAATCACAGAATCATGATCTAAAGCATCTCACAGAAAGTCTATACTATCCCATCCTGGGCTGCAACAACCTCAAACCACTTAAAATCCATCACTTCCAAACTTTCCCAAGAATATAGAGCCACTGAGCCCTGCTGGGCCCTTTACCTCTCCCCTCCCTGCTCATGGCAGCAAATTCCAGGCCTATTCCTTAACAAGTGTTTTCTCCAGAAAAGTCTGCCATTAGGTACCCTGAGGACATGGAGTGAAGCCATGTCTCATGGCCCACCCGTGCTCTTAGGTGCTGAGATTTAGTAATTGTGAAAGCATTAAACAAAAGCAATGGCAAACTCAGAAGGCTACACCACACCTTATCAGAAAGCAGAGCTGATCTCAGGATGGGTAAAAAATATATTAGAGCATTCTGTTAAGCATCTGATGGGTGTCTAGATGAAAATCTAGATGAGAATCTAGATGAGAATTCTAGATGAGAATCTGCTGCTTCTCAAAGTTACCTTCCTGGATCTGACGCATGAATCTGGTGGAAACACTTCTGACTTCAAACAGATTCAGTTTACTGTCTTGTACACTGCTCTGCTTCCATGGGCACTGAGATAGTTTCACCATTATGCTGATGTTTGGATTAAATCTTAACACTTGTGAGCAGTAGATCAGTCAAGACCCAGAACTTGTAGGCAGCTCCCAGTTCCACGAGGCCCCTTTATGCAAGAGGAAAGAATGAAGTCCTCTGTCACTGGAGGATGGTACCAACAGTACCACCACATCACAAAGATATGGGATGCAAAAGAGAGCCCCAGTGCAGCCTGTGGAGGAGGAAGAACATGATTTCCATTTGAGATAGCACAGTCTGACCTTTTTGTTTATCACTGTGTGAGGTAGTCTACCCATTTATGACAAAAAATGTGTTTAATGAACACATTTCTATCAGGTTTCATACCTAGTTATATCTATTCAGGCTCCTCCTAATTAAACAAACTCTCAAGAGCATGATACCTTCCTGAGTACACCACTTGAATGAGGAGAAAAGCAGTTGGCATTGACTTTCAGTAAGTTTGAAGGAGGAGAATGCAGCCCCATGATGAGACATCTGTCAAAGTAGTGGTAACCAGATTACTGTCCTTGTTCTGACTTCTCATGGCTAAAAACCTGGTTGGCTCATAAAAATTGAAGATATTTCCTTGAAATCCAACAGGTCTGATCAAAGGAATCAGGGAAGTTAAAAAATAAGCCCTGCATTAGCTGCTTTGCTTACCTTACATTAAATCACTGCCTTTTTTTTTTTTTTTTTTTTTTTTACTATCATATTTAAAACCTGAACATGTGGTCATATTTAATCCTTGTCTAACTCCTAATGGTTTGACAACTGAGCATCTTATATTACCACTCAGACAGGGAGACAGATCATACAGGAAAGACTTTGAGATGGCAAGAAAATAAGCCCAAGTGCCCAGACAACCTCCAACCAAGATATACCTATGTCTCTTCACCTCTTTCTAGCAAGCAGGAGGTTTTGGGACACTTCTCCCAACCCCTCCTGCTTTAGGACCATCAAGCTGATTGCAAACACATTGAATTTTGACTGCTGGGCATGAGCCAAAAAATCTCCATATTTTTAAAACATCTGGTTTCAATTAAGCTTATCAGGATTAATAAAATGCATCTCTCAGTCCATAAGTAAAGAGATTTTTTAATCTTTTATACCATCAACCAATAAGGTTGAAGACTGATTTTAAAAAAAAAAAGTACATGCATGTGTAAATCAGTCCTTTTTCATTTCCCTTCATTATTTTTTTTAATGTCATCTTACTTCAATATTTTAAAATACTTCCTATTGGTATTGCTAGCAACTGAGATTCATAGGGCTGGTAATGAAATATGAAGCTTTTCATGCTTTGATCATCAGTTCAGATCTGCAATATTTAGACTGACCTACAGTTACAATCATGTGGTGATTACTACATGTAGATTAATTATCTTCCTATGTGATTGCTGGTCCCTTTTTACCCTAGAGTGGACAGGTATTCTGCTTGCTGGCAATAATGCCTTCTCCTTTGCTAGAATCTCAAGCATTCAGTTAAAACTAGAGAAATAATTTTGTCTCTCTCCCAGGCTTCTCTTTTTCTAAAGGACCCATGTCGTTCTTAGAAGGTAATGTTCTTCACAGTGATAGCTATCTGTCTTCCAGCACAACTTTTACTGTCTGCCTTTTCCATCCACTGTAACAGTGAAGGAGAAGGAATTCCTGTAATGTGAACAGGAGGAAAGAAATACCTTTCTCATTAGAAACTATTTCTGGGCTCTGGCTCTCACAGTAGAGCAGTGACAAAACACTGAGCAAATGAGAAATGAAGGCTCTCCAAGTTCTCTATGAACATTAATTCTTAATATCCCCCAACGACCTTGTGAAGTCTTTATGGACCCTGGACTAAATAAATAAATAAATAAATGAATGAATGAATAAATAAAGCTGACATCCAGCTTGTGTCTGTTGAGGTAGTTCAGATCAAAGGTGGTGTCATCCCTCCCTAGAAACCCCAACAAGATGCCTTCAAGGTCTAACCATCACGCCCTCCCTGCTTCCTTCATACCCACAGGGAGGGTGCCCAGCTGGCTCCTGTCACTCCTGTGCTCACATGCTCCAAGGCTTTTTACCAGGTGACTCCAGCGTGGTTGTCACTCTAAGGTGATACGCTCAATTTTTACAGCTTAAACAGAAGAAATCACAAGGAATATTTAGATTCCTTTACTTCTGCTCCCTTTGACCTTTTTCCTGGGAGAGACAGCTTTTACAGAACATGCAAATTGTCCATTCAGGTGTCCTGCCAGTGGAGAATATATTTGTTTCCATTATTTTATTTCCCTGATCTTTGTTTAATAAAACCTACAAAGGCACCAAAATATTACTTGTCAATTGGGCCATCAGTTTAGAAAATGAGTAGCAGTAAAGAAAGGTAAAATGAAGCAGCTACAGTGTAATTTTCTGATCAGTCTATTAGACGTTTATTCATTTGAGCAGTGTGGAGGAATGGTTAAGTGAAATAGGACACATGGATGTTGGGCAGTTAGGAGGCAATGGGCTAGTGAAGTACCGTACTCAACTCACATGAGTCTGGCATGTACGCAGCTGGCTGAGAGCCAATCAGGCTCAAGGACACGATGCCCTTGAGCGATGGGGAAAGTCCCTAAGGCAGGACAGTGGCTAAAAGAAGGAGGAACTACCTGAAAAGAGCGGGAAATGTTAGCCAATCCTGAGCTTAGTTTTTGCAATATGTATGAGTTGATTATGTTCGAACTAGATAAAAGGCGACTGAGCTATCCATTAAAGTTGAAGTTCATTGTTCACTCATATTGAGCGTCTGTGTCTTCCTTCCGTCGACAACAGAGCAGTTCATACCTCTGTTCTACTGTGTCATCTGGCAACTACAGATGTCTGAAAATTACATTTTTTCAACAGGCATAAAGTCTATAGCTCTCGTTAAAATATTCGTGACAAGAAAGATTTCAATCAGTTGGTGAATTGCTATTACAACTAAAACACAAACCACCACCATGCCATTAGTATGGTGTGGGAGAACTTGATGGACCTGCAATAAGTTATGGATAATTACAGAAAACATGAAAACTGTGATGAGTTTGAAGTGGCCAAGGGATTCTTCTCTGTAAATGAGAACTTGTCTACAGGTAAGTCTGCAAAGAATTTTGTACAGAAAATCATTAAAAAAAAATGAAAAGAAGAAGAATATGAAAACCAGTTATAAACTAGTTACCTTAGGTACCAGTAATACTCAGCTGCAGGGAAAGCAGCACAGAGGGACTCTGCCAGCTCAGATCATGTATATCTGAACTTACTTTCCCTACACAAGTGGCAATCACTGCTGTGGATGCCCTACACAGCCCAGTCCTAACTGCGGAACTACCTATCAAGAGTGATTATTACAGCAGCCACTGTGTATTTAAGTTAAAAGAATCATCAGTCTGACCATCCTACTTAAAATAAAGATTTTCTAATTTCAGCACGATCTGGAGTAGCAGTCTTTTACATTTATTTGAAAGGGATAAAGAGGACACCACAAAAGAAATGTAACTTTCCCATGGCAAAGCCCAACAATTTCACCTGGGACATGCCTTATCAGGAAGTCCAGCACCAATGCTTCTTCCATGACTGCAAATCCCTATCCCTGTACGATTTGCTACAAGAGTGGTCTGATTTAAAGATATGAAACATGAACAAATCCAGTTCCTGGGTTTGATCAGAAGCTCAATGAATTCTGTGAAATCGCTTCATTGACTCCTTTCTTCAGCTTAGATTTTTGGAAAGGCTGCTGTTAGAAAATGTATGCAAAATGCCTAATCCAAAGGTCTTTAAAATAAAATACACAAACGCTCAAAAAAAAAATTACCTTTATTATTATTTTCCATCAGAGTACAGATGTCTTTATAAACAAGGGTTTACACAAATTTACCCAGCATGTAGCTATCAGTATCTTAAATAGTAGTTTAAAAATCCCACTATATTTAACCAATTTTAACTATTCACCATATCATAATGATTACAGATCATTTCTATTCTCAAAATAACCTTGGGGACCATTTAGATACTCTTTGGGAAATGCTCAGAGGACTATGGAAATCTCAAATTTCTACATCAACAGAGGGCTTTGCATGCTTGGTTAATTCTGGAACTGTCTGTTCCTAATTTGTTTCTCCAGATGAATATTTATTTAATTCACAGCCTATTTCACAGATGCTTTTAAACGTTATCATCAGCAAGAAGCCTGCACACAGAAAGAGAAATTCCTATCTTCCTTTCCCCTGTGTTACTAGCAAACCTCTCAGTTATTTGACCTTCCAGTTCTGGTTTAAATAACAGATATGACCTAACCTTAGATATACAAACAGCCCGTTCATTTTCAGACTGGTATTTAGTTGCTAAAGAGCAAGAGTCTGCTGAAATATAAGCATGGGTGAGGGACTTCATTGTAACTTCACTGTAAAGAACATTTCTTGCATCTTTTCTCATGTTGAGTGGCAAGTTCCTGACTCCAAATCATGCTAGGTTATTACAGCAGAGAAGCTGGCAGTTTTGGAAGGAAGGCTGAGCCATAAGAAAAAAAAAAGAAAAGAAGAAAAAAAAAAAAGACAAATAAAATGGAACAGAGCTCTCAGAGATAGATGATGCTGGATTATCAGTGGCAGTCAGCGGAGAGTTATCCTGCTTGCACCAGCTGAGTCTGGCCTCCCCAACAAAACAGTACACAAAGCCAGCCACATGCAATCGATTAAATCAGCTACTGCTATAAACCAGGACATAAGTTGTTCCATTAAACAGATATTTTAGCTTCAGCTCTGATCAGTGAACCTTTCTCTGCTTTCCATCTGTGATGCAACCTCCTCTATCTCCTCCTTGGAACCTCCCAGCACACCTACCTTACCCGTGCTAAGCAATGGCTGTGGGCAACGCAATGATTCAGCTTAAAAGTACTGGGGCTCATGTGTAGCTTCTGCTGCTGCAAATGACTGCATTAAAGAACACTCCTCACCCAGAAAATCCCACAAATGAGCATCATCATGACTTAAATGGAAAATGAAAATTGTAGGTTCAAATTTGAATGCATTTCTTATTGGATTTGATTTACCAGAAGACACCCAACGTAACTCGTGCCTTATACGTAACCCCGTGCAGAGCTGCATGGAAGTCTGTTTGGAGAAGGATTATAAATAAAGCTGTCAGAAGCCTGTCCCCGCAGGGCCACTTGCTTGTCTGCACAGTGACAATGGTAACGCTCTATTTTCAACAGCTTTTTCTTCCATTAACACGGACATGACTTTGAGCTCATATGAAGTCCAGACAGCTAGAAATTGTAGCCAAGTCCTGTGGTACCATTTATCCTTGTCACTACATCCTCAGTGGCTAAGAAGCAAAGATCCAGCTGCCAATTAAAGCAAGAGCAACCCTCTGAATAGATTAACACGTGCCTGAAGTTATATCCGCTCAATGGCCTAATCCTGCTCCCAGAGAATTCTTTTAAGCTGCCTTTGCTGAAATCCCAAACCAGGGCAGCAGTATTAACATCCCTGAGGCTCCTATGACCCTGCCATAAGGTACTCAGCAGAAAACTCAGTATTCTCATCAATGATTTGAAAGAAGTGCTCCAATGCCATAAACTACATACTGCAGGGGATGTACCCAGGAGGGACAAAGAAGGGTCTGACCCTATTTTAGCTGGTGTAAATGTAGTTTCAGATTTACATTTATAACCTAAAATAATCAAAATGCAAATATGGAAAGCAAGGGTCTTTTAAAATTTCAATACTTGTTATTCATTCTGACTCTCTGGGTTTGTAATCAGCTTTAACCGTTTAATTTCACTTATAGTATGTTTTGTGACAGCACCTTTCTCACATTCTGAGACAGCTGAACTCTGTTTATTAAAGCCTTGGGTGTTCCTCGTGCTTTATTAATTTCAGTGTATTATATGGAATTTAGCACAAGTGGGAAATTAGGATTGTAGGGAAGGCCAATACAGCCAATACAGAGGTTAGGACATGCAGGGAGGACTCCTGAAAACACTAGGGGAAAAGCCAGACCAAACAAAGCTGAACTCACCCCAGAGATCAGTGAAGAATGAACAATGTACATCTGGTACATTGGAAAATGAAGTCAGACAAGATAGCAGGCTATCTCCAGCAGTGTGCGCACTTGCCAAAAGCTTGACAAAGAGCTGGCAGTACTTCAAGATTCCCACAGTATATACTCACTGATCATACACAAATAAGTGGGTTGGGAACCAATTTATGCCAGTTTATCCATGCAAATGCCACCTGGAAAGCCTGTCTGATTGAAAGCAGTAGGACCCCTCTACCTGGTTCCTATGGGGCTGGTGAACAAAGAGGAGTTACTCTCTTTCCTCTGTTCCACATCAGGAGCCAGGTCACTGCTACTCTCCAGTGCCATCACACTCATCCACTTCTCTCTACCCACTGGTGCTCTCTCACCTTGTATTTTTAGCTATTTATTGCAAAGGTACTTGGAGAAGATCGGCTGCCGTGGCTGCAGTGGCAGTTATCTACCCAGTCTGCCACACGGGTATTTATAGATATATTTAAAAATTATAACTATTTTAAAGCAAGGTCACTGATTATGTTGCTAGATCTAAAATAAACCACTACTGAAATGCCTGGACAAAATATTTTTTTGGGAAAAAAAATTTATTCAGCTTCATAATTTCCATATCGAAGCCAAAATTTTTCATTACTATTTGTGAATCTGAAACAAAATATACACCCTATTTATACGTTCCACATATCTACAGGAGAAATCTCATCTCAGGGGGATGTCATGATTGTTAAGACATTGAACTTGTTTCCCCTCCAAGTTCACACATTCGACCTTCACTTGCAGCATACTAAATCAATGCATGCAAATCCCTTTTCACAGCTTTGTTCCCATTTAAGTCAATGGCAAAACTCCCACCGAATCAAATTAGGGAATAATTAAGTCCTTGGATTTCAGTAAATTCCATGCAGAGTAGCACACAAACCTATAGACTGAGTAGGAAACTCGGTATGCAGCTGATGCAAAGCATACAGGGGAACATACAGAGTAAGAAAAGTGAGTTTCACGTACATTTTAGCCAAGTCTAATCATCCGTTCATTAATCTAACTGTTCCAATAGAGAATTGCCTAAATGATATAAAAGCAAGCTATCCTATACTCAGACCTGCCTGTGGACAAATATACCACCTACATCTTTCACATTCATTATGACTAATTTCACATTAGTCATAGGATGACTAATCTGCAAAAGATCAGATTCTGGCCCTTTTATTGATCCTAACATCAACTTTCAAAGAGATGATTTGGGCATATATCTGCTTACTGTGTGGCTGCACTAGGTCCAAAGTCAAGAAAATAACCCCAGGGTTGCTTCTGTAGAGTCAGCACAGCAAGGTGGCTGTGCCCAGAAGTAGGAAAAGTTAATCCTCAGGGATATTGTCCCTGAGAATTCGGAGGACTTCAATTTAAATGTATGTATGGTATACTGAAGGAGGGAGAAAAAGAAAAAAAAAGAAAGAAAAACAGCTAGACTCGGTTGTCTGGCCCTAGTACACCGACTCTGTCCAGCAAACAGCAGAGCTGGAGGTTTTCCCTGCAGTTTTTGCCTGGCTGTCTGTACAAGGGGAGAGGGAACACATACCCAGCAGTGGCAGGGTTTGTCAATTTGAGAGAGAAATCATTTTCCCCAACTCTATGACTGAGAGTGGAATTTTGGGAAAAACATGATTTGCCATGATTTGGAAAACATTACAAAAAACATTGTTTCCCAGAAGCCCACGCAGGCTTGTAATGCCCCTGTAAGTATTAGTTTTGGAAAATAGCTTTAGAGCATCTTCCAAATCTTTGCAAACCAAACTTTTGAGCTCCACAGGAAAGCACTCCAGCCTGCTCAGCACCCTCTTCATTTCATCTTTCTGGTTTGTCCCTCCCCTTCTGCAGCCCCAGCCTTACTCTGGCAATGCAGCCACGTGCAGAGTGGGTCTGAGTGAGCACCACATGAGAGGTGAGCTGCTCCCCTGCAGGACAACCCTACAGGTGCTGCAGATCTGCTCCTTAAAGTGAGCACAGGGCAATAAACAGGAATAGGAATTAAAAACCCTGCTATAACGAAGGGCTGAAAATAAGAGGTAAAGGAGAAGGAAGATGCTCTGCTTTTCCAGGGTTGCCTCCTCCAAATATTCCTCCTAAAGTACCAATCTGCAGGTGAGGGTTGTAGGGTGTGGTGTGGTGCAACTGTGAGAGCAGTGCCTTTGCTTTCCAGAGGCATGTTGCCACTGGTGGGATCTCAAGCAATGAAATTCAAGGAACTGAACCTTACTCTGGGAGTCTGGAAATCACAACGAATTTTTGTGCAAGCCTGGACTCAGCTTGCTACTATTTTCTTTCTAAATCTGTTTTCCTTCTCTTTCAGTCAGGAAACAAATTGCTAGAGGGACAATTTTGCCATGTATATGTAAAATCTTCTACAAAAGATTTATGTTCCCTCCAGGGGACATTGCACACCCTAATAAGCAAATAAATTCAATGAAAGTGCAGAAGTATTATCTCTCAAGTGATGTTACAGGGATAAATACATTTGTAACACACATGCATATATATATGCCCATGTAAATCTGGATACACACAGACATATATGTTTATGCATGTATGAACATAATACTGAGTTGCACAGAGTAGTTTTAGTTTGGCAGTGACACAAAAGATACTTAAAGGAAGGTGGCAGAGGCCATACAGCTGCTGGAAAGCTTTGAGGTCTGCAAATTTAATACCCACCACTAGAAGACTGATCTCCAGGTCTCTGGGCTTAGACAATGAGCACGAAGGTTCAGTATCCTGAAAGTTATGACAAATATTTAGGGGCATGGAGAAACATGAGAAGACAGTGCCTGTCTTTGTGTGGTGTGTGAGCACAAGGCAGTTCCTGATGCCTCCCTCTCAAGTGGGGACTGTGCAGGAGATGCCCTTCACTCTGGGGAAGGAAGAGAGACCTTCCTGATGAAAAACCTTTGATTTATTCCCTGCATAAACATCAACTTCTTCATCAACTTCTTCTTCTGTTGCAGGGTGGAGTGCAAGCACAGTTCTGCTCACCTAATGCTGTCCCCTTGGACTACCCGCAGCAGTGACACTTCCTGTGAAGCACATCACAGCAAGACAGAAGACAGAAATGCTTCTCCAAAGTGATGTGTCAAAAACTTGAGCATTTCACAGCCAGATCCTTGCCACGGATTTTGATGCTGCACTGCTTTACATTGGCCATGATTTGGGGCTGCTCTATTTTTGGAGAGCTGGGCAAGATGCTGACAATTAGTACTCTCCAATATATTGACAAAAAGAGAGCCACGCAAAGGCAGTTCTACGGATTCCTAGGGAAGTGACCTTGAGAGAGCCTGGCTTGGCTACACACGCTGGTAAACCTCAGGTATCTGTTTCCAGACACAGCAGGCGAGCATCATTTCCCTTCTCTTTAAACATCTAAAATATAGACATCTAGTCATAACCTACCTGAACTTGTTCTCCCTTAAGTCAATGAAAAGAAAAGAGAAGTCATATCTACGTCTTTCCTGCAGGATGAAATGACTTACACCCTTACAACAACTACTTTTAGGACAACCTCAATGTAGCCTGAATGTGAAATATTCAGACTTAATTATACGCACCAAAGAGCAAACAAGAACATCTTAACACAAACCCAAGCTTTCTCCCATAGTTTTATTTCCAATGACTCACACTGAAAGGATATTGTTTTCTTTCAGGCATTAACTGCTGAAATGTAAATAAGAAATTTCTGGACCAGAGCACCCATGTCAGTGAATAGATATCATTTGTGAGCAAGGGACACATTGTTCCCTTCACCAGCCTGACTCTTCCTATTACCAAAAAGGATTATGATGGCTGTTTCAGTGGCAAGTCCTACATCTCACTCGCATCCCTTGCAGCTTGTGTACAAACACGAGGTCAGCTCCCTGACGAGGTGTTTTGTAGCCTCCTAAGCACTGCATGGACACAATCAGGCAGCCACTGCAGCAGAACCATCAGTCACACCTCACTGACACATCCACCACCCCTCAGCCCACAAAGAAGCTTATCATTTCTAACAGAGCTATACCACTGATTTATCAAAGAAAAAAACTCATAGAAGACCATACCAAATCAGAGAAAACATTTAAGCAGCTGTGAAACTTTCCTCTGGCTACAGTCACCTGCACAAATGTAAGAGATTCTAAATACTATTTCTCTGCTGGTCTGTCTTGTTCTGCAGTGATGTGTACTTGAGGATTTTTTCATACTGAAGCATGGGCTGAATTTCAAACACAGGTGTCTCACCCATGTTAGTGGGACCTGGGACCTCATAGAAAGACCTATTTGAGGGCCCAGCGCCAGTCTGGTGTGCCCCAATCCTGAACCATACTTCACTTACTGTGGTATCCATTCCCTAATTTCCCACTCTACTCGGCACTGGTGCGGCCTCACCTCAAGTACTGTGTTCAGTTCTGGGCACCACGGTACAAGAAGGACATTAAACTGTTAGAGAGTGTCCAGAGCAGGGCTACAAAGAGGGTGAAGGGCCTAGAGGGGAAGACGTACGAGGAGCAGCTGAGGTCACTTGGCTTGTTCAGCCTGGAAAAGAGGAGGCTGAGGGAAGACCTCATCATGGCCTGCAGCTTCCTCATGAGGGGGGAGTGGAGGGGCAGGCAATGATCTATTCTTTTTAATCACCAGTGATAGGACCTGAGGGAATGGTGTTAAGCTGAGGCAGGGGAAGTTTAGGCTGCACATCAGGAAGAGGTTCTTCACTGAGAGGTTGGTTGCACACTGGAACAGGCTCCCCAAGGATGCAGTCATGGCACCAAGCCTGTTGGAGTTTAAGAAGCATTTGGACTGTGCTCTCAGTCACATGATCTGAATTTTTGGCTAGACCTGTGTGGTGCCAGGAATTGGACTCGATGATCCTTATGGGTACCTTCTAACTCGGGATATTCTATGATTCTAATTTGAGCCCTATAACTATTACATCATGGGATGAACACTTAGTATGAAAAAATTCCAATCACATTCAACAAGAGAACTAAAATACGGTAGGGCTTAGAATATGGACAAATCCGGGGCAAAAAGGAAGGTGTCCAATCTCTGATGGACATCAAGTCAGGCAGACTGCCAGCTGCACCAAGATGTCAGAGAAGGAAGGAGAGAGACCAAGGGAATCCTTCTCCTTGACAACATTCTCTTTTGCGTAAGGTGAAGTAGAGAGGAGGGCTCTTTCGCCTGTGCCTGTGTTGATGATGTGAAGGGTGTGTCTTTAAAATCCTTTCAGGATTTCTGGAAGAGGTTGAAAATTCTCCAGGGAGAAGATATTTCCCTTGCCGGTGCCCTGTCATGTGCTATGCTGCTTTGAGTTATCCTCTGGGAGCCTTGGACTCGTGCCCAGTTTCAGTTTTCTTCTGTCTGAAGAAAAGATGACTTACTTATTTGAATTGCCAAATATTTCCTGAATATGCAAAACTTCTGGAAAAAAAATATTTACAGACTTTTTTCACCCAATTCTACTTCTACTGTCAACATCTCATGAGATCAGTACAGTCAGAAGCCTATTTTACAGTAAACTGTTTACTGTCCTACAGTAAACAAGTATTTTGGTGGAAAAAAGAGCTCTATAAAATATATTCTGTTAAACTGAGAGAAATTGGACCCCTTTTTAAAGGTTAGTACCTTTTTATTGCAATCAAGCATAATTTCTAGCAATCCCAACACCACAGACAACATTTTCAGGAGGTGTTTGTCCTCATACCTGTGACCTAGTCACCAAAACTGTATGTTTTAATACTTAAGTTCTTTTATTTATGCTGACAATACTGTGGAAAAACTCCCTTTTCTTGAAGTCATGCATTATTATTTCTTCCACATCTCTACCTGCTCCGGCTACCAGGAAAGTTGTCAGAAATGAGTGGAAATGAGTGCAAATCGGTTTTACTTGCAACTTTTTTTTTTTTTTTTTTTTCCCAAACAAGTGATTCAAGACAGATTTTATCTGTCTGACTTCCTGCTCATGAAAACACCCTTCCTGGATGATGGCTAATTAGGTAATATAATAGTTTATCGTTCTAATGTTCTGATTTACTTGGCGAAGCAAACAATATGCTTCTGTATTTATTCATGTCGCTTATGTAACTGTTTGCACATAGGTTTTGCAGTTCCTGTGAAATAATTATAATGATACCAGATTAGCATAAATGTTGCATTTTGCAGCTCAGGGAGTATCCCTTTTGATTTCTGGGGGCAAAAAGAAGTGGGAGGATGCTTAAATATGTGAAAATGAAACATGTTCATTAACAGTAGCTCAGTTTATGAACTTCAGAGGTTAAACATCAGCTACAAAAAATCTTTTAATCTAGACGGATCAAGCCTCTTCACTTAAATGCATTATCCAAATTTGCAGTCATCTCTAGTTAATGAGTCAGTCTGAATTAGCCTTTCAAAAGAATTAAGGGAAAAGAATCAATGCTTTGATGGTGTTTGAAGCACAAGTTGAAGTAATTGAATCAATGTGTTAAATCTTACATGAGATCATTTAATCCGTAAACCAGTGATTGAGAACTTTTTGACTGAAACTAGTGGTTAATCTTGAATTATTCCAGTCAGGGAGGTCCTCCACAACAGCTTATCTGAAGGGAGAATTTGCTTATATTCGTATCTCAGTTAAGAAAGTACAATTAAGGTTGAAACTTGTCAGTTCTTCCTAGTACATTGCCCTGTGCATTCAAAATGGATTTGAACTTTTAGTTCATGGATCATATGTAAGTGAGTATGGTGCAAACACAAGAGTTTTTGAGCAAGACTTTTGGGAGTGCAGCCGGGAGGGTTAATAAATGTATCTTTCCAGGTCTCTGCAAAGAGAGTGGGTCAGTTAATAGACAGACTCTCTGCATTTGCATTGTAAACCTCCTCTTGTAGAGCTCAACCAGATCATTAATTTGGAAATTTCATGTAGCAGGACAGTAGGAGAAACATCCTGTTTCCCCAAGAACTACCCTAACTTGATCTCTTTTGACATAAAATGAATGAGATCCCTCAAAATCATGCAAAGATGAGATCCTGTTCATGTAAGTATATATGGGCTGGTATGTAAGAGCTCTTTGAATTATATGGTGAGAGAAACTATAATATCAGGTGTGGGCTTTGATGATAGTTCCCGCTAGCACAGCCCTTCGAAAACAGTGTTGTGCGGCAAGGACAGAGTGGGATTGGAGTGGGGGAAGCAGACCGTAAAGGCCAGCTATGCTTTGTGTGACAACCTGCAATCACTGACAGGTCTAGCTGGCACATGTAAAGGACACCCAGTGATAGGGAAACAAATGCTCCTTCCCAGAATACCTTAAATCAATGCAAGTTTGAAGCAGTCCTCCAAGGCCAAGTCCTACCCCAGGTAAAGACAAAAAAAATCTACAATGACTATGGGAACAGGTCAAAAAGGCACTTTGCCTGCCAGACTGAGTTGCCAAGGGGAGAAGTCAGCCTCACTGAGTCTGTGTATTAGTCCCAGTTTCCTGCTGCCCCTCACTGCAGCTCCCATTGAAACAAAAAAAGGCCTTGCTTTTGTTAGAAGTTTCATTAATGTCAGGATTTAATTTCTGTAATCAAGGCATGATGAAACAACAGCCAACCAAGCACTTTTCTTTACCACAAAACAATAACTTCAAAGCTCTCCATATTCCTGGCTGTGCCCTGTAAAGCCCTCATCCTTTCACATTCTCCAGCTGCAGGTGGCTTTACTCACTGACAGAGCTGAAAGGACAAAGAGTGGGCCTCAAAACACAGCTTTGAAAAAACACAACTGTGTTTGAGAAAGGATAACTTTTTTCCTTTATGGCTCCTGAAAGCTGCCATAAAATGCATGAAATGCACAAAACATTTTTGAATTAGGAGCTATCTGAAAACAGAGGGTTACTCAGGTGTCACACTACAAATGCACTGGGAAAGGAAATACACAAGTAAAGCTACAAATAGAAGCTGCTATCAGAAATGAAATACACAACAGTCACGTATGAAGTCAGCCAGGGTTGTTTTAGCCATGGTGCGAACAGAGGTGCAGCACTGCCGAGCTCTTCCCAGGCCATGCACCAGCCCTGTGTTTCAGGACCATGGGATAAAGGTTGGAAGAGACATGTAAGGTCACTGGGGCTGAACATCACCCTGCCACCAACATTGCCTGTGTCTACACACACAGGACTGAAAGCAAGAGCTGAAGCACGAACCAGAGCCATACCCGAGGTCAATGCCTGTTTAATATCTCACTCCTTCAGACAACAGATTGCATTAGTTCCCTCTTCTGTTTTCTCTTTTTTTTTTTTTTTCCTCTCTTCCTCCTCTCAGTTGTCCCTAATCAGAAATCTGTCAAAATCCTCTCAGCTTGTCTGGACAGACATCACTCAAAAAAAAAAAAAAAAAAAAAAACAGAAAATGAAGGCAAGGAAAAAAAAAACCGCCCATGGGTGAAGGAGCCCCCTGCTCCTCCTGGTCCCCCTGCCTGGAGCAGGCTGCCCACAGCCCTCTTTTGGTGGGGAGTAGAGGGTCTTGGGTAGGATGCTCTCTATACAGACAGATTTGCCATCTGAGAGACACTGGTGACAGACAAAGGACACAGCTCCAGACGTAGTTAAAAACAGATTTTCCTTACAGCAAAGGAAAATTAAAAAAGGGGGGTGGAAAATGCCATGCAGAACAGTAAAGATTTGAAGAAAATATCACATAATATAACCAGATTTTTGTGTGGGAGAACTAAGCATTGACAAAATTCACATGCCTGAAGGGAATTTAATTGAAAGATATAACACAAGTCAAGGCTCAGAGGCCCAACAGCAAAAGATAGCATGCATTAAAAGTGGAAGTCATACTTGCTCAGCAGAGACTGTGCCTAGGCACATGCTTTGTACTGACACAACCTGATAAGTCTGCTTATAAGTAATCTGAGGCTCTTTTACTATGATTTTTTAAGATTTCTTTTTCATAAAAAGACAAAGTACATATCAGAGCAAGTAAAAAATGGCTATATAGCCAGTCTCTTTTTCAGCACACACAGATATGCCCCACTAATCACCAACTTAAAAAAAAAAAATAGACTACACTAAGTTTCAGAGGTGAGAAATGGAAAAGACCTATTAGGGCTTCTCACCTAATTCCCCGCTGAAGCACAGGGCTTTCTGTGTGACATTTACTCATTTTCTAGAAAACTGGCCCTTGGACTAAATAAAGTATTGTAAAATGTCCTTAGGAAGGTCTGCATTTTCCCTGAGCTTAAATAGCTGGATGGGTTTCCGTATGTTTAAAATAGTATTTTGCTGACATATGTCAGTATAGGGTTTCCATATTATAACAACCCAAGACCAGCTCACATAGTTTGAGGAAACTCATCTGTGCTGGAGCTGATAGCCCCCCTCCCTCTCTCCTGCAAGACAGGATTTAGGGCCTGTTTGGAGTTTGGGGGTCTTTGATAATGGGAACAAGATAATTCTGGAGGATGGGTGTCCACAGAGCACTTGGGAGAGTCATTTGCTCTCCTCTGGACATGGACATGGACGTGTCATTGCCTCCCAGGCACTTAGAGCTGCATGAAAGCAGCCACAGAGCAAGCCAAGGAGGAAATAAGGGATCACTAAACCTTCACTAGGATTCCCATGGGCATTACAGTACATCAACAGTACATTACTGCTGGGCACAGTAATGTACTGTTGAGAGAAAGAAAGAAAAAAAATGTTGAGAGAAAGAAAAAACAACAACTCAGTATTACTGCCAAATTTTAGAGTTTTTTTTTAAAGAAGAAGGATAATGTTGTGCTCCAGAGTTATTAACACTATTATAAATCATTTTAGAGAAATGTAGGTCACAGTCTGAACTGGTGGTTGGATACATAAGAGAGGACAGCAGTTTCCAGCAACCCTGGTTTCAGCTTCAGATACCAACAAGGGACAAAGCAGACACTGGCAGAGCAGCACAGCAACACATCCTGGCCTCGCCAGGGTCAGCAGCAAAAACCCACTGGCACCATTTTAATTTTACTTATGCCCCTCGCAAGGAAAGAGAAGCTGTGATATATCTTAGTATTTCGATTATTTTTTGTTATGAGTGTCCCAAAGGTGCAGACCCTGATTCCAGCTGAGCTGCTCAGAGCAGCAGCACATGGGGCTTGGAGAGGACCATGGGAACCTCCAGTACAGCATAATGTACAAGTGGATAACAGTAAGCTATGTTCCTATTTGTCTGCTTCAGGTTGTTTGCTTTTTTAAACAAAGAAACAGGAAGAGACAAAAGTTGTGAGGGCAAAGAGCAGAACTGTTACCATTTGACTTCTGTAATTAGATTAACAAAACACCAAAAAGCATCCAGGTCGAGACATGTGGGAATAGAAATGTTGTTTTTGCAGAGTTACATTGTTTAGAAGGAGGGAATGTGGTACTGAGATATGCTTACAGTGATAAGAAAGTTTAGCAGGCGACCTTGTAAAATGCAGACAATCAGACTCGTTAGGACAATTAGGTGAAAATCACGGTGTCAAGTCAAGTCAGATAAGTGAAGAAACATTACCACTTCAAGCAGTAAAAATGTCAAAAGAAATTTGAAATTTAACAGGCCGGGCGACTGAAGGCCATGCATTGTTTGTGAAGCATCAGATAGATTGTGAATCTGGATTACCCACTCAGTGGGGAAACAGGGGAGGGTCCTGCCATCAAAAGGTATATAAACTGTGTTTTGGAACTAGTAGATGCGCTCTCTCCTGCTTGTGGGGCACCCGCCATTGCAATCGCGAATAAATTACTACTTCACTGAGATCCTCGCCTGAGCCTAAGTTATTGGCTACGGAGTGTTTCTCACAAGACATAATCAGAATATAGAAATTGCAATGCTGTGAGGGCAGTTAGAAAAGCAATGACATTTTAGCAAATATTTTCTTGATTTATTCTGAGAGTAAAGGTAGTAGCAAGGCAATGAGAAAATATAACCTCTTTTTCTTCATTGTCTCCCTTACAATATACTATATTGCTACAAAAGTTCCTATCTCTCAGCTTGTACTGATCTGAGTATACCTTCCCTTTCTTTTAGTTGTAATAGACTAGCTTTTTAACACTGAAAAGCTAATGTGTGTGGCCAAAGTCATTTATCCAGGAATTATTGCACCGCTGATTGCTTTTTTTTAACGAGTAGCACTATTAGTTTTCATGTCCTAACTACTTTTAACACAGCCAAATTAATGTGAGAGTAGAGAAATAATAGAGTACATAATCACAATACAAATGTTACTGTACAATAGCATAAATACATGTAAAAATCCTAGTAGGAAAATGTATGTTTCTCTTGAAGTATTTTTTAAGGGTGACTAAGTGTCCTAGTGGCCACAGAAATCCCCGTCAGTCACAAGATTCCTATTAACTGTCGCAAGCTGGAAAGCCCTCAGTCTGACCTCTAACAAAAACTTCCACAAAACCAAATTCTACAGCATTTCACTTGAATTTCCAGTTCTGAAAATAAAGATTTTACTTTTTTTTTTTTTCCACAGGAGAAACTCAGAAGAGCCAAGAATTTCTACATGACTGAAAGAAAACAATTGCACGATATAGTGAACAGTTTCAGTATATCATATCAAGTTTGTATTAGGAACCCATTAAGAATTAACAAACAAATAGTTTTGCACTGTTCTGTTTCATTATGAAGAAGATATGGCTAGGTCTGTGCCATAATGAGTGGTGCTGAGGAAGGGAAGGCAGCAGGCAGAGCTGTATCAGGCCAGTCTGGCAGGGGGAGCAGCTGCTGGCTCACGTCCGGCCATGAGGGATGGCCAGGCTCCAGCATGCCTTTGCCCAGCCTGAAAGTACAGTAAGTCCTAGGGCTGCCCTGGGGATCTGATGCTATTGCTGTGTTTGTACCTCTTCCATGAGGCTCTGTTGAAACAATCAGCACTTTGTGCTGGTAGAGGCACAACACGCCTTCTTCTCTACCCCTTGGTGCAGGGGAGGGGTTAATACCCCAAGGGGCAGGGACACCCAGGCTGGTTGAAAATGAGATTAGCCCAATACCAAGAGCTGCTCACAGCTTCACAGGGAGACTTAACCCACCTGGCTGCACCACAGTGAAGGCTACAGCTTCAGCATACCCTCAGGCTGTGCCATCACCCACCGTAAGCAAAGGCTGCCAGCTTGCATGCAGCTCCAAAGCCACTGGTTACATTAAAGAGTTCCTTCACTGACAGTGTGACTGATTCTTGTCCTCTGGCGTTCAGGCATAACGTGACACTTACCATACAATTACCCTGGGATGAGAGTAGCCAGCAGAGATGCTATAAAGACAGCACAGAAAAATAAAAACTGACTCGCATACCGAGCAAAGCATTTAAATGCGGTGCCGCAGTATTAATGAAAGCCTCAAACCAGCGTTATGTCAGTGCTATCTCTGTAAGCTACACTGGCTCTTCTGCACCTGCAGCAAAGCAAGTCGACTGGGAAAACAGCACCAAGTGATGATTTGCCAAAAGGGGTGAAGGGCTTCCTGCAGCAATAACCTCAGCGCTGGACCCAAATGCCAATGGCAGTGGGGCCGTGCACGAACACAGCTGGGCTGAATGTTAATGCTCTAGGAATGCCGTGATCGCAGTTCTGGGAAAGTTTTCTCCTTAATCATCTGAGTAGCTATTAAAATGCAAATCATCATATCAATTAAGACTAATTAAAATAAATAATAAATGATAACAGGAGACCAACATGCTCTATTTCAAGGCGATGTAATACAAGCTTTTCCTTATTATTCATTACGACCTAGTTAAATGCATTCATTTCTCTGGATATGTAAATGTCTGGATTCCAGGAGGATAGGTACCTAACTATTTTTCCTTCTCTCTCCCTATCTTGAAAAGGTAAATGCTGTTGTGCTCAAACTCTTTGAAAAATGCTGAAGAAAAAGCCAATAATAATTAGATCTGATGGGGCTGTAAATATTTTTAGAGAAAAATAGAATCCCCTTCAGAAATCATCAAAGTAATAGTTACACTACAGGAGCTTTAAGCCTGAGAACAAAGTTAAGAAAAGGGTATTTGTTTTGGAGGTTATCTCATTTCTGGTAGAAATTGCTGCATAGTCTGTTTCTTCTTTTCCTTCATTAATGTTCTTTCAAGCATGGTATTGACTTCCAGTAAACATTTCTTTTTTCAGTCTGGGCTTTGCTATTCAGAATAAACTACATCTACTTCTGTGAACATATAGAGTATATGTTGTCTCAATTTGAGATGGACTTTTGCGTGTGGGATTGTACTCACCATCTCCCTTGCTCACAGACACAGGGCTGCTGCAGGATGGAGGATGCTGCAGGGTTTGGGCTGACCCTGGGACTGATGCACTTGAAAGAGAAACCCTCTCAGGCTGCAGAGCTCTGGAGCAGTAGGGATCCTCTGCGGGCAGCTAGGCAAATAAACCAACCCCACAGTGTCCTGGGGTTTGCATTTGTTGGGTCCCTAATAAGCAGGGGGAAGTCAACAGAGCTGTGGAATAAAGCTTCACCCTCAAATCAAGACCAACAGATTTCAAGATTGCACATCTCCAAACCAAGATTAATATATATATATAAGCACTCTTAAAAATATGCTTTTAGACTACTGCCTAATATCCAGCATATTTTTGATATCAAAGGCTTGAGAACAGCAATTTCAAACAAATAACAAGCCCAGCTACCTCTTCGGGAAGAGCTATCCTCAGTCCAAGTCTCTAAGAAATTCAGGATACAGCCCATGAAAAAAAAAAATAAATAAATTTTAAATTTAAATGCACTTTGCTTCTTCTCTAATGGACACCTCCAGATGATATTTTGGGGGCTTTTTAATGTCATTCTTGCCTGACCTGAACAAACATGACCAAACTGATCCATCTGTCTGAGCTCTTGCTCTGGTACCAAAGGGGTTGGGTGGCTGAGTTTATTGTAAAAATCAATGCATTTTAAATGGAAAATCATTTCCATGTGTATTACTGTAGATACAGATATGGAAACATTAGTCACAGTTTGCTGAATGATAGGCAGTTTTGCCTTAGTGCTGTTTTGTGACCAACACTTCATAAGCAAGACACCGCTTCCATGCAAATAGAAAGCCTAAATCTCTCCATGTACATGGCAACCAGCATTGCAGAACGTGAATGATTCATATTAATGCACCATATTTCATAACAGTCCTATGAGATACAAAATTGTCAGACGATAAGGAAGTGAGGCACACAGATTAAATGATTTAACTAACTCTCATAGACTGTCATAGACAGAAAATTAACTCAGAATTTCTCAGTCCCTCTCCAATATTTTAATCCCAACATTAGCATTATTCTAGTAACCTCTCTTCCCAGCACAGTGATTACAAAGGCAATGGGCCACTAGGGATTGCTCCAGATATCCGCCTTGGATAAGGGCTTTGCAGCTTTTCTTCCGATTGATGCACACGCTGGGCATACTGGGACAAAGCACATAAATACACAACAATAAGTCAGGCCCACAGGCCCTGGGTGAAGTATTAAACAATTTTTAATATGTAGATGAGGCTTTGGCATTTCTTTGAACCTGACAGATGGGATTTGTAACAGTCTCACGTCCACCAGGACCGCACTGGGCTCTGACCTTGGCCACAGAGAAGCTTTCCATCTACTATTTCTTGCTCCTGTGAGGTCTCCTGTGCACACTGTAGCAGCAAATTTTGAGTGGTATGACTGTGTGGCTCACGCCATTTTCCTGAAAGTACCTGTGCTGTGTTTCTGGCTGGTTCACTGATTTCTCTGCAGCTATCTTCTCTCCCATCATTTTTAGGGAAAGGAAAAAATAGGTGAGATATTTTTAGTTGGGATAGTTCTCATTTCTCTCTAGTTTGGCATAACAAAAACAGAAACAAACCTGCGAGCTACAATCTCTTCAGAATAGTTTCAGAAACTGTTTTTTAAACTTTTTAGTTCTTAAGCATGCAACATCCACTGCATACAACTATAAATCACCAGATCTTAATGACAAAGTAATTCTTGCTTTATGTTTTGCCTCTACTCATACAGAAAATGGAGACAGCTAAAAAGAGTCAATCTGTGTTGCAACTTTTCTTCATTCCATTTCTTGGCACTAGCCAAAACAAAATAAATCTGGAAGTAAAAGTTTCCAGACTATTTTACTGATATCACATTGAAGTTCATTGATTTTATTTATTTTTTTTGCCTTGAACCATGTGTCAGACTACAAAAAATGTAAACCTCTGACTGACAGAAATTGGCTATACTCTTTCTACTGTTTTCCTGAATGTTAATTTTACTTTAAAGGCTTTGCAGAGATAGTTTTTGCTGTGTTTTGTAATCTGTGCTCGTTGGTCCCTTAAATATTTATGGAAACCTTTGGAAAACAATGTCCTGTTTTGAGTACATCTGCAAATACAGCAATGGTTGCATGACTGTAACAGTTGCAGCTCAAGCTCACACTGATTTGAGTATTTTTCAACTAGTAATATATATATATATATATTTATAATATATATATATATTATATATATATTATTTAAACTGAATTTAACCAATCTAAAGTCACCTTCAGAAGACAACAGGATTACACAGGAGAGCTGCACTATGATGGGACATAAAATCCAGGAACCACAACATGGCCCAATACAAGTCATTAGAGGAGAAACAACCATGCAGGTTCTAGCCCGGGATTTTTCCTTCAGCCTACTGCACGGGACACAGCCCACCATACCCATATACCGGGATGCTGAGACCATATGGACCTAAACTCTGTTGCATGGAGAGACATTCTGCTTGGCAACCTTACTCCTTCCTGACACGGAAAGGCACATTTCCGACGGAGTCATATCATCATTTTAGTTCCACATAACCATACAAATACTGGTTTGCATTCAGTAGCTGTTCTGCATTCTGCAAATTGTTAGATACCATACTTCTGAATACAGTTGGCTTCAATGTTTTCAGTGCTGTGGGTCTCTTCAACTAAATAAACCATTTTGCTAAAGCCAAACTGTTTCAAAGGAGGATAGTGATTGTAAAGCTTCTGATGTGATGGCTTCTGGGGATTGTATTGATTACTCTGGCCACTTTCACAATAGAGACCCTAAATAAAACGTCTGACCTTCTCAAGTCAGAAAATGGATGCTTTGCCAGAGTCTGCTCCAAAAATATGTTTGGAAGTGTGAGTCAAAAATGATATGGAAACAAACAAACAAACAACAAATCCAAAAAGAGTCCCAAATTGAAATTATCAATCTTCAGCCATCTCTGCTTCTGGAAGCTGTTATATGTAGGCTAAGATATCATTATGAATCAAACAATAATTATAATAAAAATACCACAGAACTCAGAATAAAAAAGTGCTAAGTGCCTTCCAGTGAGCTTAGATGAAATTCTCTTTTCACAGTTATGGTTCAACAATACAGCACACATCTTAGGCAGTTCTATAATCATTTGTAACTGCAGTAGGTGGCTATCAAATAAATTGCTATGTAGATAGACTGACTTCAAATACATTGTTGCCAAAACAGCTTTCTGTTTTGTTTTAGGCTCATTTACCAAGAACCCCAGAAGATCCATTCATTAGTCTTAGCTAAATTGTTCAACACTGAAAAAGAAACCAGGAAACCATTCTATAAAATACAAGACTAGCTCTGACTAATAGCATGAATAGAAATTCAAGATGATGAACAACTGGTATGCATTCCGACATCTACGAAACCTACTATCTCACATGTCATAGCATTTTCAGGTGGATGCTGGTTTGAGAGCCAGCCCTCTAAGGCACGTTTAAAGACACACATATGATATATTTTAAATGAGAAAAATATATTTAAATGAGAAACTTCCACGAATTAGTGACAACATGTAGTTACAGTGCAACTTGCTATGCACTGTAACTGCACTATACTGCACTGCACTGCACTGTGTTGCTACGAAGTAAGATTTCAAATCTGTACAATGATTTATGGGGTAAGTTTGTGGTATTCCATCTATGTACTTTGACTCTCAGATAAATCTGATTAGATTAGGGATTTTTCCTTATTTAGTCAAAACAGTTACAATATATAAAAGCTACTTTTGTATAACTTCTGAAGAAAACAAGTTTAAGCTGCAGGAGAGTAATAAATAGAGGATTTAGATGTTCAGTGCTATCCATAGCCCCAAGGGAAGAAAAGTCTGCATATCAGGGAAAGAAAACACTACCAGTTCAGGAAACTCATGCCAAAGACAAGCTCCTCTGCTATTTTTACTGTCACATTTTACTGTCACACTTTGAATAAATCAAAATCATGATTAGAAATCTTGTTCATTACTTCAAGCTACCTGTACTCGGCTCTGGTGAGGCTGCACCTCAAGTACTGTGTTCAGTTTTGGGCCCCTCACTACAAGAAGGACATTGAGGTGCTTGAAAGAGTTCAGAGAAGGGCAATGAAGCTGGTGAGGGGTCTGGAGAACAAGTCTTACGAGGAGTGGCTGAGGGAGCTGGGATTGTTCAGCCTGAAGAAGAGGAGGTTCAGGGGCGACCTTATTGCTCTTTATAAGTACATTAAAGGAGGCTGTAGTGAGGTGGGGGTTGGTCTGTTCTCCCACGTGCCTGGTGACAGGACAAGGGGGAATGGGCTGAAGTTGTGCCAGGGGAGGTTTAGGTTGGATATTAGGAAGAACTTTACTGAGAGGGTTGTGAGGCATTGGAATGGGCTGCCCAGGGAAGCGGTGGAGTCACCATCCCTGGAGGTCTTTAAAAGATATTTAGGTGTAGAGCTTAGTGGTATGATTTAGTAGAGGACTGGTTAGTGTTAGGTTAGAGGTTGGACTCTGTGATCTTGGAGGTCTCTTCCAACCTAGACAATTCTGTGATTCTGTGAAGCTCAGATGACTGAAGTAAACACAAAATATTGTAATGAACAGCAGGTTACAATAAATGTGCCTTTATTTTAATTAAAATAAAGAGCTTGCAAGTAGTGAGATCTTATATTGAAATGTCAAATGCAATTTACTTATCATTCACCACTGAACTGAAAGCTGCTCATACCACAAGAGCAGAATTTCATTTCAACATATTTCAATATCAATTGATTTTTAAGAGCCATTACATAAAGTAATCTTTAGTAATGTGGGTCTGAACATGTCTAGAAAAGGCTATTAGAGTCTTTGCAAAAGACATTTTGACTTGATGAAGGAAAGTTTACATAATCCAATATGTGTGCAGTTCACAGCCCTGGTAAAATTAATGCACGCTGGTGTAATTCCCAAATCAAAAGGTTTTTTTTTTTAATTTAATTTATTATGCAAGGATACTAATGGAGGATTTGAATAAGTTACTACTCTAAGTTACTCTCTACTATCTAAATAAAGAGGCAAAGCTGCATCCTATGCACACACCTTGTGCGTAATCTGCTGAAAAGCATACACAGATCTAACTGAAAAAATGGTAACTCATTTCGGAGGAACTTTTTAAAGAGAGTTTTGTTCCTTCCTCAACATCTTCTTACAGTTTTGGAAAATTTCTAGTTTTAAATGAAGTGCTAGAAAGTCCTGAATGTCAAAAGCGTAGCTTTCCAGTTACAACCATATTAACTCAATTTGGCTGCATCCTAGGAAATGGAGCAAACATTTTCCAGTGCCATTAATCAGTGGCAGTCTAATTCCACAGCAGAAAAATCTTGTCTTGGTCACTGAGACTATACAGAGAGCTTTCTCACCCCAGGCACAGGCAAGTGTGAAGCCTAGAAGACAGCAGGAAAATTGCTGTCATATACTATTGTTTTGAAAAATTAGCATCCAGCCCTTGTTTACATTGCATAATTAACACAGAAAACCCCCTGTATCACAGGGCTGTATCACACAGTTAGCAAATAGCAAGAGATGCAGAAACATAAATCTGCCTTTTGTGTGATGGATGAAGGCAGGCGGAGAGGCAGCAAAGTGCTGCACAGGCCATAAGTCAGATCTAAATGGAAATAATCTCTGATATTTTAAAATTTCAGCGTAAAAAAGGGGAGAAAGGGGAGGAAGATGATCTCTTAGACACCTTGGTGTTGACCAGGACAAGGAGCAGGGTACACAGGTCAATGCACCCCAGCAGCCTGCCTGCACCAGGGGGACATCCCCTGTGCCTCCCAGTGCTGCCTGTCATGGGTAAGAGCCACAAGAGCAATTGTGTGCTTGTGCAAAGACCACACTTGTGTGCAACACACAAACACACGTGATTAGGCTTTACCTGGTGGCAGGGAGCAAGGCTCAGGGCTTGGCAAAATATCTCACACTGGCCTGAACATTATTTACTAAGAGTTTCCAGCAACGCTGATTTCTCACCTCAAGCTAGTGTCTAGTTAAGAGTCATTTTATCACTCACAACCATGTGCTTCAGTCATTGATCTCCTAGGTGAAAGCCTGTCACGTGTTTTTACATTAGTAATTTTTAAGTAGCCATTATCTGCCCAGTTTCTCTTATCTAGGGTAACCTAAAGACTGGGGATCAAACAACGGCAAAGCAGCAACAGCAAGACTCGTAGTACAGCCAAACTGATCTTCTGCCACGTCTGAGGAGCTATGTGCTGTTTTGGGGATGTCATCTGTACTTGTAGCCAGTCGGATAACAAATGTAAGTCAGCTGCTGGGATGCTTGGAGCAGAAATCACTGTTGTGAACAACCGAACCCCTGACGCTGGCACTATTTCCATTTGTTTGTTTCTTATAAAAAAAAAAAAAAAAAAAAAAAAAAAAAAAAAAAAAAAAAAGAGAGAGAGAGAGAGAGAGACCGGGGAAGAGAACATCAACTTACGAGACTTCAGACTCGAAAATAACTAGAGAGGTACGATAATCCGGTAACTGCTCTAGCTAGAGAACCCTCAGACCGCTCACACCCCCCGGCTTTGTCCCCAGGGACCTTTAGGGGCTGCTATAGCTCCCGCGCACGGCGCCGTGCTGCCACCTGGCGGCGGCGCGCTCCGGGGCGCGCTCCCGACCCGGGGACCCCGGTCTAGGACGGAGAGGATGGATGGATGGATGGATGGATGGATGGATGGATGGATGGATGGATGGATGGATGGATGGATGGATGGATGGATGGATGGATGGATGGATGGATGGATGGATGGATGGATGGATGGATGGATGGATGGATGGATGGATGGATGGATGGATGGATGCCGGGGCTATCTTTATTGCAAGCAGCTTACATGCCCCCACCACGAGTAATGGGAAGCTTTGAGGCTGCCATGCAATGTTACAGACATGAACTGAGATCCAGAGAAGCGCTTCCAAGTGGCAGGGCCATTACTTTGTGTGCTTTTTTTATTCTGTTTACTGATGCTCTTTATCCTGCTGATGCTCTTTCCAGAATGCAATTCTGAACAGAGGAAAATGTCCAAGCACCTCAGGGAAAAACGCTGCAGATGTTAGATGTAAAAAGGCTTTTTTAACATCTTCCTCCCTCTCCCACCTTAGCAAATGGTTTTTATGAGTCTATTAATTTCATTAAAGAGTCAAAAGGAAATCCATCAGCACTTTAAGTGTTTTCTCTCTAGTGATTCTGAGATATTTATGGACTTGGAAGATGCACATTTAGGGCATCTCAGTGAATGTATGGGGACCATAAGGCTCCCTGTTTTCTTTAACTCTGAGCTAGATTTATGTATTATTTGGTGAGCCCTGTTAAAAACAGGATAATTTATACTCCCTCTTCAACTCATTATTAGTTTAAGAGAAGTTTATTATTAGGGTAGCTGATACAGCACCTTCTGGCAGAGAAACGTGTTCAGTGCTGAGGGCTGCTGTCTGCTACCACAGCTACCTCAAGCTATAAACAGGCAGACGTGCTCAGAACTGAGGGCACATGGTGACGCTCTGCAACAAATCTGTTAGGTTGTGTCATTAAAACATCTTCCTTTAAAGGAAAAGGTTAAAATATCTGCAGCTTCCAATAATTATCCTGTGAGCCACCTGTGAAGGGCACCTGTGATTCAACCAGTGAATAATCCTCACCTGTGTGAGCTATGGGAAGGAGAGCAAGGCACAGGAGATTTATGGCTATTTCTCATTTCCTGAGTGCTGTTTGCCAGGAGCAAGCAGGGTTCAGGAGGAAACACCCAGTCTTCCCCAGGCAAATGGAGGATTGGCTCTGCCAGTACTGAGCAGCTATTTCGAGACACAAAAGGAAAGGGCTGCGACAGCTCTTTCTTCTTATTGAATCAATGGATTACACAGAGGTGCATGACCTACTTTTATTTGACAAAGGGGCTGTAGGGGTAAACCAAAACAATGCAGATTTGACCCAGTGTTCACCAGGGAAATTGCTTGTTTGTGTCTTGGGGAAGGCACTGAGGACACCTGTTTCAACTCTCTTGCACGCTTGACAATTTGGATTTTTATTTGTCGGTTCAATTGTTTCCAGTTCAGCATCAAAAAGTCAAAACCTCTGTTTTTGATCCAAACTTGTTTTCTGCAAATGGGTAGGCATACACAGCTTCCTGAAGGTGGGCACAAACTCCACATATCTCCTCTATACAACAACCAGCCTGCACAGTATCATGCAATGCCAGCACTGGAGCAGAAACACATTTGCTCACACAGGGGAGAGCTGGCAGCCCAAACCTGAACCAGGAGCATCAGCCAGCAGCTCGGGGCTGTCCCACCTCCATCTGGCAGATACACCCAGGCAGCATGCATGGGCTTAATTGCAATGACCACCAACCTCAATGTAAGAGCTAGGGCATGGCCCCACTGTTGGGTGCAGATGTCCGTCTACAGACCTCTTCTGGTCTCAAGCTGTTTATGTCTGACTACATCAATGCTGAAAAGAAATCCAGTCACAACTTACCAATACCAGCAGAATAGCACAAAAACAAATTGCAATAGCTTGAGGAGTGCTCAGGAGCACTGGCATGAGGCTGGGTCCCTCTGGCTCGTGCAGAGTGCTAGGGGATGTTTATCTTCTCAAAGATTTAGAGGTATCATCAGCACCCATTTGGGGAATTTGGTACAGTGTGAAAAACTGTTGTTGGCTCGCTCCTGTTCCATAACAGCTGCATTCATCTATCCAACATGCACACAGATGTGTAATAACCCCTAAGCTAGATGCCACTTGTTGAGAGCTTGAGTGGAAACCAGAAAGCATATAAGCATGCCAACATCAACATACCTTAGCTAAGAAGCTGGGAGCATTAGGCCAGGCAGAATGCTGGACTTCCTCAAAGCCAGTTTGGGTGTCCTCAGAGGAGCACAGCCTTATGTTGTGAAGATATGCTCCAATTCCAGTGAAGTTCAGTCTTTTGTAGTATACAATGCAAGTGAAATTTCCCAATTTTAGCCAAGTGATCGGTGTTTTAAACTACCGCTCTATGCTGTGTGCTTTTTATAACTAAAGCCATTTTCCAGTGTTAAGACCTATGTGCAGTGACTGCACCTACCAGACAGTGCTGAAAACTGAAGAACAAGAGGCAGCAGAGATAGAGAGGGATAATCCCTCATTCTGCTATCACAGTTCATACTCTGTTCCATAATTTCAGAACTGAGCCTGTGATTCAATTATTAAATGTGTTAAATGAGCTCCATATGAAGTGCATAGCATACAGATAGGAACGTGAGGCTTTGGCTAAGAAGACAGCACTAATGCATTTTCCTTCTACGCACTCACATAATTACAGCCTGTGATATTTACAGTAATTTGGTAAATAATCTGACACACTTCTCCACTTTCTCTTTAAGAAGTGCTTAGCAATGCTGAAGCATAAATTTAATATCTTCCATTCACATAAAGTCTGTCATCTAAGGTGCCATCTACAGTGGTTAAGAGATTTTACTAGGGGCTATACAGATTTCTTGACATTCGTGCCATGCATGAGCAACTTTTCTTACATGGATATCCAGAAACTTATTGACTGCATTAACAGCACAAAGAAGGACTTTGCAGGAAGGAGAAGTGAGAGTTAAATGTCATGAACTATCTCTGTAGAAGGGGCACGCTGCTATTGCCTGAAGTGGATTTGATGTGGCTAATCCAAGGTAAGATTATTTTAAAAGTACTTTGAGGGCCTGAATGATGACAAGGGATCAGAATCACTTACTTGTCATTGACAAGACAGACCCTCCATGTGCACTGTGTCCCCTTGCAGACACCAAATGGACACGCTGCACCTAAACTAACCACCACAAGAAGAACAGCCAGTGCTGCTTCCTTCAGCCCTGAACAGCTGCAGAAGTCCATGGTCAACTACTGCTCTTGGCAAAACCTCGGTTTACCATTTCTAACAAAAATTGCTGCTTGAAGGAGTACGCCAGCAGAAATCCTCAAATGATGTACCTTTGTGTCTATTTAAAAGTCGGAGCAGGAATATACTAATAGTGTCATGCATCAGTGACAAGGCTAAGGTCATTTCAGAGAGAGCTGCTCTATACACCAAATGTAATTCCAATCTCAGTTAACTCTTAACATGAATCTCAGTTAACTCTTACACTCATGATTAAAATGCTAAAGTTTTAATGGAAACTCTGATGTTGTGAGGAGAATAAAATAATATCATTGGGCTCTTCGCTGTGACAAGTTCCTGTAAATGTACCATAAGAGCTTTTGAATCTTCTACCTGCAGCAATGATCAGATTTCAATTTTTAAGATGAGTTTTCACCTCAATAGAAATGAATTTCAAAGCAGCTTTACAAGTCCTACCATTTTTCCTCAGTCCCTAAATAGCAAGCAATTATTATTTTAACTAATGTCTTAGGAAGACAGGTCAGGTTCCAAGTTAAACTGCACCTTGTAAAAATGTTGTCTCATGGAAAAGCAGAGAGAAGGGGATTAGCAATTTGCAATACACTTTCTCTGAGGTACATTTACTATGTCAGCACTTGCTCACAGTAAGTCAGTATGATTTGTATGCTGCAAAATCCATTTTGCTCTTTGTCAATCCAGATAAATATAAATAGCATTCCACTATGAATACCCCACTCCTGTAGAAGCATGGCTTCCTTAGGAAGCCATCCCAAATACCCAATGTTCATCTGCAAGGTAACCACCTAACAACTGCCACATCACTTCTCAGTAAATTGCTCTATGATGAACCAAGGAGAGTGTAACACAAACCAGAGTACAACAGACAGCAGTAATGCTATAGCAACAACTTCTGCAGCTACATTTGTAAAGGATCTAAGGACTTCCTGAGCTTACCATACAGGTGAGTTTTTACTGTAATGCATAAACTGCAAGGGAGAAAATAGCTTTTTATGGCATGGAAATGATGCTGCTCTCTTCTGTGAACACCAACTGTCTTGCCGCTATAGCTTCAGGGCAGAAAGCTCTGCTCCTCCTGATGGGAAGGTTGCCTTTCCAAAACAAAACTACATGCACTTCAACATGTAGTTTCAATATGTAGAAGCTCCATTGCTTCTTGTTGGCCAACACACTGGACCATGTCTTGTTCTAATTTGCATGTGAAGACTAAGATTTTTTTCTTCCTGCCCTGGAGAGAGGAGCTGAAGGCTCCACTTGCTGCAGCTGTGATGCACAACCCCATCAGTGGTCATTTCAGAAAAGTGAGCAGCAGCTTTGAAGGCAAAAACTGCTTTTTGAAGCTGTTTTTTCCACTAAGCATGTGAGTGGTACCTCATGAGTGCAAAATATAAAGACTTCATTAGCTTTTATTACAGTACTTTTTCTACTTACTTTCTAAATGCAGTTAGAAGAATTTATAAGAAACCCAGACTAATGTCATTAATAAGACTATGCTGGTATAGTAATTATGATATCCAAAGTTCCAATAAAAGTGTAAAGACCCCTGTACATTTGTCCCTGGACAGAAAACATGAAAATCAAATACTATGATAGGAGACCAATTCCTTCCATGGGCATTTGTGAGTGGGGCCTAAAGGTAAAGAACTCTTTAAAACAACATTTTTTATTTTTTATTTTCCAGAGTACACATCATCTCTTCCACGGCTGAGACTATATACAACACAAAGTATTCATTTGTAACACCACCAAGGGGACAATTTCCAGTGAAAAAGAATCATTGTGGCTGTTGAGAAACAAAATGTTTCTCCTTATGCTTCCTTGCAGCTCTGTGAAAAAGGGCATCTCTCATTTTTTCATTTCCTGATCCTCAAAACAGTCTGATCTGAAAATCAGGGATTTCATAAGACATTATTTTACCTATTGGTACTGTATTCTTCAAGCTTTCTTTCTTGGTTAACTCTAATCCAGCAATATTAAAATCAGGTCATCTTTGCTTATCTTCCTTCTGTGTGGCTACTCTGAAAAATATATTTTTTTAAATTGTCCGAAGAGGATGAGTTGCCTCATCCATTACAGTTAGCCTTCCAGTAGCAGCATTAAGGCAGATGACTGGCCGAGGTGCTCAGAAATTCAGGTGGCTGAGTGCAGGCAGTGTAAGTCAGCAGCTGCAGACAAGCAGGGACCTCCCCAGAGGGCAAGGAAGCAGCTGTGGAGATGGGTGCCTTGTGCCAGCAGCCCAGCCATACCTATCACTGCTCTGGGGCTAGACACAACTGATTCAGCATAGCTGTGGCTGAGGCCAGAGCCCCCTGGGCCCATCTGCTCCTCCTGCCCCAGCAGGTCACCTTGAGTAGGGGGTCCAGGCCCGTGTCCAGGCGGCTTTGGGAGCTCTCCAAGGAGGAGACTCCACAGCCCCTGTAGGAAACCTGGGCCAGGGCTCCGGCACCTGCACAGCACGGAAGTGCCTCTTGGTGCTCAGAGATAGCAAAAGAGGGTAGGAATTTAAAATATTTATGTTTCTGAACTCATTTCCTGTTCTTTCCAGTTCCCAGTCTAGTGGGAATTTACAGGCAAATATTACCAAAATACTAAGCTGCCTACTGAAAAAGGATGTTGAGTCAGACTCCAATCTGTATTAGGCACTATTAAATTATGGAGAAGCACCGATATTATCTGCTGACATTTTATTCAGCAGAAAAAAATTAAGACAAAAGCAATGCTGTGAAGGAAACTGAGGCCATGTCAATCAGAGACTTGCAGCTGTGCAAGAAGTGCCAGTGTAGTTTGGGGTGCCTGGCACTTGCCAGTTCCCTGTGGGTTGCGATCACTGGTGAACAGCACCAGTATCACCAGAGATGGCTCTGTATGGAAATGAAGTCCTTTTGACAGTGAAAGCAGCACCTCCAAAACCCAGCCAGGAGTGAACTGAGAGTGCCTCATTGACCACCCAGACTCCTTCAGCCACCCGCAGAAAGAACCTGACAACATACTGCGGAATAAGATCCAAACCACACAGACTTTCGTTTTATAATCAGGTATAATCCAGGTTCCTTGCTTCCACTTTCTCTTAACAACACTCCCCCACCCCCCCCTATTTTCATTATTTATTTGTCCTGCTCCACACTGAGACGTGCTGCAGTGCCAAAGATCTGACTCAGGATCAAAGAGCTCATCACGCTCCGCATTACTCTTCTCTGACATGTGCAAATAAGGTCTCCACGATGTCAGACAGATTAGAGAGCATAACAGATATTATAACAAAAAATAACATAAGATCTAGCAAATCAGTGGGAATAGGAAGTGATTGGAGGTAGATATTTTAAAAGGTTCTGTGTAGGCTTGAATTAGACATGCTGCATTTTTTAAGACTCCTGAGAGCTCATACTATGAACATTTTGAGTTATACCCAGTTAATGTGTCATAGCATCTACTCAACCTGAATCTACAAATCCATGAATTTAGGATAGGATACACCCAAAGTGAACTTTCAGAAGCATCCCTATTGCTTAGCTTTTAGGAATTGAAGAACTTCAACTTTTGTGTCTATGATTTTGATCTACTGTGATACATTGTTTCACACAAAACAAGATGAATAATCCATAATTTTCTCAATACACAAAAAGTTATAAGGAAAATGTCAGCTTGCTTAGAAAGGGACTGAATCTTTATAGAATTTATTTTTATGACAGAAGACTTCAGGTTTTCATAGGAACGAAGGACATAAATTAGAGCCTCGGGAAAGATGGGGGGCAAGGGACAAAGTTGAACTTTAAATCCGTTTTGAACCTTTGTTTTTGTTTGTTTTTTAATTTTATACACACACACACGCACACATAAGCAGTTTTTTTATATTTATATTTTATATATGAAATATATATATATATTTATATATTTATATTTTATATATGTTTATATTTTTTTATTCCTTAGTATACACAAGGATTAGTTTTATCATTTCTCCCATGCTGTTGCAAAAGCCAGTTCAGAGAAGGATACAGCCAATGCAATTTACCAGGATTATTTGGGGATTTTTCCACTTAGAAAGTTTTGTTAGATGGATTTGAGATGCACCAGTCTCCCCTCTGGCTGATTGCTGATCACAATTCTGTGATACAATTGGGCAGGGAGGCTAGACCACAGAGATCAGACAGGAAGTACTCCAAAAATACATTCAAGGACACAGAGGTGCCCTGAAACTACTGAAATATAAAATTTAATATTCCAAATTTAATATTCCAGTCTAGTTTAATGTTTTTGGGGTAACAATCACAACTGTACTATCTTCTGTCTATACATCTCTTTCTCCAAGTGAAAGTGACAGCTGTGCTTTCAGCCTGTAACCCTCTCCTGGTTCTGGACCAGGAGTCACTAAGCAACCCCAGCACCATTTACAAACCTTAGCACTACAAAAGTTCAGTCACTGAGCTCTGCAATGCACTTGTCTGCAGAAGCTGTAATCAACTAAGATACAGAGAAACTTTTTCAAAGTAGTATTGTGATTTGTCAAGTGGGGTAAACAGTTAAGTGACAAAAGGGTTAAGAGTTGCAGATTTCCTGACATGTTGAGAAGAGAATCTGAGCCTGGTTTGCAAAATGGATCAATTACAGTTCTAGACTATGTGAGGAAATTCCATTAAAGAGTTCTTTGAATTCTAGAGCACAACTCACTAAAAGCAAACCCCATAGATGCACACACTTTTTAAATAAATGAGGAAATAACTCCCAGTTCTCATAGTACATGTATCAGAGCACCCCCTGGACATTTACACAATCTGAATTATTGGTACTTTGTGAAATGCATTTGGAATCTCAGCCCCATGATTTGCACTGTGACCTACTCATGCAGAACCTTAAACATGAGCTTTACTTAGAGCATTGGGGAATTAAATACATTTGATGTTTGTGTATTTCAGGGTTTCAATGGCGTTCTAGACTACAAAGCTTTTCCTGAGCTAAAATCTAAACTGTGTGAATAATGTGATTTTATTCATGCTTATTAAAATAAGACCTAAAAAAATAAAAATAAAATTTACTTTTCACCTGGGACAACTTCTTCATGGCCTGAGGAGTCAAAGAACATGCTTGAGACATGCTGTTGTGGGCCCTATAAATGTCTGAGTATATGTGTTGTGTTTAGGTGCTGAAGGGCTATTGACAGAGATACACATCTAGTGGATGACACAATATTGCTGCACCACTTCTTAGCTTTCATATAATAATAATAATGATAGGTATCTACTCAAAGCCAGTTAGACATCTCTAACCACTCTGCAAACTCCCTTAATCCAGAAGAGAGGTTTGCAGGAAATAGTCTGTTCTGCCCATTTTGTGTGTTGCACAGTAGAGTTATGCTGAGTCCTTATCCTTGCATAGAGGGGATTTTATCACTGGCTGTGCAGACCTTTCACAGTGCTACGAGATCATATAGAAAAGTTCCCCCTCTATCTTGCACTTTGCATAGTGCCTTCCCTTTAAGAAAAGTGCTAGTTTAAAAAATATTTCAGTGCCCTCAGTAGAAATTGCTGTGCAGACGTTGCTACCTTCTTGCTACCAATCTGGTTATTGTAAATATTGCAATTTGCAAATGCAGTCAGATTCTTAGTAAACTTCTAAGAAGAAAAATAATAGTAAAGGGTTGGTTCATGCTGCTCCTAACTGAATAAAAACAATGGTTATTTACTTCTAATATAGCTACTTCCCTTAAATCATAATTTCTTGAAGTATGCTATATACTTCATTTTTATGAAAACTGACATTCAATGTTATCTTCAGCTATAAAAACAGTGGCCTAACAAAATTAAGTTCCTAAGTAGACCAGGAATTGTATACACACTTATAGCAAAGGCATAAGCAAATAAGCCATAGCAGTGTTTACAGTGATACAAGATTTCCATTTACAGAGGTGAAGTTTCCTTTGATGACTTGCAGAATTATTTCCTAGCTTGCAAGTGATAAAAACTACATCTGAGAGCTTCCAAATGTTTACACTTTTGTTTGCCATATGGGAACAGATGAGTTCATGTGAAGCTTACATGATCTCAATCCCCAACTGTACCACTATTGTATTATTAAAGACTTGTTTGAGGTCACCTTTGTGCATTAGATAACATTACTTTTAAAAGAAAACAAGACTCTGCATGTTCTTAGTACTCAGAACTAAAGAATGTTCAAACTCCGGAAAGACATTTACCTTTTCTTACAAGCATAGCAGTATTCACGCAATAAAGTTGAAAGGCAAACACTGAGTAGTATTTCACAGATTTCTCTGTTTAATACAAGAGGGAGAAAAGGAAAAAGAAAAAAAAAAAAAAAGAAAAAGAAAAAAAAAGGACTCATTGAGGAAACAAACTGCATTACAATTAACAGTCCTGACCCTTGGTGTTGTCTGTCTTGCAATAAACCTGTTACAGTACCAAAAACTGGCAGTGTCCAGTCTCTGAGTGCCACAAGCCAATTTTCCACTTACAGTACTTTGTCACTAACTTAATTCTCATCTCTGCTCACATAGTAGGATTATATGGGTTATAACTCTGACAAAAATATAGTCCCAAACCTGTGGAAAAAAGACTGATGACAGGGATGGCAGGAGTCTCAATATTCTGGAGGACCAAGACAAGATTTGGTGTTTTCTTTAAGTGAATTTCTGGCATTATTTTAATTCAAATGGTTTCTCACATCTGCTGTTACAAGACTGATTTGGTTTGAATTCAAACATTTTGTACCATCAAAAATAAAAGTAGAGCTGCTGAAAGGTTATTTCACTGAGATAGACTTTGCTGCAGCTTTTGGATCACTTTCAGCCTGGACTGAAGCAGGTAAAAGATACAGATTCCTGCAGTATCCCTCAGTAGGTAAGCAGAGGTTTGACTACTATGTGCTCTGCAGATCCCATGCACTTTGTCACAAGATTTTTCACTGCCATTTTATATAGTTTTATTTAAAACCTTCCAATAAATCCACGTTTCACATCTTTGTTTGCTGAGCAATTGTCCATAAAACTTATTTTATAAATATTTTTAAAGAAAGTGTTCATATGTATATATGAACGGTACTATACTTGCCTAATTCTAAAAAGAAGGAAGTAGGAATACACAGCCTGCATGAAGGATTACACAATACAAAGTGACATTGACTTATAAAGGCAATGGGAAAGATAGTGAAAGGTGACATCTTACTGGATCGACAGCTGAAGCAGGAAAAAGGAACAACCTTTCTGAGCACACAAGGCCACAGTACATATCAAGTTTAACTTAATGAGGTTACTACACCAAATCTCCTGAAAGACTCCAAGGTCGGGGAAGAGGGGGGACAGGAACGCTGAATAAAGAGAGAACTGTGAATGTGTTTCTGTACTGTTTCCATGGACTATGTATGGAGATACATGAAAGATTGCAGAATGCAAAGATACCATCCAGAGGGATCTATTAAAAGAATTTTATTTTGAATTCTGGATCTCAATAAAATGCTAAAAGCATTGCTTTTCCAAGCAGCCATTCAGCCTCTGAATGCTCAAGGTCCCCAGAAGCACAGGCCCTTCCCCAGGCTCCCCACAGAGCCAAGATGGCCGCCATGCTCTGGCCGCGCACTGTTCTCTGAATGTGCAGGGGCCTTCCAGCCTTGTGAAACCAGACAGTTTGCTGTTACACATCTACTGCACTTACTGTTCTGCAGAGCAGGTGCTAAATGCTGTGATCCTGAAACCTCTCGAAGGCTTACAGACTGACAAATCATGATTTTTTTCAGAGAAGTACATATAGTCCATATGTTTAGTGGGCCTGGTTCAAAACCTGTAGGGATCAATAGAAAGATACCATTCTGACCACAGTTCACATATATTGCATTTAGCTTTCTACAGCAAGGCTAATCAGGAAAGCAAAAACCACCATTCACTTCGCTTTATATAGCTTTTTTCTTTTGAGGGGTCAAAGGTTGAAAATCAGTTATTTCAGGGACAGCAATCGGTCAGCCTAAGTTTAAGAGAGAAGTATAATTGCTGTTATGCTTGGCCAGGACCCAGCACACTGTAGGCATGTTGCACCTATCCACATTTTAAATATCCACATATTTTTCTTCAAATCCATACTACTGAATTGGAAAGAAGGGTTAAAAGGGAAATAATCACGTTTAACCTCTACCCTTCTGTATTTAACTATTTTTTATATTTTTATATTTAATATTTTTAAATATTAATTATATACCCTGCTGTATTTAACTATTGTTTATTTTCATATAAAAAGCCCCTCTCTCCCTGCAAGGCTCAGTTGTGCTGGCTCTCAGCCTTGCCCCCTGCATCATGCAGTTTCTCACTGCTGTGCAGAGGAGAGGCTACTTGGGTCTTATCTCCGGTGCCGCCGTGCCTAGATGTTCAAGAGAGACCAACAGAGGCACTGGGCCAGGGAAGAGGTCTCTTGGCCTGAGAGGTTACTGCTACTGAGGAGAAGGGTGGCAACCAAAATGGAAACTGTGAGTAAAAAAAGACTTTTCTGCATTATGCTTCTTAGCACGACCATTCAACATTTTCATATTTCAGCTGCTCCTCAAGCCCGTAATAAGTTACGTTTTAGTGAAGTGAAAGCCTTTTATTTTCTGAAGGGTGTTCTCTTTCCTACTGTGATGTCTGGGCTTTAGAGTAAGGTACAATTTAGGTAAAATAGTTAATATATTCATCTTTTAAGTCCAATTTCTTCCTCTTCTGACCTTTCTCTCTCCCTGGAGCTGCCTGTACCTGACATAAAGGTGCACATCTCTATATTAACAAGCTAGGGCCATCATTTCTCCCAACCAAGCAGGAAATTCTTTGCTGTAATCAATTTTACTTAATATCATGCAAAAACATACGTTGTTTCACTGTTTCTCAAAAATATAGTAAGTAACACATTTCTAGTGGACACATTGCTCTGGACTTAATAAATTACCAGAACTCCAAATTTTATTTATTTATTTTAAGTGCCGCAGCAAATGCTGCTGCAGTAGCATGCAGCTCTCCTGGATCTCAAAGCAAGTTGACCTGTTGCCTAAGGCAAGTAACAGCTCTTCTTCCTCGCAAATAATGACCAGCAAAAACCTCTTTGAGTGGTCCTGCCACAGGTGAAGGTCAAAGTCCTAAATATGATGGGGAGGAAGGGAGAGCAGGCTTACTAGTGGATATAAAAATGAAGTATTGTATACTTCTGGTCCTTCTGCAGTAATTTACTCAATTCAGAAGCATAACCAAATTGCAAATTCCCATTTTGCAATTCTTGGTAAGTGGCTAAGACATTTGTTAGACCCTCACCAACTGGCACATAAAGGAGATCTTTAACCCATGGAAAAAGGCCAGGAAACGGGATCTCACTGTTTCCCACGTGCTGGATGTCACCATGCCTGACAGCTTCCTGTAAAAGGATTACCTCCACCCTGTAAGACTTCTTGGAAGCTCAGGTAGATTACCCTCAGTGCTGAACCAGATACATCATAAATCACAAGTGATAGAATAATTTTTAAGTCATGTGAAAACTATCTGCATCCTCAGATAACTAGCACAGTACAGCAAACTATAAATTTCTCCAACCCTTTTTGTCCTCTGCTTCAGTCATTGTCTGGGACAGTCATCTTGAGCTAAAGGACAATTCAACTTTGTGACCTTTTCAATCCCATCTCTTTAACTGAGGCTGCCAATCATAATGCATATACTAATCAGAGCTCTAAGTCACACAAAACCAAAGAAATCAACTTCTATTAATAAATCCTAAGTTTGACTGTGCCTCAATTTAGACTGCAATGGACTTTCACAAATGACAGAAAGTTTTACAGAAACTCTCTTCTGAAAATATGACAAGAAGAGTACAGATTGCGTGGGAAGTCCCATTCTGTGCAACAAAGGAAGACTGCCTCTTCAGTAGCATCTCATCTGGCCAGCACTGAAATACCTTTCTATTTAACAGTACCTGCCTGGTGAGAACATTAATGTCCAGCGTAAAGACGTGTTAACAGCATTTCAAGAAGCTTGCTCTATTAATCCAGGCTCTATTCTTAAAGCTTTAAGAGCAAGTCTGCAATATTTATAAAATAATAATAATAATAATAATATGCTTATTAAGTCTGAGGAAAACTCCTCAAACCTGCTGAATGTCTTTGATGCTGATGAAGCTTTATTTTCTTTGTGTAGACAATGTCCAGTATACCCATGCACTACAGGATGAATTGCTATGTTAAGGAGATTTATTACAAGTTTTAAACATAGCTCTAGAGTTTTAAACATGGTTCTCAAGTCTCTTTTTATGGACATTAAAAATAAGTCAGTTGTAACAAGGACTATTCTATACTTTGGATTGAGAATAGAGATGGTGGGGAAAGGAAAACTAAATAAAGGAATATCTAAAATGTTTGCTGTTAAGAAGAAATAACTTTCAAATAATGGCAGTCTTTTCTTCCTATAAGCACAATGTATTTATGACATGCCACACATACTTTTCTTTATAAATAAGTGTTACTTTGCCTTCATTTGACTTGTGAGGCCATAGAGTCATGTACAAGAGGAAATTTTGCTAGGGCCTTAGTTATGAAGTATTACTTTCCCCATTTCTCTCTAAGATTTACTCTGCATATTATCAAGATCATCCATTTCTTGAAATACTTATTCAGAATCCAATATGCACCATCAAATTCATTACAGATGTTATTATCAAGTGGCACCTGAATATGGGAAAGTTTAATGTTATTTTGCTATTGATTAATGTAAATGCTTCCTAGAAATCCATGGACTTTAGCATTCAGGATACCAAAGCAGATAAATACTGGTAATAAAGTACTTGAGACTGATGAGGAAAAACATGAAAAACTCAGGAAAAGATACAGAAGAGCATATTTGAGTGAGATACAGATCCGTGGCTTGTCTTCAGGCTGTATAGTTAAATCTGTGCTGCAGCTTCTGAGAGCCAGAAACAGGAATGGTGTCAGTCAAAAGCATACAAACTAATTGAAAAGAATTGTTATTGCTTACCCAATGCTTCCAAAGCTACATACTGTTTTGCTACCTTTACAGTTCATCATTGTAACAATTTGACAAATTATCAATCTGAAAGCAGTTCAGCTCTAGAGGGAGAGCACTTGGGAAGTCAGAATAAATACAGCCATAAAACAACCATCACTACGAGATCAGCTCTCTTTGTTATTCAAATCCCATTATTGACAAAATTATCTTTTAGCCGTCCTTGCCACATCTGTAAGTTATTACTGCATCTGCAGAATTTTGCAGCACCGACACTTCAAGCTCAGGACAGATGCGCACAATGCCGATACATCGACTGCGCTCACAGTGCACGGCCTGTCTGTTTGCATCACCCTGCACGCCTACAGAGCAGTGAGGAAAAAGCAGTAATGGAGGAAGCTGTCAGCCCCGATTACTGCCAGAGCCCTCAGACGGATGCAATCCCATCCAACATTGCCACAGGCAACCTGCCTCCACTTGTAGTCAGCTGCACCATGAAAACTGCTACTCATAATTTCAGAGTAAAAAGTTTAAATGATTGAGCATTCCACTTGGAGAGAGAAGGGTTCTAGTACACCATTAATAATGCAATGATTCAGACACTTTATTGTCTTAAGAGATGGGCTTGCTTGAAGAGCAGGGGGAGGGAGCTCCCTGTTCGTCCCTTTCAAAGTGACATGTCTTTTTTAGGAAGATGGAGCCCACCCCAACGCTCTTCCCACATGAAGTCATAACCATGATCCTCACAGAGACAGAAAAAGGTTGATGTGATGCCAGGAGTTTCACTTTACAAACAACTGTGCTTTATTAACTGCAATTACACCTCAAAACATTAGGAGGTGTTTTCAGTGAAATAGTGTAAGTTACCTAAAACATATCTAGTTAATCAATGTGAAATGACTATTTTAAAAGTTACCAAAAACTCCCTTGAACTGCCCTAAACTGAAAAAGAAGTGATTCAACTTTAAACAACTTTGAGAAACAAACTAAATTTTTATTTCTGAAAAACAAGAGAAATGTCTTGATTTTTCAGAAGCTACTCAAGTACTGTTTCCTGATGGCAGCAAAGCACAGTATGTTCAGCTACAAATCCAACTGATTCTTTAAGACTGCAGTTCATTACAAAAATTACAGGGCGAATCAATTATTTTTCCTGTGCCATGTTTGTGGGTGATATGCCTAGGTGAAAATCCAATTCTTTATTTACCATATATAATGCAAGAGCACAACTGCAATGAATAAAAATGGACAGGAAAACAGTATTTCTCTCTGACAAATACTGCATTAAGCTTAAGTAGAATATGTACTGCTCAGTATGAAGTCTCATTAAGACCCTTTTAAGTTTCTGATCAACATAGTTAAAAAGTAATTTTTACAACATTTAAAAAAAAATCTGCTACATCACCCTTTTACTAGCTTATAGCAATCTAGCAACATGTTTTTGACTTTTCACAAAATAGTGTAATACTTGGGAAAAGGGTGATTTGGGGACTTGTAAGTTAGTCATCTAAAAATAACAAAATACTTTTATTATATTTCTTTGCCTTGCTTTGTTCTTTAAAGAAAAAAATAAAACAAAGACAGAAAAGAATTCATCAGGAAAATGGGGAAGTACAAAACCTAAGGATTTGAACAAAAGCCCTGCTGTAGCAATAATTTAGCACTAGCTGCACATAAACACCAGAGCAAATACACATTTCAACCATTAAAACAATAATGAGCAGATTTTTAAAGATCTGGTTTTATGTCTATTGAATCTAATTATATGCTTCTCTCATATCCTCATTATACACAATTAACCCGACAATTTCTTCCTGTTTTTCATATCAGGCTGTTAAAGTGTTCATATGCAGCCTAAATCACTAAATTTTAAAGCAAATATTCACTTATTGGTTGATTCAAATAGATCAGGCTTCTTTTTCCTCCCTTGTCCAATTACTAATACTTCATAACCTCCAAGGAGGCAACAGTCAACGCTGAAGAGATTTGTGAGCTCTATATGTTGTTTGCATTCTCTGAACGTGGAGAAGACAGTACAGAAGATCTATATCACAGAATCACAGAATTGTTTAGGTTGGAAGAGACCTCAAGATCATCGAGTCTAACCTCTGACCTAACACTAACAAGTCCTCCACTAAACCATATCACTATGTTCAACATCTAAACGTGTTTTAAAGACCTCCAGGGATGGTGACTCCACCACTTCCCTGGGCAGCCCACTCCAATGTCGCACAACCCTCTCAGTAAAGCAGTTCTTCCTAATATCCAACCTAAAACACCCCTGGAGCAACTTTAGCCCATTCCCCCTTGTCCTGTCACCAGGCACATGGGAGAATAGACCAATCTCCACCTCGCTACAGCCTCCTTTAATGTACTTATAAGGAGCGATAAGGTCACCCCTGAGGCTCCTTTTCTCCAGGCTGAACAATCCCAGCTTCCTCAGCTGCTCCTCGCAGGACTAGTTCTCCAGACCCCTCACCAGCTTCATTGCCTGAGAGAAATTATTACTCTCTGGACTCTTTTGAGCACCTTGATGTCCTTCTTGTAGCAAGGGGCCCAAAACTGAACTTGAGGTGTGGCCTGACCAGAGCCGAGTACAAGGAGACAATCACTTCCCTAGCCCTGCTGGCCACACTGCTTCTTATGCAAGCCAGGATGCTGTTGGCCTTCTTGGCCACCTGGGCACACTGATGGCTCATATTCAGCCGACTGTCCACCATCACTCCCAGGTCCTTCTCTGCCAGGGAGCTTTCCAACCACTCATCTCCCAGCCTGTAGCTTGGGGTTGTTGTGCCCCAGGTGCAGGACCTGGCACTTGGCCTTGTTGAACTTCATGCAGTTGACCTCAGCCCATCAGTCCAGCGTATCCAGATCCTCCTGCAGAGCCTTCCTACCCTCAAGCAGATTGACACACACACCTAACTTGGTGTCATCTGCAAACTTACTGAGGCTGCACTCGATCCCCTCATCCAGATCATCGATAAAGATATTAAAGAGGACTGGTCCAAGTACTGAGCCCTGGGGGACGCCACTAGTGACCGGCCTCCAGCTGGATTTGACTCCATTCACCACGACTCTTTGGGCCCGGCTATCCAGCCAGTTTCTAACCCAACAAAGCGTACGCCAGTCCAAGCCACGAACAGACAGTTTCTTGAGGAGAATGCTGTGGGAAACAGTGTCAAAATGCTCAATGGAAAATGCTCATTCTTCCTGAAAAGTGTTCCATTTAATTGGTTAAATAATATTTATTTCTATAAAGTCTTAGATCCTGGCAGCTTAGTCAAGACCAAGGTCCCATCACATAGCAAATCATGACTGAAAGATCACACACTCGATATTGAGATAGGTGGTGACAGAGGGGAAATGAACCAGACTGTATGGCACTGAGCTGGGGACATGCAGAGAGTCAGCAGCAGAACCGGGAGCACAGCCTCTGGGAACTGGAGCTGGACTCCAATGCCTGGGAAAACACCACAGTTCATTCTCATCCCTAAAACTTTGTATCTCTCATGTCTGTAGTGTCCGTTGCCTTCCAGTATCAAATATGCTATTCTAAAGTACAGACCACTGCAAAAAGAAGAGCATATTCATCTAAAGGTAATTAACAATGAAAAAAAAAAAAAAAAAAAGAGAAAGAAAGAAAAAAAAAAAGCTTTATTTTCCACCTCACAAAAAGCTGCCACAGACTTTCTGCAAATGTAAATATCTGCTTTTGTTATCTGTGTTGGCATATGACTTGACATACACATTTGGTAAAAATGTTGTCTTCTCCCCATGCTTCTGGAAGCCATTTTCATCCCATCTGCCTCATTCTCAAATACTTAAATCTGCTTCGTCTTCAGCAACGAGAACTCAAACCAAATAACATACATCCTTTGTTTGTTGATATGTCTGTCAGCCATTTACTACTTCTTACTCCATCTGCCTCCTCCCAGCTGTTCATCCCTATTGCTTCTTTCCAACCTTGGCTTTAACCAGTGGCACTAACAGCATGAAGAAATAATATGCGACCCTCTGCCAAGACATGCTAGGAAAGTCTGGGGGACAGAAGCACTACACAATGAGCGAGGACCAAGTTAGGGGCTTGCAGAAGCAAGCTGGACATATATAAGCCTGTGTGCAATCTGGACATATATAAGCCTGTGTGCCCAGACAGGATGCATCCAAGACTGATGATATATTTCTCACTAGCATAACAAGGCAGATGTCTACCTCTTTTGAACAACTGCAGGAATGTATCTTCAATAGAAGGCAGAAGAAAGATGTGAAAACTACAGGTGCTTTAACTTAACCTTACATCTTTAAAAAAATTACAGAGCAAACCCTCATAGAAACTGCTGCCAGGCTTACAAAGGACAAGACCATGAGGAGGAACAGTATGGATTTACCAAGAGAAAACTGTTCTTGACCAACCCAAACTGCTAGGAAATATCTGGCTCTGTAGAAGAAAAGAGAGCAAGATCTCACAAAAGTTCCATGTAGGCTGTGTAAAAATGGACTGGACAGATGGACTACAAGGTGGGGTAAAAATTGGCAGGACTCTCAGGCTCAAGCAATGGTGGTCATTGGTTAAAATCTGTTGGTTTTTTTTTTTCCCCATTCAGAAGCAGAGTTTCTCTGGGGATAGTACCAGGGGTGATACTGCCTAATGTCATAATCTAAAACTTCGGTGATGAGCTGGGAGACACACTCAGCAAATTTACAGCAGCTCAAAAAGCTGCAGGAGTGGTCTGACAAGGAGCTGACAAAGCTCAGCAAGGACAAATGAGAAGTCCTGCACCAGGAATAGAACATTGCATGCACCAGTAGAGGCCGGGGGGCTCTGCACAAAAGGCCCTGGGGGAAGGCTGGCAGCGTGCTGAGCAGGAGCCAGAGGAGCCAACCCTTGCCATTGCTTCCATATTTCTTTGGTTTCTACAACCATCAACCTTCTATTTCACAATTACAGGTTCATCCTGAAGATTCTTTAAGAAAAAAAAATACACATTAAATGGAGCAGATGGTTTGACTAGGGTTATAAATAAATGTATTGTCTAAATACAAGTGGTTGATTGTATAAAAAAAAATCTCTGAACAGTCACAATGCTGAAGTTCACTGTACTAAAAAGGTATTATTTAGATCAAAAAGAAAAAGATTGCTTAACTCATTTTAAACAAAATCAATTGGGAACAAAGCAATTAAATGTCACTAAAAATGATAGGTAATTCAACTCCCAATGAAAAAATAACATCCCAAGAGCCCATAAGGAAGTCAAGCAGTTTCATGATTTTATAGATACACATGCATATAGGTGAGCAGTGGTAGGACATATAAAGGGCTTCTAGACTAATGTTTCTTCATCTGTGATCCATAGAAAATATCAGAAAAGGCTATATGAAACAATGGTAATAAAACCAGACACATCTGTCCACATACACATTTCCCACAATTAAATGTGGGAAAAACTTTAAATACCTATGCATCGTAATGATAAGTATCATCCAGTTGTGAATTAAAAGCATTTCAGCAACGTCACATTGGTTAGTTCATTCCTCTTTTTCCAAATGGATTTATATGCTTTTTAAGGCAAATGTAGACCACCAAATGGAGCTGGGCTGATAAAGGTAGATCTTAAAAAGCAGTTAAAATGTTTGTACACTATTCAAAGTTAAGAAATCCATAGCCCCTTCCTGAATGGGAATTTAGTCACTAAAGAGAATGGAGTCTCTGGAGGAAATTGAAGATTAGCTTGAAAAAAAAAAAAATGGAATCTGTACATCACTGCAGTTAGTCAAGGCTGAACTAATGCTTAAGAAGGCAACAAATACATGAAACTACCAAGACCACATGCAAAACAGCTTCAGAGATTGGTGCTGCATTCCAACAGCAGAGAATGTTAATTTCAACAGGAACTGACCATCCAGAGATGTTGAGAGTTTTGAAAATTTGACATTTAGCTCATCTAGAACACTAAAAAGCCTTATTTTGGTACTTATATGTAATTAGGACCATAAAAAGTGTTTCCAGGAGATACTGGCCAGGGAGCAATAAAATATACCAATATGAGAAGATCAGGGAAAAAAATAATGCTCTGCAAAAGTGAGAACAAACTGGAAGGATCACTCCATCTTCAACCCTGTAATGGAAAATGCACATTTCCTTCATTTGTTACATGGCTTCAAAATTTTGACATAAAGACTTGAAAGAAGACAAAAAAAAATATAAAAAATCCAAGTCAATGATTAAAGTGACCTACTTCATATAATTTACTCAAAGACAAATTTTGCATGCAATGTGCTTCTTAATTGATACATTTACATGCATCTATTTTTGATAGATGAAAAGAGTTGAAGAAAATTAATGACTCCAGACAAACTCACTTGATGCATTAAAAGCTGCAATGCTACTTTAATATTTACTGGGAATAAATTAAAGAAGTATTATTTCTGTTTCATAGTTCTAGGGATAGAACTATTAATACTCAGACCATTCTGGACAAACAGATGAGCAATTTCACATTAGGCCATTATCAATAATGGATCCTCATCTTTTCAGGAAAAATTCCTAGGCTTTGGACATTACTGCTTATATAAATACTTATTCAGAAATAAATAGGTTTTACATATCCCTACAGTGTCAATCTAAATATAACTTTGATTGACATAGATACTTAAGCAAATTATACTCAGTACAGCAGAAAACTACAATTACTCAGTTTTATTTGATAATCACCCTATATTTGCTGAAGTGGCTAGAAAGATTGCGTCACTTGATCTCTTGCCTTTGTAAAAGGTACTTTGAAACACTGACTTCTTCAGTTATTTTTATTGCATATCGCCAGGCTGGCCACTTTGTTCGCAGACGATTAACAAGTCAATTTATTATTTTTTCCTCCTGTGTGCGTGTTTATTTATTATTAACAAAGCTGTAGGAGATGCTTTGGCCATCCCCAGGGGCTCTGAGATAGGGGCTGGTGGAAGGCTGTGGGGCTCCCCCACACCAGAGAGCTCTGCCCACGCCCCTTCTGCTCCAGGGCAGTATTTGAGCTGAGGCTCCTCCCCTCCAGACCGACCCCACTGCACTGCTGTGGCTGCTGCAGCTCTTTATAGGTCCAGGGAACATCTCGAAGAAGCTGCTGCATGACTACTCTTAAGTGCCAGTCACTGAGCAAAAGAGGCTGCAAGTAGCCTTTTCCCTATCCGCAAGATTGTTCATACCAGCTTGCCAGCATCAATATTGGATCACCTAACAAGAGCCAAGGTTTCTTTGCTCTTAAGAAATCCTTTAATTCTTCACATCTTAAAAAAAAACATTCCCTTTTGTATCACCATCAGTTCTGCCCACCTGTTCATACTCTGAAGGCCAGGAAAGAGCTGGTGCCTGCCCATACGGGCTGCTTCATTTTCATTTACAACACAGGTATGCTGAAAAGTTTTCTTGTCTCTTACTATTGATGAAGGGAAAAAAAAGTTTCAGCAGCATAACAAAAGATAATGAACATACCTTGTTCTAAACTGCAGTAAAATACCTTATTCTCTGAGTTGGGATCAGTCTTCTTGGTTTACTGACTTTAAGGCGCTTTGAGCACTTGGCCCTACTCATGACGTATATAAATAGGAAATGAAATTCACTGGTCTAAACTCTAAAAGAGCTAGTCGAAAAGTGGGTATATAGCAAACATTTGTAAGGAGGACCATGCAGTCATGATAATTTTATTCCCTCTATTAGTCACGCATTTCCTTGGTTTATTCCTACAAATTCTGTGGGATATTTCACTTTCCAAAGATGCAAAAGAACAAGAGCAGAAAACAAATTTTGTTCGAGGCATAGGGTGACCTTTTCAAAGAGGGAAAGTATATGTCCTCAAATCCAAGTTGTCCAGTCTTTCTGGAATTCCACTTTTAAGTCAGCTCACAGAATAAATCATGTCTTCTGGTAAAACAGGAATCCGAAGTCTGACAGATGACTGCAGTCTTAAATTTCATGGAAAATAGCAAAACACACTCATGGCCTAGGATATCTTCAGCTTAGAGCAAAGACCTTTTGTTGCAGGACTAAAACTTCCCAAGAAGAAAAATCTCACAGGTGCATTTCCATTATCAGATAAGTGGAGTGGTTTTGAAACATATGGAAACAATCTTACTGATACATTCAGATTTTTATTTTTTTTTTGCAACAAATGACACCAAAAATGTAAAACAGTCAAGGTACTCTTTTATTGGTAGAAGGAGTTTTATTTTTATCCTTCCATCCATCGCCAGTTTGTACTCCTAAAATATCATCGTAATACCAACATGTTGCAGAATCATTAAACAACCAGTAATTTCCTCTCCTTTAGACTAGTCATTTTAGAGAAGCCTCAGAAGTGAAGGGAAAAAATATTTTTTCCTCATTAAATTGCCCAGAAAGCCAAATGTGACTGTTAATAAGGAGCCAGATATCATACTTCTAGATCACTTACTGGAAATTTCACCCAACTGACAAGCCCACTGGAAGCTGTGAACTGAGAGCCCAGGTGCAGAAGTGTTTCTTCACTTGGAGAGAGACATTTCTGTAGGGCATCAGCCTGCTTCTCATCTGGTCATACCCTTGTGTGAGAGCTTCGTCCAGCTGCTAGAAATGTAAGTTTCTATTTGGCTTTATTACTTTTTCACCATGTTGCTCAGTTCTGCCAATTTTTATAGTTAAGTGAAAAATATAGTAATTCAGAGATGAAGGAGAAAAAACTAAGCAACTATTCCCAAGAGATCAATATTTGGCCATTTGTTGCAAAACTCAATTATTTTTTTTTTTCATGAATAGTATTTTATGTTTTCACTAAGTGTGTCAAAGCTCAACCCATGATGTTCTATGAAAAAGAGACTAGGTGGCCTTTTCTGGATTTCAGTATTGGATACAAGCAAATGTAAAGGGGAAATAACAACCAGCTTGTATAGTGCTTCCAGATAAGGGAAAAAAGAGGAGAGTTAGAGACCATGTCTTTTGGAAGCTGCACTTCTAAATCTGCAAGTCGTTTACTTGTTGTGAAAGAAAAATTAAAAGGAACAGGGATGGGGTGTCAAACAGCCATGTAGGATGTACCCAAGTCTTGAACCAAGACAGTCTGAATGCAGGCAGTGCAGATGGAAAAGCAAGAAAACAGTTTGCCTGTCTTTTGCTTATAAATTAAATTGGTACCGTCAGGTTAGTGCTTCAATACAAGGTGGGAAAATCTACAATGGACAGTGGCCTTCCCATTGCTAGAAATCTTGCCTAATACTTGAGCTTAAAAGGTAACTAGCAAAAACAGCATTTCTGACTTTCTCTGCATCAGTCCTCCTGGCCAGCATTGACAACTTTGACATTTCCCACTGGAGGACCTGGCACCAAATTCCACGTGAAGTTTCAATACAGCTCCTGAGTAATAACAGCAGGCACCAATGGCACATGTGTCCCCAGCTCAGCAGCTGTTCCCCTTGTATTATGCCGTAACTAAATGTCACTTTTTCCTCACTGCATAAAGTCACTGCTAGAAAGCTTATAAGAGCTCCAGAAATGGATGGTAAAAGGCACTGGCAAATTTTTTATACATCATGTCAGCATTTGTTTCCTGCTATGCCTGTAGGAATAAACAACTAGATTGAGATTCCATCAGCATGGAGCATCTTCATGACTTACCTAGAAAATGTGTTTCAGCAAAGGAAAACTTGAGACCAAAGGGAAGAAGACAGTAAATTGCAAACATCAAAAGGGGGGGAAAAAAGAATGGCTAACACCTTCATTAGTTGGAGGTTAAAACAAAACAAAACAAAACAAAAACCACTGCACTCCTAACAAAATTCAGGGAAAGGACAGAGAGAACAAAGGACAGAGAGAACAAAGGACAAACTTTGCTATACAACAAGCTAATAAATTGCTGAGGCGATCTTCTGCTCAGGAAAGACAGAAGAAGAAAGATCTGCTTTCATGGCTTGGACACCCTGTCACTGGCCCCCATCAAGTGTTCATTCTGCACATACTGGCACATACAAAATAAAGAAAATACTTGGCCTACATCCTACATCCTACATATGGTTTTATTAGAAGTAATATAAGATTAACAGAATATTTCTTATTGTAGAATCATAAAGGTTGGAAAAGACCTCCAAGATCATCTGGTCCAACCGTCTCCCTAGCATCACTAGCACCCACTAAACCATGTCCCTAAGCACCATGTCCAACCTTTCCTTGAACACCCCCAGGGATGGTGACTCTACCACCTCCCTGGCAACCCGTTCCAATGCCTGACTGCTCTTTCTGAGAGGAAATGTCTCCTCATTTCCAACCTGAACTGCCCTGGCACAACTTGAGGACATTCCCTCTAGTCCTATCACTAGTCTTATCAGACTGTTGTAAAGGATAACACACATAACAAGTGGGTTGCTTGTCTTGTGGCTTGCAATCATTTATGGAAGTCAGTGTCGGTATATTTTTGCCTCCTAAAAAGACGTACATGTGGGTATTTAATTCTCTCAAGTCATCAAACATAGTCACAAAGTCAAACTTCCATCTGTATGAGACAATTTAGTTCTACGGAATTTGCTCTGATCTTTTTTTCCTTCAGCACAAAATTAGCTAAAGTGACCTTAACTGGGCAGATGGTAATCCCTTTGCGTAGAAAAAAAAAAAACTGTACATAAAGGAAACAGCTTAATATTTACTATCACTCTAAAGAAGCAAAAAATGACCTTTCTTAATTAAATGTCATGAAATGAAGGATAATACTAGGATAGAACATGGGTTTGAATAAAGTTAAGACTCACGTGTCTGTGGTACACTTAAATATTCTGTGCTCAATTTTGTCTTAAGGCTGGTGAAAAATTAGGAGTTGCTTTTTTTGAGATAAATGGAATTACCTTGCTTTATATCAGAAAAAGCGGTGCAAAACTAAACTCTCTGATCTGAGAACTGCTGGGATAAGAACATTTAAAGAATTTATAAAGTTCCATGGAAAAAAAAAAAAAAGGAAGTATTTTCACGGTCTTGTACTTAGAAGGAGGTGCAGCTCTATATTAACTTTCACTCAGGAATGCTTCATTATCCAAGATTATAAATTCATTTGGCATAATGGAAGGACAGGATAAATTATTCAAAAAAGGATGTAAATAGTTTATATGCCATCAGTAAATTCTCAAGGACAGGGAGATTTGAAATATTTAGAGGCACAAGATTAGTTACCTATCTGGTTTGAATTCATACATAGATATTCTGATCTGAAGTATGATTATGCTTTTAAAAATATAACCAGAACAAAATGTTACAGTCTGCTTATTTCATCATCTTAATCAAAGCTTTAACACAGAATATACATAAGATAATATACATTTCACTGGTTATTTCTTCTGCTGATAATTCATGTGATTTCATTGGTTTCGGCCACACTAGAATAATTTTAATATTTATACCAGACTTCCTCTTAAATGTGTGTGTTTTTTTTGCAAATGAGGAGTGTACAGTATGAGCATAAATGGTTCTGAATGCATAATATGTTTTGAAAATTCAGAGGATGTTCAGGACATGGAAAGGAACCAAAAATTTTTCATGCAAAGACTTATTTTAAACCTTGACAATGTAATATGTTTAATTACCTCATTGTTTTAATTAAGCACTGTGTAGCAAGGGTACAATACAATAAAAAGCAGATGACAGGACTGCTAATAAATCTAATTTAGTATAGTAGTTAAGCACATATGTGAGAAGAGAGATAAGACGAGATTCAGTCCTACTCTTAGATCAAGCAGATGCTCAAGTGCTGTTCCGGAATAACCATGACTCAACAAAAAACCTGGTTAGCCTGGAACAGCTGTCCTTGCTTTCACTCACTTTGAGCAGACCCAACTGTTGTTCTCACCAGGTGCTTGGTGCCAAGTTAAAAACATGCATGAATTTTGTAGTACAAAACATAATGAAGGAGAGCATGGGAAGACAAAATCAGTACTTTCAGCTGAGGGTTTTGCTCTCATATCTATGAGACTGAACATGAAGGAAAAAAATCGTTGAAGCATGATTTGCTTCATGTTGAAACATGAAGGCAAAAAATCATGCAAAAAATCATAAACTAATATATTAGCAAAGATTAGCTTTTGCATTTTCTCAGAAGAGAGGCAAAAACCTGGTGGGGAAGCTAGTTCTTTGCTGTAGAATCTCCTCAAAAGATAGGTTCTATATTTGAATCCTTGCTTAATTATCTATCCAAACATGGGTCAAAAGATGGGAGTTGGGATCTTCTGTGGTAGTGATTTACAGCTGATACCGACCTGTAGTGTCCAATACTTGGGGCAAGTGTTACTCTATTTATAGACTTAACAGGTGTCAGGGTTGACTAGAACAAGCTAAGTCATTGTTATCCTTATTTACTTTGCTTAATTCCCTGAGTTGTTTTACTATTTTTAATAGAGCTGTTCATGGAACAAGCTACCATCCTAACAAGTGTGACAGTGATAAGGTCTGACCCACTGAAAATCCACAGCAAACGCTCTATTAAATTAAGTAGAATAAAGACTACAATCATCCCCGGTCAGAAAAATGTTGTGGACCTATAGAGGCCAGAGAGACTAGGAGGACAAGGACAGTCTACCAGCTTGCATTAAAATAATATACTACATTCACACTCAAGCATGTTCAGAGTTGTGGCCTGTAAACTTCCATCCACTACCCTGGGATGGATGTTTTAATTCCAGTTTGTCCCTGGTGAAGTCCAACCACTAAATGAGCCTTGCAACCCAGCCAAAGAGGAGTCCCTGGGCTATGTGCTTCTCTGGCATGAACTGGTGCAGTTCCGATGACTTCTGCTACTGAAGAGCTATACTAATTTGTACCAGTTGCGACTGACCTTTTAATTTTGAGATCAGTTTAGTCTACATCAGTGAATAGGTTATCTCTAATTAAAATCACTGCTGCACTCTGAAATTACTCAGTATAATTTGATGGTTGACTAAGACTAATGAAAAATTTGTCTAACTAATGGCTTGCACAAAGTTGAACTTTCCAGTATTAATCTTGGTAAATTGAGAAGTAGTAAAATGTGCCGTGTTAGTAAAGGATAATTTGTGTCAGAGTTGCTGGTGAAGGAATTGAGGAACAATTGTTTAAATGAGATGCTGAGCACTACATTCGTGTTATGGACCTTTATCTCAGGTGTGAGTGAGAAAGTGCAGGGCACCTTTCCACTGCTGTGTGGGGGAGCAGATCATAGGGAGCAGATCACAGGAAGCAGCATGGGCACACACAGTGCCACAGTCCTGGCTGCTCCCATGGACAGGTGCATAAACAGGCGACCCTGTGCTCAAGGAGGGTGTGCTTCTGGCCCCTGTCTGTGAGAAGGAGTGGGCAGGTAGCATGCATGAATGGGGCTGGTTACAGGAGGGTGTTGAGGAATGCATAGCTGTTTATTAAACCACAACATTATATAAACCGCACCTTGCACAGGATGGTATCCAGGTGGGTTTTGAATATCTCCAGAGCAGGAGTCTGCACAACCTCTCTGGGCAGGCTGTCCCAGTGCTCTGTCGTCTTCCCAGTAAAGAAGTGCCCCCTCATATTGAGCCGGAATCTCCTGTGCTTCAGTCTGTGCCTGTTGCCTCTCATCCTGTTGATGGGCACAACTGAAAAGAGAATGGCTCCAACCTGGGGTATCAGCCACTCCTCTGAGCTTTGTGTCACCAGCATACTCACTGAGGGTGCACTCCGTTCCATCATCCAGGTCACTGATGAATTATTTGAACAACACTGTACCCAGTACCGACCCCTGAGGACACTATTAGCCACAGACCTCCAAACAGATTCTGCACCACTAAGCACAACCCTCTGAGCTGTACCACCCAGCCAACAGCAGCAGGCAACACATTGCCTCTTGCATTATTGTTATTGATCCTGAATATTTAGAGCACTGATTATGCATTACTGGCACACGCTTCGTTGGGTTAGAAACTGGCTGGATAGCCGGGCCCAAAGAGTCGTGGTGAATGGAGCCAAGTCCAGTTGGAGGCCAGTCACTAGTGGCGTCCCCCAGGGCTCGGTGCTGGGGCCGGTCCTCTTTAATATCTTCATCGATGATCTGGACGAGGGCATCGAGTGCACCCTCAGTAAGTTCGCAGATGACACCAAGTTAGGTGCGTGTGTTGATCTGCTTGAGGGTAGGAAAGCTCTGCAGGAGGATCTGGATAGGCTGCACCGATGGGCTGAGGTCAACTGCATGAAGTTTAACAAGGCCAAGTGCCGGGTCCTGCACCTGGGGCGCAATAACCCCAAGCAGAGCTACAGACTGGGAGAGGAATGGTTGGAAAGCTGCCAGGCAGAGAAGGACCTGGGAGTGATGGTTGATAGTCGGCTGAATATGAGCCAGCAGTGTGCTCAGGTGGCCAAGAAGGCCAACGGCATCCTGGCTTGTATTAGGAACAGTGTGACCAGCAGGGCTAGGGAGGTGATCGTCCCCCTGTACTCAGCTCTGGTGAGGCCGCACCTCGAGTACTGTGTTCAGTTTTGGGCCCCTCGCTACAAGAAGGACATGGAGGTGCTTGAGCGGGTGCAGAGAAGGGCGACGAAGCTGGTGAGGGGCCTGGAGAACAAGTCCTACGAGGAGCGGCTGAGGGAGCTGGGCTTGTTCAGCCTGGAGAAGAGGAGGCTCAGGGGTGACCTTATCGCTCTTTTTAGGTACCTCAAGGGAGGCTGTAGCGAGGTGGGGGTTGGCCTGTTCTCCCACGTGCCTGGTGACAGGACGAGGGGGAATGGGTTTAAGTTGAGCCAGGGGAGTTTTAGGTTAGATGTTAGGAAGAACTTCTTCACTGAAAGGGTTGTGAGGCACTGGAACAGGCTGCCCAGGGAAGTGGTGGAGTCACCATCCCTGGAAGTCTTCAAAAGACGTTTAGATGTAGAGCTTAGGGATATGGTTTAGTGGAGGGCTGTTAGCGTTAGGTTGGAGGTTGGACTCGATGACCTTGAGGTCTCTTCCAACCTAGGAAATTCTGTGATTCTGTGATTCTGTGATTCTGTGATTATGTGCCACTACTAAGTCACTAGACCACATTGATCCTGATTTGATGTGATCCGTGGGCAGCTTTTAGCCATGACACAGCACTGCAGCCTGACACGGCACCAGGTCCATGCAACCCGGGGTGTCCCCATGCAGCACACCCCTTTCCCTGGGGCAGTTTCCACATTGTGCACCAGCAAACAGAGGAACCAACACACGGACAGGAGAACATATCTCAGGCAAAGCTTGAGCAGGAGGTGATGGTTTATAATATTTGTAGTAAGCTGCAGCCTAGAGGCCTTCTGGGCTACCAGGTAGCATGGAGGACAGGGTGGTACCATTCTTCCCTTCCCTTTCTCCATCCCATTACAGACTGCATCTGACCCTGCACCACTACAACTGTGTGAAGCTCTGGCATTACGGCTTTTGCATTCACATCTGCTGCCACCATTCCTGAATGTGAAAGTTTCTAAACCAAATGAACTGTCCCTACAACAATGTGAGAAATAGTGCCTTTTGTAAAGGTTTTCAGCAGAATACCAGGCTAGAGATACAAGATAAGGATTTTTAAGGAACAGGATATGCATTATTTTATTGCAACTTCAGTGCCCTAGAAGTCATTTTGAAATCTATTTCTATGAGATCAAAATTTCCTTGCCAATCTGAGAAGTTTAAGAAAAGCATCTCTCATACAACTTACTGAGGGTCATCAGCTATGATTTAATGCTTTGCTGATACTGCTGTTACAAACATAAGAAAAAAAGAACAAAAACAGTTTGATTGAGAAAATATGGCCAACTCTCCTATCTATCAAGGTCTAATAGAATAGCAGAGCTGTTTTTAGGAGCCACATTCAAACAAGAGTGACTGCCCTGACTAAAGTTTTACTTCATCAGTAAGCCATCAGGCAGGGTACCAGCATTCCTAGGTGTACATCAAACACTTGATTTATTTGTGATTTATTCCTGAACTGAAAATTCAGCACCCTGTAATCATTGAGTCTGGTCCACAGCATATGCCTGAAGCAAACATGGATGAAAAGTGCAGCCTTCTAATTACAAACTCAACATGACTCTTCCATGGTGCCTGCCCTTTGGTGCTGGCTGTGATAAATTAGTGGGGGTTTGTTCATTGTCTTTGAGGAACTTGGAGAATCTGCTGAGGAGATAAGGTTGTACAATTTAATGGCCTTGATAAAGGGGGAGGATTAAGCAGATACCAGGAGGGGGTGTTGGGTAAACATCCTTGAGTGAAACCAGACTCTGTGAAATTCCTCACCACAAGACATCCTTTTTGCCGCTTCACTTCCCCCACCTGAACACGAAGCAGAGGAACAACGACCCCCCTCTCAACAATAGACTGCGCAGCCTCAGCCAGTTCAACAAGTCCTGATAAACCGGAATTCAACTGCTATAAAACAGCAACACTGGAAAGGGAAGTTGCGTGCTGTTGCGGAGCGGAGACTCCCCAGCCGCCCAGCGCTGTTTTGCTTGTGTCTGCTTACTTGATTAATAAAATAATTTCAATAGACCAGTAAATTGTGTGGTCTAATTTATAACACTGGCTATACCTTTTGAAGGCCTCCATCTCAAGATATTTATCCCAGAAAGTTTAGTTTTAGACTTCATAACTGCTCATCTTTAACTCTTTTCAAAAGGTAGTATCACAGCATTACAGAACACCATAAAATCAGTCAAAGTATCACTGACTGTGCAACTACAGATTTATAAATAAATTCATGGAAGTTCATGGAAGAGTAAATTCATGGAAGTTCATGGATTATCTGTAAAAGACTTGGTGATGTAGATTTAAATGGGAAGTGGTCATCTAGTACTTCCTATAGAAAAGGCTTCACAGATTAATGTGAATAAAACTTGAACTGGGGGAGAGAGAAAGCTCAGGCATTAGAAACAAGATTTATTGGCTACTTATAAAACTGTGTTCAGTTTTCACATAGCATAATCACAGAAAGTGGCCTTTCTGTGCATCTGCATGGGTATACCTATTCTCAACCTGCTGTGTCCAGACATTTACATCTCTCACTTGAGTAATTACTTCACACCTACGTCAGGTTAAGGAGAGTGCAGTACAAAGGCATAAAGCTGGGAATTACATCTAGAAACGAGAAGCGTGAAACCAGCCTTCAGCTGTTAAGGGACCCATTCCCCTTTCTTTTGCAATGTTTCATTCAGCTGTTAAGGGACCCATTCCCCTTTCCTTTGCAATGTTTCATTCAAATGCAAAGTGGTTTCATAGAAGCTACTTGTCTCCTCCATTCCCCTTGCCACCACACTGAGAATATAAAGGGGGACGTGTTTACCTTGTGCTGTTGACAACACAACTGCATGTACCTCTGGCTCTCACTTCATTAACTGCCCCAGCACTCAGCCTCAGGAGGTTTGAGAAATGGCAGGAACACTACATGAAATCTCCAATGCAAGATCCAAGTCCAGCAGAAAGGACTGTAACTACATCTGCCAAAGTTTTACTCTTCTGAAATACCTTAGTTCACACTTCCCCTCTTGGTAAGAAAAGGAGACTGCAAATTTATATAGCTATATAAACAGCTATATTTATATAGCTATATAGCTATATAAATATTTATATAGCTATATAAATTATTTTCTTCATCACAGAAGCATTTAATAGCTGTATCCCACCTCTACCTGAGATTATACATTAAATGAAGGAGCAGGGAGATCCCTGAATAACCTCAAGATCCTTTCCTGATTTTTTAAATTATATAATTTTGTGCTGCAGGGGTCCTAAAATGCATTTATTCTACTCCACATAAAGCTTTAAATCCATATGAAACAAGTTTAAGTCAAAAAAAAAAAAATCAGAAGCAATGATGCTTTATGAATGTGCAACAGCCAGTGAACTACCAAATTATCAAACAAAACTTCCATATTGGGTCCCAGCAGTGGTTCCTTCAAATAATCCCATTACTGTTTCCAAGGAATTTCAACCTATAAAGAATAGAAAGGAATAATTTATAGCATATCAAAATTTAAAGCTTATAATGCACCAATTAAAGTTATCTAAACATTGAACACTAGACTGCGTGTGACACTACAGATTAAGATCCTAATCTTCCTTGCTTACTCCCACCCCTAGCTTTTTCTATTTATCCTAATCCTCTTTCTGCTCATGAAAAAACAAGTCATTGATTGTGCCCTTCTATTGATCTATTGAAAACTTATAAGAATGAGGACGTGTTGCTTTTTCATAAATGTCTGGTCTTAAACAATTAAGAAAAGCTTGTGTCAGAGTAATGCTTTTATAACAAAGGGAAGGGCTTTTTTTTTTTTTTGGTACACTAGAGAGTAATTTCTGAGAAAGTGTCTTTGTTTTCTTCGTTAGCTTAATGAATGTGCCAGAGCAGCTTGTGTTACTTGCATTCAAACTTGCATACCGCAGAACAGATGGGTATTGTGAACTGCTGTGATGGCAGAGAAGAAGATTTTAAATAATACATGGAGAATTTTTCTACCTCATTAAATTTCCAATTTCCTTAAGAAACATCTTTAAAATAAATGCGGAAGATTCTCAGTGGAAGCTGTTCTTATTTTGTGTAATTAGATGTCTTTAGATGTCATGCTGAGAAATACTGGTATCAGAACAAAAGGATCAACACAGCTTTAACTCTGATCTAGATTTTGTGCACACAGCTGTTCGAGTGCACACAGTTCCTGCTACTTCTTCAAAACCAGGAGAGTCAAACACTGAAATCTGAGGAAACAAAAAAGGGAAGTGCTAAAAATACCATCCCTTCCTCCTCCCATATTTCTAGAGTACTTAAAAAGGTTTCCTCATTGTTTTCCCCAGGTAGTTCTCTCCATGTTTTTTTGCTACTCCCTTTTATATACTTATTTTTTCCCATTCAACTTCTCAAATCTTTTTTTCATTTCTTACTGTATGGCCCATTTAGTAGTCAGAAACCCTGTCTTTTTGCATATTTTCTGAATTCTATTAAGCGATAAATCAGTGAGTATAGCAATGTCTTTACCAGTTTCACTCAAACTGCACAAACAGTAGATTATTTGGCATGCTTTTGAATAGAGAAAGAAAAAAGCCAAAGCTAAATAGGAAAAAATGCAATTCAAATTTTCACTTAGAACACTTATTTTCTATTAGATTGATAATAAGATGAGGCAGTTTGAGTCTAATACTTTTGCTGAGATTCAAAACAAAGTTTAGATTTACACCAATCATAATAATGAAGAAGAGATGCCAGTTGTCAGCATTAATTTTCCTTCTGAATAAGCTGAGCTCAGATGCAATTTAAATGTGATGAGCCAGAGCAGTGGATCAGCACATAAGGACTATGGCCCAATATACAAAGCAAACATGTTTTGAGTCTTGGCAATGAGAATACTTTCATTTATTAAGACATTTACCAGAAGAAGAAAAAAAACTGAAGGCTTACAGAATGATCAGCCTCACTGCCATTGCAGTCATTCCATCACAGGCAGGATAAACTGTGAGGGGAGCAAAACCACCTGGAAATATCCAGTCCTTTATTAGAACAAGACAAAAGTTCTCCCTTTCTTGCCATAGCTTCCATTATGGTATATCTGCAGTGGAGATAACAGCTTTAAAAAAAAAAAAAGGTGATGATCTGTTTTGAGAGCACTTTTTGGAGACAAGACTTAGCTTATGGCAGTTTAAAGTATTGCTGTCAGGTATCAGCCCAGCAATTTATTTCCTCTTACAAATGGCAGCACATGCCTTGATTTCAGCTGACCATTTGCACATAGGCACAGACCCATCACATTGAAGGTGATCTCTATTCTCTGCAAAGCTCTTAAGCTTCAGCCAATTCAAACGGGTCTTACCCATCCTCTTGCCCTTTAGTTTCTGAGTCTAGTGTTAGATTCCATAACTGTCCTGCATCAACTACACTAACACGGCACAGCATAGTCCTTCCTTGATCAGCAGACCCCCATATGCATATTTCTGACACCATTTGCTCATGCCCTGGGCTAACAATCCCCATAGCTTCCCATTTCATTCCAGAAATGAGCTACCAAATCTCCGTTCACACTAAAAGCACGCACAACCTCTTTCCACAGAAAACAAAGTTGTGCACTGCTTTTATCCACTAGCTACACAATTCAAAACTAGAGAGCCCCTTTCCTAAGGACTTTTAGGATTAAAAACAAAATAAAATAAAAAATAAAAAAAATCACTCCTAGGGCTATTAAGAGCTGCTCAAGACTTCCTAATTTCCATAAGACACACTTGATACATTGTGGTTCAGAACTGAGTAATCTGCACTGGAACATAATTGATCATTAAGGGAAAAATACTGGGAGGAAACAGACTTTCAAAATTATAACTTGTCCCTGATCTGTTCTTGGGAGTAGCTACATACTGTCCTCCCTTACTTGTCCAGGAATTACTCTGAGCATGAAGCATTAGTCCTGAGGATCAGACATTACTGTTTGGTCAACCAAATCGGACTAATTGGACTATACAGTATTCATTTCACTAGTAACAATTTGTTAGGGCACCTACAGCCTTGGATGGGATTTCATTTTTTTTCAGGAGGGAATTTAAGCCCCACTGAATTCCCTTTATAAGAGCAGCCTATGAAGACAATGCAGACATAGTACTCTGCCCTTGTTCCCAGCCAGACACAAAATGACTAACTTAAGCAAGGAACCCCATGGACTTTGATATGGCATGGGTATCGAGTACGAGGACACTGATGGTCTGTGACAAACCAAACACTGGAGAAATTGAGGAGAATAACTGAGATGCAAAATACAGCAGACCTGGGACAGGGCGAGGTTTCACACCTCCGCAGACCTCTATGAAGTTTGTGCTCTGTTTTACTTTCTGCACTGTATAATCCACCACCTCTGGTTAGATTTGACCATGACTATGTGTCCTGTACTACCAATCTGTGCATCTCTTCCCAGCTTCTTCCAAAGTCATATTTCTGATCATCTCATTCATGGTCTATTCATAGAACCACAGATACATCTAGGTTGGAAGAGATCCGCTAAGATCACAGAGTCCAACCTCCTACCTAACACTAACCAGTCCTCTACTAAATCATACCACTAAGCTCTACACCTAAACATCTTTTAAAGACCTCCAGGGATGGTGACTCCACGACTTCCCTGGGCAGCCCATTCCAATGCCTCGCAACTCTCTCAGTAAAGAAGTTCTTTCTAACATCCAACCTAAACCTCCCCTGGCACACCTTTAGCCCATTCCCCCTCGTCCTGTCACCAGGCACATGGGAGAACTGTCCAACCCCCACCTCACTACAGCCTCCTTTAAGGTTCCTATAGAGAGTGATAAGGTCACCCCTGAGCCTCCTCTTCTCCAGGCTGAACAGACGATAACTTCACTAGACTTGCTGGCCACACTGCTTCTTATGCAAGCCAGGATGCTGTTGGCCCTCTTGGCCACCTGAGCACACTGCTGGCTCATATTCAGCCAACTAGCCACCAATATGCTCAGGTCCTTCTCCGCCAGGGAGCTTTCCAACCACTCATCTCCCAGCCTGTAGCTTGGGGTTGTTGCACCCCAGGTGCAGGACCCAGCACTTGGCCTTGTTGAACTTCATACAGTTGACCTCAGCCCATTGGTCCAGCCTATCCAGATCCTCCTGCAGAGCCTTCCTACCCTCGAGCAGATCGACACACGCACATAACTTGGTGTCATCTGTAAACTTACTGAGGCTGCACTCGATCCCCTCATCCAGATCATCGATAAAGTTATTAAAGAGGACTGGTCCCAGTACTGAGCCCTGGGGAACGCCACTAGTGACCAGCCTCCAGCTGGATTTGACTCCATTCACCACGACTCTTAGGGCCCGGCTATCCAGCCAGTTTCTAACCCAATGAAGCGTACGCCAGTCCAAGGCAAGCGCAGCCAGTTCCTTGAGGAGAATGCTCTGGGAAACAGTGCCAAAAGCCTTACTGAAGTCAAGGTAGACCACATCCACCGCCTTTCCCTTGTCTATCCAACATGTTACTTTGTCATAGGAAGAGATCAGGTTCATCAAGCAGGACCTGCCTTTTATAAACCCATGCTGACTGGGCCTGATCACTTGGTGGCCCTGCAAGTGCTGCATGATGACACTCAAGACAACCTGCTCCATGAGCTTCCCTGGCACTGAGGTCAAACTATTAGATCTATAATTTCCCGGGTCTACCCTCTGGCCCTTCTTGTAGATGGGCATCATGTTTTCTAGCCACCAGTCGACTGGGACCTCCCCCGATAGCCAGGACTGCTGATAAATGATGGAAAGCGGCCTGGCCAGCTCCTCTGCCAGTTCTCTCAGTACCCTTGGGTGGATCCCATCTGGTCCCATCGATTTGTGTACATCCAAGTGCCATATCAGGTTGCCAACCATTTCCTCATGGATAGTGAGGGCCACATTCTGTTCCCCATCCTCTTCCACCAGCTCAGGGTACTGGGTATCCAGAGAGCAACTGGTCTGGCCTCTAAAGACTGAGGCAAAGAAGGCATTAAGCACCTCAGCCTTTTCCTCATCTCTCATCACTAAGTTTCTCCTTGCATTCAGTAAAGGATGGAGATTCTCCTTAATCCTCCTTTTCATGTTAATGTATTTATAAAAACATTTTCTGTTGTCTTTAACAGCAGTAGCCAGATTAAGCTCCAGTTGAGCTTTGGCCTTTCACATCATTACAACATCACACTGCAGATTCTCCAGTAACATACAATAATGTCAAATGGCTATTAATTTTGGCTGCATTAGTGTTTGCTCCTCTACAATCTTGTAGTCTTAGCACATTTTTAGAAGGACTAACTTCCAAGTTGCCTTTCACTATCGCACAAATGTGTGTTGTTGTGTGTTTTGTTTTTTTTTTTTTTTTTCTTTTAAACAAATGGGCATTACATCCCCAGTTTAATAGCCAAAGAGCTTCCTGCTTGTTAAACATTTATGAGCTGACTCAGTGATGCTAGTTTACTGTTCCAGATGAACAGTATCAGCAGGTCTGTTGAAAGAGAAAGTGGTTAGTTTTCCTTAGTCTTCATAGCTCCTTAACAATTTTCAGTTGTTTCTGCCTATATGTTGTATATTTCTATAGATGACCTTTCTCTCAGCACTGATGAGTTAACTAATGTTTTCCGCTAGACTTACTATACAATAGTTCCCTCTCAAATTAACTCCTTACTACGCCTAGCAAAGAACTCAGCTACATCGTCACATTGAAAACGACTAGATACAGGGATACATGTAGATAAATTGAAGTTCAAACCTTGAAGCCTCCCTCCCTTTTTTTAAGGGGTTAGTGGTGACAGTAAATAGGATAACTTATAGCAGTTAGTGTAGCTGATAGATTTTGGCTGCACATGATAGCTTTTGGCACATGGCCATTGCTTCTGGCAACACATAGATTACAGAATTGTGTATTCAACTCTTTCCTTCTCATGTTAGTATTCTGACAAGTCTCTCAGGGCTTATTCATGCTTTTCAATAGCATCTGTACCTCCTACTTCACATTAAAATATACTAAATCGAAATGCAATGAGATGTTCTCAACATTTCCTAGTTTATTCAAGAGCTTTGTTGAGTTTGATTAAAGTTGTTAAGCAATTTTAATTTGAGGGGGGGGAAATGATGGAAAGCAGGAATAATCATAATAGAATTATATACCTCATTTAACACTTAAAAATGATCTATGAGGCACCAACAAGACATGATGCCCGTCAGCCCCAGTAAATGCAGTAAACAGGTCTTATATGGGCACTGTCAGGTGGGAACTGGCACCTGCAGAAGAGGGCATAAAGGAGTAATTTGACTATGGAAGCAGTGGAAGGGAACAAGAACCATCTAACTAGGCAAGGAGCTGGCCCTCCCCTCCCTTTATTCCTCTGGGGCCTCCATCTTGCAGCAGGTGCTTACTTCTGTAGGTGCCAAAACCCTGTCTTCTTGTGCAAGCCTTCTCTGAAGGAAGAGATTTAAAAAATGAAGGGATGAGGCAGGTAAAACAGCTATGGGAACAACATCTGGCCACATCTGTGCAGAAAAGGCACAGAAAGGGGACTACAGGATGAAGAGCCACTACAGGCTAACTCAGCTGATGTAACCAGAAGCCATTGGAGATTTTCTTGGACCAAACAACCTTTGAGGCAAAGAAATAAGAGAATTGCATAATCTGTTGAAACTCTCAAAGCTGTGACAAGAGCTGAGACTTCTCTTTCCAGACTAGTGCAAAGGCTGGATTCATTCTCTTTAGAGTGAAGTTGATCAGATGAGGATGCTTGTGTAACTCATTAAAGCTCCCCCAATATCATTAAAAAAAAAAAAAAAAAAAAAAAAGCTGACCTCCACAATTCCTTTTATTGTTGTTTTCATGTTTTCACGACACAGATACTTGAGAAACCTTGCATGCTGTTTTCTGCTGTAGTTCAAACACACCTTCCTAACACCCAAAACACGTATCTGTTTCATTTACTCCACAGAACAGACTACCAACAGGTAATTTAGAGCTTCATTTCTCTTTAAAGGAAGGAGATTTCCTTCATCTCTTCCTCTCATTTGAGAGTGGATAATTCACCAAATAAGAACTCCTACTTTCTATGAGCACTGCCCAGCTAATAATGTGACAGCTCTTGGCATTCAGAGTACCTTGCTTCAGTTGTTTTCCAAATGAGTGAACTTGCTGCCATTTAGTTTGTGAACAAAGAACTACTCATTTTAATGGTTCTTCAGAGTGAAGGGTGTTAGTTCACAGTATGCATTTGAACTTCTCCAGAGAAATAAGCCCATAAATGAGTTTTTAAAAACTCTTGTTAGAGTATTGTCAAAAAAGCCATTTTTCCTGTTCTCCTACTCTCTCCCAATGAAAGCAGAACAGGTAGCAGTCTTCAGAAAGATCAGTTCTTTACACAAGATTTTTCTTCCCAAATGTGCTCAGTGATTTTTATTAATGTAAAGGACAGAAAATCAACTAAGAAGTATCTCCACTCCCATCCCTCCTTACCAGCTTCCCCAAGAGTAATTTTAGTGGATCTTTGATTGATGTCAGAGGAAATTAACTGGAAACATTTAATGTGTTTAACATGTAGAGGCTTAGGGCTCTATTCACTCAGAGTTAGAGACCTTCCATGCTTCATAAACTCAGAGGACGTTGGAGCCTGAATTTCAGCTCTGCAGCCAGATGACTTATTAAACAGCACCTTGACTCCTGCCATTGCTGCTACTTTTCACTTTATTATTAATAGGTGGAAAACTTGAAGTGATGGCAGCAAGGGTAGAATCAGAAGGTCCTGTGGAAGAAACGCTGTTAATTTAATCTAATGGTTACTAATCGATGCAATGCTAAAATCAAGCTACATTTCCCTCATCAGCTGTTGAAAATTCTGGTTTAACCAAGTAAAAAAGAATATTGTGCTCCAAACGGAAGGAAGCATGGGGACCCTGCTAACAAACAGCATAGAAGGAAGGGCTCTGAATGGAAAGAGAGCCTTCATCTACTCAAGAGCAGAGCTCTCTTCAGCTTTTGAGAACGTTCCAGACATTTCAAGTCCTAAGTATTAACATTTGAACCATTTTTCTGCCTTCTCTCATACTTGTAGGAGCATCCTGGTGAGGAAAGGTTTATTTCAAAGTTAACCAGTAGGTACATCAAGTTGGAAAGAAAATGTTTTTTTCACTGTGTACTTCCTTTTTGACTACATCTACCAAAGGCAGATTAAACCTGATGCAGGATAAATGAGGGGATCTGTGACTCTTGAAAGATGTCTTATTCAACCAAACTTTGAGCAACATGAGAGGAGATCAAGAAGACTATTGTTAGCAACAATCAGACATCTGATATCTCCTGCTGAGCTGAAGTACTAGGCTCCAAACAAGCTTCAGAACAAGTGGACTGGATCATCTTCAGCCATCTGTCAAATATATTTTTACTTAAACCCTAAAGCCATTTGAGCAATAGAAATTCCATAGTCTTCTCAAATCATAGGTCACTGTTGATGAGTTCAGGGAGAAGTAGTCTGAAATAAATGGGTGCTTTTTATGCAGTTAATACCTTTGGGCAGAACAGCTGTCTTTCAGAGAGCCTCATGCACTCTCTAGCTCCAGGGCATGCTCCTGCCCCTCCGCAGTCACTGGAGTATTCTTATGAAACATTCATGTGTTAACCTTGGAGCTAAATGGAAGCATAAGGGTCATAAAGAGCATGTCAAGGCAGCCTTTGGGCAAGGAAAGTTCCCTTTGAAATTGGTAGGAATTTGAATACTGATCACTTCACACGATTTACTTCTTGCCCCTGCTCTCCTACTCTGGAATTCAGTGTTACTTTATTGATATATAAGCCAGTCTATTGACAGTAGATTCTTTTTCCTAAATGACAAAGAAGCTTTGAAAGATCAGTCTAGACAAACACCAGACAGTCTACTCTTTGCTATCTCGAGGTGTATTTGTTTGTGTTATATATTACACTGTCAGTGAGAAGCCTCATAATACTCTGATTATTTACCTACTTATCTTCAGCACACAATTGATACAGCAAGCTCAGAGCAGTTCAGTTTTTATAAGGTTATGCTTCTGTTATAAATGAAGAAACAACTCAATCTGAAATTAGTAATATATATAAAAGGCAAGTAAACAGTGCTGGGTGTGCGGGGAGTCTATGCTCTACCAACACACACACACTAACATCGAACTTTCTAAATATATAGAACATTGCTTTTACATATTAAACCCGAGTATGCTTATACATATGTACAATCAGAAAAGGTATCAATTGAAACATGGTAAAGCTTTAAAAGGCAAGTGTACTTTAAGTCTATTACTATTAATGTCCATGACCGGGGGAGCATAGTTGGAGATGGTAGTGCTGGTTGAAGTGCTCCCATATCTTCCATGACTTCATTATTTTTTTCTCAGAGCATATAACAGTCTCCATTTTCCATTCCTTTTCTTGATTACAAACACTGGAGAATTCCAGGGCTAGTCATGGGAACAATATGTCTCACTTTAAGCTGTTAAACAACTCAGCTTTCGAGCCACATGCATCCCACTCTTCCCAGATCGAAGGGAAACATATCCATCTCCTTTTCAAGGCCAATAGAGCCTGGGCCAAAAAGGCACGTCCAGGTCACCAGGGGGCGTAACAGCAAAGGTCTGTGGTGGCAGTAGTGGCAGGGGGGCGATAGCATAGCAGTCGGATCAGTAAAGGAGCCCACAGCTCCCTCACTGTCTGGCAAACCACACGTTTCTGACTGTGGTCCCACAGGGCTCTTTAAGGCCTCAGAGACTGCTCGCAACGTGCCAAGCAATCCCACTGCAACCTTGTCATTTTTAGTTGCAGAGTCCCACACCTTGACCTCAGTTTGGTCCCATGTTTCAGGATCATAAACTGTCTGATTGTTAATAAGAAGAATAAGCTGTAAGGTTACCAGGACAGTCTTTATTTCCAAGGACGTATGATTCCCCATAATGCGCAGCTTCTGACCAGCCAGGGGCAGTTGTGTGCACGGCTCCACTTCTCTCAACTTGAGCTTCTTCCCAGCTCCAGTGCGCCCATTTCCAGCAACTTTCTGTACGAGCTTCTTTGAGCAGTTTGCTGAGTTTGGCTGAACCTATCTTCATGAGGTGATCAATGTGCCTGTTCCTGTCCTGGTCCCTGTACTGCTAGCCTGTCCCTATTCATTCCTTTTTTCTACTTCTTTATTGATGACATAACTTCATTATATCATGTTGCCATTCTGTCTTGAGGACAGGCTCCCCTCTTATACCCTTCACCCCACAGCAGTCTTTTTCAAACAACTTCTCATTGGTCAAACAACTTTGCCTGGCAACCAGCAAACACCCAGCAACTTCCATGCCTTAACAGCGGGAGAACAAGCAAGCCCAGATGACAAGGCTCTCCTCAGTCACCCTTCTTTGTTCCCTCTAAACTCTTTACATTCTTGATGGCCTCATTGTTGAGTCTGATGTTATCACCAACCATGGGGCTTGAACCCCATGGCCACACTCCCATATCTCTCCCTTCTTTATTAACATCAACCATCTTCTTGACATGAATTATTATTCCATATATTACACTGCAATGACACAATTATACTCTATTACTTAGTTATGACTTACAAAGCTTGTCAGCAATTCTTCAGAAACAAGCTGCAGTCATGACTCCTGTGGCATATTCACTACAACAGTGATGTTAACAAACAGTTACCAAAGAACAATAGTTCCACTTTACTGTATGTTAATGTAGACTTTTGTCTTTTTGGCTTTGAGCCATTTTTCCCCCCTCTCATAAGATCCTGATAAGAGTTCTGCAAGATATTCTCAGGATTGTTACGTACTTTAAGTAGTAAGTTCACATCCTTCCTTTATCAGATTTTTCACTTCCATAGTCCTTATTTAAATCCTATTTTCTCCCACAACTCTGCATGAGAGCAGTTTGGTTTCAGTTGCTATGCTTTGGAGTCAAGCAACATTTGAGGGGGGGGGGAGGGGGAGGGAGGGAGGGGAGAAGGAGGCTGAAATAAGCCCAACTTTCTCATTTTATGAAAGACTAAGCTACTTGCATAAACATTTGTTTCTGAAGGCATTAAAGACAAGGTAAGAAGTCAGTCAGCTTGTCCAAGGCAGAGAACCAGTTGAGATGCAGGTGCATTTTCTTTTTAGCTGAGATGCGGTCATAGACCACAGAAGTATCCTCAGCTCAATGCAAAATGAAACAATTCCTTTAACTACTTATACTACGCTGTGAATGTGTATATAAATTTAGGTCACATATTATATACATTTCTCCAAAATTAGTCCTTGCACCAGCTTGATTTAAAGTTCAGCTTCCCAGAAAAATAAGCTGGGAAAGTAGGAGCAGCAAGGACTTGAGGCATGCTATGTACTAAGTGAGAATTTAAAACAACACATTTCATTGCAGTTTTGTCCTTCTGCAGCAGTCTAAGTAGGTGTAGCACATATGCTCTTTTGTTTTTGTTCATCTCCAGACAGCTTTAATATACTTTGGTTGTATTCAATAATTGCAAATAAAAATGTTGAAAAGTAAATCCATCAGGAGCCATTTTCTAGGTTGCATCTGAACCCAGGAATAGAACTGATTTTGCTGTTTTTAAGATTGCTTGTTATGTTTTCACTACAAAATAGACAATTAGAAAGTATCAAGAAGGTTCTATCTGATACAAATACAAGGTCATGCACAATGAATAGGACACTGACAAGTCCAGTAGGTCACATTGATGGTATTTGTTTCATAACAGTATAAAGAGGAAGAGTTCCTTTGCTATGCCTGTTATGTCTCCAAGATCAGCGATCAGCAACACTATACAACGACAGAAGTTGCTATTGCTTAGTATCAGGGAACTGAACAGCCTGTGTAGTTCATCATTGACGTGTGTCTGAAGTGACTTACAGAAAAATAGGCATTGGAACTATCACCACACGTCTCAAGCTCTGTCTAATGTAACTGAACAGCCAGGTTATTTAGAATTATTGCTGGATCTATCTGCAGTGATAGACCACAAATATTGCCCATCAGCTAATCCACAGGGTAAAATTTTTCCATCACGGAGAGACTTTGAAAATATGTGAATCTCTTCATGTACATAAATGCCCAGGTATACAGAGGTTCCCCCCCGGGTCACACTTGCAAAAATCTTGCGCAACATGTCATGATAAATGAATTGCTCTTTTTTAAAAAGATACTAAAAAAGCATGTGTTCTGACTCAAGTTAATCAAAAATAAGCAATTATTTGCTAAGTATGGCATCAGTCTGATTTCAAAAATGATTCATTACCTAAGATATTTTGGTCTCTTCCTGAAGCATCCAAATAAAGAAAAAGGAAATTTATTTTCTTTTTAAGTATGAAAAGCACAAACCTGCATCTCACATAGCTACTCTGCCAAAGGAAAGAGTAACCCCATTTTCTTCAACATGCATGGCTTATATTTTAACTTCCTAGCAGACAGAAAGACATGAAACAGAAGTCATAATAGGATGTCCAGGAGATGCAACGTAAGTTGCATTCCCTCAAGTTATGTCCAGCAGATCCCATTAGAAGCTGCATGCCATACAAGAGAACTATGAAGCATTACCATCTGTATTTTACTTTATTAGTGTCCTATTCCCAAAACAGCAGTAATAATTTTTCATAAACACAGAAAATCAAATATTAAGGAGTTGAACTTCTAACGCCACAGAAATCACTGGCAACATTCCCAATATTGACCCCACTTACATTTTTATTGAAGAGGAATAAGACTGGAAGAATACAACCCAAGAAAAAATAGCAAGCACAATCCAGACTACCCCAGAAAGACACACTGCCTAAACTACTAGCAAAAAACAACAACAAATCACTCTTTATAGTCTTCAAACCTCATCTGAACAACCCATTAAAAACAGATGAGACTGGAGGGATGGTTAAGGTCAACAACCTAATGGTTTGCTGAAAAAATAAGGGCGAATGTCTGAAGCTGTGCAAACACCCGTCTCAGAAAGCTTTTTGTCTGTAAGTGTAGTGAGTTGCTGACTCCATTAGGTCATGGGGCATGGAAATGAGAAGCCGTCTCCATCTATCAGGCTCTATTAGAGGAAAAACATTATTCAGTATCTCTCCTTCCACAAATGTTAATTAGTTTGACAAGGCAGTTGTTTGCCTCTCCATGGAGCTGGATTGCACACAAACTAAGATGGAGCTGAGAGCATTATGAATTGTGATCTATCAGAGTTGAACACGCCCAGAACAAGGGACTACTATGCATCAAGTATGACTGAAATGGATTTCAAGTAGCAGGTGCAGTGCTGGTGGAGGACTGGGCAGCGCTGCCTGTGCCCAGGTGCCCATGCCCCAGCACTTCAGCACCATGGGAGCAGAGCACAGCTTTTGTTAGCACAGCTGTAAGCTAGAGCACTCACCCCAGCAGAGCAGGACATTTCCACAGCCTTCTCCATCCCAGTTAATTGATTTTCTGTCACAGGACTGGCCACAGTGAAAGCCAACACTATGCCAACAGCTACTGCCTAATCCCATTGCTTTGGGATGAGCAGAGACTTGTGGCAGGGAAGGAGAGGAGACCTCCAAAACCTCCTTAGGGAGGTCTGAGGAGGGCAAGTGGAAGTTCATAGATGTCCCCTAGGCAGCAAGGAGGCTGCAGGATCTAACAATGAGATGAGATGGCAGTGCTGGAGGAGAAGCTCAAAGCAGCTTGTGTTCAGAAGATGAAATTTGTATTTACAGACACTTCTCCACTTCCAGCACTGGAAGTCTGTAGTCCTGTCTTTGAACCCAGTCACTTTCCTTTATATCAGAAATCCCTGCTTTAAAATGTAAGGGACTACAAAAAATCTGGAGTTAAATACTTTGGGACTAGATAAGAAGTCTAAGAAACAACAGTAAATTAGTTCACCCCATAAGAGATTTCACTCATCTCTATTCAGAGATAAGCACACAGGGAGCTGGCAAAATAAATTTGCCCTTTATATCTTCCTTGGTAACCAGTGAGGAGAATTAAACCCAATTTCTTCCCCAAACGTCATATTTATTTTGCCTGAAGAAAATCATGTTTTTCAATTATATGTAGCACTTCTGATTAACCATTAGGGATTAGGGGAAAAAATAAAGCAAGTTTAGGGGTTTTAAATGACTACACAGATAGCTGTACATGATTTTCCATGTATAAACAGAGATTAAGGGGAACAGAGCCTATACCTCAGGTTGTATTTACCACAGAGCACACGTCTGCTTGAGCTACAGGATGCCAAGGCTTCTAGAAGCTCTCATAGGATCAGGGCTCTTTCTTGACCTGTTAAAGGGTGTAATCCTGTTAAAAATATGAATTGAATAGAATAAAAGCATAATCCTTTTTTGTAACCCCCAGATTATCCTTAGTTATATATAATTTCACATACATGCAGCCTCAGATTGTTTTTCCCAATTTCTTTCCAAAAAAGACACTTTAAAATTATCTTCCTTCAGTGAAAGAAGTTAAATGTAATCTGCCCTACTGCATTACTCAGGATTATCTCCCAAAGCCCTGTCAATAAAGATCAACAACTGTTTACAGAATATCTTAAAACTTTTTTTTGTATTCCTTATGCCATTTCAAAGAGCTGGATTTTCATGCCATTCTGCATACATAATATATAGTATTGACCTCCAACATCAGCATGTATTTATGATAAAAGGCTGGAGGTGTTTGCAGAACCAGGATCACAGTTCAGATGATGCTCAAATGATTTAATCTCATTTCATTGTATTGCTTTTTTTTTTTTTTTTTAAACCCAGTTGCTTCAAGCAACATGAAAATGTTTTTCTGCTTAGCTTTCATCCAGTGTCACACCTTCCCCAGTAGAGAGTCTTCCCTTAACTACAAGAAAAGTCCCACAAGCTTCAGTACTTCTCTCTATTACCCAGCGCTGATCTTAGTTAGTCATTCAAACAGTTGTTTTAAGTGAAGGAGATTGCTGTGGATTCAGATAAGTGCTTACAACTCTCTGCTTTCTGAAGGAAGTTTTTTGGTTTCTTTATTGGCAGGACTGAAGCATTGTTGCCATAATTCCATATGCAGCATCAACACTTTACTCTGTCTTTTAATTAGAAGAGCAAGACCGAGCAAGGGCCATATGAACCCACTTGTTATCTTAGTACCATAAACTTAACACTTATTAATGAAATACATTATTTTTTTTTCCATTACAGTGTACCAAAAACCCCTGCCATTATATGCTACTTTGCATTTTGGGTGTTTGGGCAGACTTCCAAACATAGCAGCACAGGATATAGAGACACTTCATCCAGCCCTAACTTTTTCAGTTGGTAACAGGTGATTGAATTGCCCTAATTACACCACCAGGACAACGGTTCTGAGGTCAGCTTGGGTATAGCAATCACCATTTACTTTTCTAGAAGAATCTTCCCTCAAACAGCATTTTCAGTGTTTTTTTTGTTTGTTTGGTTGGTTGGTTGGTTGGTTTTTGTTTTTGTTTTGTTTTCTTTTTCTTTTTTTTAAAGACACACAAGTCTGAAACACAAGACAAGACATAACTTATTGGGTGAAATATTTAAAAAGGTTTCTTAAATTAAGTGGCACTTTTGTTGCAAAAAGCTAAAGTAAATTTGCTGACTTTATGCTAAACTTCCTTTTCCTCCCAGTTTAAAGTGACCTTTGATGCAAACTAAAATGTGCAGGTGTCAAAGTATATCAGTATCGTATACCAGAGAAGTGCACAACTGAGGTTTTTTGGCACTTTCTCCTTCCAATTTATTAAAGGTTGTGTCAGAATAAATTTATGTAAGCAAGGATCAGGTTTTATTAGTGGAACTTGCTTTTAATGAATAGGGCTAGTTTACGAAAATAGTTGATTAAACTAACATTTGAGAGATGAGCTATTTCTCCTCACGCCTGCTATCACCACTCCTTTTAACCCTGCAGGTACACAGTACTTGCAGTTTATACTGTGGACTTGAGGAGATTAAAGCATCTTTCTTTTCTTAGAAGATAAGTCTAGTCACATGAAATTATGCTAAGTCAAGCTCAAAGCAAAAGAACATTTAGTTCTTCTTTACAGCTCCTCTCCTTGACTTCCCACCCAAAAGCTACTGTTTTCACATCCTCCTCGTTAAGATATTGGTGTTTTTATTCGGCATGACCTGAACCAAAAAAGTGATACAAAGCTGTATGCATAAGTACATCTTCCCATGTGCAGTACCAAAAATTTAAAGTGTAGTAGAAATATCAATGTTTCCTTGCTCCATTTATCTGTTTCCTCTTCCTCTTGTTAGCAAGCATAGTTCACTCATTTTTTGCTGAGAGAGACAAGTACTTTTTTTTTAATCATTTTATACTTTGTGCCAGTGTACACTCTTGTTGGAAGGCTACTAATCTGGACTTCAGCCGTGGAACAGAGAAAGATATATAGAATAGATAGAATGGAAGGTGGTTTTCCTATGTACCTTGAGCAGTTCCACTTTATAAAGTCATCCTCTCTGTGAAAAGTGAGAATTAGAGGTTAATTAGAGGTATCAGGAAAATATGTTTACACTGAATAAAAACAAACAAACAAACAAACAACTCAGTAACTGCTCCAAAAAACAAAAACAAAAAAGATAGGTAAAATAGTTGCAAAATAAGTCAAAGCTTACATTGCGCAAGTGAAACCTTTCTAGCAAACAGAGAAGTACATCTGCATAACCTACAGCAAACGTGTGTCACAACATTTATTTTATTTTTTTTAATAGCCCTACCTCCTTATTCATTGGTTGTAAAAACACGTATGACAGCCTTGTTTGAAGCTGTATTTGCCATTTTCTGGTATCATTTAAAATATTTTAGAGTTTTTGGAGGTAAGCTAGTCTGAGCAGCTCATTGAACATCTGTGACAACTGCCATTCCAAGTAAAGGATCTGCAATTCACTTTCAAAATTAAACTTAATGAAAGGAGAAAGGTAAAGAGATAAGTATACATGCACTAAACTTTTAGTTTTAATCAAACAGTTTCCTGTGATGCTCAGTTTGCAGTTACTATTGAAGAGTTATACCTGTGCATTCCTGGCTGGCAGCCTTACTGTTTTCTTTAAAAACTCTCCCTAATTTGTGAGTCATTCCTCCCCACTGCCCCAGTTTTTATTCTCATAAAAGCGGTCTCTTATAAACCTACAAAAATATGTTGCTGTTTTTGTTTGTTTGTTTGTTTGTTTGTTTGTTTTTGCATATTCCACTGCTCTTTGTTTGCAAAATAAAGACTGAAGACAAGATTTGAGTCATATTTCAGTCACTGCACTTTGCAGAAGTATTAATGCATTGTGCTCTTTAGTACTCAAAATTAATATTCATGTAATCGTTTCATTTCATTGTTAGTTAAGACAGCTTTGTAGGACAATTGATCTTTTTAAGCTTCTTTAAAGAAATCCTTCCCTGCTTGGCAATGAAGCTGTTTATTTCCATTAATGTACAGAATACACTCATTTGTGCTGACCTGGCCACATGTCAACACTTTTTAGTAGACACAGATGATCCCTTTAAGTCACAACCATTTCATTACTAAAACAGAAAATATTTCCCAGCATGCTAGCTAGCTCCTGTAATGCCTTCAGCTTCACACACATCATACAGCTATTGGTAATGATTGATACTACTTGTTTTCCAGGTACACTCCTTCTATCCCTCTGCTATCTATAATCCTAGACTATATAAAGCAATCTGGAAGTGAAAGAGGAATTGGGAGGGGAAAGGACAATAGAATAATAATAATAATAATAATAATAATAATAATAATAATAATAATAATAATAATAATAAAACTATTATACTGAGTAACATGAATTGAAATGAATGCTTTGTTTTGCTGTGATACTACTCCCACAGCCCCCGGAGAAAGACTATTTAGGTAGTTCTCTCTGACTCTGATTAAGTAGGATTAGGTTTTTCCAATGAGAGGAAAGAACAATGCACTAGGTGAAATCTGTACTCTGTGCAGGCCCAAAGGTAAGAGTGTTCCTTCATTCACATGGATCTCTGCTCATACCAGTCAAGGGGCACAACACTCATGAGCATAGGATTTTTAACTGTTTGACCAGAATGAGATATCTTCCTATGAGATTAATTTAAGGCTTTACTGAGCTTACAAGAACAGTTTGAAGCTCAGCAGTCCGCTTACTGTGGCTCAGTGAAGGATCATGGGATTGGTTTGACTTTTTTTTGGTCAGAGAAAGTGTTCCTCTACTGCCGTATCCAGGCTCCTACAGGAGATGAAGACAGCAAACACTGCAGGGATGCCCCACATTGCATCTCCAACAATTTGTACTGAGCTTTCTAGGGTTAAAGTAAATTGTGACACTTGGACAGCTCTCAGATGGGGTTATTCATTTACAGGTATTTCCCAGAAGAACATCATACTGAACATATGAAACTAACAACTCCACCTTACACATATTGAGGGCACAATGCTGCATCTTCGCAAGAACCTCCACATCAGAAATACCATGAGCACAAGGTACCAGTCATTTAAAGGACAATCATCCAAAGCTTATCCAAAATGGGTTTTAGGACTGTAGAACACCTAGTTTTTGATAGGACATTTTTTGCTCTCAGATGAGCAGTTATAATCTAGATAGGTCCAATATATACAGGTCTTCATATACATCAAATATTAGGTAAATATTAGATATAATGAATTAAGAAGCAGTGTCTCCAGTTCTGTAGCAATTAATGTTATTTTACGGATGAGACCAGTACAAATTGAGTTCCCAGTTACCTATGAGCAAAAACACTGGCAAAGGTGCATTTATTCTTTTAGTGTGAAAACAAAGTATTAATAACTAGACCTTCTTTTTCCATTTAAAGGTTTTGCTTTTCTTCCCCCTTTTTTTCTAATGTATTGAATTGTTTTTTTTTACCCTTTTCCCTGCAAGTTCAGCATAACCAGTTAAGTGGATTTACCCTGTCTCAGGCATTCATAGACAAATTTCATTAAGAGAAAGTTTGCTGCAGTTACTTCATACATTTATTTCCAGAAGTAGTCTCCTATAAGAGACTATCCTCCACATCCATGGAGGCATTTAAACCTATTATTTGTCCCTTTTCACATGCAGAGATGCTCTAAGCTTCTATTTTTACCTTGTTTTAGTATTATTACAGCACTTTCACTAAGTGCTTTGGGTAACCAACCAACTAGATTTACTTCCAATGCTATTTCAGAGGTGAACGTGAGACAAATCACTGCTTGGTTTATTTAAACACATCGCTGGCAATCTGCTTTTTGTTTTTGTCCATGGACACTTAAACATTCATCTCCAGGGCACATATCTTTTTCTAGCCCTCTAGGAAGAAGAGGGATGGATGAAGCTAGGTAGCACCTGGAAAAGAGTAACTTGCAGGTAGCATTCACTAAAAGCAACACTTATTTATTTATTTATTTATTTATTACATTGGAATTACTAGGTAATCTCCAGGTTTATTATTTCTGTTGTATTGTGGTTGCACCCAAGAGACACAGCCAAGTACAGCCCTTAAAAGAAACCTGCACAAACCTATCAATTAAAAACTTAATCACAGTTATATCAGATTCTGCTATGCGAACATATCTATTACATGCTGATAGTGTAATATCATTGTCCTTCCATACAGCTGTCACTAGCATCTAGCAAAAGTTAAAACACAAATATTGCCAAGTCAAGGATCCATTTATTTTTATTATCTGCAGATACTTTGCCCTGTGGTCCTAATGTTAAGGGGCAAAAACCACCACCAATTTCATTAGGTTTTATAAATCCCTTTAGTTGTGAAACCCTTGCAATAGCTTGACAGAATTTGGGATTACTTCCCACCAGCAAAAGGTGGTTGAAAGATCCATGCATGGTCTGGTAGTCAACCAGATGCATACATTTGTTCATGTATGTTCACATTATTATAAAAAGAAATTTATTATTATAAAAAAGAAATTAACAAGATTAAATATTAACATTCCACTTTTGGTCATTTTTATGTCAAAGAAAGACCCTGAGGCAGCTCATTTTTATCCAGAGCATAGTCTCCTCACCTAAGACATAATTTTATCCCTTTTTAGAATAAGAGAGGGTGTTACCTAGGGAAGACTTGGCTCAACAGAATCAAGGATGGTAAGGTCCCTTGGAAAAACAGAAGACTGTAAATGGATCTCTTTGCCTCTGGGCCTCACACATCTTCCTCAGCGTTGCCTGTTATATTTCCATTCATTAAAAACATTCAACAGGATGCTGTGTCTTTGCCTCCTGCCATATTACTGTACACTGCCACCTTGCCTGCTTTCATGCTGCTAATTTCTATTTCTACTTCCCTATTTCTTTCCTTGTTTGCTGTACAGATCCTTCTTGCAGCCAGAATAAGGTCAAGATACTATTTTGAAAACTATTAAACACATAGATCTGGAATTCTTTTGAAAGTATTTCATTTGATCTGACAGATGGTTCAAGAATTCCAGGATGCTGCAAAGTTACCAGAATGTTTGCTTATTTGAGGATCTAGTAGTGATATTATTGCCTGCCATAAAACTGTCAGGCTAGTTGATATGAAGTGGCTATCATGTGCTTCTAGTGTTGTATTAATTCCTTATTAATTCCTTTTAAAGAGTAAAACTAAAAAAGATTTGCTCCTTAGTTTCCTCGGTTTATTTTACTGCATTCAAGAATTGCAGCATGCAAAGGGCTTAAGGAAAAACATGACTTTCTTTTGGGTGGGATGTAGCTCTCTGACTGTCTCAGTGTGGTAATGCATGTGCATTGGGTAAAGTTAGCATGATGTCTAATACCTTACACTTCACTAGCAATATGACTGCCATCAAAGAAGGTGATGAGAGGTGGAGAAGTGAATGAATTACTAAAAGGGTGACGCATTTATATTTGGAACCAGCATTGCCATGCCATTATCAGGATGTCTTTGAGTAAATTTCAGGATTTAACATCCATCAAGCTGCCTGACAACACTAAGCCTGCATTTGTGAAATGTCTCATAGGATAGAGGCATAAATCTGAGTTATCTACATAACAGGGATATTGAGTTATGTTGCACAGGAGAGGCCATAAACATAGCTATTCTGGAAAGCATATCTAAGAATGGAGATCTAACTCTTATTACAGTAACACTTTTTATTATAGCTTTAACTTTTGACAAAAAACAGAAGGAAAGAAATAATTTTAGAATTCAGCACTGAGGCTGACTGCTTAAGCCACTTGTGACATTTTGCAGCTATCAAACGTAGGTAAAACTGGAACAGCCACTTCTGTTCTTACTTGGAGGACAGCTTATTGAAGTAACTGTTAGCAGAATTAACTATGAACATACAATTCATTGAGCAGAAGATGAACCAAGCTTCAGTAGGCCATATCTACTACTGGTTAAAAGAGCTATATGCTTAAGTAAAGAATTTTGACTAGTAGATCTCACCTTAGCTTGTTATCTAGGATAAAATTTTTGAAATGTGATGTTTATTGGATCTGTTTGTTTTTCATCATCAGTATAGCAATTCTAGTGTTTATCACTTCCACACAGTCATACCATCTGGAAGCTAATGGCACTTCACCAGATGGTAAGATACCACTGGACTTTTTTTTTATTTTGTTTTTTTTTTGATTTGTTACTGTTATGAATTGAATAAAATACTTATCTGTTTTCAATGTAAAATACATAAGATTCTGCACTTGTACAGTAGCATTAATTTTTTAGTAATTACACTGAGATCTTTACATTTTTAGAATGTATTGCTTTGGAGAATACTGTTTTCAACAGAGTGAAGTCCACTTTTAGGCAATTCACTGGGATATTTCAAGTCGTTCTTGTTTTTAGAACTCTACATTTTTGCTCAAACACTCAGAGTGGGCTGAAGTAAATCATGATGTGAAACAGCACTGAGTTGTAGTTTCTTCTGGAAAGAAAAAACGTGTATTTGCTCAAAATGCTCGGGTCCTGGATACATGGCTGATTTTTATTTAAAGTTTATGATGCATTGCATAGTATCTCTATTTCATCAGTCAAAATGATTTAATGGAATGGAAAATGATATGATCATATGCTGGTCAGTGATGTTAAAATATCTGTAATCATTACCTCTTTGAAAATGAAGCATAATGGGGAGCTCAGACCCCTTTGATCCCTGCTGTGTTTCCTAGACTGACTGAAATAACATTATATGGCTCACTGATTCTAAGTACATCAAAACCCAGAGCAATTAACCCTGTGATTTTTCTGAGGCACCATCCATTGCAATGTGTTTTGAATTAGATGTTCATGGGGTTACATTAGACACTTAACTGAGTCAGGCTGAAAGTCCTTCAAACCCTTAGATTTCAGAAAGAAGTGGGAATGCACAGCTTCAAAAACATGCTTAATTCTCCCCTTCCTTTTAAGGATTCTTGGTGTTTCATAGAAAACATTCACATTATAAAAGGAGGAACATGTGAGAGGAAAAAAAAAATCGGGGAAAAAAAACAAAACAAAACAAAAACAAAAACAAAAACAAAAAAACACGACCTAGACTTCCAGTCATTACTGGGGAGAGGTCAGAAACATGTGATTAGCGCTGACCTGAAAAGGAAGTGCCCAGAACATCACTGGTTGTGAGCATCTTTCATTCTAGGGGAAGAAGAAAGAAAATATTCTTTGGGAATGCTTGTGTTTGTGTTTGCACCTGGACAGGCAGATTTGTATTGCTTCACAAGGAGCAGGAGCATAATAATAGAGGGATAATACCTGCGGTCCATTCAGAATTAAGAGGAGCTAAACAGCTTGGAGATGAGTTCAGTCTTGTGCCACATTAAAGACGTCTGGCTTTATTCAGATCAAAGTATAATTAATTCATAGACACATAATAAATGCAAAGCTTTTAACAAATTTCAGACAATATTTCAAAAAACAGAAAGAAACAAGTTATATGAGCAAGATTAGTCAAAGTTATCAAGTGCAGATGTTAATGACCAGCTGAATGAGGTAGACCATAGCATGGAGAGACTGAACTGAAGTGTTTTGATGCATGCAGTTTCTGCAAGAGGGTTCCTTGGGGCTGAAGTGACCTGCTTTTTATAATTTGCCTGTAGCATCCATTTCCATCACAAAATTTTCCAACTATCAGAGTTGCTCAGATCTGAAATTAGACTCAGCTACTTCAAAGCCAGAAGCTCCAGAAAGAGTCATACAGTAGCATGAGGACTAGCACATGTTAGTGGATGGGGTAAATAATGAAAACATTTGGGCAATACCTTAGGGGTTCTAAAGTAGTGGTTCCATTACCTGGACATATGTAAGTGGACAAAGACCTTAATATAACCACCTCTAATGCCATGACAAAGTGACTACTACCTGAAGACCACAATGGACACACTATGTCAGAGGTCCACAGCTTAAATCAGTTCCCTTTGTAATGAAATTAGGCTTGTAAAGAAAACAAAATCAATTAATAATTAGTTTTCTTGAACCTTAAGTACAAGCTATTATCTCCCCCGTTATTCCCTACTCCCCTTTAGGTCTAATGAATTATGCATCCATTTATTCATTGTTGGTTTAGCAGAAACATCAATAGGAGGTAAAATATGGGGTGAGAATCAATATTTGAGATAGTCCTATTAAGCAAGTCTTACATCTGAAGTGCTCCTTTTGGACTACTGTTCAAAGTTCTGAAAGAATAAGAGCATGACAGGTGAAAGATACAACTTCAAAACAGCACAAGTACCTCTAAGAAGCATAGAAAAAGTAGGGTAAAAGGTGCAGTGTCTAACAGAAGTTCAGATCACACAGAAATCCATGATAAATGATTTATGCTCTACAGAGTTGATAAATGACACAGAGCCATTTTAGTAACAGAATGGAGACATATTCCTAGCTGAAAGGAATAGAATATATTTGTGACTCTTCAACAGAAGATTTTATAGTTCTATAGGGGTCCTCCCCGCTTCAGTCATGGGATCATAGAGTCCTTCCCTGACCCTTGGACAAACTTAACACTGTTGAACTTGTTGATTAAGGAAGCTGGAAGACTCCCCAGTTCCTGCCTTTCCCTATTCTAAGTCTGAAAGGGTGAGAAGTAAAAGCAGGTTTATATAAATGATTTAAACTGAAACATGATCCTGGCCTAGACTTAGCTGTCTCACTTCCATGTTGGAGGGTACTTTGCTGAGTGCAGTACATTTTTGCTAGGACCAGAAATGAAGAATAACCTCATTCAGTTTAAGAGGTTACTGCATCATCACCTTGCTTTCTGACCCATTCCTTATCATCCTGTAGTTGCAGCTCTAGAGAGCTGCCAAGAACTGCTACATACTGGAGAGGGAAGCAACCCACTGATCTTTGTTAAGTAACAATGACCCTTCGGGTTCTCTGTATGGTGAGCAGGTCTATTCATACAGCACACTGCCTTGCTCCTGAATAATGTAAACCAGCTAACTCACTTGCAGGGAAAAAAATAAAATAAAATAGAAAATAAGAGGTACCTTATATTGGTCAGGGAAAAAAAAAATAAAAAAAATTAGACCTTTCTTTTCACATAGCAGGGTCTCACACTCTCACTCCTCTCGGCCTAATTTGGTGGCAGATACAGGAGAGAGACCTCCTCCTGCCAGGAGGCATGCACTGCACCAGATGCTTTCCCCATTCCTGTTTTCCACAGCCATAGAGAGCTATCATTACATACTGAGTTGAAGAGCATTAGAGCCTTAACTCTAAGACAGAAAAAGTCCTGAATAGTAGGAGACCTGCTTCTCCCTCCACCCCACCTCTCAAGTTAAAAAATATACACACACACAAACACAATTACTCAAGACAAAAAAGATGTCTTTAGAACAACAAAATTATTAAGCTTTATGCTATGTCTTAAATAAGTGGAATAGAGCAGCTTTAACATTATCCACTATCTGAAGCCACTCATTGATTTTTGTCATGACAGCAAATTTTTCTCCCAGGCTCTGTATCCTTATGGCCAGTAAGACACTTCATACCACTGCAGCATGTTAAATAAACTATCAGGTAGGTATTTCTGAGAAGAAAGTCTGTGTATACACAGAATGTGTACAAGTTCCTTAAAGGTCCTGTACTTTCCAGTAGGACCAAACTCCATTTTACATGCCCTACAGCATTATCACCTTACATTGCATGTTTGATTTGCATCCAGTGCTTCCACTGGAAGATTTCCACTGTTTAAGGTTAGTGTTGCTTTACTTGAGCAAAAGGAGTGCAGATAAGCTATTAATCATCACAAACAGACAAGGGGCATTTTGCAATACATTAATTCTGTCACCACCTGGAATGAAATCTACCCAGAATTTGCAAGAACACTGTTACTACTTCATACTTCACTGCTATATTACACCATTATATTGTTTTCATGGAGATGGACCTGTAATTCACAGCCCTGCAGCCTCCTGCAAATGCCATATTTTGCATACAATGTCAGTGTCTAACTTGCTGTAAAATAGTTCCACATCAGCCACTGTGAAGTAGGAAGTAAAGCCACAAAAACATATTTGTAATGCAGGGTTAAGGAGAATTATCTGTCTATAACCAAACAATGTAGTGGTTTAATGCCATGTGACATTCTGGCCACAACTTTGATGTGTATGACATGGCTCCAAATCAAATCCAGGGTAATTGGTGATTAATGGCATCGGAAAGAACCTGCCAGGCATAGACCATTTGGAGAATACATAAAAGAGAACAGTTGCTTCATGTATTTTGGGAATCATAACTGGGACACAGAACATTTGGGTTTGGTTGTGTCAGAACCTTCCTGCTTACAGAGCAGCACAAGGGCAGGCCTCTTATTATTATAAACTCTGTTCCCTACAAGACTAGTGAGAAAAATCACTTCCAACTTCACAGTGGTATTGGGAGATAAATATTTTCAAGTGGGATGGAACTCCAATGCCAGAGCTCATGCAGGAGTACTGGTAGCTAAGGAGGCAACAGGATCTAAGGGTATTCATAGGAGGAGCAACAGTAAAAACTGTGTTTTCAGGCCAATTCCCTTCACACAGGGCATTTCTTCTTCTCAGTGCCCAGAAAATCTCCTCAGCCATGAATATGCCAGCTGGTCTAGTGAAGAGCTGGTAACAGCATGAATTGTTTGTGAACAGCAGGTACTGCTTTGGAAACATGATAGGATTTAGCAACCCAGGAAAGTAAGATATACAGAAATGGAAGTTCATTGCCAGGCTATTTGCTTTAGTACAAAGTCTGCAGATGTGCTGTTGAATGCACATTTTAATAAGAACTTTATGTAGTGAAATACTCATTTTTCAGGGACACAAAGAAAGATCATTGCTAATTTGGGGGCATGAGGGAACACGGACTTGTGGAAAAACAAGAGAGTTTGAGTTTTATATTGATTTTCATGAATTCATACAAGGAAGCACACATCACCTTTTCTTCTTGCTGCATAGCCTGCAGCACAAAGCCAGCCTACACCTTAATGAAGTGGGGACTCCGAATATGCTAGCATTTTCACAGAAAGCAAGCAGAGGTGCATAAATTCCAGAGAGAAAAGCCACAGTAATCAAAGCCACATTAGGAGCCCAATATACTATCAGCAGTAAAGTAGTTTGCTTATGTTATACAGAAGTACAAGTGAAGTCAACATGGCACTCCTAAGGAAGAGATTTTCCCATATTAGCTCATCAAAGAGCTTCCTAGGTCTCACATCACTCCTTCTACACCTGCTGATGATGCAGTAGTAACTGATGGCTTTCACACCAGTTTCCTCAGTAGTCACTATTATCTCTAACTAAATTTGCAAGCATTTTCTGTTCTTAATCTCAGGACCTGTTTCACAGCCATGTGCATCTGTAGTTCTTAGTGGCACAATAAAGCATGACAGGACTCAGCAGGAAAACTAAAGGCAGCAATATAATCAATGAAGGTTATAAATTTGAATATTCAGAGTGTAAACAGTCATGTTTTACTATGTGCCACATCCAAAACAAAGACTATTACTTGCCACATATCCAGCAAAACCCAGCCTGACTGTGACAGTACATATAATTCTCTTTCACTTCACTAGGTCCTGAATACAAATGAGTTGCAAAATCTAGCTTAGTTGAGAGAAGCAATGAAAAGGTTTATAAAATGAGGAAAATAAAGGGAAAGTTTTACTAGAGAGAACATTATAGCTTTTACAGCTGTGACAATGAACCTAATGGTCGTTCTACAATAAAACTGGTGGTGTATGCTCACTAAAGAGCAGTATGCACTTTCAGTTTGAAGCACTTCATTCTTCAGAAATGTGTGGGTTTTTTTTGCGGGAAGGAAAAAATGTGTTCTTTTCTAAAATGTTGAAGTACATATTTCTTTAAATCAGAGCTTAAAATAAATAAATAAATGTATAAACTTTACACTTCTTTAGAATAGTTCTTTCATGAAAGATTGTCCAAAAAAAGATCAGTTCTCTTTACATAAGTGAATGGCAAAATGCAAGCTCCATTAAGAAAACACCTTGGATAATTTTTATCAGTTCCTCATTAGAAGAAAATTCCAAAACCAGATCACCCTCTTCTTACACACAGCTTACAAGAGACTATAGGAGATGACTCTGAGAGTACAGTCTGAGTTCTTTCATCAGTCCTGAGATGCCCCAATGCTTAAAGGAGAATATATGTAGGGCCATAATCACTTCCAAGTTTTAAGGTAATCATCTTAAAACATTTTGAAGAACAGCATACAGTTTCAGCCTCAAGAGACAAGCTCTAAAGATGGCATTCTGTTTCTGTAGCAAAAGCTTTTCATAACAGCATACATTGCCATCCTGAGATGTCAAGTTCAGAACTTGACTGAAACTCAAAGACAGATACTATCAAACCATGCTTCTCCTCATTGCTTCTGAGAGATTCCCAAGTTTATTCACCTCCAAAAACTGAAAGTTCTCACAAAGCAGAACACAGGGAACTATAAAGAAAACTGGCAAGAACTACTGAAGTAACCTTCCTAATGGTAGTAGGGAAGAGACCTTGCAGATATTCTATATTTAGCAGTTTCTACCTTTCCCATACATAATAAATCCTAAAGGATGTCTTACATAAGATCTCCCAAAAATAATATTGAAGTTCCCCTTTGTTAACATAAACATATTTATACTTTCACATACACAACTAAGTATTACCTACTCAAATACAACACTGAAGAGCCACTGCTACAACTTCAGCATAAGACAGTGTCATAATATGTACAGAAGTAAAAAGGAGCTAGGAAGATGCTCAAAACTCTGAGCCAGACTCATTTCTCATAACAAAATAAGCCACCCAGTAAAGCTAGGATAGCACTTCATTACCTTACCTTACAGTAGGATGCCATTCTCTAGCACTAAGATGATCTATATTTCATTTCCAGACAACCGACCAAAAAACACTCATGAATGCTACAACTTCTCTTTCCACAACCTCCCTGAAACTACTAAACAGAGATACTGCTGCTAATCCTTTTTGTTTTGGCCTCCCTGGCTCTGATTGACTTTTGCTCTCCAGGACCTTCCAGCACCTGGAGAACTAATTAGTATAGGTTTCATCTTGTGTTTGCTGGGTCCTCTCTGAGCAAATGCTTAAATTCAGTGCCCTTTTACAAAGACCTTTTCTTGAAATTCCTTTTTTAATGAGTTATGGTACATCAGAACTCTATTGCTCCAGATTTCTTTGTCTGAACCATCTTTCATCACCCACCCCCTGCATTCAACATTACAATCCCTTCTTCTTTTCATAGAATCATAGAATAGCTTGGGATGGAAGGGACCTTACAGATCATCTATCTCCAGCCTCCCCCCCTCTCCCACCGTAGGCAGGGATGCCAGCCGCTAGATCGGGTTGGCCAAGGCCCCATCCACCCTGGCCTTGAGCACCTCCAGGGATGGGGCACCCACAGCTTCTGTTGGCAACCTGTTCCAGTGCCTCAATACCCTTACAGTGAAGGAAGAAGGAAGAGAAAAGCTCTCTCCTAAGGGAGAGAGCACTTTGTGCGATGAAAGTGAGCCATGTAACACCACTGAAAGAAGAGGACTGCTTGCCTGCACACCACTCAAGATTTTGTTTGTCTTAAACACCTTTTTGTAAAATAAACATTCTGGGAGTATTTCTATGTATTAGCAATGCATCCACCGAACCATAAAACTAATACTTTAGTGTTAAAGTATTAACAGACAATCTGGAGAATGAACCTAGGGTCAGAGACGACCTCTATATGAAGCTATCCCTTGGTCTGGTCTGGGTAGAAGGCACTATAGACTGGATCAGTTCTGGCTTGCTAGATCACCTTACATGCTGAAGCAAAAAAATCTGATTTAGGCATTTGGATTGCACAACATGAGCTTGTGTTTTCCTCAAGAGTGCTCAGTGGCTGCTGGAATTTAGACTGTTTAATATTTATTGTTCTGAGTTCTCAAAGTTACTGCTCACTTATGTTAACATCAGCATTATTTAGTACTAGTTTCATGTCAACAGAGTTTTTATATATATATATTAGTTAATTGAGTTGCCAATATGTGCTCTGCTACTAAGGAACTGCAACAACAACAAAACCTTCAGAAAATTAATGAAAAATTTACAAATTATCCATCTCTGTGGCAGAAAACAAAACCATTTTTAAAAATGGAGCCATAAAAGGAAAAACAAAACAAACAAACAAAAAAAAAAACAAGTGACTTGAGGTATTGAATAAAAATAAATACAAATAATCGCCTACAGAAGCTGTCTGCTTGTGATCCTCAGTCACAATGTACTACCAGAAGACAGAGTGATCCTGAACAGAATGAATGAACAAGAACACAAACTGCAAGTGACCCTCCACATGTAAGAGCAACAGAGACATTTTGCAGCAGGCAGCAGTCTGTGCTGCAGGAGTACCATGGAAGACAAAGTCAGGAAGTTCATGCTTGTTTACTCGGCAATGCAAATAAATAAGTACGGGGGGAATAGCACAATATCAACAAAGGCACCAAATTGTTGCTAGCAGAGCTTTCATTAGAGAGAGAGGGTGAATTTCTGTTTCCAAATCATGCTAATTCTTTTGCTAGTACTAGTACTAGTGTTTTGCTTGAATACCCAAAACTCAAAAAGGCTAAAATAAGGTTTCTTCAAAAAAAGAGACAGTTAAAAAATTAGGAGACTAGAACCACACAAAAAAAGAAACAAACAAAAAACAATCCCCAAACAGACCAAAGTCAAATATCTCCCTTTAGGAGTGACTGTTAGTCCTGGCAGTCCAAACAAAAGATTTTCTATATTTTGTTTCAAGACAAGTGAAAAATGTGTATATTTGGGATGGCAATATCAGAATGCTCTCAGCATTCTTTTGGGAGACATTTATAGACTGTGATAGGTTTCCAGAAACACAAAATATTTTAGTAACATGTCTTTATATCTGTCATAAAGAATCTTTCACAAGTTCTGTAAAACTCCTGGCTAAGAAACAGTGGTCTCCCTTTTATAATTTTTGTTTGTTTCAATGATAAGATTTAATATGTACACTTTGGAAAGTAACTCATATCAAGCAGTTACTAAATCACATAATAACAAAGATGGGTAGAAAATCTCATTACAATCATGTTTTATTATATTGTAAATGATGATACCTTATATACAGGCTGATTAGTTAATCCTGTATAGCTGTTAATAATATTAACAACTACTAATTGCTGTTAGAAACTACTACCAGAACTTTACAAGTTTTCATAAAAGCAAGATATAACTGTGGTATAAGTGGAATTTGGGAATATATTCCCATTTTTGCCACTGGTCCTAATGTGCTTCTTTTAATGTGTGAGGACGTATGTTTATACATGATCACATTAAACATTCCACTATGAACAGTCTAACATTTGACTTGCTCCAAGATGCCCATTTTTAACTGAAGAAAAATTTAGTTGATATCTTAATTTAGGAAAACACTCAAATGCATGCTTAATTTTTCCCCAGTCAGAAAAAAAATCTTGGCATCTGGTTAACTTAGATTTAAAAGGGACGGATTTATACATTTAAAGTTAGAAGTATGTCTAACACTATTCTAGCAGACTTCTTTTCTTTAATCATTCTGATCAACACATGGATGGCACAGGGCACAGTTCTCTGAGCAGTGCAGTATCAACAGTTGTATGCTAAATCCTCAGTCTTTTGAAAGCCAGTGTGAAGCAGGCACTGCTTGCAAGCATACTGAACCTCCAAATCAGACACCATATTATCAATATTCAGAGGCCAGAGATGTATTTTCCTGGTGCAGTGCCTAATGAGGATCGGGTGGCTTGTGACAGTCTAGGAAAGGCTGTATGATGAATGCAGAGATGCTTGTAGGAAGCATTAAGTATGCCAGCAGTCAACAAAGCAGAAGAGATGCTCTTTCCTGCTCCAACTGTGTACCTGGGAGCACACTCCTGAATGGATGCTGACTAAAAATTACTGAAAAATCTGAATGTGGAACTTTTTTCTAAAAACAGCAGAGGAATATAGGGTTGTGGTGTCTGGAAGTTGGAGATAGGAGTTCCAGTGTTTTCATAGCTTGAGGGGATTCAAACCTTCTCCTGCAGAAATTTACAGACCAGGAAACTAAGAGCCTGCATAAGGGTGAAGGTAACCGTAGAGTTCCCTTTCCAGGGAATGTGATAGTCCTGAGACTGAGTGATTATTGCTTTGGTTTTACATCTAGCATGACTTCAAAGAAAGTGTGTAAATAGCCTTGGGGTTTAAGACTTGAAGGAGACTTTTAGATTCTTTCAATACTGTTCAAAATACACCAAAGTAAATTGTTTGTCAATGCTACCTTGTACTCTTTAGGATGGCACAACATATATTTAATAGCTGTACCATGTCCTCCTCCCGGTATAATATGCTGCAGGCTTTCTAATCAGTGTGAGACCGAACCCATCCACCAGATTTACAATGAGTAATACTCCTAAAAGTTTGAACATTGTGCGACAGAATAGGCAGAAAATTGCAGTAAGTTCTTTTCTTGGCAAAACTATTCCTAAACAAGTTTCCACTTTTACAGTAAATCTTGGGCAAGTTGAGAGGGTTAAATGACGTGCACTGTAACATGCCATTTTGGGTATCTCAGCCTAGGTTGTGGTGAGAAATAGAGAAAGATGCAGGCAGCAATCCTTAGACAAATCTAGGGAGGTCTACACTTTTTGCAATACTGAATCAGGGCACATTAACAGAGCATCTTGTCTCTGGAAATGTGTGTCTTAAATTCTTCTGAAGAGAATGCAAGAAACTTGACAGTGACTTGTTTTCAAATAATTTGTTTCAGGAAAATTATATCCTAACTACAAGATACTAATATTTGTTTTATTCTATGAGGAGTCATACTATATTCACTGAAGTTATTACGGCTCTCCTTGTTGATATCAAAGGGCTCTGAATCAAACATACTTGAAAAAAAATATATAAAAAATAGGGTTACAGGTGAAGAAATTCTGCAAAAGCACTAACATTTTGGAATTTTTGGTAGCTAGGAAAATCCAGTTATGGTTCATTTGTTAGTGTTTGATGACTCCTTATACACCATTTACTTTTCCCAGACAATATTTTGCTGCTCCCTTATCAAGTAGCAAGATTTCACAAACAGAAAGCTTTTCGTAAAATAAATTTACTCAAGGCTATTCTGTGAAAAGTTTGACATTCATTTTGCCTTTATGGTAATGTATAAACAAATATACTCCCCAATGTGTTTTGCAAGACCTTGGAGTGCTGCACAGAGTGGATAGATGGCTCCCAGTCATATTCATTACAGAAAGCAGATTAACATGGCAGAGTAGCCAGGAGAGGAACATGTGGACTACTTATTGGAATGACACTCCTGATTTGATAAAGATGCTAACAATAGCTATTAAAGAAGTCAAAAAAAAGACAGAGAATGAAGTAGCAACAGCTGGAAACTTACAACAACTCTTACTGTCTTTGAGCCCGTGCTTTATATCTGGCTACCACAAGTATGCAAGCTTGCATTGAGGGGCACACATTTATCCAAACAAATGTGAGGAGGGAAAGAGCACTCTCATAACATAACTAATTACAGACTACACAAATTCATCTGAAGTTGAGTTAAATTCTCAAGGTATTTGTTTAATCAGACATAGCAAAAGCACTTTAGTGATTCTCCCTTAGTTCATTGGGAAGACTGAAGGAAAATAAGGCTTGAAGGCTTGAAGAAAATAAGGCTGGGATAGTAATTAATGCAATATCTTTATACCTCAAAGGATGGTAGTCCAGAAAAACATTATTTATTTAATAAAAGAAATAAAATATTGATTTTCTCATCCTGGCAAACCAAATATATTGAACATTTTCTGTTGCATTTACATTGAGTTGAGCCAAGGGGATTGGAGATTCAGTCCTATTAATAATAGATAAATAGGAAAATTTCTTGTATAGTTTGGAGAGGTGCACAAAGCTTAACAAATACAGAGCATCTCATTCCCTCTCCTTATTGCATAAGAATGACAAGATGCAGATGTGACATTTGCAACAGGCTGGGGAAGTGTTTGTGTGTGGAGACAGGAAGCAGTGCTGTAAAGTGAGTGCTCTATTTGACATAAGCCTGAAAAAAAGTGGAGTAATCAGTGAGATGGAATGAATTGAGAAAGAAAAGTATCATAACAATGAACTCCCCTGTGATAGTGCATAAGACTATAGTGGGCCTCACATTAGTTTTGATGAAAGGAAAAATGTTCAAGGATTAAGTTTAGAATACAAGGCTCGGAAGAGGGTTCTCCTGTTGTTATTTTAGGAGGATAGAAGAATCATAAAATCACAGACAACACAAACTCATGGTTTTGGTTGGAAGGAAACTTAAAAACCATCTAATTCCAAGACCCTGCCATGGGCAGGGACACCTCCCACCAGATCTGGGTGCCCAGGGCCCATCCAGCCTGGCCTGGGGCACCGCCAGGGATGGGGCACCCACAGCTCCTCTGGGCAGCCTGGGCCTCACCACCCTCATCACAAAGAATTTCTTCCTTGTATCTAATCTAAATCTACCTTCTTTTAGGTTAAGAACATTACCCTATCTTGCCCTATCACTGCACCCCCTGTCAAACAGTCCTTCCCTGTAGGCCCCCTTTAGGCTGAACAGCCCCAGCTCCCTCAGCCTATCTTCACAGCAGAGGAGCTCCAGCCCCCTGACCATCCTTGTGGCCTCCTCTGGACCTGCTCCAACAGGTCCCTGCCTCTTGTGCTGGGCCCAGAGCTGAATGCAGGCTCCAGGTGGGGTCTCATGAGAGCGGAGCAGAGGGAGAGAATCCCCTGCTTGCCCTGTTGGGCACGCTGCTGCTGGTGCATCCCAGGGCACAGGTGGCTTTCTGGGCTGCCAGTGCACATTGCCAGCTCATGTTGAGTTTCTCATCAGCCAAAAACCCTTCTCCTCAGGGGTATTTTCAATCCTTCCTCTGCCCAGCCTGTATTTGTGCTTGGGATTTTCCCGACCCAGCTGCAGGACCTTGTACTTGGCCTTGTTGAAAGAATGAAAGCTGAGAAACAAAAAACAACTGCAGTTGTCAAAAAGAGACACCAGAATTCAAGTTTCAGAAGCATTTCAGAAGCACAAAAATGACAGAAGTGAAGAATTAATGGGTCTCAAAGATGAAACAGAGATTCAACATTTGGAGGAAAATGAGAAGAAACTCGAACTGTAGTCAGTAGTCAACAGGAGACCAAAGATTGGCATTGCAATCAAAACTAAGGAAGTGAAAGCACGGAGGACATTGCTTGAGGTAGGTGTTTTAACATGGCTGAAAAGGACAGGTGCCAGAGGTGACAGGTACAGAGTGAAATTGAGGAAACAGACACCAAGGAGCAAAGTGAAATGGAGGTAGCAAATCCTTTCATCAGACACTCAAGAAGTTTTTATTGACTAAGAGTTGGGTCATTTACAACTTTACAACAACATTTACAACATTACAGTTGAGCAGTACGCAGAGCTGGTAACTAGCTAATAGTGCTGTATTTACTGCAGTGTACATCTGTGTTTCTGCTACTCATTCAGTCACAGAATTCCCAGCTTCTCTTTAGAAATCCCCAGAGAGATCGGAGAAGTGCACTGTGTTATGGGGGATATTCATCCTTTCATAGCTGGAGTGACAGGCTTGTGTGCTAAGAGCTGTTTGTTACTATGCCATGTTTAAGGTAGTGACTTGGTTTTACAGGAGTCATTCAACAACTGACAATTCACAGCAACACTTGATATCTTCTGGCTGCAGTTCCCAATTAATATGAGATACCGAAGAGCACGGCTGTTGAAACAGCAGTGCTGATGGAGTAAACAAGCCAGTTAAAAGTGTGTTAGGCTTTGTTTGGCTTGGAATCACTTTCTTGTTGTGAGCTGAAGCATTGCACCTGCTTCTTTTAGGGTAACTGACAAATTGCTACTATGTAAATCTGCACTTTAAATACATTACCATGCCTCTGAGGCTGAATGAGAATAAGATGATGGAGAAAGTGAACCATAAACAAAAGTAAAGCAAAACACACCAAACTTGTGATACCTTGCATGGCAACATATCCATCCTTTAGGGAATGCAACTTTGTCCTTTAGGCAGGATAACTCACAAATGCCTTATACATAATAGTATCCCAAAAAAATCAGGGAAAAGATGGTGTTTCCCTAAAGTAACAACAAAAGCTGAAGTAGTCAGAGTCACCCCTGACTCCCCAGAGAAATTAGTTAAATGAACTCTGACAGTCATTACAAATGCTGGCCCTTCATTACAATCCTACCTCTAGTAGGAGACAGGATGTAGACAAAATGGCCCTCTGTCAATTAAATACACTTTCACAATCTTTTTATCATTTTTAGGTGCATAGCAGTGGGGGATATTTCCCTATTTGGTCAGTGTTGTCCTTCTGCAAATCCTATTCATCTCACCAAGGCTGTCCTGTCATCCCAGCCCCATCTGAAGCCACAGATGGTTTTACAGGTGAACAAGCACTGAAAATAATGGGTAAAGTGTGATAATAGAGTCCCTCCCAAGTGGTGTATTGAGCACAATCCCACACACAGCTGAAAAAGACACTGTTCCTGCTATTCGAGTAGATCTTAGCTCAACTCCCTAATCCTTCTGCCAGTGACAGGGATGTGCTAATGGGATGGCAATCCTGAGACTTATCAAAATTTTTTTGCCCTCTTCAGGCATCAAAAACATTTGAATACTGTATGCAAGTGTGAAACTGACAGTAAGAGATCTTTCTCACCTCTTCTGAAGGTATCAGCTGCTAGTCAACAGCAAAGAAATAATACTGGGCTAAATGCGCCTTTGTTTGATTTTATGTGACAGTGCCCATGTCCTCACAGGGTCTTTGTGTGATTGCCTGCACATAGATACAACTCAGACCTAAATCTATTCTCTCCCTGCTTTGGTATTCAACAGTAAACTATTTCTCCTTACACATTCTATGCACACCCTTAAACAATTTAAGACACAGTCAACCAAACCACATTCATTGGAGTTTAGTATTCTCCACTTTGCTACAGAGCATTATGCTGACCAAGAGACGGTAGTTGAAAGCATCTATTTAAAGCCTTTGAAACAGAGTGTGGACAAAGGCAGTGGCATACCAACTGCATTGTCAAAATTCTTCCTTCGCTTTTTCATGCCAAAACAATCCAAGAAACACTGACATTTTCTATCCAGCCTTTGAGCTGTGCAATAATGTGAAAAGGCTGTTGTTCTCATAGCTCTTCAAGGACTTCTGGTCTGAACTCAGCCACACTGAAGATGTGTTGCTTCTTATGATCTGTTACCTTTGGAATACTTGACTTTTCCTATCAACCGCTGATTCACCAGATGCATCGTCATTTTAGTATACCTGCCCAGTTGTATTATTTAACATATTTAGGGTTGAATCAGAGCCTGAGGATGATGTTTGCTGTGATGAGAAGCCAAATTGCAAGGTCCTGAATTGTTCACTGTCAACAAATGGCAGCACCAATGTATGCAGCTGAGACTCTGAAGAGATTATAGACAGCTTTTCTTTTCTTTTTTTTTTTTTCCTAATTTGTAAATTCTAAAGCCTACATTCTAATTTTTATATTTTTACCACTGTCACTTGTTATAAAACTGATATATCTAATGACAGGCAGAATGCAAACTGTATACATAAGATTATTCATCACAACTAAAGATAATAGATCATAATTTATCAGAATTAATACTTAAGAATTAAATGACTATTAAAGGCAACACACTAAAAGTTTCAAGTATAATACATTATGTGTATAGGTTTTACATTAATATTAAAGCAGGACAAATCAATTAATACATCGAAATCAGAAAAGAGCTTCAGGTTCTGTAATTCAGGGAGTTTCAAAAATAGAGCTTAATTGCATGAAATTGTGCTCTGATCCATATGCTTCCATGGACAAATGTAATTACTGCATCTTGTAAACAAGTTAATTGATGTGAGAGAATATAGTTCAGAATACCTTATTTGTGAACATCTCTGTACAAAAAGCACGTAGGGTTGGGGTTGTGATATGATCTACAGTAATCAATATAATCCCACTGAAACCAGTAAAACTGTGCCACTTTGCCAGAGTATCAGCCAACAGCATGGTTCGACTTTCCTTAGAATAAGAAAGACATATCCATTCATCTAGCAAAATAGATTAGCCACTCAAACTCTAAAAAAAATATTCTAATTAGCACCAACACAAAAATACTTTTCTTTTTACACCCAAAAATCTCAGAGCAACTCTAATATTCCAACTCTATCCATGACTGCTCAAGTAGTTAAGCAGAGCCCTCTTAAGAAAGAAGCATTCAAAATAGCAGGTCTTAGATTGCTGATAAAATTATGCTAGAAAGTTTGTATCCCACCATCAGACTCATCAGTTAGGGTGGCACAAGGAAGTTTGATCAACTTCCTTGATCATTTATTTAAAAAAAATAACAATAATAACATTTATTTAAATAAATGTAACATTTTTATTTATTTAAATTTATTTACTTAAATAAATTTAAATTTTATTTTTTAAAAAAGTCATAGGAATGCCCTTCATTCATTCATCCTTGAACTGTATAGCTCTAATAGAAATACACACACTTCTAAAGATGTTTTATATATACTAAAATTTACTGTATATTTGATCTTGTGTCTGTCTATTTTTTAAACCAGACACATATACAGCCAGGCTCCCATCTGATGTCCCATTTCCTGTTAAATCAGCCAAATTTGTAATCTTAAAAAAAAAAAAAAAAAAAAAAAAAGCATCTCTTTCAACATACTGTGTTTTTCCACATAATCAGAGTTATCACTATTAACTACAAAATTCTTTAAAACAACCTCCTCAGGAAGATTGTCCAGATTGCACTCTGACCTTTGCACTTTTGCCAATCTCAGCAAATACTTGTCCCACAGCTGGCACAGCTGAAGTAGAGGAAAGTCTCCCAGGGCACATCTACATGGTACCTGTGGACAGACAAGCACACTGCCCATGCTGCCAACTGATTGGGACTTGTCTGGCTATAACACCAACCGGGCTGGTCAAAAACTAATCTCCTGGATGTCCATGAAGTGTTAGAGTAACCTGCATCAGTCATTTCTTCAGAGATTGTCTGCTTTCCTTGGAGAAAATCCAGAACAAACAATGCCTGCAAGAAATCACACTGCAAGACTGCCAGTTTCGTCTTCCTTATATAGCGAGGGATGCAATCTGAGAGTGCAGGACACAAATCACACCTTTTTTTTGTGGCTGTATGCAGTATTCAAACAGGTAAATTTTACTGAGAAAAGAGGCGATCATGATGGAACAATGTGATGAAAGGGAGCTAGTGTCAGTATGAGAAGTGGGACTTCTACTCTTCAAAGTAGTAGCATTAAACTATTTCTATAACTTCACAATTTTTTAAATATGGAATTGTACACATAGAAGCACTACAATAAGCAATTACTGTTTGTAATCAAATGTAATTACTTACAATAACGGGAAGTCATAATGTTAGATGAAACATCAACGTCATTGCTTCTTCAGCAATCCAAGCACCATTTTGCTTGTGTAGATGCCTTTCTTCCACTCATATACCTATAAAATACATTTGCTTTTCCATGCATTCATGTCAGTAGCAGCATTTTTACATCTTCTGCAGATGTATTCGTTTGTATTCCTGCACTTTGGAACATTCTGATTACAAGTGCTCAGGATAAACTTAGAACATGACCCATGTTCCCAATGTAACAGCAAAACCAGGACTATGTCCTGCATGGACCTAATTTGTTGCAAATGGAACCTCTGTCAATTTGTCATTGTCACTCCTGGTGCTGCAGAAGACCAAAAAAATGTCCAAAATATAACAAGGCTAGATTACACACACATCAACACCTTTTTGCTGAAACACACTTTTTCAATGTAAATTATTTTTCATAGCCTATGAACATTCTAATTTTGCAATTTAAATACTTTTTACCAGTTTCCTTTAATTAAAATTATTATTATTTTTATTTCAGATTGGATATAGTTTCAAGTTTTAAAATTTCTGTTTGTTGTTAAAAAGCAATTTTTAATCACCTGCTTATATGATCCTTTTAGTTTTGCCACTTAAAAATGTTGGCTTTCTTCAAAGTATGAATTGCCCAAAAGTTACACCCACACACAGGTGGGTGGAAAAGCTAAAATTTTCTGTTTACAAACTGTATTTGAACAGACCATACACTTTTCAAAATATGTTTGACATTGGTTGAAAGCAATTTATACAAATCACAAATTGAGAACAACTTGTCAAGATTTTATGGAATTGCTTCAAATAAACTATTTGCCAATGTTATTTTTCATTGCAAGGCCTGATCCAAAACATGGTGATGTCATTAGAAAGGCACTGATTCTCTTGAGCTCATCAGGCTATATTTATTCAGCATACAGAGGTGGATAAATAATTGACAAATATATTCAGTGAATTATTCATTTGTTAAATTTTATGAATTTAAGCCTAAACTATTTGAGAAATAATATTGCCTCTTATTCCTTTACCTCTAAATCATACTCACTTGTAAGCAAAACAGAAGACTAAAGAAGTATTAGACAAAAACTACTTTTGTTTTTTAGCTCAGGATAGATGTGATCTCCTGCTTGGTAACATAAAATAAGGGAGAATAAAAACATTTGTTGGGTTTTCTGTTCTGAAAACAGCCCAGTGAGAACTTCCTTGCTATTTCCTGACTGTGCCAGCAGAATGGCCAGTTTGTGGGAATAGCTGTTTATACGTAATTTCAAAGGCTCAGGCACTACCTAACTACCCAGGGGAGGTTCAGGTTGGAAATTAGGAGACATTTCTTCTCAGAAAGAGGGGTCAGGCATTGGAATGGGTTGTCCAGGGAGGTGGTGGAGTCACCATCCCTGGGGGTGTTCAAGGAAAGGTTGGACGTGGTGCTTAGGGACATGGTTTAGTGGTTTACATCAGTAGTGGGGTAATGGTTGGACCAGATGATCTTGGAGGTCTTTTCCAAGCTTTATGATTCTATGATTCTATTTGAAAAGACAACATATCTGGGAGGCAGGCAGGGACAGCTCCCTGCCCTAGGCCAAAAGACTCACCTCACATTTGCAAGGATGGCCAAAAAGCTGTGATGCAAACAAATATGTACTGCACCCTCTCCCAGCTCTCAGCAGCTTTCTTGTTCTGCTCTTGTGAAAGAATTTTCCCAATACCCAACTGCCACAATACATCAGGTTGAAAAGGGAGTGAGCCCATTGCTAGCCAGCCCATTGCATTTCCAAGCTTTTGAAAAGAAATAGCTTCCCGCGTGCAAAACCATCTGGCTGGGCCTCTGCTATTTATGTCCATGGGACAGGACCAAGGGCTTTTCATTGTTATTGTGAAGAGCATCTATTCTGGGTGAAGCCTCACATAAGCAAACTGACATTTGATGTCACAGATATTGCAATTCTCCCTCCTGCATACCCAACCATAATAACTGAAAGCAAGTGCATTTGACTGAAAACTTGGCATAGGACTTTATCAATTGTTTTCAAATCACTGAATAGGTAGACTATTAAGGGGGAAAAATGGTAAGATATATGGGCAAAAGAGCAAGCCACTCATCAGCATGACCATTGCCTCAGAATTAAGATATTTTGACCTTTCACGGCAAAAGGTTAAGGGAAAAAAAAAGAAGTTTAATAACAATGCTTCACTTGGTACAGATACCACAATCGATACAGCACATGTGAGAAGCTATCTCACAAATACAGGCACTCTCTGCAAAGTGAAATTATAAGCTTTTAATAAATGGAAGGTTATTTGGCCACTGCAACTTCATGCAAGATGATCTTGAAGGTCTTATCCAACCTTAATGATTCTACGATTCCTCCATTATTGCAAAGAAAATCAGATAGTGAGAAAACAGGTTAAAGGAAAGGTCTGAAGAGATGTCTTCCTCTTCCCCTTCTTGAGGAAAAGTGTTGTGGAAGATCACTTCACCAGACCTTTGGACCTGAAATTAGAAGCAGGCAAATACTATTTAACACTGAGGTTCACTCTACATAAAATCCTTTCCACTACTTTAATACACACTGTATTTTCCAACTAGTAATAAAATGCCTTCTCTCTGACATGATATGCTCCATTCACAGCCAAAATGTGCACTGACACTTGCAAAGAGCTTTTGACAAAACCAAAGCTCTGCCATTACTGCCAGTATTCCCACATTCACAGACTGATCTGTTTGCTCTTAGTGCTTGTTCAGCTCACGCTGTAGCATGCATTTGCTCGGTGCTGTAGCAGTAACACTGCTGTTACAGCTATGACATAAGCTTTGACTTATGGAAGCAAGACTGTAGAAAGCAGTCATGCTTTATATCAAAGCAGTTAAAACAGCCAGGAAAACCAGAAACCTGATAATAGGATTTGGTGGTGAAATGCTTTTCTACTTTTCTAAATTTCCATTGCTCTAATGAAAAATATTTTCTCTGCCTCCAAATCTCATTTCTCTTATACCTACTCTTCTATCACTTTCCCATAAATCACTTCAAACTCTTTGTTTCTGATTGCCTGAAAGCCTGTCATGGCCATCTAGTGACGATGTAGAACTGGCAAATGCAGCTCAAGACATTGTATAGGCATTTGCACATGCCTCTCAAAATCCCTTTAAACTGATTATGGCATCCTCTTTGATTTGTTTAGTCTGAAAATGCCCATAAAACCTGACAAAAAAAAATGCTTTTAAAAATATTAAGCAGCTTGTTAAGAAATACTAATCAGCTTGGTTTAATCTTATCACTGGCAATACATACACACTGCCCTTTACATGACAGAAGCTCACCTTTAACTGGTTGATATCCAGCAATAAAAAATCAGTTTATACCAAAATATTTTACAAGGCAAAGGTTTTATTAAATAGAGGCTGCTCTAGTTTATGTCAAAATTGCTGAAACAACAAATTAACTGTAAGATATTGGTCTGAGGACAGGCTTTGAAAGGTATGTCACTGCATACCAGTGGATTTTTGCAAACTTGGCCATTCTTCATTTCAGAGAGTGTTTCAGGAGATTTTCAGATCATATTGGATAGAAACTGAAGTGCAGCTTATATTAATACTTGGGCAGTTCTGAAAGCCAAATAATTTCTCCTCATTTCCTTTTTTTTATTGTTGCTTTTTTTTTTTTTTTTTGAAATATTTACTTAACGTTTTTATCTGTTTTCTACACTAATACGTAAAGGTGAGATTCACTGCCACGTAAAGGATCTTTTATAACACTTCCATGACGTTAAGTAAACAGAATGGGTGTAAACTTCCTTTTTCAAAAGGCCACTCTGGATAGTTTAAATCTCTATAAAATAAGATACCAGCCCCACTCTAACTGCAGTACAAAGGGAAATTTGGATGTGACTGAAATCATCTGAGTATGGATGCCAGAACAGTTTTGTTATATAATACATGTGAGCACAGCTGCTTGCTTATCACAAGATCCAAAATGAATATATCATATATTGAAGGACAGAGTTACCTTTCCTTCTGCCTCCTAATAAATCCCCCTTTATGGGCTACTTTCCTTGAGCTATTCACAACACAGGAATGGAATTGTCTGCAATACAAGAGAGAAGGAATCAGTAGCCAATGTTTTCCACCTTCCTCCCCACCCCTATCATTTTCTGAAAAGTTTTTTTCCAAAAGCAGCAGGAAGGAGATTGCCTCTGTTCCTTGAGGTGCACTTCTGCTGTTTCTGCAGTAGCTAACAGAGTCCAGCCAGTCAGATGTCAGTTTTGGGGCCTCTTCTGACATCATATCCAAGGCAGCTACATGCAATGAGTTTGCAGAAAAGATGGCACTTCCAAACAGTGACAGATGTCTCTAACCCACTCGACCTGAGAGCACTGTACTACTGAGTGAGCTCTGCCACTTAGTCAATACCACTGTGGTGCCATTGAGACCTACATGGTATCAGTGATCAACACCTCTCCCGGACTGTGAACAGCACATTAAAATTTTACTATTACTGTGTACCCAGGGCATATACAGTTTGACGCTATCTACCTTCTAAGAGAAGCTGTAATGTTAAATATCTAACCAGGAAAACATGTATTTTAAACAATATTTTTTCTAACTTTTAACATATGGTTGGTCCAATCCAGCCAGGCTTTAAAGCTGTCTGTTGAGAATCCTACTTCAATATTTTTGCTGATTCATTGTATGTATGAAAGGGAAAAAAAAAAAATCCAAGATTTTATGATTTGATAATGGCAAATACAACAGAAAAAAAAATAATAATAATAAGTTTTCCAATAATTCAAACTTTTCTGATTTCTGTTCCACCACTTCACATGATGACCATCCTCCCATGTGACAAGATCTTCAGTATTTTGGGGTTCAGCACAAAAAATCTTTGTGCCAGAAACCAGAACAGTGAGTGGCAACACAACCCATTCAGCCTCTGGGATGTTCAGCAAACTGGAAAGAGGGAAGAAAATTGGCTAGCTGCAGCAGGAATCAGATGTTAGTACCGGAATAAAACTGATCCTCTTGACTGAAGGCTGGACAACACATAGTGACAGTGAGGAGAGAACAGGAAAGACATTTTTCAAAAGCATACTCTACTGTCATAAATCCAGAGGCTTCCTTCAGAGCTGGGGGATTCTGCAAGAGGTCAGCAGGTGGGTCAGCAACAGATGACAGAAAAAGGGGTTGGCAGGGACTTCATTTCCCTTCTCACACAAGGCTGTGACCTCTCAGAATTATTCTTTACTTCTGAGAAGGTGACTTTCAGCTAAAATTATACACAACATAGCCCTGATTCTCCTCTCTGTGACCCTAGTATAAAAATACAAAGACCAAACCAGATTTACATACGCTTGAAACCAGGCTGCTTTTCCTCACAGCTGTAATAGTATCCATGTAACTAAACCATTTTCTCCAGCCTGCTATCAACAAAAAGATTATTTACAGTTCGAGTCTTTGATTTTAACTTGTCTAGAACAATTTCTCTTCTGTGTTCCATAAAAGCGAGAATAGAAGCTATATTAGGTACACAAAACTGTGATGAAAAACCCTCCAGAATGGTTTTTGCCATGCTGAATGTTGCCCTCTGGCCTGGTTTCTGGCAAGTTGTAATAATGTAACCTGACTCAACTATCCTGACCTGTGGCTATTGTCAAATACTTTCCCAAATCATCCACAAGACGTTGAATGAACTCGGCATGACTTATTTTTGTTATGCAACTGTGTGAAGAATGCAACACAGGATCATAGACTGGATGGCCCAGAATAACTCTGTGCAGAAATGACTCAGTATCCAGGGAAAACTTTCAAGCTTGTAAAGACATGACATATTCCTGGAAAGCAACTGTTAAACTCTGACTAATGCATTCCCCTCTTTTCTACCCCTTTTTTAAAGTCTATCTGTCTGCAAGTTTTGAAGCTCTGAATGTTCCTGAATGGACTGAAAAGAATGTGAGGTAGAGACTGCAGAAAGCGTCTGAGACAGCTGAACAATTACTCTCTATGTGATATTTTAGGAACATTTGGGGGAAATGTAGCAATCCAGGAGTCCAGAGCCAGACATTTAGTTTTTTGCCATGTTCCACAGCACCTATCAGGTGTCCTGGAAAGACTGAAATTTGGCCACTTAAGTGACTTGGCTCAGCAAGCACAGTTTTTAGGTGGGTTGGATAAGCCACGCTGTTGACAGGCCTTTGAGTCCCAAGTACTTCTGGCCCAAACTAGTGAGAGCAACTCTAGGGACTTTGGGAATTATATCCCTGCCACAAGCCTGGCAGGAGCAAAGCTCCCCCATTTCCATCTCCACTCACAGGTGGAAAGCCTACTGACAATGTACTTGTAGCAAAGTGAAACCATGTGAAAGTGGACAGCAGGTGTAAATAAATATTAAGAAGTCATTTTACTGAAAGAAGTCTAAAACAGACAGTGCTCCCCCACCATCTTAAAAATTGGAGTTAACTTCCCAAAGAGTAAAAATTTACGTCATCCCCACACACAACTCGGAATTTGCTCCTAGGAAGTTAGACATTAGTGAATGTAAAAGGGAAAGCTCACACTTGTGAGAACATGCTGACATTACATACTCCTTGCTTTGTTTCAGGCTTATTCACACTATTTCAGTCTCTTTTTGGGAGAGTGGAAGACTTTGCTGATCCCTATACTCTAGGTATAAATCATAGGAATTTCAATAGACATTACCTAAGAAACACTGACTGCTGTAAAACTTCACCTGAGAATGCTACAAGATCAGTTACCCCATAGAAAGGTATGAAAAATCCCATTTAGTTGGAAACAGTATTTCATCCTGTAACAATGAGGTCAGCAGACTGAGAATTGAGGTACTCAGGTCTGTTTGCCATGGAGGTAGCCTCAAGAAAAGTTTACTTTTCCCTTTCTTCATCTCATTGCAATTGTTCCTAATTAAACAAAACCAAAGTCACAGAGAGGCCATGAGAATTTGTAGGATTTGTAGTGAGTTTTGAAACATCTGAAAAGAAAAGCACTATTTTAGTCCTGACTACCAACATCCACCATGAGAAAACCACCGCATATTACTATTACACAGAGCCATAGATTGCTAAAGACAACGGGCAGTGTAAGAGATGGACATGAATGTTAACTACCTGAACTAGCAAGAGAAACACTTTTTCACTGGCATAGCATACATGTTTGGAGGCAGTAGTTTGTTTTCTCCAGAGCAATAGTGACATTTTAGATCATCTTCTATGCTATAAATGGAATACTGTGATCTGCTGAACATTTGCTACCTGGAAGACCATTTCCTGTTGCGTAAGTCATTAACTTTCTTGGATGACATTGCCACATCTGTAATGAAAAGATGTTATGTGCTGCTAATTTATGAGGCTACTCTAGTGTTGATATTTTAAACTACTCGGGTGTGAATAGCAAAGGCTGGCTGGTATTTGAAATCTCTTTGGCAATATTAGCTCACTGTGGATGGTATTTAAAATCACTCTGGCACTCTGGGGCATCAGAGGCCCCAGAACAGTCATGGCCACTGCAGGAGCTGAGATAATATTTCCCAAGGCTAATACTTTATTTCCACTGATAGGAAAGGAGTACATGGAAAGAAGAATTTAACAGGCCTGATCAGATTCAGTTCTCAGATTAGTGCTTTGAAGAAAATGTGTACAATGATGTTCATGTAGCAAATGAAAACACAGACTTTGGATTTATCTTCTAACAATAGATGGGGAGGAAGCAAAACTCACATCTGTAAGAAAGGCAGAACAGGACAGCAAAAGGCGGTTCTCACTTTACAAAGTAGAAAATGCAACCATTTTCTATAGGTCCTATTCTACGCCTTTAGGGGTCCATTATTGCCACCTAGTGTGAGTTTGAATATAAGCCACAAAATTGTACCCACTTGGTGTTCTTTGAGCCCAATAAACTCCCCTCAAAGTAGGTCAGCTCCTTTGGAAACATATGCAGGCTTGGATCTAGAAATACCTGCCGGCTGTGGCTTCTGTCTGCTATGTCATTTTGCTATATCATTTGATTATCCAAATTATTGCATACTTCTAGTATCCCCACTTACCTTCTGGATGCTGATTGATCTATGGATTGGAATGACTTGGAAAAAAAATCAATCCTTATCCGTATTTTAACAGAAGATCCAGTGTACAGTAGAAATGCGTGCTCATGCAAATTCTACTGTGCTGATTTTAGAACTACAGCTAATACATTTTAAAAATCTAAACAAGATGTGTGTGAGGCTGTCAAAACACTCAAGGACAGCTTTGTTTCAAGGAACCATCTGTAGCTGCATGTCATCCATGTATGCTGACAATCAATAAACATGAGAGCAGGAAATCAAAATGTCTCTTGAGTAACACCAGTGCTCACCCCTTTGGCTGGGAGGAAGACCAGTCCTCTCCTAACTAATCCCAATTCCCTTCTTTCAAAATACCAAATGTAAATGAGTTTGGCTGCAGATAATGATGTTTCCATTATTAGTAACACCCTGAATAGATTCAGACTCTAGTTGGGAAATTAACTCCTGTGGACTTGGCTTGGCAGGATCTATTCTTAATAGAACCTGCTCAGCACAGAGTGTGAAATGACTTCAGAGTCCTCTCCAGTGGCACTGACAGGCCTGCATGCTTCATCACAGTCTATTACACACTCAAATTCACTGGATTGAAAATCTGTGGACAATATATATTACTTCAAAACATCCATGAAGCTCCTCAATCTGCCTGGAATTATTACCCAGTAATCCTGAATGTATTTGCTGACAGAAAGTAAGGACTCAGTATGAAATCTTTTTCTTCTGTTGTTTCTACAGCTGCTCAGGGATTCCCAAACTAGAGGCTGAATCAGAGATTTTCAGTTTCATGACACACAAATTTATGGTGTAAATTAACTGACCAGACTGAATTGCACTGGAAATGGCAACAGGGAACCTCCTTAGACAGACCAGAGATACCTAGCTAGGGGTAGACCCTTTCAAGCTTCAATGAAATGGCTAAGATTTGTCGGTTAAGGTTACCAGCATGGAATAAACCACAGGTCCTTCAGTCTGACCCAAATATTTCTAGTTTGTGTATCCTCTAAGCACTGGGAGATATCTTGATACTCCAATCAGTGGAGAGAAAAGGCTTTGCCACTTGGGATGCAGGATCCCTGGAGCTGTCCATCTTTCCACATTGGCCATCTCGGCAAAAAGCCTCCTTATCGATCACAGTCAGGAAACTGCTGAAGTTACATGGTGTAAATACGGGCCTAAGTTTTCCACACTGGCCTCCCACAGGAAGATAATGTTTAAGGGGACAAATAGTCTTGAGTAGAACTTGTAGCATTTTTTCATCGAAGTTTTTTCAGTGTGAGTCATATCCTCACAGGAATTGAAATTTCTTTTAAATACAGATTTTCATGAAGGCATATTTTAAATGATAATCATTTCAATATGGTTTAAATATTTTTCAGAATATGTTTCTATTTTTTCATGAAACGTGTGAAAAGTCATTGTACTTAATACCCATTTAATATTCTAGATATTTTAAAACAGAAAATGCAACATCATACTTAAATCATCCATAATTCCTTTTCCTCACAAAATTTCCTTTGGGAGAAAAGAAACAACAGCACCTGTGCTCATCCTGCCCTTGGAATATAAAGCTATAAAACTGTGGAATTTCCTAGAAGTCAGAAGGAAGTGCTGCCAACATATTCCCTGCTATTTGTGCTTTTGAAAACATAGTTCATGCAGTTCAATAGATTTCCATCAATTTGATCAGATGACATTGTCATCTAATGAAGCCCAGTACAAATTCTTGTGCCTGCAACAAAGAATTAGCTGCAGATTGAGGCTTCCTTTAGTTAATTGTATTATAAAGACAACACATTTTTTTAATAATGTTCCTTGGAGTAATAAATCTACAGTGACCTTAACCATGATTTTTTCTGTCAGTTGAAAAACATAATCTTCGTTCATGGTTAGCCAGGTGATTTAGTGTGTTCTTCAACTGCCCAGCAACAGATTATTTCATTTATGTCTTCCATTTATTCTTACAACATTGCTGATCCAGATAATAAAGAATAAGGTTCACAGCTATTATCTCTGGTTAATCCGTCATAATTGTCTACACCTTAAATTAGGGATATTATGCTGAATTGCATTTAATATGGTAGAGCTTTGCTGTGTGCATCAGACAATCACCCCCATCCTTACCCCCCCAAAAATGACCTTGACTGACAGAAAAGCCATTCTACATTCCAAATCATTAAAAATATTTCACATAGAAGTACTGTGCAGATGCAGACAATGGTCCTTGTCCTTCTGTATTACTGCTGGTTTCCAAAATACATAGACAACTATAGTTTTAAATGAATACACTTGCAGTAGGAAGAATACTATAAGTAACAGAAGCTGCCACCAGCAGGAGTTTGCACACAGACACTGGCATTGTGTTTTGTCCTTCATTACTCACCTAAATTATGTTCTGCTCCCTTTGACCAATGCTCATTGCTGAAATATGTTTTGTTCCAAAGGCCTCATTTCCAAAGTAGATTGAAGAAACGGAACCTTAAAAAAAAAGAAGGCAACCAGGTTAGTAGGTTTAGTTCAAGACTAAATAGATCCAAATAGCCCCAGGGCTTTTGCTCCTGCAGTTACACAAGAGCCACAGACATCAAAACACTGAACAGCAATCTTACAGCATCACAGTGTGGCTAAGGCCAGAGGCCCCCCAGGCCCATCTGCTCCTCCTGACCCAGCAGGGCCACCCCGAGCAGGGGGACCAGGCCTGTGTCCAGGCGGCTTTGGGAGCTCTCCAAGGAGGAGACTCCACAACCTCTGTGGGCAACCTGGGCCAGGGCTCCAGCATCCACACAGCACAGAAGTGCTTCCTGGTGCTCAGAGGGAGCCTCCTGTGCTCCAGTTTGTGCCCACTGCTTCTGGGCCTGGCCCTGGGCACCACTGAGCAGAGCCTGGCTGCCCACTGAGCCTTCTCTTCTCCAGGCTGAACAGCCCCAGCTCTCTCAGCCTTTCCTCATAGGACAGATGCTCCCATCCCTTAACCATCTCAGGGGTCCCTAGCTGTAGCATCAGATAGGTCCTTTGCTGTAGCTTTTTCAATAGCTCTGTATCTTTCAATGCTGAAGTCATTCCATTTTTATTTATTTATTTATTTTTCCCTGACAATTACAGAACACAAGTAGAATAGGTAATGATTGTATCAAGAGCACAACAAAAAAAAAATTAGAAAATAGGGAAGGAAGAGATGCCCACCAACTTGAAGCAATGATGTCAGGAAAGACCATAATTTCATGTTCTACCTCATCAAGAAACTTAACAGCACACAAAACATTTTGCTTTAAAAATGTCCTCCAGTGCCTGCATGGAGCATCTATTGGAAGGTGACACTTTCCTTCTCTTGTGATTGGTTGTGTGCCCTGGGAAATGTAAAAATATCACCAAGGTATGCATAAGAGAGAAGTTAATTAGTTTAACTTCCCAATGGGAATATATTAACAGTGTAATAAGACGCTTAAAGACTATCTTTATGATTGTCCCTGCCAAAATAGTTGCTGGAAAGCTTTTCTTTTTTAATGCAAGAAGTTTTATCATCCATATGGAGATCCAGATGCTGACTACGATCTTTGTGTGGCAGAGGTCAGTGCAAACATTCAGCCTCTACATCTCAATGAGATGACTTCTGGGACTGTTACTGGAAGAATCCTGTGTCAGGATCAATACCTATAAACAACTTTATACTCAATTCCTCTATGAAGCTAAACGTAACCTTTCTCTGTATTAACATAACATGATTTGATGAAGAAAAAAGTATATATATATACATATACATATATATTTTTAACTGCCACTCAATGCTTTTCTTTTTTTTTTTTTTTTAAACTCATGTGGACAAGTTCAAATGTAATTTGTCCTGCACAGTCATTGCCCAAAATGGACAACATAATTAATCATCTATCTTTATGTACTTGTGACTTAAAATGACTTTTAGCTAAATACTCTTACCCTAGCTCTCCCCTTGATTAATCCTGAACCATGTAAGCATAAATTTTATTACCAGATCTCTCCTGCTAGCCGGAATGTCACACTGGAATTTACTGGGGAAAAAAAAAAATCGTGCTATGTTGATTTCCCCACTGTTCTATAAAATGTCATTTATTTTCCTTTTGAAATATATTTTGAAATAGATTTTTAGATAGCTGGGATGGCCAGTGTGATATTGCCTTCTGAACAGCTTTCTAAAATTATACATAAAAAAATTGCCCTGCTTAAAAACTGAATATGAGTGATGTAGAATTACATTCCCCTAAAATAAAACCTTAAATCAACTTTCAGTTTCTTTATAACTGCCCAGACCAAGAAAAATCTACTTGAAAAGCCCCACTACCCTTAGGATCATCATTTAAGAGGACATTTTCTCTTAGGCTATTTATACTTTTATCTGTAACTGATGGAAATCTGTGGGTAGGACACAGTCTAGTTTCTATTTCCCCACTTTTTAAATAAAGCCAAACCACTCTACTTAGCTGACTCTTTCTCTCCAAGAAATGCATTACATAAACACTAAGGAAATTAAGCCTTTGAGCAGTACACACAGCAGTGTGTTCATTTATGTCATTCCAGGTTTACAAATGAGATGGACAGCAAAGTCTTCTTTTTTAAATACAAAGGCATATTGGCGAATTTCCAAGGATTTCAGGAGATCAAGCAGCCCTTTTCAATGCCAGAGTTTTTCAGATTTCTGTAACATTGTCTTGGCTGATCCAGTCTCTTCATTAGTAATTGCTAGCATTAAACAATCACAAAAACACTGGAAGATATCAAAACAAAAGTCTGTCAAAATAAAAATTTCAAAATTAAAAATGAAATAAAAAGCCAGCTGTCAGTGCACATCCCCAAGCTCCCATATTATTTTGCTGATTCATTTATTAGGTTATTCATTAAACAAACATCTTTTTGAAGGTCTTTCTGGTGCAAAATAAATTGACTTGACACATAAATTGTTCCCATTTTGCAGCTTTTCTAAAAGATTAAATCTTGTTGACAAAATAGCAAGCATTAAAAAAGAGAAAAGAAAAGAAAAGAAAAGAAAAGAAAAGAAAAGAAAAGAAAAGAAAAGAAAAGAAAAGAAAAGAAAAGAAAAGAAAAGAAAAGAAAAGAAAAGAAAAGAAAAGAAAAGAAAAGAAAAGAAAAGAAAAGAAAAGAAAAGAACAGCAAAAATAACTGAGTGAGGAAGAAACACTTGCTGCTTTCCAACACCCATTGATCACAGCAGACTTGCCCAGCATCCAGGATCTTCACACAGACTCAGATCTCATGTTGGGAAATGTGTTGTTTTTTTTTCCCTGAGTAAGTAGGTCCATAGGTCCATTTCAATGGCCACTGCATTTATTATGAGTAGTTTATACAAACTTAACACTTCTTTATTATTATGATCCTAATAATCAGCAGCAACATGGTCAGAAGCTCCTTTGACAATCTTTCCATTAACTGTTTCACAACAAAACAAGGTTGTAATATGAATTTGCGGTCATCTGGTCACAGTTTGGCTGTACTAGAAAATCAGACCCACTGCCACAGCTGAAGGGAAAACCCTCAACAGCAGTCTGAGTTTTCTATTCTGCTGCAACACCATCTATACAGCTGCTTCTGCTAAGAAAGTTGTTAGAATAATGGTACAGACATCATGGTGCAGCTCATAGAATCATAGAATATCCTGAGTTGGAAGGGACCCATAAGGATCATCAAGTCCAACTCCTGGCACCGCACAGGTCTGCACAAAAGTTTAGACCGTGTGACTAAGCGCACAGTCCAATCACTTTTTAAATTCACACAGGCTTGGTGCAGTGACTACATCCCTGGGGAGCCTGTTCCAGTGTGCAACCACCCTCTTGGTGAAGAACCTCTTCCTGATGTCCAGCATAAACTTCTCCTGCCTCAGCTTAATGCCATTCCCGTGGGTCCTGTCACTGGTGATTACAGGGAATAGGTCACCTGCCTCTCCACTCCCCCTCACAAGGAAGTTGTAGACTGTGATGAGATCCCCCCTCAGCCTCCTCTTCTCCAGGCTGAACAGGCCCAGTGATCTCAGCAGCTTGTCATCCATCTTCACCTCTAGGGCCTTCACCATGTTTGTTGCCCTCCTCTGGACACTCTCCAACAGTTTAATGTCCTTCTTGTACTCTGATGCCCAGAACTGCACACAGTACTTGAGGTGAGGCCACACCAGCACAGAGTAGAGTGGGACAATCACCTCCCTCAACCTACTAGTGATGCCGTGCTTGATGCACGCCAGGATACGGTTGGCCTTCCTGGCTGCCAGGGCACACTGCTGGCTCATATTCAGCTTGCTGTCTACCACGACCCCCAGATCCCTCTCTTCTAGGCTGCTCTCCAGCGTCTCACCACCCAGTCTGTACGTATAGCCACGGTTGCCCCGTCCCAGGTGCAGGACCCTTGCCTTTGTTAAAAAAGCACTTGCCTTTGTTAAATTTCATGTGGTTGGTGATTGCCCAGCTCTCCAATCTGTCCAGATCTCTCGGCAAGGCCTTTCCACCCTCATCTGAGTCCACAACTCCTCCAAGTTTGGTGTCATCGGCTAGTTTGCTCAAAACACCTTCTAGTCCTACATCCAAATCCAAATTTATAAAGATATTGAAGAGGACTGGCCCTAAAATGGAGCCTTGAGGGACCCATTTTCCTGTTGATCCATGAATGTGTGTATGGATACATTCTATTAAGCCCTCTGTGTTTGCACTTACCACTTTCATAACACTGTTATAGTTTAAAAACTGGACAACCATCTTCTTGCACAAAAACTGCTTGATTTGGAATAATTAGTGTACCTCTAAATGTTACTTATTTTGAATGAAAGAGCTAATAGTTCTTTAAAATCTCCAAGAACTTTAAGTATTTACCAATTATCTGATACATTTCAATTACTTTAACTTGCCAGAATTAAAATCCCATTATTCCCAGGTTGCTGTCTGGTTTTCATGACCTGGCAAACTGTCACACTGCACACTGTACACTGTCCTATCACTGTTGTTGCAACGACTTTTATATGTACTCTGCTTCTTCCCAAGCACTATTTTATTCTGAGACACTGACATTATCAGTGTCTTTTCAAATCAATTCATGTCCTGCTCCACTCAATAAACATATTAATCCATAGGACTCCTTTATCCTTATTGGTGATTAACCAATTACACATTATTGATGATTTTTCATTCTGTAAAAATTTAAACAACAAACAAGAGTTGTTATGACAGCCAACTTAAACATCTAGCACCATCTTGAGGTTAAACTGATCTTGACATTTTAAAATAAATGGACATTGCTTGATCATAAACTCACCAGAAGTTCTAGAGTATTGTGGATACGTATTCTTTAATGAAAAAATAATAATAATTAATGAGTTAAGACAAACAACCTGCAGATTTTTTTCTCTGTTACCCTATATTGACTTTAAGACATATCTGTTAGTTCTGTTAGCAATTAAGCTTAAATTTGTGTTCCAAACGAGAAGTTGGATACTACATGATTTTGTTTTGAAGCCCTGCTAGACAGTGTACTCAGCAGTGACTTAATGAAATTCTAAGGTTACAACTGCACAGACAAGTTCACCTATAAGTATTTTCCTTGGGCTTCATTCTGTAGTTTACTTATGTGCAAAAAACATGTGTTTACAAAGCATGTCTTATTCTAAATGATACTGGGCCACCTAGATACAAACATCTAGTAAAATCAATTTCTTTCCAACTGAAAATATTTGGGTAGGACTAGGTAAGATATTTTGAAGTTTTGAAACTTAATAAAAATATCAGATAAATCTGTTGAGTTACAAGCCTTTTCACTGCTCACCTCATGTTTGAAGCCGATCATGACACTGGAACAGATTTGAGATGAGGAGCATGGCACAATTATGACTTGGAATGGAAAGGGGATGAAGGCTGGAATTTCTTCAAGGAAGCCAGGCAACAGCAAGGAAACCATGCTGAGGTTCTCTAAATAGATGCAGGTGTAACAAGCTTGCCAACTTGGAAACTTCCCGAAAATATGTATAACTGTTCATTCACTGAGGTGATATGCATATATTTGTAAAAACTTTTTTTTTTTTTTTTTTTTTTTTAACCACAATGTCCAGGTTGAGCTCATGCTGGGCTTTATAGCCTTCCTGATTTACTCTCTACATATGCTGGCAACTTCCTTGTACTCTCCCCAAGCTGCCTGCCCCTTCTTCCACCAGACATAAACTCTCTTTTTCTCCCGGACACTCACCAAAAGTTCCCTGTTCAGCCATGCCGGTCTTCCTCCCTGCCGACTCATCTCACTGCACACAGAGACACCCTGCTCCTGTGCCTTGAAGTCTTCCTTCTTGAGGAGCATCCAGACTTCTTCCATCCCTCTGCCCTCCAAGACTGCATCCCAAGGGACTCTCCCTGAACAGTTCCTGAACATTTCAACTTCTGCCCTCCTTTAAGTCCAAGGTAGCAGTTTTACTGACACCCTCCTCCTCCCCCCCCACCTCCTCCACCGCTGACTTCACCAAGAATAGAGAACTCTGCCATTTTGTGGTCTCTCTGCCCAAGAGAGTTTCTTCTAATCCACTTCCCAGTTACCTGTCGTCCCAGGACAGTGGCCCCCCCAACACAGTAAAACAGCTATATCTGACACTCTTTTAAACTTAGATGTGACAGCAAGATGAATTGAATGGCACTGAACATTCCCCTGTTGATAGGTTTTGTCAAAATACCTGTGGCAGCTCTTTAAACTTTCAAGTGACAGTGTTATGGGAAATTCCATACATGAAAGCCTCTTCCCAAGGCAGCTGTTCAAAACATCATGTAAATAACAAGCAAGGGTATAAACAGAGTGACACATTCAGAGTCTGTAACTGCCTGTCCTGTTAATTCACACTGCACTTAGAATATGTAAAACAGGAATGTGGGACAGCAGCAGACAGCAGCAGGTCTAAAACCCCAGACTGAAAAATGGATCTGGATCTCCCCTTAGTCCATCCTGCAACTTATAGCTTGAAAGATAATACTGTCTAGAAACTAGATCTATTTCTGGTTCTGCCCCAATCTCCTTGTAACTCCTACACACCTCCTGGCTCCCTCCCTACCTCTTCTGTCACATCAATAAAGGCTGAATATTTTCCAGAGCAGCAGCTGTGATCAGGTACTACACTGGAGAATGGTACCTGGTCTCCTGAATCACATAGGTTCTTTGACTAACTAGTTATGAACTCCCAAATCTTCAGACTGAAGGAATCCTCATGTTTTCGAAAGTCTGTGCCTCTTCACCCCATCAATATTTTGTAACTTATGGATGAAGGAGCTAGGAAGAGCACAAACACACATGAAAACTAGCTTAAATTAGTGTTACTGGGATAAGCTTGACATTTGTTACCTATAGACATTTCTTGGTTATGGCCATGTCAACCTAATTCTTTCCTAATTGCTCAACTTAGACACTGAAAATTAAAATTAGTTTTCCATCTCCAATTGCTCTTGTTCCTTCATTGCACTTGACACCCAGCCTGGCTGAGTGTTTTAATTCCAAACAACTCCTAATCGGTTCTCTATTCTGTTATATAAACAACCACACTGAAAACAACAAAAAGTTTTGTCCATCAATAGAAGCTTGGAGCTCCCCAGACAGTAAAATGTTCTGTAGCCTTTATTGAGATAATTGATTTGATACGTATCACATTTGCTAAAAGGCAAATACATTCTTTCACATTGTAGTTCATCTCCAAACAGGTTACTTCATTTTGCTGAAAGCTTTAGACCACATATATTTAGTGAAACAAAAGACGACGTGTAGGTCAGATCAAGTGCAGGAAGCAAAGGGGCAGCTACAAGTTAGTTACACTGCAACGTGTCTGCTTTAGAGACCTGTGGAGCAGTAACTGAGTCCTTACTGAGAACTAATTTCTTATTCGAGCTGATGATTGGTGGTACTGAGTCATGGACACCCATATCATGGCAGGACAGTTTGTAGAAGGCCAAGAGTATATCCCAGCATGCAGGCACTAGAGCAAAGAAATGTTACTACAGGACTTTTTCCCTTCACATTTTTTTTCCCTGATAGTCAGTGCTTGGCCACAACTGGAGCTGAGGCACCAGGTGGAATGAACATCTGCTACAAGGGAGTGTGGAAAAGTTACTGTCTTGATGCCTAGTTTCTCCTCCTTCTCCTTCTCCTTCTCCTTCTCCTTCTCCTTCTCCTTCTCCTTCTCCTTCTCCTTCTCCTTCTCCTTCTCCTTCTCCTTCTCCTTCTCCTTCTCCTTCTCCTTCTCCTTCTCCTTCTCCTTCTCCTTCTCCTTCTCCTTTTTTTTTTTTTTTTTTTTGAGGGTGGGGGGGGTCATTTCTTTCTTTTTTATTGAGCAATATATGCTTTCAGAAGCAGGGGAGAGTGGAACATGCTTTATTTACTGTAACTACCACAGCAAATCTCACTCTTACCAGAAATATCAGGGAGGTTTCTATCACCTGCTTCCTGTATATGGTACACCATTCTGTTCCCTGAACGTTACAGGCCATCAGACTAATTTAAATATGCAGGCTTTACAGAAGAATATTTGAGTAAAGTGCAACATACATGTGATACACAGAAGGTCAGATTAAATTAATTAGCTAATTCATTTTCTCTGGTTTTAAGCTCTTTGATTCCCTCCCAGATCAAAGGAGTTCTAACGACTACTTCTCTGTAAGCATTCAGAGATTTTTATGGTACCATAAACACAGAAAAGTACCAGATGTCGCCTGTTGAATAAATTGGCTGCAGTTATGCATGCAAAAAGAAAAACAGCAGAAATAGATCTGAGTCCTTTGTCATCACATATCTCAAGAAAAATGTCCACTATACTGAGATCCACTCAGACACAGGTTACCCTTCTCAAGCCACTCCTTTGATTAGCACATGAGAACACCATTCAATTGGAGAGCCCAATCCACTTACAAAACCTAAGGATCCACATGCACCACTCCACTTACCAATGCATAGCTACATCTGCTGATGACTGCTTCTAATTAATGCATATTAATAACAGTATCATAACATTTAGCCACCGTGATTCAAGACAACATCCTTATTCAGATGGTGCATATTTAGTTGTTAAAGTTAGGCATGTATTTCTGTGTTGGTTTTTGTTTGTTTGTTTGTTTTTGTTGTTGTTGTTTTGTTTTGTTTTGTTTTGTTTTTGTTTTTGTTCTGTTTTGTTTTGTTTCAATTGTGTCCTAAATACTCTTGCAACAATGAGTATCATAGATCTGACCTGGAACCCACCAAAAGTTTTCAGGTTCTTCTTGTGACTTTCAGCAGACAGCAGCTCAGACCTTATTGTCATTTGGAGTAGCAGATGAAAGCACAGTGCTTGATATGGATCAGTTTAAATTAATGTTATTTGTGGGATTACAGGGAGCCCAGACTTCAGTTTTATGCCATCAGCATCAAATGACAAGGAGTAATGGTCACAAAATAGAGCATAGGAAGTTCCGCACCAATATGCAAAAGAACTTCCTCATGGTGAGAGTGACAGAGCACTGGAACAGGCTGCCCAGGGAGGTTCCAGAGTCTCCTTCTCTGGAGATATTTAAGGCCCATCTGGACGCCTACCTGGGCAGCCTGCTCTAAGGAACCTGTTTTGGCAGGTGGGTTGAACCCAATGATCTTTTGAGGTCCCTTCCAACCCCTTCAGTTCTGTGATTCTGTGAAATGTCCTGCCCCAGCACCATTCTGGGACTGCAGTCCAGAGCAACAGGAGGCAACAGCAGACCTTTGGCAGAAGTATTTCTGACAGGTCTCTTCTTCTCTTAATATCCCCTGTAAATGACTGTGTTCACTTGATATCTAATTGAATATTTGCAGCTAATGAATATTTTTCTTGCTGACGTTACACTTTTCCACCTCTGACTATGACCTTCATAAACTTCATCTGAAGAGTATGCAAGCTGAGGATCAGATGAGTGCTCCCCTGAAGGAAGATCTCATTATCATAGTGCAAAGAACAACAAGCTAATCACGTAGCCATTAATATCACTGAAAGCCTCCTGCCAATTAATTTCATGGAAAGAGATGTATCTTGTGTGCTAACAAAATGTATCAGGCAAAAATATCATGCTCTGTCGAGAGAAGGCATGAAATAGTGCTTTTCAACTGCCAAATATTTTCAAAGCTCAACTTGAAACGAGTGACAGAGCACTAGTTATTGTACAACAGACTGCATGGTTGCCATGAAAACGAAAAGTTTTGGGAATCTTAGCTATCATTAGGATCCTCACTGGCACACTGAATCTTGATAGTTGCAGCGTACAAAACAGGAACCCCAGTGGCACCATCTACCCAGTAATTTGAATGTAGCTGTGTAGGAGGCTAATATTTCAAGCAGAGTCTGTGTATATGTTCAGGGTAAATCTACGAGCCTAATAAGCTGTAAAAATGTGTATCATCTGTCCTTCATGGGTAAGACTAATATCCTCTGATGATCATTTCTAAAATGGGTTATAAATTCTAAAATTTAAAAATGTTGTGAAAAGCAATAAAACAAAATAATTCTGAACAAGAATATAAAAATAATGTGTGATAATATCTCCCTTACTGCAGCCAGATTTTATTTTTAAGTTGCCTTTTTAAAATGTCTATTGCATAGAATAAAAACAGTTGGGATGTGATAATACCAAACAACACTAACTGAGAAAAAATGTCAACGTTTAAAACAAAAAACAACAGTGAAGTGAAAAAAATAGGGGTTACCGTAGTAGCAGTGCTGTTCAGATGGTTCCTCAAAAAGGCCTCAGATATCCTTCTGGCAACCCTGAAATCCAATCCCATTCTTTAACAGCCTGTGGAGTACGACACCAACTGTGCTCCCATATGTAAACCATGGCATCAGGCTTTGCTATGGGGAGAAGTCAATGAGATATACATGTTCCTGAGCTTCAAATATTTCTACTGCACTGGAAGATGGCACCATTTATTGGCTATAATGGGTCATGATTTCTGAGGGGATATGAATTCTTATTGTCTCTATAAATAACCTACATTTATTGTCTGTACTGGTTTTGTTTCAGCAAGAGAGAGCTCTCAAAGCTTGAATTTCCTAATTGTAAAGGCAACATAAATAAATTAAAATACATAATCTGTGCAGGCTGAGGTTACTGACCAAGTTGAGTACCTGGTTTAACCTGAAGAGTTTCATTTCCAACAAAAATGTTACCCTAAAAGGATCAGGACATATCTAACAGTCTTTGCCAGCCTGTGAAATCCAAACACTATATTGCAACTTTTAGGTTATGTACTTCACTGCAGCTTGCTACTGAAAATCTGGCATATCTTCTGTCTTTTATTAGATATAAACTGCTGTTTCTCATCATTGTAAAATACAAAAGGCATGATGGAAAAATATATAATATGAGAAAGGCGTTGTTTTACAGAACAACCACAGAGAGAGATTCTGCATCCATTTCATAAGCAGAAACTAGAGATTTCCAAAACATGTTACTTGCATTTGCAAAAACTGTATCAAAAATAGAATTACCTTTCTCAGATTCATTGAAAAATAGTATGAAAATGATCTTGAATGCTCAGTATGATAACAGATAAATCATGAGATAGAGTATAAATGGCTTTTTTACAGACCATAAAAACAGAAAAAGAAAAGGAAGCCTGTGTTCTTAATTTATGGTTTATACACAGAGAAAAATGCATTAACATGCAGGGCTACAATATGAAAGGCGTATCTGAAAAGACTGGTGCTATTCTGGAAGATAATTTCCTAGATGAAAAGGGTTGCATCAATGTGCTAGGAAATCTATAATAAACATTATCTTGAGAGATAAAGACTAATTCTTCCTTCAGATTAAAAATTGTAATAGTTAAAACCAATCATCCTATTGCATTTTTATGTGCAAGGAAAATAAAGTCTACAATCCCATGCTTTTAAAGAAAAAATTCCACAAAGCTAAAAATGTGATTGCTGGAGTGAATTTAATAGAAAAGTATGAGTAAGAACAGGTTACAGTGCTGTTATTTCTCCAAGTGCTACAAAACAATAATCAAACAAAGCTACTGATTTTAAAAGATTCATTGTACAGATGAAAGAATCCACACAGTAAAAAGAAATGAATATTTAATAATTTACAAAAATACAGTAGCACATATAAATCACGTGGTAGAGACTGTAGAAAATTGAAAGAAGGCCAGAAGAGGAAAATCACTAGCCAGCACAATTAAGCCCAATAGGGCTTGTTGATTGAAATTGATGTTTGTCCAGATTTGTCCCTATTTATATAAGGAACCAAATTCAGTGGTTGAGTTCTCAGAAACGCTGCATTTAGAGAACAGGTGGGTACTCAACATTTCTGAAAATAAGGCCATTAATTCTTCTTTTCAAGGACAGATTGTGCAGTATTCCAAAATATTTCTGTGCCTAGAAGAGTTACATTCCTATCTTCATCCTTACCCTCCTACGTATCTTTAAAATGTGCCCCATACAAACCAAGTTCAGCTGCTTGCTTTTGAAAATCGTGATTCAGGTATGGTGATTTAATGAGGATGGGCAGCTAAGCACCACACAGCTGCTCTCTCACTTCCCCTCCTCAGAAGGAAAGGGGAGAAGAACAGCTGCTGGTCTGAGCCAGCAACAGGGAGATCACTCACCAGTTACCATCACAGGCAAAAGAAACTCTGCATAAAGAATATTAATGTAAATTGTTGCCTACTGACAACAGATAAGGGCAGTAAGAAATAAAGGCAATCCAAAAACACCTTATTCCCCTCCCATTCAACATCTACCTTCCCTCCCTCCCCCCCCCCCCGTGTGCCACGGGGGAATGGGGGCTGCAGTCAACCCATGAAGCTTCATCTCCGCTGCTCCTTCACAGTCCTTCTCTTCCCCTGCTCCACGCGGGATCCCTTCCACGGGATGCCGTCCTTCCCAAACTGAGCCTGTGGGGGCTGTCCACAGGCAGGAGCTCTTCAAGAACTGCTGCAACATGGCTCCATACCATGGGATCCATCTGTCAGGAGCTAACTGCTCCAGCACGGGTCCCCCATGGGCGGCAGCTCCCCCCCAGACTCCCTGCTCCAGTGTGGGCTCCCCTCCACGGGCTGCAGCTCCAGCCTGGGGCCTGCTCCTGCGGGGGCTCTCCATGGGCCGGTCTCCTCCAGGCCACATCCACCTGCTCCACCAGGGGCTCCTCCACGGGCTGCAGCATGGAGATCTGCTCCATGTGGGACCCATGGGCTGCAGGGGGACAGCCTGCTCCACCAGGGGCCTCTCCACAGGCTGCAGGGGAACCTCTCAGCTCTGGTGCCTGAAGCACCTCCTGCCCTCTTCCTACAATACCCCGGGTGTCTGCAGGGCTGGTTCTCTCACCTTTCCTCACCCTTCCCTCCCAGCTGCTGTAGCACAGCAGGTTTTTTACCACTTTCTTCACTCTGCTCTTCCAGAAGCTCAGCCAGCATCTCTCCCAGCCCAGCTCTGGCCAGCAGTGGGTCACTTTGGAGCCAGCTGGAGCTGGCTCTGCTCTGACATGGGGCAGCTGCTGGGCTCCTCTCACAGGGGCCATCCTGCAACTCCCCTTCCAACAAGCCCATAGCACATAAAATCAATACATCATTGTTTCAAGACTTTGAGGAAAAAATGTAAAAAAAAAAAAAAAAAAAAAAAAAAAAAAAACTATTTTGTTGCCATTTTAGTATTGTTTTGTTAATAACACATTATTGCTATTATTGATTCTGGATTTGTCTCTCTTCTATGATATTGCCCACTCCTAACAGAACTGGCTTCATCAGGCTAACTGATGTCTCTTGCTTTGGAGCAAGAGGGAATTTATTCTCTAGAATTAGAGGCTGCCAAGGACAGAGAGGAATTGTGAAAATAAAAGCAATCACTAAAAACCATGTATTTATCAAGAAATGTAACTGTGCAGTTGCCTCAGTGGTATTATTGTTTTCTCTCAGGTAAATTGTTTTATGACAGGCGGTGTTTTGTTTTTTTCCAATCCTGTAAACAAACAGAAACTACAAACAAAATTGCCCCCCAGGAACAGAAATCCAAGAGTAACAAATTTAAATGAGATGAGAGATGTGACAGCAATTCTCAATGCAGGGTAGGCAATTACATGATGAGAAACATTAAAGGTTTCAGAAAAGGCATTTTCCTTTCTTCTTATTTCCTGCTTTAGCTGGTTAGTGTTTGAGCCTTTGGATTAATAAACTCAACTGGTAGCAATTTAATTACTATCATATATTTTGAGGTGCAGAGCATGAGGTGCACGGGAGGTATTTACTCCCTCTACAAGGTACTCTGGAGGCTTGTAAGGGTATGTTACTATTATCAGTGGTGTGTTTTTTCTAGTCACCTAATGCAGGAATGGGACAATACAGAAGCACAGACATGACATTAACTCTTTCTCAATTTATAATTGTCTATTGTCTTTTAACTTAGGTATTCAAACAATCCACAATGCTCTTTTCTCATTAAGTTCAGACGGTAGAAAAAGTGTTTACATCTAGTAAAATATTTGTATGTGAGTAAATTCTTCGGTAGGTGGGAACATGACACAGAGCCATGTTGCTTCAACTATATGATTGAACTGCATGGTTTTGAGAGTTTCTTCCCTGTGGGAAAGAAGGAATTATATCAAAACCATCAGATTTTTCAGTTTTCCTGTAGCTCTTAGGCTAACTGAAGCCTAATCTCAGCTCTGGACTACATATACGTATTATCATTTCCCCTGTGTATACATGGTCTGGTCTGAAAGTAGTAGGACTGGCTTTTTCCTGGGTGAACGGGCGGACGAGAGGCAGTCTGCGTGCGCAGGATCAGTGGAGGGGGATATTGGGAATGTTGGGAAAAATTGGCAGTCGGCTGTCGGCCGTTGAAGAGAGCAGGTCGCTTGTACTGTGAACACCTGTCAAAACGCCTCGTCACGGAGAATCATGGAGCGTTTACTGGAGCAGCAATACACAATCAAGTGTTGTGTAAAGCTTGGTAAAATGGGCAAAGAGACTCACGACACAATTAAGAAGGCCTACGGTGATGCTGCCATGGGTAGATCAGGTGTTTTTGAGTTGCACAAGCTGTTCCGAGAAGGTAGGGAAAGAGTGGAAGATGACAACCGCTCTGTACGCCCTTCGACCAGCCAGACCAATGAAAATGCGTCGCGAGTGAAAAATTTATGTGGAAGACCTCACAAGACTGTGAAAACACATTGCTCGTGTCCACCAAGCCATCGTCAACAATTGGCGGCTGCACTATGACAACACGCCGAGCCACACAGCGGTCGGCGTAGTGGAGTATCATGCCCAGCACAAGGTGGCAACACTGCCTCAGCCCCCCTACAACCCCGACTTGGCCCCACCAGACTTTTTTCTATTCCCAAGAATAAAATCGACGCTCAAGGGGAAGCATCACGCATCAGTAGAGGCGCTTCAAAAGGCTGTGATGAGGGAGCTAAACAGCATTCCGGTCCAGGCGTTCCTGGAGGCGTACAAAAACTGGAAAACTCATTGGCACCAGTGTGTAGATGCAGAAGGGTGCTACCTTGAAAAATTCTAATCATTTGTTCTATTCTCATGAATAATTTTTTTTTTTTAAATGAGTCCTACTACTTTCAGAACAGACCATGTAAAGCTTTGAACAATTCAAGTAAAAACTACCTTTCATTGCCCTGTTCTTTATCAGGACAAAGGAAGAAGTCAGAGTTTTGTAAGTACATTTTCTACTTCTATTATTTTGGAAATGCTCCCATTTAATCAATTAAAGGAGAACATAAAAATCTCTTCAGATGAACAAAGTCAGGTGTGGGAGAGGTTTAAAAAGCAACAACCACATTACCATTCAGCTATTCATGGCATTGTCAGCGAGGGAGAAATATCAGACTTGCCAGGCCAGGAAATACTGCACAGTTGCAATTTTGGCAGCTCTCACTCTCCAGCTAAGCCTTCAAAAGCAAACTGAACAGAAGGCAAAAATACAGCAAAGCATGTGCAATTTATTGAAATTACATAACTAGCAAATTCTCCTTCCTTCAGAACAATACAACAAAATATTCCAAACCTGGTGTAAACACACCTTTCAGTCAGAATGAGTAGGGCCTGAGGAGACATTGCAATGCAAAGGAGAGCTATTAGGTCCTTTACGTAGACCTAAAACATTCTTAGAGAGCCAGCTCAGGAAGTATCTTTGCATTCCTCCAACAAATGAATCTCCTGCATTTCCATTCAAGTTGAAAATAAACATGCCCAACTTCAGCCTAATTTTTGGCATTCAAATGAGTCACCTAAATCAGTAACTTGGTCCCTACACTGGAGCAGAAATACAGGCATCTCAGGAGGTGATTTACAGCACCAAGGCAGGTCACTGCCTTCTGAAGAGATAATCTCATGGATTCAGCCAAGAAGCCACTTCAGGCACTCATGTTTATTTACAAAAATTGTACAGTGGGACCAGCTGACGTAAAATTCTGGTATGGACCTTGACCTCAGCGTGCCATGTTCACCATGGCAGCTTTTGCTGAGAATAAAGTGGGGTTGCACTGAATTTGAACACTATTGGCCTCAGTCGGCTCAACCACACTTCTTCTCATGAGAACAATGACCTGGAATTTCAGAGTATTATCTAATACAAATGCCAATTTGGCCTGCATACATAGAAAGCTAAGCCTAGCAGATTAGTACAGCACACAGTAGTGCTTGGATTCGCAAATAGTCTCTAGACACAGAGTAGCATCTCAAGACATCCAAGGGGCTTTGGCTGCCTTTACCATGAATAGTGAAGAGTTGTGGTTTCTGTCTGTACCAAATAGCAATTGCAGCTTGGTTTTTCTATTCTGCTACTTTGTGGCTCTTCTGATCCCTCAGAGAGACAGAAAAGAGTTGGTTCTTTGGAAGACCTAATACTTCTTTAAGAAGTATTTACTGTTCCAGTCACAGCATTCAGTCCTGAGGTAAGCTCCTGTTACTTTTTTTTCGTGCCTTTAGCTTTTTCCTTAGGAATAAAGTAGTTGACATTTTCTTAACACTTTTGATTTAATAACTAAAAGATTAACAGTTATGTTGAAATGCTAGTTTTCATGGGACAAGCAATAGATCTGAATAGACTAGCTGATACCACTAGAAAAAGCAAACAGGTTGTCATAAGCATGAAGGAGATACAATGAATATTTTGGAAAATTAACAGGTTTTCAAAGGTATCAACCACTTCTTGCAAGCCTTGCTTCTTTCCTAACCTTAAATCTTCACAAATGCAACAAAAATTCCCTGCATTTTTATATTCAGTGTTTTAAACTTTAGGATGTGGGTTCTTTTTGTGTGTGTGTGTGTGTTTTTTGTTTTGTTTTGTTTGTTGTTGTTGTTGTTGTTTGTTTGTTTTTGTTTTTGTTTTTGTTTTCCTAATTTAATCACTAAAGTGTCCCTAAGGCACTTTTGAATTCACATCTATCATTAGATGAATAAATAATTTTTGACAGGCTATTCCATTAACAGTGTTTGAAAATTTTCACAGGAATAATTTTAATCTCTGTAGACAAAAATAGTTTAAAAAAAAAAAAAAAGTTCAGAAAAGAAAAACTCGGTTGTCAGTCAGTATTACAATCTCTGACTTGCTTTTGTCTCTCCTTGAATCCCTCAGTCTCTTGCAATGTCAAGAACAAGTAGAAGTATGAAGGGAAGAAATAGCTATTGTTCTTGTGGTTCAACCACAATAAATAAATGATGAAAAAATGCAATATAATTTTAGTTTTAATTCTCTGGAAAGACGACAGTCTGCTGTTTCTTATTTTGAACCATCATTAGTCTTTGTAATGAAAAATAACTGCGTGTAACAATATCCATGAAAATATTCTGTTCTGAAAAGAATGGCAAAAGACGGTTAAGTCTTACTTACATCTACAGATCTGCAATCAAGAGGTATTCAGAAAGTTGCACTCAGATATGCTTCTGTATCTGCCAAGCCTGTACCAAGTAACACTGATTGTGTTATGTGGTACATGCTGGATGCAAACTTCTGACAGGAAGCAGTCTGATTCAGGATACACACAAATTTGCCAAGAGTTGTTCTATAGAGTTTTCAATCACTTCAATGAGTTGAATGGTTCTTGAGTCAACAGTACTTTATTTCACATTTTTCATTTGGGACTGCCTTTAATGAGAATGGATGATATTGCTAACTGTTCTATTGAAAAGGTGGAGTGACTAGCAAGTATTTGCAAACAAAAAATATTTGTTATTCACTTGAAATAATTCTGCTAGAGCCAGCAGAAGTAAAAAATCAAATTCTCTATTTTATTGTGGGTTTGGATGCTGACAGGAAAGAGAGGCAAAATGCATCATGGATTACCTAAAAAATAATTAGATCACAGAGGTATAAATTTCTCTCTCTGGACTTGGCCATATTATTTTTAATCATATATGGACTGTCTTGAGAGGACAAGCCACTTAGGAATTAATGATAAGTGCCAAAAGACAATCAGATGCCCTGGATTTAATTATTGAGTTATAAAAGCATTTTAATTAATTGTAGAAGCAGTAGAAAATTAAGCTTACTAGTATGGGATGACCAGTAAAACAGAAAAAGCTGCTCCCAAAAGATGAGCAAAAACTCATCTACACAAATATTTACTTTCTTTGGTAGCAGGACTAACACGATAGCCTAAATAATGGGCTATGCCATGCAGGTCATTCCATAATATGCTCCACGCTGTGATGCACACATGCTCTGACATACAAGAATCTTGTGCCTTAATTTAGAAACAGTATTAATTGTGTTTATTACTGAATTGCTGAAGGTCTAACTACTAGGTGGGATGTACTACAGCAGCAGACGTTGTACAAACTTGTTCTACATCAGAAACATTCTGGAGAGTTGCAATTGATATGTGGTCAAAGCAGATGTTTAACACTGAGGAATAACGTAATGGATTCATGAATTTTGAATTGTTAATCCTGCGTACTTCATCCTTTATGTATTTTGTAAATATATTTTCATTTATATAGGGCCTGTCCACCATTTACACATCATATCTACTGTTACCAGATTTGCAACTGCAGAGATTACAGGCCTATTTTTCCTCAAAAAAAAAAAAAAAAAAAAAAAAAAAAAATCAATTTCATTGTGATACTGAGCATATTCCTCAACATACTCTCATGACACACACCTATAAAGATTGTTCTGGATATTTCTCATTCTGAGCAGCCACTACTAGTCATAGTATGAAATCCTCTTCCCACTGGCAAGCTTATCATTCTTCTTGCAGAACAACTTCCTCTGGCACCAACTACAAGTGAGAAGAATTCTTATGCCTAATTAATCATGATCCCTGATGTTTTCAACTCCAACATTTAAAAAGCCTTTCTGAGGCAGATATAAAAATACAGAATTGGTTTAATGCTTATCTCACATATATAACACTGTTTCTGTTAATTCATTAAGTTGCTTTATCTTTTGCAATAAAGATTAGCCAAAGCTCGGGTTTGGATTCAGAATCAACAATGCCAAAAACCTCTAAAGACTTTAATATATCATACTGGATTTTTAAGACATCAGCTTATGATCTATGTCCTCTACCATTTTGAGTTAAATTCTCATAAGAGTAACTGTTCTTGCAATATTCCAACTAGAGTAAAGTTCACAAATAGATCCTTTGACCATCTAACTTTAAAATCACATGAAACCGAACACAAACCTTCCAAACCTTACCTAAACATATGTAATCTAAGACAGTTTGCATAAAGCATACAGAACTGTTCTAAGTATAGTACTTTTTTGGTTTTAAACCATGCCATCTTATTGAATAGGCTGGAAAAAAAAATATTAACAAGATCTCTATGCATGCTGAACTGATATTTGCTGTTCAGTTTTCAGTTCTTTCATCTGTGACACTCACACCTGGTTTTAGATCTACATTATGGCAAAATAAAGTACATGTTCCATATATATTGTGAACTAGTAATGTATACATGAAATTTAACTACATAGTATTTTCCCTGTTTTACTTTTTGTTAGTTTTGTAGCTGAAGGAAGGAAAACTGCAGGTCTCTTTCTGCCTTGCTCTGCTTTAATACTACAATGGAGGAAACCACGGGTGATATGTCTCCTTCACGTTTCCTTTAACTCAAAAAATGAGTGTTTCTGTAAATACTCCTCAACTCATATACAATTATGTCTTGGTGAGAAAAAATGCAGCCACAAATTCTAAATGTATTCCTATGGCAATCCAGTAAAATCCCACTGATTTTTTTTCATGTTATTAGTAGCAAAGCCTGATCTTTCTGGGTTGAAGACTTAAACAGTGTGTGCAAAACAAAGGAGCAAAACTACAATTTTTATTATTTTTTTTTTCATGCTGAGTCTTAACACAGCTCCATTTTACTTTGAAAGCCTACAGATACTTAAGCTCCTTCTCCAGATAACGATTAAATATTTGTACAATATCAGAACAATTCATTAGTGACTTCAACCACATTTCAAAGTTACCTTTTGTTCAGGAAACTCTCTAGATAGGATTTTTCTAATCCAGAAAGCAACATTATGTCATGTCACATCTGCTTTTCTCCAGCTGGATCAGCTGCTCTTCTGCTTGGTGCATTCTCCTGCAGGTCTCTCTGTTCTTTCTCTCAACCTTCAAGGCCATTCATCTGCAAGATAACAGATTATTTGAGGACATTGTATCCAACTAGACTGCTGCCATCTCATAATCCAGGGAAAAATATATGTCATGATAATTTCTCTCAAATGTTTATTGCTCTACTGATAAAAGGCAGTGAAGCAGGCCTTGCAGCCTTTTTCCATATTTTTTCCATATGACAGAGCATAGACTTGATCTATTATCAGTTAGAATAATTGAAAAAGCAATGACAAATCAATACACTGATGTAATTTGCATTTCTTTCCTGACAGGGAAAAGAGAAGAGCACTAGAAGAAGTACTCTATAACACAAGAATAACACCCATTGCAAAAGGTCATAAAAGTAGTAAAGACTAAAAAGGCAAAAGGACTTGCCTTTCCCCATGTGACTGTAACTTTCCATACCACTACTTTTTTCCTCTGTAAGATTAAGATGTAATTTGGCTACAAGACCAAGACTGGTAATCAGACTTGTTCAAAGTCATTAGCTCAGCTGTGAAAAGTAAATTAATAGAGAGAACATTTTATATGAGCATATTTTATACACAATAAATATTTTAAATAAAAACAATAAATGTTAGTTTTTCCTTCTGATCTTCTAGTTGCCATACATGTACATGAAATAACATTGTTTTGTTTTGCCATTATTGCTGCTTAAAGACAATTAATAAATTTATTTTTAAAAAAACTTGTACTGATCGTAAAAAAACAAACCAGCATAAAAATGTAGAGTCATGTGGGTAAGTTAAGAAAAAAAAGTAAGGCTTCCCTGTCCTGTTTAATAGGACGTCATCCCAGCCAACTGAAAACGCTATTCTTTTTAAACGCTTGTCCTATACTTGTATGAAAAATCTATTCAATGAGGAGTCATTATAGATGTTAGTCACAAACTGTGCACACTCATATACTATTGGTCAAGAAGAAGGAAAAATCACATGCACAGGATAGAAATAGGATGTCATAAACAGAATCACAGAATCACAGAATCACAGAATTTTCTAGGTTGGAAGAGACCTCAAGGTCATCGAGTCCAACCTCCAACCTAACGCTAACAGCCCTCCACTAAACCATATCCCTAAGCTCTACATCTAAGCGTCTTTTGAAGACTTCCAGGGATGGTGACTCCACCACTTCCCTGGGCAGCCTGTTCCAATGCCTCACAACCCTTTCTGTAAAGAAGTTCTTCCTAACATCTAACCTAAAACTCCCCTGGCTCAACTTAAGCCCATTCCCCCTCGTCCTGTCACCAGGCACGTGGGAGAACAGGCCAACCCCCACCTCTCTACAGCCTCCTTTAAGGTATCTGTAAAGAGCAATAAGGTCGCCCCTGAGCCTCCTCTTCTCCAGGCTGAACAAGCCCAGCTCCCTCAGCCGCTCCTCGTAGGACTTGTTCTCCAGGCCCCTCACCAGCTTCGTCGCCCTTCTCTGCACCCGCTCAAGCACCTCCATGTCCTTCTTGTAGCGAGGGGCCCAAAACTGAACACAGTACTCGAGGTGCGGCCTCACCAGAGCTGAGTACAGGGGGACGATCACCTCCCTAGCCCTGCTGGTCACGCTGTTCCTAATACAAGCCAGGATGCCGTTGGCCTTTTTGGCCACCTGAGCACACTGCTGGCTCATATTCAGCCGACTGTCCACCATCACTCCCAGGTCCTTCTCTGCCTGGCAGCTTTCCAACCATTCCTCTCCCAGCCTGTAGCTCTGCTTGGGGTTATTGCGCCCCAGGTGCAGGACCCGGCACTTGGCCTTGTTAAACTTCATGCAGTTGACCTCAGCCCATCGGTCCAGCCTATCCAGATCCTCCTGCAGAGCTTTCCTACCCTCAAGCAGATCGACACACGCACCTAACTTGGTGTCATCTGCGAACTTACTGAGGGTGCACTCGATGCCCTCGTCCAGATCATCGATGAAGATATTAAAGAGGACCGGCCCCAGCACCGAGCCCTGGGGGACGCCACTAGTGACTGGCCTCCAACTGGACTTGGCTCCATTCACCACGACTCTTTGGGCCCGGCTATCCAGCCAGTTTCTAACCCAACGAAGCGTGCGCCAGTCCAAGCCAAGAGCAGCCAGTTTCTTGAGGAGAATGCTGTGGGAGACGGTGTCAAAAGCCTTGCTGAAGTCAAGGTAGACCACATCCACAGCCTTTCCCTCATCCACCCAGCGCGTCACTCTGTCATAGAAGGAGATCAGGTTCGTCAGGCATGACCTGCCTTTCATAAAGCCATGCTGACTGGGCCTGATCGCCTGCTTCCCCTTCAAGTGCTGCATGATGACTCTCAGGAGGATCTGCTCCATGAGCTTTCCTGGCACTGAGGTCAAACTGACAGGCCTGTAGTTTCCTGGGTCTGCCCTCCGGCCCTTCTTGTAGATGGGCGTCACGTTTGCTAGCCGCCAGTCGATTGGGACCTCCCCCGATAGCCAGGACTGTTGATAAATGATGGACAGCGGCTTGGCCAGCTCCTCTGCCAGTTCCCTCAGTACCCTTGGGTGGATCCCATCCGGCCCCATCGACTTGTGCACATCTAAGTGCCGTAGCAGGTCACCAACCAGTTCTTCATGGATAATGAGGGCCACATCCTGCTCCCCATCCCCTTCCACCAGCTCAGGGTACTGGGTATCCAGAGAACATCCGGTATTGCCGCTAAAGACTGAGGCAAAGAAGGCATTGAGCACCTCCGCCTTTTCCTCATCTCTTGTAACTAAGTTTCCCCCCGCATCCAGTAAAGGATGGAGATTCTCCTTAGTCCTCCTTTTTGTGTTGATGTATTTATAGAAACGTTTTTTGTTATCTTTAACGGCAGTAGCCAGATTGAGCTCCAGATGAGCTTTGGCCTTCCTAATTTTGTCCCTGCACAGCCTCGCTACTTCTTTAAAGTCCTCCTTAGTGGCCTGCCCACTTTTCCAAAGCTTATAAACCCTCTTTTTCCTCCTAAGATCAAGCCACAATTCTCTGTTGAGCCAGGCCGGTCTTCTTCCCCGCCAGCTCGTCTTTGGGCACGTGGGAACAGACCGTTCCTGCGCCATTAAGACTTCCCTCTTGAAGAGCGCCCAGCCTTCCTGGACCCCTCTGCCCTTCAGAACCGCCTCCCAAGGGACTCCACCAACCAGTGTCCTGAGCAGCTCAAAGTCAGCCCTCCGAAAGTCCAATACAGCGGTTTTACTGGTCCCCTTCCTGGCCTCGCCAAGAATAGTGAACTCCACCATTGCGTGGTCACTCTGCCCTAGACAGCTCCCGACGATCACGTCCTCCACCAGTCCTTCTCTGTTTGTGAAGAGAAGGTCTAGCGGGGCACCTCCCCTGGTAGGCTCACTAACCAGCTGCGTCAGGAAGCTATCTTCCACGCTCTCCAGAAACCTCCTAGACTGCTTTCTCAGGGCTGTGTTGTGCTTCCAGGATATGTCAGGGAAGTTGAAGTCCCCCACGAGTACAAGAGCTGATGATTTTGCAACCTCTGTCAGCTGCCTGTAGAATTCCTCATCCGTCTCCTCATCCTGGTTCGGCGGTCTATAGCAGACCCCGACCAGGACACTAGCCTTGTTGTCCCTGCCAATCCTAACCCAAAGGGACTCGACCTTGTCATTCCCAACCTCGAGTTCTACAGCCTCGAAAGACTCTCTAATATAGAGAGCCACACCACCACCCCTTCTATGCTGCCTGTCCCTTCTATAGAGCTTATAGCCAGGCATTGCAGCACTCCAGTCATGAGACTGGTCCCACCACGTCTCCGTGATGGCAACCAAGTCGTAGCCTGCCTGCCGCACGATGGCTTCCAGCTCCTCCTGTTTGTTACCCATGCTGCGTGCATTGGTGTAGATGCACTTCAGCTGGGCCATTGCCTTATCCTCCGGCCTTGCCATTGTTCCCCCTGGCACAGCCCCAACAATCCTAGCCTCAGCCCCATCCCCCTTCCTACCTAGTTTAAAGCCCTCTCAATGAGCCCTGCCAGTTCCTGGCCCAGGATCCTTTTTCCCCTAAAAGATAGGGACCCGTCTGCGGCCATCAGGCCAGGTGCTGAGTAAAGTGCCCCATGATCAAAAAACCCAAGATTTCTGCGTTGGCACCAGCCCCGGAGCCACGTGTTTAACAGGTGGGCTTTCCGTGTCCTCTCTGAACCCCTCCCTGCCACCATAGGGATGGACGAAAACACCACCTGCACTCCCGCTCCATCCACTAACCGACCCAGTCCCCTAAAGTCCCTTTTGATAGCCTTGAGGCTTCTCTCTTCGATGTTATCACTGCCCGCCTGGACTATCAAAAGGGGGTAATAGTCAGAGGGGCGTACCAGGTTAGGAAGCTTCCTGGCAACGTCCCTGACCCTGGCCCCAGGGAGACAGCAGACTTCCCTACGGGTAGGGTCCGGCCGACAAATAGGGCCCTCTGTTCCCCTAAGAATCGAGTCACCAACAACAATAACCCTCCTGTCTTTTTTGGTGGAGGCAGTCCTGAGGCGCGGAGTCGACCTCCTCGCTCCAGGCATCCTCCTGGGAACATTTGCTACCTCTTCCTCACACACCGGCCTCTCAATCTCTAGGGCCTCAAACCTGTTGTGTAAGGGCACCTGGGAAGGTGGGGCCGGAAGGGGAGAGCATCGCCTGCGATGTCGAGCAGGGACCTGTTTCCATTCCTCCTCAGCTCCCAGATCCCCTCCCTCTGCCCGACGGGGACAGGGCAGGGGGGCCGCCCCCATTTGGGGAGTCTCACCTCGGCACCTCCCCTTGAGGCCCTGCAGGGAGTTACTCCAGAAGTCTATCTCCCGCTCACACTCCCTGATGGCCCTCAACCTCTCCACCTCCTCCTTGAGCTCCGCCACCATGCGGACCAGGTCATCCACCTGCTCGCACCTCACGCACGCAGTTTCTCTGCCTCCCGCCGATGGCAGCAAGAGGCTCAGACACTCCTTGCATCCGGTGACCTGAACTGCGGCATTTTTTAACGGGTAGTCGGTCTGCGTGTGCACCGACTTTCTGGAGAGCGCGCCGTGCCTGGTGGCCACCATTATCGCCTAGTTACGGCTGTTGTTAACGAGGTGTTGTTTGTGTGTAGGGGGAGCGCTCTGCCCTTCCTGCGCGCCCTGCCTGCGCGAACTGCCGCGCTAACTGCCGCGCCACTCCCTCTGACGCGCCACGCCCTGTTTGCCCGCCCTGTTCGCCGCGCTCCTGGTCGCTCGCGCTCCCTAGGGGCTGCTTTTGAAGGGCTGGGGAGGGGGCGCTGCTGGCTCCGCCTTCGCCTCGTCAGCCTCCCTCACGAGGGCTGCCGGGTCCTGGCGGCTCCCTCTAGTAGGCTCGATGCCGGACAAAATTAGCCCTGCCTGGCCCGATCCCCCGCTCCGCTGCAGAACGCGTCTGCCCCGGAGCCGATCGCCTCGGCAAATGGCAGTGAAATGGCGGTGGGTCCCGATTTAAATAGCCCGCCGCTGACGCTGCTGGCTCCGCCTTCGCCTCGTCAGCCTCCCTCACGAGGGCTGCCGGGTCCTGGCGGCTCCCTCTAGTAGGCTCGATGCCGGACAAAATTAGCCCTGCCTGGCCCGATCCCCCGCTCCGCTGCAGAACGCGTCTGCCCCGGAGCCGATCGCCTCGGCAAATGGCAGTGAAATGGCGGTGGGTCCCGATTTAAATAGCCCGCCGCTGACGCTGCTGGCTCCGCCTTCGCCTCGTCAGCCTCCCTCACGAGGGCTGCCGGGTCCTGGCGGCTCCCTCTAGTAGGCTCGATGCCGGACAAAATTAGCCCTGCCTGGCCCGATCCCCCGCTCCGCTGCAGAACGCGTCTGCCCCGGAGCCGATCGCCTCGGCAAATGGCAGTGAAATGGCGGTGGGTCCCGATTTAAATAGCCCGCCGCTGACGCTGCTGGCTCCGCCTTCGCCTCGTCAGCCTCCCTCACGAGGGCTGCCGGGTCCTGGCGGCTCCCTCTAGTAGGCTCGATGCCGGACAAAATTAGCCCTGCCTGGCCCGATCCCCCGCTCCGCTGCAGAACGCGTCTGCCCCGGAGCCGATCGCCTCGGCAAATGGCAGTGAAATGGCGGTGGGTCCCGATTTAAATAGCCCGCCGCTGACGCTGCTGGCTCCGCCTTCGCCTCGTCAGCCTCCCTCACGAGGGCTGCCGGGTCCTGGCGGCTCCCTCTAGTAGGCTCGATGCCGGACAAAATTAGCCCTGCCTGGCCCGATCCCCCGCTCCGCTGCAGAACGCGTCTGCCCCGGAGCCGATCGCCTCGGCAAATGGCAGTGAAATGGCGGTGGGTCCTGATTTAAATAGCCCGCCGCTGACGCTGCTGGCTCCGCCTTCGCCTCGTCAGCCTCCCTCACGAGGGCTGCCGGGTCCTGGCGGCTCCCTCTAGTAGGCTCGATGCCGGACAAAATTAGCCCTGCCTGGCCCGATCCCCCGCTCCGCTGCAGAACGCGTCTGCCCCGGAGCCGATCGCCTCGGCAAATGGCAGTGAAATGGCGGTGGGTCCCGATTTAAATAGCCCGCCGCTGACGCTGCTGGCTCCGCCTTCGCCTCGTCAGCCTCCCTCACGAGGGCTGCCGGGTCCTGGCGGCTCCCTCTAGTAGGCTCGATGCCGGACAAAATTAGCCCTGCCTGGCCCGATCCCCCGCTCCGCTGCAGAACGCGTCTGCCCCGGAGCCGATCGCCTCGGCAAATGGCAGTGAAATGGCGGTGGGTCCCGATTTAAATAGCCCGCCGCTGACGCTGCTGGCTCCGCCTTCGCCTCGTCAGCCTCCCTCACGAGGGCTGCCGGGTCCTGGCGGCTCCCTCTAGTAGGCTCGATGCCGGACAAAATTAGCCCTGCCTGGCCCGATCCCCCGCTCCGCTGCAGAACGCGTCTGCCCCGGAGCCGATCGCCTCGGCAAATGGCAGTGAAATGGCGGTGGGTCCCGATTTAAATAGCCCGCCGCTGACGCTGCTGGCTCCGCCTTCGCCTCGTCAGCCTCCCTCACGAGGGCTGCCGGGTCCTGGCGGCTCCCTCTAGTAGGCTCGATGCCGGACAAAATTAGCCCTGCCTGGCCCGATCCCCCGCTCCGCTGCAGAACGCGTCTGCCCCGGAGCCGATCGCCTCGGCAAATGGCGAAGCCAAATGAACAAAGCAGTTCAACACATGTTGGATGAAATAAATAGTGTTAAAACATCCCCTGGGCTCAGTATCACGTGGAACTTCTAATTTGGACAGAACATATCTTCTGCCAAGTCATCAGTGGATGAAAATGTCCATTACAAAGGACGGGTTGGGACACCATCATAAACTCTATGATGCTAACTGGAAATAAGGTGTTGTCTTACAGAGCCCTAGACTCATTAGAGTCTCATTAGAGTCCTAATGGAAAGCCCTTTGACTGCCATAAGAGCAGGCACTTGCTTCTTCATTTTTTTTAGCTTTACACTGCATTAGTCGCTGTCTTAATTGAATTAACCAAATGATCATCCAGTATCAACTGAGTATGATCACTGAAGTCCCAGCCCATGAAAATTCAGTTCTTAACAAATAGAAGAAAAATTTATTAGAAATAATCAAATAGCTGGGAGTGGGAAGGGGGGAGAAAAGAGAAAGAAAGCTCACTGCTATGTGGCTATCCTGTGATTTAGAGCTTTCAGACATTCTCCAGAATATCTAACCAGAATTATATGTAATAAGTTGTTTATATTTACAATGGAAGGAGGTGGCTAATTCATTTTGGCATATGACCATTTCAGTTATATTGAAAAAGGGTTTTGACAGTGAAACATTAGTAACACTGAGAATGAATGGGTTGTGGCAGATACAAGTCACATTTGAGTTTGTAACTTCACACAGAAAAGTTACTTTGGCATCTAAAAATCCCATCAACTCTTCTTACCGCTGTATTATGCACTCATAATCTTGACACCATCGTAGGTTTTTTTTTTTTTGCAATGTAATACAAGTTTTATTTGTTTGTCTTATTTAGTGGGGAGCATCTAAGAACATATTATTATCCAACATGCATCCTCAAGTATTGTCTAAACACTACCAATGATACCAGCACATCAGTAATATAAAACAAAAGTAATTTTACTTTAATTGGCATTAAAACCTTAGCTTGCACACCCAAAAATACTTTTGAGAGTGTAGATCTTTTATTCTTTCTCAGTTTTCACTGTTCTGACAAAGGATAAACAACCAGGGAACAAAAACATTCAGTTCTCATTTGTTTTTGAATATCATAAAATCACACTGATTATTTCCACCTAAAGACACTGAAGCTTTATTCTGATACTAAGCAAAGTGCCATTTTTAAAATCTCAAGATTTGTTTCTGTGCTGTAGAGGGAATTAATCAAAAAATGTGCTAAGAACTAGGTACCAATATGGGAAACAGCATATTCTATGCTGACAGTATTTCTAGCATAAGCTGTTACAGTTTCTCAAGGGCTGAAGGTGAATCATTCTCCCTCTCGCATGTATTTATATTAACTCATAAACCTGTAATACATGGTTTAAGTACAAAGTTATGCTAGAATATTCATTTAATTTGGTCCACTGGCCAAGCATAAACAGGGTGTAAATCTTGTCAAAAAGCACGGAGCCACACAGCAGCTCAGGTTGGCAGGCTCTTCTGGTGGCTGAGCCCACCCTCATCGTAAGTGGGGTCAGCTAAGGCAGGTCACCCAGGGCCACGTGCAAACTGGCGTGTTTGCTAAACTGTATGGAAGCCCAACCATCTCTTCTTTGTTTCAGACCATTTGATCTTCAAAAGTGTGTTCTAAAATAATGCATCTCTTGCAATATGAATTCCATGGAAAATCTTTGAGTGATGCAACTTTTTAATACACCTTACTCTGAAGAACTTCCAAACTTGGATATCAGGGTTTATGTATAAACTTGGGCTTCCTGAATTTTTGTCATTGAAATTTTCTTGGTGTAGAAAACAGGACTTCTGGAATTGAAACCACACAGCTAAGAAATGAAAGAGAAGTTTCTCCAGGCTTTTAAAGAATACTGCACAAACAGCTCTGGATTGCCACTCTAACACTTTATCATGCACCATGTTCCAGACTGGGCCTGGAAAGGTGCAAAGGCAAGATCCCTGAGTGCAGCACAACCAGGGCCTGACACACACTCACAAAACAGACCAGCTGAATAACAACACAGTTGGCATTTTGAGAAGATGAAAAAAAACTATGGAGGTTTTTAGATGTCAGACACTGACTGCAAGGTTTATAAATCAAAATTTAAATGTATGTACTGCAGAATCCTTAAATTTCAGGGATTTTTTTTTTCCATGAAACTGCTTTGAACAATTGGGGGGGGGGGGGGGGGTGGAGGGGAGGGGGAGAGACATAACAGCTGGGGTTACTAAACACTTCAGTGAAATGTTGTATTTACTCTGAAAATGTGAAGCACTCTTGTGAAATAGATACAGCAAAGAAAACAAATCAGGATGACTAATTCTGGTAGCAATTTCAATTCAATCAGAATTTTGTTAGTACTGTCAAAGGCAAAAGAATATAGCAGAGATACCAAGTCTGCACCCTAGAGTTCCTGCTCAGCAAGAGCACCCCCAGACCCATATGGGTATTACTGCACTGTGTTCATGAAACACAAGGAGACAAAACCCTGCCATCACCTTCTCTGGATCTAGGGCACAGCCATTTGTCATACATGATTTGCACAAGTTCACCGGATGGCATATTTTAGA